>NC_136736.1:28368333-29061666 GCF_936440315.1 Barbus barbus | reverse complement strand
AAATTTTAAATAACTTTATATGCATGTCTACAGTGTACCTTCCCGATAAGGACGTCTCCATTCGAATCATTGATGAAGATGCCCCTCTTCATCCCCTCATCAAATGGCCAGTAGGAGCCAGGCAGCTGAGAGTTACTGATACCGGGATCCTGATGAGGAAGTGCAAAAGAGAAAACCACACAAGCTGCAGTTTACATCAAGCACACTTCAGCTAAATCCACAGTGACACATCCAAACGCTTTAGTGAGGGATTCAACTGCAGTCATGTGAAACATTCAGCTGCCAAAACAGCCTCATGACTGTCAGTGCGATTCTACTACTCCACAAAAGAGACGAGAGCCAAATGAGGAAGCGCGTCATATGGATGTTTTTGCAGGAGAAGCATATTTAAACCCACAGACTACAGACATTCCTCTCATTTAGATTTTAAGTTTATCTGCTTTCTGCAAATAAATCTATTGACAGTCTCCAAAGATTATTTAAGCCACATTGAACCTGAATGAATGTCACTGCACATCAAACCAAGTGACATCTTCAAACAAAAGAAACATTTGTGCAATGACATTCAACCTACCGGTCTGAACTGTGAAGGTGAAATTTATTGGATGTACTGTATGAAGTCAGTTCCCTGTCAAGAACATTTAGGTGCTATAGCAGAGAAGCCAGTTGTAGGTAATTAAATTCACAAATGGCCATGTTTTTGTGTAAATCGAAGTGTGTGTGTACCAGGATCATGACGTAATGTTGATCATGTTTATGAAGGTCTTTCACAAGGTCAGGGAGGCTGGAAAAGTTCACAGTGTCATAAGTGAAGTCTAAGGCATGATCCATGTAGTCAATGTCATTCCACTGAACATCCTGAAAGATAGAAAATTTTTGTTATTTGTACAATTTGGAATTAGTGCAAACATAATATCTCACATTTCTATTCCCTATGCTAAATGCATAATGCCAAGTCAGTGTTTTTCTGTGGTTCAGTAGAACACATCAGACTTCCGATGTGATGCTCTCTGTGTGTTAGTGTTTTCTTTGGCAGTAAACTAGCATCGCAGATAGAGACCCATTTAATTAGTCTTATTTATATATTATTATAGTACAGTATGTATTAATTTTGGTTATTGTATGTGCATATATATATATATATACACATACATACATGTTTTTTCTCTATAGACCTTTAATCTTATTTATTTTGTATTTTAATTTTATTTCAGCTATAGTTTTATTAATTTTTGCTTTTGTTTCTCTTTTTTAATGAGTCTCTTTGGATAAAAGCATATGCTAAATGCATCTATTTTAATTTAATTTTTTCAGCTAGTAGTCAAGGCAATCATTTTTTTATAAAATATTTATATTTTATTTAATCTTTATTTAAATGACCAAAAACAAAAGGGAAATAGTTTTTGTTAACAATAACAATACTGATGGAGACAGTGCAAGTTAAATATTTTTTTGCTTTATTTTCTGTGCTGAAATACTTTCATCATATTTCTTGATATCTTTTGACAGTGTAAATCTTGTGGAGCAGATTTGAAATTCCAACCAATCAGAATTACTTGCACCGAATCAAACAATTACAGTACCTGAGGTATGCCATAATTCCGCATTTCTTTTACAACATTCCAGGTTTTGTTGCTTGACTTGTAGCCCCATCGGCAAAGATGATAACCCAGAGCCCAGAAGATAGGCATTGCAGGCTTCCCTAATATGAAATAGAGAAGATTCAATGATTAGTTCTTGAACTTCTGATACTTCACGTAAAAAAGCTTTTCAAATACTGCTTATGATGCTTGCTGACCTACAACATCCAAGTACTGTGCAATCACAGAGCTGGGATCCGGGCCTAGGAAAATGTAAAAGTCGAGGATCCCACCAATCATACGCCAGGTGAGAGCAGGAGCAGGCTGCAGAGCCACATCTACATCAGAGATTAATTACACACGTTATTACAAAGTTCAGACAGCATAAGGTACTACCATCATTTAAATCCATAATTAGCATTTTAATACCATTTTTTGGACATGCACCGCTGAAATGCCTTGAAGTACCATGTAAATGATTTACAAACATGGTACATTGAAAAAAATGTAGGTAGAAAAAAATTCACTCAAAAATTGCAAGTAAAATTTCATAATTATTTACCAGGAATGGCACATAGAATTGAACCAATTTACAACATCCTGCTCTGCATTTTTCTATTCTATCAGTTCGAGAAGCTGTTTCACTCAGACATACAGTACGTCACAATAAAGAAGAAAAGATTTTGGCAATTTGCGCTTCATGCTGACTTTAATCTGCAGAACCAATGGCTGTATACGTAACAACAAAGATTCACAGGAAAATGCTGAGAACATTTCAGAAGCATATGAAAGCACATTAGGATAAAAAAAGATCTTATTATTAAAATAAACTGCGTGTTATAATGGTTAACAAATTAACAAATGAAAGTTCAAAGTATTGTGTAAAAAGCTGATATGATTGTCTTTTTCCCTTTTTTCTCATGCATGAACTTATCAAATAGGCATAATTATCCTTGACAACACAAAATATTAATCTTATAACTGGGTGTATTATCCTGATAAAAAACAAGGCTTATCATGAACATGACAATCAAACAAGGGTCAGTGCCAAAATAACATGGTGTTATGCACTCTGAGGATGAGCAATCTAGCTCAGTGAATGTAGGTCGATAGTATTTGATTCATGGCTTGTAAAGTGGTATGTGGTTTGCATTGTGTTTAGAATATAAAATGTAGATGTTGATGTGTGTGATGAACTCACCCATTGCATTGCTGTTGAGCATGAAAAACCCATGTGCCATTCCATCAGATTCCACAGAAAGATAAAAGGGATGGACGCCATAGAGGTTGGTCAGCTCCTGAAAGAACCGACAATCAAGAAAACACAGCAGTTAGTGCAATCTGGAACATTTATTAATCTGGACTGATGTTTGTAGTGCTGTTAAAAGGGTCATGTTATAATGTAATATGCTCAACAATGAATGGATCCTCTGCAGTGAATGGGTACCGTCAGTCCAAACAGATGCTAAAAACATCACAATAATTCACTAGTAATCCATATGACTCCAGTCCACTCCAAAATTGACTGTCTTTTAAAGTGAAAAGCTGTGTGTGTGTATGAAACAAATCCATGATTAAGGCTTTTTTACTTCTAATCTTTGCTCCTGGCTAAAATACGAATCCTCTATCCATAATATTGCTTTCTGCAGTGAAAAAGTTGTCTCGTCTGAATCAAGAGAGAAATATGCACAGATCAAGCACTGTTTACAAGCAAAAACAGTTTTAAACAAATATGTTGCTGGTTTTTTATGTGAAAGGACAACAGGGGGTGGACTTTTTCCCTGAGCTATTATGGATTATGGTCAGAAGTGACAGTTTGAGATTAAAATGGATTTATTGTTTCTTATAAACACGAAGCTTTTCTCTTCACAAGAAGTTAATTGAGGGACTGTAGTCATGTGGATTAGTTGTGATGTTTTTAATCAGCTGTTTGGACTCTCATTCTGACGGCACCCATTCACAGCAGAGGATCCATTGGTGAACAAGTGATGTAATGCTAAATTCCTTCAAATCGGTTCTGATGAAGGAACAAACAACTTGGATGGTCTGAGGGTAAGTACATCTTCAGGAAATTTTCATTTTTGGGTGAACTATTCCTTTAAGCCTTGTTATTAGATTTGAAACAGAATTGACAGATTCTTACGTCAGAAGATGAATGTTAAGTTACCATTGGTGGGACATCTCGAGCCCACATGGTGAGAGTGTTCCACTGGACGTCATGCAGAAAGTTGGAGCGATGTTCACCCAGTCCATATATGAAACGTGAAGGTAATGATGTAGACATCTGCAGGAACTGATCCGCGTAGAAGAGAGGAGCTATGGATGTATTCAACCTGACGGGATGTGAACGGATGTTAAGAACTCAATACTGGTACTGAGACATGCCAAATATTACAGATCTCCTTCCTGGAGAGTTTTCTGCTCATCACTTCTAATGGTAAAAGAAACTAATTCATTCAATTGTTAGTGTTGTTGTTTTTTTAAGCCGACAGTAAATAGTACTTACAGTACAGTTCCTGTCTGTGTTCTCTTGACAATCAGCCCAAAAGGTTCTTTGATGAAGTCTACGGTATAAGAGGGATTTGATGCTTTTTTCTGAACCACAGGCACATCTATAGGCACCTCATACCTCTTTTCAGCCGGGTCTGTTATCTGTATTTGACACAGGAATATTATGAAACAACAACAACAAAAAAAAAAGTAGGTTATGACACTCTAAAGACGTTTTCTATTCAGGATGTACCAATATTGATAAAAATTATCTGGACAATATCAATAATCAACAATCAAACTCTATACTACATTATAATAAAAATACAAATATTTAAAAACAATTCCTTTAAATCCTACAAGTAAACTTAGGTATAATAATTACAAGCCACAGTTATAAAGTACAATATAAAAAATGGATTTTCCAATAGAGACCTGCCTGCCACATTTAACAGTGAAACAATTATTAGTGCTGGTTAAGATTCATTTTAATTGAGAGTTAAATATACAATAATACCTGATAATGTATCCAGTATACATCACCATTCAAAACTTTGGGATCAGTACATTAAGTAAATTAATTATTTTATTTCACAAGGATGCATTAAATTAATCAAAAGTGACAGTAAAGGCATGTCTGCTACAAAAGATTTCTATTACAGATAAATAACTGTTTTCACAAAGAAAAATTAAACAGCAAAACTGTTTTTAAGTTTAATAATAACATGAAAATGTGTCCAAAGCAAGAAATCAGCATATTACAAATGTATTTCTCAAGAACATTGAAGACTGGAGAAATGACTGATGAAAATTCAGTTTTGCCACCAAATTCAATAATATTTCATAATATAAAATATTAACCAATAATATTTCATAATATAAAATATTAACCAATAATATTTCATAATATTAGTTTGTAAGTGTAGCCTTGATGAGAAACTTTATACTGAAAAAAATTATACTGACCCAAACTTTTGAATGGATAAAAATAATTTAATTCCTAAATGCTACATTTGAAAATTATTAAAACATTTTAATTTAAAAGATAGTTTTCAATTAATAATTAAAATTATTACATAATTTATTATCTAACTAACTGTGCATATTAAATATCAAAAGATACTGATATTTAAAAAAAGTCTAATATTAGCTAATAACCAATCTGGTACGACAGACACAATATACTGAGCATCCCTATTTTCTGTCCGGAGTATTAGTGGTCTTTAAGGGGACACAAGCTAACATAATTTCACCTCTGAAATGTACCTAATTTTTTTTTAAAACAGAAAAATAAGTATTTAGGACTTCAACATCAACATTAATGACTAAATTGTTTTGAGAACAGCCTGCTTGATAAAGAGAGATCACAAACATAACCAGCCAGTAACATGAAGACCAGAAGTTCTCTCACCTTCACACGCAGTCTGTTGTCTTCCTCATACATCACCTCCATCTGCAGTGCATCTATGTCTTTAGGATAGTACGTCTTTTTGTCCCGGAGCAGTTTTCCCACCTTCCCCATCTCTGTGTCAGTAATGGACACCAACTTGTAGGATGGATAGTCAGGTGTGTAGAAGCACCACGGCACTCCATTCCGTCGTGATGTCTTAGCCTGTGAGCGCTGTATGAAGCAGCAGTTTCGAGCATGGCACATCTCCTCCGTGACCACCACACCTCTCTCTGGATAACAGTCAAACCTCCAAGCTTCTGGGATCTGTGAGCAGGACTCCAGTTGCAGCGACGTCCCATTTGGGCTTTTAGCTACAGCAGGTGGAGGGGGTCTATGGGGTTCTGTGGAGGGTGGCTTATGTAACCAAAATATAGTTCCAAGCAGCCAAATGCCAGAGAGAACCACAATAAGTCCCCCAAGGGTCAGCAGGGCAACAGTGATGGAGCAGCGACGGCTCTGGGGCAGCAGGGGCAGTTCTGGGTTTATTTCCTTTAGATCCGTGTCTGTCGTCTCATCAGGATCCAATAAAGCAGCTCCTGAGAAATTAACCTCCTCAGGGGTAAGTCTCTTGTACGACACCATTTCAAACTTCAGAGTATAAAGAAGATATAAAGACAAGAGAAGAAAATTAACACAATATCCTCTAAATGTGAGAATTACATTTGTTGCATAACTCATCCCACACTGCATGTGCAATCAGACTAATTCATACCTCTCAAAGAAGCAATTCATTTTATTCTACTGTATAAGACTTTCCTGCGAAAATGAATCAAAAACTTTCTTCTGTGGAACTATTAAAAATGTTATGATGCTCTGAAGACGTTTTCTATTAGGGATGTACCAACATTATTGGCTATTGGAGAAAGCATCCTAGTGGTGAAGAATGAGACCAATTTTCATACTTTACCTCTTCTGCTAAAAGACTCATGATTTTTGAAGCAAGCATATAAAACAAAGTTATGTTCTGAATCCATAAAACATGCATTTTAATCATCAAGAACGTTTAAGGGACAATTGCCCAGGTATGTTCAGTTCTTACATTTGCAAATGCACAGCTGTCTATAATTGATATCTATGTAGGGAGATCAAATTTTGAAACAAAGCCCAAATGTTCTGTATCTGCACGGAGCAGCTCAGCATTAGAATGGAAGGCTACTCTTACAAGATAGATAGAGGTTGAGGTCAGAGTCCAAGAAAACACTTCAACACTGCTTTAAAACTAATTAAAATCAGACACAAACCTTCATACAGTATGACTGATTATGAGTAAATGTGTCACCTTAAATTGATAGATACCAATGTAACACCATACAACAATACAGCACAATGCAGTTTGTAGAATATTGCTTTTTTTTATCACGTGACATGATAAAATACCATGGTATATCAATACATTTTCAAAATATACAGCATGTGCATATCTTTTGACCTTAAGAGGCATAAAACTAGCGTTTATCGGCATTTTGAGACATTTAAAATGAATAATATATTAGGTTTATATTTTGCAGCCACATCGCTACAATAACAGAGAACAACATCGTATATGTGACATTGTAACATATTATAAGAAGAAGACGGAGCTCCCTTGAAACATCAAACAAACAGCACATACAAGAGAAAAACTGCACATTTAAATTCACTTACTTTTTGCGCGGTCGGTATATGCAGGATTTCACACACTACATTTCATCAGTGAATATCCTCTGGTGTGTGCTTTGGTATGAAGCACCGTGGTGTTTATGAAGTTGGTGTTGTGTGTCCTGCAGTTGAAATTGGAATCCGATTCGTTTTGGAATTCGGTTCCTTTAGACGGATCGCTACAGTGAACGAACTCAAAAATGATTCACTTAAAAGTCATCAAAAAAAAATAAAAAAATAAATCCCCATGTCATTAAATGATTTTCTTGTCAAATGTTGTGTCTGACATTTTCCAAACTGTTCAATTCCTTTTCAGTTGTACCCTCACAGACCTCATCACTTTGCGAATCGGTTCAAACGAAACATAGAAAAGAACCAGTTCAAAATAAACAATTCCTTCATGATATTATTCTACTGCGTATCACTCGCACCTGTGTAACTACATTACTGCCATCTACTGGCCTGGAGGCAAGTGGGCTTATTAGATAAAGCATTCATTTAAAAAGACATTTCAAATAAATCCTGCTCAAAAACTGAGAGAGAATGCTACCTTTTATAAATTAGCTAAAACTTATATAATGAAGAAAATTATTAGCATCTTTAAAGTTGAAAACTTCTGCTTATTTCTCATGTGCGCGTGATATCAGTCCAGCAGATGGCAGCTCAGTCTAATATGTGGAGGGAAAGTGTTTCCACATCAAATGCAACTAATGACATATTTATGTAATATATTTGGCTAACAGTGTCTATAATCTAATAATATAGCTTAATATATTATTAGTGAACAAATTGAAGCATCTAGACTACAGACAGTACTGAGGCCTTGACAATGAGAAGCTCAAGAAAAGTTATCTTCTTTTGATTGGAATTGCACTGTGATCTATGTTGATTGAATTCAGTTTGATCCAACAAAGGAAAGGCAGGCCAGTCTTTGTTCTGAGCTATACTATTATTAAATCATCGAAAAACAAAAAAAATAGCATTTTTACTCTTGAAATCTTGTAGCAGAAGATTCTTTAGAATCATGCTGAAGGTACATAGAAATAGATTGTAAAATATCAATATTATGATAGCACTACACGCACTAAGATGATAGATCGCTTTTGTTGTTTTAATTATCAATGCTAAGAGATTTGCTCTAAGCCGAGTGTTGTTATTAGACAATTTGACACAATAATCTTCCTCTGCCAAGTTCTCCCATGCTACAAATGATTCCACAAGAGAAATGAAAAAATCAAAGTCGGATTTGCTCCGCAAGCCTCCTAATTGTCAAAATATCATCTTGTTTGCCCACGCATTACCTCTAATGCTAGATGATAATCTCTATGTTATGAGGCCCTATTACTGCTGGTATAATAAAGGTGGAACAAATTATTCACCGTTCTCAACCTTAATTTACATGAATCTTTCTCAAAACACCAACCCCTCCAGTCAAAATTAAACTGATCTCAGGATAGTGGAAGCTATATATATATTTCTTTACAAAACCTTGTAACACAAAGGTAGATTAATCTAGAAATGATGGTAATAAATTCATTATTTTTATTAAAAAGGAACTTGAGCTGCCAAACCAGCTCATCTTCCAAGCAAGCCATAAGCTGTTAGTATTTTACAGAAATAATATGCTTGAAGCGATTTCATCATTTGCTTCTTTTCTCCCACGTGAATAATTCTTATGCCATAAATCCTAGAGCAGGCCTCTGACCACCAGTCATTAAATGCTTATACAGTAGCTTGAGGTCAAGATGACAAGTGCCACAACAGAGTACCACTGGCTCTGTGCAATGAGATACAACTATAGTGCTTATAGAAACGTGTTCCTATCATAAATACAGCATGTTCATCTTTAGCTGGAACAGTTTCCCCCAGGCATGCACAAGGTGATCTCAAGGGCCTAGTATGAAGTGACATACACCCAGGCCTCATTATATATATATATCTGCTGTGCTCCAAACCTCATAGTGTGACAGCGGTTAAGCAGTCATCGTGGGCATTTTCCAAAGGCTGTTCTGAATGGTATAGGCCTCTTGATTCTAATCTAATTTAAATTCTAAGGCAACAATGCTTGTTTACTGTGGGTGGTGTTTCTATGCCGTTTCTTTAAGGTGGTTAGGGTTTGGTCACATTTAGGGCCTACCTTTGTACAGTGAATTTCGGCAGGCAATCGTGAAAAAAAATCCCCTTTAGCATTTCTTTTTGTTTAACGGTCTCGAATTCGCCTGATTATATAATACAATATAAACCTGATTGGTTCAATCACTTGCCCACAAGTGCTATCACCTACCCAAATCCATTCATTTCAGTAGGAATGTGTATGAAGAGTTCGCGTGCAGGCAAAAAAGTTCCTTATGCAGATTTCGCTCATATTCAAGTTGGTCATGCAAATATGTTGTCAAAAACAACAGAAAGCTGCTTGGTTTGAATGTGCCTTCTGGGTAAACGGTGTTTCATAGCACTGTTCTATTGACAATGGACTTTTTTGTGAAATTTTGCTGAATTTTCACTAACATGACCTTTCCCGATTCCGTCTTTTCTCTCCACCACATTGCTTCCTGTCACCCACTACACTGTCCTATCTAAATAAAAGACAAAAATCCAACAAAAAAAAATAAATTGTAAAAAAAAGAGTTATTGGAAAACATTTGTAGAGAACCTTTCGAGGTTGTTAGCTAAAGTTCTGAGAAGATTCCCTGTTAGCTGGGATTCTGGGTGGCTGCTGACTGATATACTACTGATCTATTCTGGTCTTGCATCCCTCCTTCAATGTAAGTAATGTTGATATGCAAGATATGCAAGGTTAAAAGCAAACCTCTCATCGACAAGCTGCATTTGAGCTTAATGGTGCATTCAAATCATGTTGGAAAGATTGTGTTTACGAGTTGAATGCACACAAACATCACCACAAAGTCACAAAATAATAGGAACCTCTGAATTTTCTGAAAGTTCAGTCAGTGAGAAAACATGGACACAATGGATGCAGCATCTGTATTAATGATAAATTTGTTCAAATTAATGATTTTTTTTCATTTACAATAAAACTACTTGTATGTAAATAAAAAAATAAAAAAATACAATTTTGTACAATTACAACAGAATATTTACACCATTCTCATGAATTTAATAAAACATAATAAAAAAAAACCCACCTGATGTGCATTATTTTTTTTAATAATGTGCAAAAATCTTTTTTACACAGAATACGTAGATCACCATCTTGCTCAGTCCAAAGTGATTTGAATGCACCTAATGTACTTCCCAAGAGGACTTGAATGCACCATTAATTCACGTTCTTAGCACAGAGGTAGGTTTTAATTCTTAGGGCTATAGGACTGTTCAAATCCCCCTAATAAAGACATGATTTAAGAGCCACCAGTATCCGAGCCTCCTTCATATTATCTCATTGTTCTCTCTGCTCTTAATGTTGTACACACATGCACACGGTTGGCCTCAGATGGGACAGCTGCTTCCCAGTGGGAATAATCAGTTTGACCTTGGCCGATAGTGGCTGCAAATGTGCTACAGTGCTGAGACATGGGCATTCACAGCATCGGGCACTGAGCTGGAAAAATGCTATCCACCCCAAGACAAAAAATGTGCTCATACAGCAAGATCCACTCTATAAGAGAAATACTGCATCTATCAATGTGTGTGTGAGGAGAGAAAGTAGCCTGTGTTATTGCCAAAAGGCAAAGCATGCCGTAATTCTTTGAAATGTATAATGAAGTTTAAAGTTAGGGGTTTGTGATCAAGTGTTCTTTTTTAAATTAGCTAGGTGTCACTGACAATCCAACACGCCGATACACTCTGGTGCAGGTCAGATATGAAAGAGCGCGCGTGTGTTCTCGCGAAGTAACCTAAAGTCACATTTATTCATTCTCTAGCCAGGAATGAAATTAAACATTTATTCATTAAAGTCACTGTCAGTCTGCCAGAAAAATAACTTTCTGGAGCACTAAACATGCACATGCACAACGTGGCATTGAATGAAAACTGGAAGAGTGAAGGAAATTAATTAACTGCAGTTGGGGAACATTTCATCCATGCTTCATTTCTCTCTCTCTCTCTCTCTCTCTCTCTCTCTCTCTCTCTCTCTCTCTCTCTCTCTCTAATAACAGTTTGAGATACATTTGTGCAACTTTAATTTATTACAGTCTCAAATGACCCTAAAGCCTGTCTTTGAGAGCCATGGGTGGCCAGCTTAACAGACATTAATGTAGTAAACCTTTCTGATTTTAACACCATACAGAATAAAGTTCACATGTCAGGGTGACATCAAGGACAGATTATGTTTCTGCAAGGCCTTGGGCACCAGATTCTCTGGCTCTTGTCAAAACTGGGAAATGTCCAAATTGCAAATATGAAAAATAAAATCACAATTGTGATAAAAAATGCAATTACAAGAATGAACACACCATGCATGCAAAAAAGTATGCAACATCATAAATGCAATAAAGTGTTGAGAGGGCACTGTCAGTGCTGAGGAAGGACCAGGAGCAGATAACGGTTCTCATTTCGTAGCTCATTTCACATTGTGACAATAGTCAAGGAATACAAATTTCAAACTCTATTTGTCTATCTATATCAAATTGAAATCTGTAGTTGCTTGTTTTAGTGTATTAGGCTTCCACTCTCATATGGAGACCCTGAAACTCTGAGTTAAATTATGTAATATTATATATGTATAAATTATTCAAAGATGTGATATTTAATAATTTTATCATTTAATCATTTATGTACTCTACCATTCAAGACATTCCCATTCACTACCATTTTTTTTAAAAAGTCTAAAAATACAGTAAAAATAGTAATTTCGGAAATATTATTACAATTTAAAATAACCTTATTCTGTTTTAAAAGATTTCAAAATGTAATGTATCCCTGTGATGTTAAAGCTGAATTTTCGCCAGTCATTCCTCCAGTTTTCAGTGTCACATGATCCTTCAAAAATCATTTTAATATGTTGATTTGCTACTCAACAAATATTTCTTATAATTATCAATGTTGAAAACATTCATGCTGCTTAATAGTTTTGTGGAAACTGTGATGTAGTAATGTATTGAAGTACATTAATGTACAGTAATGTATTGTTTATTCTTATATAATTATAATTCATGCAGTTTTTACAACTTAAAATTAATTAAATAAATTGGAGAAGCATAGACTATTGGACTATTTACGTGAACTACAAAAAGTGATTAAAAATGATTTTTTAAAAACTGATGGAAATGGTGACATCTTACAGTGTCTATAAGTTTATCCGTTCCTATACCTAGCTTTGTAGATTCACATACAGTGTTATATTAGCACATGTTGTGAGAACTCATCGATATATATGTGGAGTCACTGTTGGGATATGAAGATGGCAACCCACAAGTGACCATGAAAGAAAGCGTATGAAACATTTAAAAATAAAAATGTGAATATGCATGAGTACGTACGGTTTATGGACTGGCCAGCCGGTGTCCTGCATAAATGTCCTTTGAAATGCAGTGAAAGCTTTGTACTATAGCCATATGGCCCAAGATCAGAGAAGAGACCAGACACAGGCAAATAACCAGCAGCAGCGCACACACAAACATCTTAGTTCATTCATATTTAGCTGAGACTGTGTGCATGTGTGGATATGAATATATGACCACTTATTCAGTCTTATTCAAGAAGTATTATAAAAAGAGATATAAACAGCAAAAAGTGTGACGTTAAAAGTTGAAATCCTGGGAAATCCTGAGAAAAAATTCAGAATTGTGAGATGTAAACTCAGAAATGTGAAATAAATCAGTTTATATCTGGCAATTGTGACTTTTTCGTTCATGATTTTTTTCTCACAATTCAGATTTTTTTTCTAAAAATTCTGAATTTATATCTCACTATTCTGACTTTTTTTTCTCAGATCTCCAAATGTATATATCCTAATTCAGATATTTTTCACATATCATATATTATATATCACTATTTTGTTAAGAAAAAAAGTCCAAATCCTCTTTTATTTTATTATCCTGTGGAGGAAATCGGCTTGCATAGATAATTTAGTTTTGGGAGAATTTGATGAGAAATGTTTGAGTTCATATTGAGATCTCAGATCTTGGAAAAGCACTGTTTGAAACATTGTTGAGATTTCTAGAGAATATTTTATTTCTCAGAAGTAAAATCAGACAAACACTTTCCATTTAATCTCTTCCATGAGAAACAACTGCCATATTACAAAGATCTCTTATGTTATTTTTCTTTCCTATGGAATTGTAACCAAATCAATTAAAATCCAAAACCAACACATTTATATTGTGTATTGGCAATCTACAATACACCTTAGTTTATCAGCATTCCAGTTTCTAACTTGTGTGTGTGTGTGTGTGTGTGTGTGTGTGTGTGTGTGTGCGTTTTATCAGAGAGATGGAGAAAGCGAATGAGAGCAGTTAGAAGCTAAAATAGCATATTATTGTAGCCTAGAGCAAAAGAGAGCTTATTGTAAATCAATACATAATAAATCTTGCATTTTAAAATTACATGGAAAGATCTATAGACACATGGACAAAAAGCAATATCTAACAACCATCTCATAACCATTTCTCCCTCTCTTTTTTAGTTTCTTGTGTTACATTGTCTTATTCTCTTATCTCCTTGTATTTAGTTTAACTTTACAACTGTAAAGCACCTTGGACAATGCACATTGTAATTATATATAAATGCTATATAAAATGACAAAATTATGTAATGCCATCTCAAATTCCATGTCTGTTCAGTGCTTTCTAAATCACAGTGTAGCTTCATAACTTTTAAGGCCAGAAACTTTTTATATCCGTCAAGGGCAATATAATGAGTGCTGGGCTGTCAAGCTCCAAAAGAAAATAAATAAATTAATAATTAAAAAAGCACCATAAGGTATCGTAAATGAAACCCATATGACTCATGCGCTATATTCCAAGTCTTCTAAAGTCATTCAACAGCTCTGTGTGATGAACAGACTGAAATTTAAGTTCTTGTTTGCTGAAAATAGCCCCCTCAGCTCTCAAATCTCATCATTAACGTCAAACCTTGACATCTGCATCACATTGAAGAGAGTTTATCCAAAATGGAAGGAAAAAATACAGATCAAAGTATTATTAATTTTGTTTAAAACTTTACTTAAAAAATATAGATAAGTATTATCCATCTTTTTGAGTTCCATGACTTTTTATCTCACAATTTTGAGTTTTTCTCTCACAATCTGGACTTTAATACTCACAACTGTGAGATGTAAACTCAGAATTTAACAATAATCAGAATATAAACTTAGAAATATGGTAGAAATATTCAAATTCTGAGATAAAAATCACAAAAAACTGAATCGTGAAAACTCAGAATCCAGAGGGGAAAAAAACTGAATTGTGAGATATGTACTCAAAACTGTAAGATTTAAACTTGGAATTGTGAGAAAAAAAGTCAGAATTCAGGGGTTTTATCTCACAATCTAGACTTTGTTTCTCACAATTGTGAGAATTGTGAGATAAAAAGTTACAATTACCTTTATTATTATTTTAATTTTTTTATCACAGTGAAAACAAAAATATATATTGTTTCACAGTGAAATATATATATATATGAAGCTTGTTTTCTGAATAAAAGTAATTAAAAAAAATCTTACTGACCCCAAACTTTAATGTCTCTCTGACTTGGTTACACACTTTATCTTTATCTGTACATCAGTTTTCCCACTAGTCTGTCAATCCATTGCTTCCCATCCTTTATTCCTCCACTCCTTCCCTTTCTACTTCCTCCCACCCTCACAGCATTTTCTTGATGTGAGTTGGTTGGTTTAACCCTTAATCTACAGTCACGCATTCTCCTGGGAAAGGCACTTTGAAGATTCTCATGGCATCAAGCCTTTCATATCCATCCCTCAGAATTCCTGATGTCTTTGTAAAATGTCCTGTTTTCCCCCCTCAAATCTAGCTGTATACACACCTAAAACATGTCATGGCCAAGAAGTTCTTCTGCTGATCAAGGAAGCGTACTGAGCAAGTACATCAAACTCTCTCCCCCCTCTCTTTCCCTCTGTTCCTGCTCCCTCAGAACGGTGCCAAGTGTGCGAACGAGTAAGCAGATCATTTAAACGAGTCTTCAGGTAAGATGTGAGCGTGTCTCAGCGTGCCTGGGCTAAACGCCAAGCTCAAAAAAGACCAATGAGCGGTGCTCAAAGAGGACACAGAGAGCATGTCCCTAGTTACTCTTCTTTCTCCTCTCACTTCCTGCCTGTCCATCTGCTTGTCCTACAAACTATGTTTTTATGAACCACTTTTATAGTCCCAATTTCTGTCTGTGTAACCATATATAATAATCACATCACCCTCTGAGACCGAACCTGGCGCCATACTGGGCTTCTGCTCACTGAGTGATGCTGTTTAGCATTTTCAGCGGTCGTCCTCAGTAGAAGGTTTTATGCTTGGCTGCATTAGATGGCAGGCGGTGGTGCAGGTGACCAGCACAAAGACGAGCTGCCTATTACAACGGTGACAGCTATTTAAAAAATGCACTTGAAGGTGATGGATTACTTAATCATTGGAGCTTTATAAAGTTAGATCATTATGACTCATACAGTATTTATGCCTGGGGATTTTAGCAAACCCCTAAATGAACAGTTCACCCCAATTTTTTGTCATTATTTTGTTCCAAACTTGTATCCCAGTGTTATTTTAGTATCACTGCATGAGATACTATTATAATTTCTATTAATATTTTCATTTATGATGATGATGATTATTAATATTAATATTTTAGTCTTTATTTTTATATATTTTGTTGTGTTTTTGTATATATACACACACACAGGGGTATATATATGTGTGTGTGTGTGTGTGTATATATAGTGTGTTTTTTATTTTAGTTTTTGTTATTTTTATACGGGATATAATATACACTTTACATCAAATTCAACTACATGAAAATGAGAAATGCTGATATTTCATATTTAAAATCTGTTTTAGTTTTTAAGATAACATATTTAATTTAAGTTAAAAAAATAAAAAAATATTTAAATGTAATAGCCCTGCTGTGTGCAATTATTTCTTCTGCAGAACATGAAATATGATGTTTTGATATATGTATACATTTTTCTTAAAAAATCCAATAGAATTATATAGAAGGAGGAACCCACACCATGGACCAAAATATTGTAGCGCTTTAGAAGTGTTTTTTTTAGCAACCACTCTGAACACCAAAGCAACCACCATAGCAACCACATGGTAACTCACTAAAAACACTTTAGATACCATATAAACACTTAAAAAAAGGTTCTTTAGTGGTTTCATGAAGAACCTTTAACACCCATAGAATCTTCCATTGCATAAAAGCTTCTTTATAGTGGAAAAAGGGTTGTGAAGACCATTAAAGTGTTCACGAAGAAAAATAATGGTTGTGTAATGTAAGTTTTAATAGCCCTGCATATTAGCCCTGCACATTTATTTTTTTCTGCATAACATAATTGGGTATCATTTTAAATAATTTTACATTCAAAACAAACAAACAAAACAAAATCCAATACTATATACACTCTTAAAGAAAAAGGTCCTTATTGGCATTGATGGTTCCATGAAGACCCTTTAACATCATAGTACCTTCCATTGCACAAAAGCTTCTTTATAGTGGGAAAAGTTTTGTTAGGTTCTTCACACAGATGAAGAAAATGGTTCTTTTAAGAACTGTTCACCAAGATTTTCATGGGGAACCAAAAACGGCATCACCTCGAAAACACCCGTTTATAATCTTTGGCAACATGACAAGTTAGTATAAATCTAGTGTAAATACATTTCACTGACTAGTTTTTGACTATTATTTTCATCGTCTAATGAGCTTTGGTTTGGTACTTTGGTATCTTTAAAGAAATAGTCTAAACCAAAATTTCTGTGTGTTACCCTGATGATGGTACATCTCTTCTGGAGCTAGTCAGCAGAGAGAAACAAGTTCTAAAAGTCCCAGGGATCTTGAACATGCCTATTGTTTTCCCGTAGAGGAGGTTGTACTGGGAAATGCACTGATATTTTTGGAGCACCGTAAATATCACCTCCTGTGATTGGACTGCATGTTTGGGTGAGGGAATTGAGAAACATGCACACGGCTGCTCTAAGGTTATACATTTCTCCAGTTGTTCTTCAGAAGTAGACATTTATGACTCGAATTGATAAACTATCAGCTTCACCGTTTTGAACTGAACACATTTTAAGGACTTTGTGTTTCTGACTGAACGAGTTCCAAGTGGGAGTCATCACTCATTTTGATGTATGAATGTGTTAGTTTGTTTAAAAATAGGTAAGCAATTGTGAGTTTAAGTCTACAATTCAAAAGATGTTTGAACATGAGCCAAACATGAGGAAATTCTCTTACACCCAAAAGCCGCATTTGAAACTCCTTTCACCTTTTATGACCTTTCAAAGTAATTATTTGATAGTGAGGTCTAGTTGCTGTCTGCTCCGAATTTTATCTACAATCGCAAATAAATGTGAAAACTAATGCCCTTGGGGACAAAAGGTATATAAAAATAGAGTTTAAAACATTTAGATTACAGGGCACTGTAAAACTTTTATTGGTTTGTTAAAACATTTATGAGCCTTGGCTTGAGTTGAAGTATTGTCGTGTCAATAGTAATGCTGCAAGAAATTACATTTCTTAAAATGAAGTTCTCTGCCTCACATTCTGATGCTCTAAACCTCCATGAACTGCAACATTTAGCACCAGACCAACTAATGCTACTGTTTCTTTCTAGGTGTTGAAGAGAGTGTTGGTCAGCTGAAGAGGGTGTTACAGAGGGCACAACTCATAATTTACAGTTAAGAGATGCACAATGTCACTATCAAAGACTCCACGCTCTAAGAAAAAAGGTACAAAGGTGTTATTTACCTCTAAAGAGTACATTTTAGTAACTTCTGAAAATATATAATGTGACTCTACAATGTTCTGGTGAGTTGTTTTGTAACAGACAAACAAAACAATACTTTGTAAAATATTCATGAACATTGCACAGTAGCAGAAGCTGTTTCAGCATCTGACGGAGGCAGTAAAAGTCATAAACCATTTTACATTAGGGATTAGATTTTGAACATTTTGATTGATGATTGCAGGGAAAAATAAGAAGATTACAGACAAACGTTTTTTTTTTCTTCTGAATAATGTATACCAATGAATAATAATATGTAATTCCCAATAAGAATTGTATTTCACAATAAGCATAAGACCACTATTATCAAAGATGATTGACAGCATACAGTTTGAATTGGCGGTATGGTTCTGTTCTGGACAAGAACTCCCTGTGCATTCATGCAGCATACCATGGATAAGAACAGGGACAGCAGTAATAACTCTCTAGGGTAAACAGAACAGAACCAACATAAATGTATTTCAGATATCATTCATGTTCGATAATTTAATGTACATATTTTAGAAAGTAGTCTGATTCAAAGGAGAATCAGAAGGCAGAATCCTGACTGGACGAGAGGAGTAGCCGGGGATGGAGGAGGGTAATTAGCTCTTGAGCAACGAAATAGCTGCTGAAGACTGGAGGACCTTATTTATGAATGCTGAGATGGGCATCGTATTCCTATAGGCAGACGTGGATCAGCTGAGAGTTAGCTGATGCAAGCAGACTAATGTGACCTGCCACAACTAACCCTTGATACTAAAAACAAACAAACAAACAAAACAAAAAACACCATTTAATATGTTTTTTTAAGCCTTCTGAATTATGGGGACATGGAGGGGGGGGTTCTAATGGTAGGTTTGGAGTTTAAGTTTTTCCTTCGTAAAGCAACACCTCTATCCTTATACTCTGCAATATTTTTTAAAGTGAATTTATTCAAGTTTTTCTCATATCTGAATCTCTAATAAAGTGATACATAATGACAATAGGCTATATGTTTTGTCAACATAATGCTTGATACTGATCCTAAATGGACTTCAAAATATATATGTATAATATATATATATATATATATATCAAAATATATTCTGTATGTGTGTGTCTATATAGGCTATACTTAATAAATATACACAGTACACACACATATTATATAAACAAAAACTTTTATTTTGGATGCGAAGAATTGCGATTAATCATTGCCCAGCACTAAATATATAATATAATATAATAAAATAAAATATATGTGTAGAATTGAACTAATGTAGCATACGTTGTAAGACGCCCCAACAATTTACGGGAGCCTCGATCCTCTAGAAACCCCATCTTATTTCGCACCCTGGATAAAAGTATGAGCAGTGTAATCACTGAGAAATATGAAAAATGATCTGGGTTAACGATTTCTAATCTGAAAACCTCCAAATAATGCTACAGTAGCCTAATCTAATTCCCCCTCAGCGGGAAATAATACCAGCCTGTCAATCACCCCCCCCCCCCCCCCCCCCCCCCCCCACACACACACACACACACACAACTCGCTGTATGAATGTGTGTGTCTGACAGCATCTGACCGGTTTGCCTCTCAGTCCACCGCTTGGTGGTGAGAAGTATAGGCTCTCTGGCTCAGAGCGGGATAAACACGGGACGGAAGGTGGGAAAAAATACGAACTCTCCATCACGCTTTAGACTCGATTTAATCACCGGGTGCTCCTCCGGACCAGGAGATTTGTAGCTGCCGCAGTGGCTTGTTCCAGCAGCGGGTATTTGCTGCTTGATGCGTCCGCAGTGCTGGATTTTGCAGTTCTGAAGTAAATGAGATCTACAGAACAACACTCTCATCACAACACCTTGACAGGAGGCTTGTCATCTTAAAAGGTAAGGCTTCAAGTTGCATTAAATAAGAGGCGACGAACACTCTCTAGTCTGTAGTCAACTCTATGTGTCAATAGCGCAATGGTCTTTCCTATCGATATCCACTCATCGATTCCACACCTGCTCCATTGGACTCGGCGCACCGGTCAGAGGTAGCTCGTGAGGGTCTGTGCTTCCCTGTTCTGTGGGAAACATTTTGGCTGTACCAAGGCCGTGTTATACCGAAGGGCATGAGGAAATTAGTATTCAGAGTTGGGCTACTCCTTTGCGACTGCTTCCGATCCAAGTGAGACCAGACCACCGAGCCCATCGGTACAGCGCTGTCTCATGCGATACGAATGAGATTTTAACCAAGAGACAAATGTAGGACACAGACGGAAACGAGCGGAATGCAAAAAGTAAAATCTGTTGTTCAGTAAAGGGGCTGTTCAGACTGAACGCGTTCCTTCGTATAAAACGCCAAGACGGAGTGCAACGCAATGGAAAGGATCGCAGGTGTTTTGAAGTTGAACAGTTTTTTCTTTTCTTTCTTTTTTAACTTGACAACAACAGCGTCTTAAGACGCAACGCTTATGGCGCAAGGCAATGAGACGCGATGTAACAGCCAAAGATGTTCGTCTGACGCATGTGTCCGAGCCAGGCTGCGTTCGGCTTTAACTCTCCTCCCCAGGGATGGTAATCGAAACAAATAGTTGAGGGGTCTTATACAGAGTACATTCAACTGGTTTAATTGAATGCATTACATTAGGGATTTTATTAACGTTCTCAAACTTTTCAGACAGCAATATTGTGCAGTTTCACCTGCTCAAAAATAGGCTTTTGCGAATTGCGTTCGCCTGAGGATATAACCATAGCAACAATTCACCGCCTAGAGAACTTCCCGTTAGAAACGATTCGTTGTTTGATGGTATACATCGGCGAAATATAAGTATTATCACTTCAACTCAAGATTAACATATCACACGAGCATATTAAAGAAAACCCCGTTAAAACGTGAAAAATTGTTTTGGAGGCTACGTCTATTACCTTGAAACACTGAAGCCCATGAATGAAAAAATCCATTAAAATATTTCATTTGTAGTCCCCAAAACCCACATTGTATAATGAGCACACTGCATAAATCTACAAATTAAAAATAGCTTGACTGAACTCTCATGTGAACGTTCCATCAGAACAGCAATAGCAGAAGCCATTCCGAGCTTTTCAGAACGCTGGACAGAGCTCAGTGTTGCTTATCAAGTCTGCTTCATGTGTTACTGAATGCGACTGGCTCAAAACTTGTAATGGTATCAAGGTTTGCAAAATCATTACATGAATTTTTTTTTTATAGCTGACCTGGAGTGTTTTTAAATGAAGGTAAGTGATCACAATCTGAAAACTGCCACTGCCATGGAATCTTACTTGTTTGGGTGTGATTGTAAAAAATTTAATCGAGACCTTGCAAAGGCACTCTGTTTTGTGATTCATTTTTCATTGGAGACTTCATTTCATTGTTTATTTCATGAAGTCATGCTGGCCACTTTAAAAACATACACAGATTTTGTTGTCTGTGCAGAAACGTCTAGAATTTTGTGACAGATATCTGAGCTACTGTACAAACCAATGTACATACAGTATATCATGGTTGCTAGGATAGCACCTTTACTCATTTTGGCAATTTGTTCATGTTTATAATTTGTCCAGAAGCAAACAGCTTTATTTAGTATCCAGCATGTTCCAAATATTCATTCAATCCAATGAATTTTAATAAAGTATAATGGACGGAATGGAATGGAATGCACAGATGTAATGCATAAATGTGGGAACCTCAGAGAGATCAAAGTTTCTGTCTCTAAGCGAAGACTCTCTCTCCCTCATGCACGTTATAGCACTTTTCTTGCCCATGCTCATCAAATTCAGAAGGCTGCCCTACTTGCATTCATGAGAGATGATTTTGGGGAAAAGGGCTTAAACTAGTAGCCTGAGTGTCTGACAATACAAATTCTCTTTGATGGTCAGAAGAACAGCAAAATGGAAGGCTTAGTCAGTTTAGCTCCCAGACAGTTTGAACTTGTAGCATAATGATGACTAGGTGTGTTTGTATGCATCTTGGCCACTGTTGTCCAATGCAGACATCTATTTCGGCTGGGTGAAAATAACACAATTTGTTTTAAAGCACAGTTCATTCAAAAATGACAATTTGGTCATCATTTACTCACCTTCATGTCATTCCATACCAGAAAGCTTTTCTTTATTCTGATGAAAATAAGGTATTTGAAGAATGTTCATAAACAAACAGTTTCGGTTTCCATTGATGTCCACTGTATTTTTTGTTAATACAAAAGTCAATGGGAACCAAAACTGTTTAGCTACCAACATTCTTCAAAATATCTTCTTTTGCATTGTACAGAAGAAAGAAATTCATACAGGTTTGGAAAGACATTTTATTTTATGTCAGAGGTTTATTTACTCACTCTCAAGTCATTCCAACTAATATGCATTTCTTCAAAGAAGGCTGGATTTCAGTCCATTTAATTATATGCGGTGGGTATTAATAATCTAAATAATGCTTCTCAGAGGATGAGTAAATAATGGCAGAATTTTCATTTTCAGGTGAACTGTGCCTTTAAAAATGAATCTGCAGATGAATTGTTGGGAATTTTGTAAGTTTGGAATTGCAAGAGTGGATGGAAATGGGCATGGAATTTCCACTGGGTAGTGAAGTCTCATCCAAAATCCTGCTTAATAAACTTAAAAAAAAAAAAAAAAGTTGTTGTGGCAATGCCACAGAAGAACCATTATGGGTACCTCAAAGAACCTTTTACTGAAACGTTTGTAAACCATTTTGAAAATTATGAAAAACCCTTTAATAGTCTTTTAAAGAAAAACCTTTCTATATGCATGCGAAATGTTCCATGGATGTTTAAGGTTCTTCACATACCCATATATGCCAATTAAGAACCTTTATAGTGAAATAAACTGTACAAATATATTCTGATTATCTGAGACTGTCTCACATCACACAGCATTTTTGCATTCAGCGTGGACAGAAAAATTGTCTGCCATTGGAAACTTGTCGCATCACACCTAGTTAAGACACGTCAGGTGGGATTCCGTAAAGTATCATCTCATCTGCCATTACAGATATTCATTCTCAACAGTGCCACCTGCAGCATGATTAAACTCCCATCCTTTCTAAATTATTTGAAAAGGAAAGGCGGCAAGCTATAGGAGATGTAGTGTTGCCATGGTTGCCCTGACTTTGATCGACGTCGTGGTGTGTGACACTGGACGCGCGCTCATTGCCGGCTCCGCGCATCAAACGGCACCTTGTGTCTCGCTAGGCTCCAAGCTCATAAAAGAGTGTATTCCCCAGCTTGCTGCTGAGCTTGTTAGAGTCACTTTCAGATTGTGATGACAGACGTGCTATGTAATCAAGGAGTTATTGCTCTGCGTCAGCGTGGCTCTCACTTATCATACATACTGATAACAGAAATCAAACCCCTCTCGTCAATCTTCAGGTAACTGGGCATTGACCTCGCCTATTACACTGCTAGGATACCAACAGCTGCGGTGTATTCATTGTACAGCCGTGACATTATGACCTCTTATTTCTCACTGCATATTGGATCAATATCTCCTGACATTTCCTTGGATTAATGCGCAACAAATGAACACAGAACAGAGGTCTACCACACTCATGCCACACATGCACAGGCCGAGGACGCAAGCTTGGGGAAGGCGATTAATACTGTGTCCACCTTTTGACCTACTTACATAGTTATGAATATTTTAGACATTTTTATGCATGCAAATTGGCTGTAAGTGAAAAAAGAATCTGTGTTACAATTTAACAGAGACATGACTTGTGAAGCACACTTTGCTTGTCAAAGACAAAAGCCACATAGCTTTAAAAAAAAAAAAAAAAGATTAGATTAGATTAGATTAGATTTTTAAAATATATAACAGCTTTGTTAAGATCTTGGTCATAAAGGAGCATGAAAAGGGTGGATAAGAAATAAAGAGCAACGCAGTCTACTCAAAATGCCAACATCAGATGATTCAATACCTACAATCACTACAAAAACTATTTTTTTAGGATTTGAGGAATAATTTTAGCCAAACAGCCATAGTAGGTTCAAAATGATTTATATAAAAGCCAAAACACTAAAAAAAAGTCGATCTAGGCACGTTGGAAAAACATGCCTGAAGAGACTTCCATTACATTGCTTCTTGCACGTTTTGCGATACTTTCTGTGTGGAAAAAGTAAGCTTATTCAGCCTGCAATTTAAAATTCCTTTGAACAGGAATAAAATTTGGCGTTTTCCTGCCCATAGTGCAGTATAAACTGTAGAGTATACTGTATATAGGTAATTTTTTTATGTCAATAAGCCTAGGTTGAAAAAATAATGATGTATATTAATGAACAGCACCAATAATGTATATTAATAAAGAGCAATATTTAACTACATATTTTTACGGAATTATTTTAGAATGGTTAATGGTTTAATTAATTAATGAATTGCTGAGAAGTGTAAAAAATTTACTCACCCTCGTGTGTTTCCAATGTTCCAAACATATATGACTTTCTTCTGTGGAACATAAAAAATATAGTTTGAAACAGTTTTAATTACTTTTAAAAGAAAGAAAGAGGTAAAAAAATTAGGGTGAGTAAATTATGACTAATAAATAAAAATAATAAAAGTGCATTCAAATCATATCAATGATTATCAATTGTATATTTCTGCAGAAAAATCATTTTGCCAGTAATTCATAAATATCCCCCAGTAGCAAAGATAACAGTTACAATTTCCATTAAATCTCAAGACAGACATTTTATGTTGTCATAATTTCTCTAAATAAATGAACAAATAAATAAATAAATATTGTGAGTGCTTTGCAAAACCAGTATTTAGTTGGGTTAGGGTACTGTTAAATTCAAGCATGCTTTTTGCTCGAATTATGTAGTAACAGTGTCCACCAGCAGGGGCTACCTGCCTAAGCTCATCAGACAAACCTTGATCTCCTGGGTCAAACGGTGTAGTTTTGAAATGTCACAGCATACATTTCGAGTCATCTTATCCCACTCCGTTCTCTCCATGGTCTTTTGACTGCTTATAATGTTGGATAAAGAGCACTCTGCAGGACTATGAGCCATTGATGTGTGCTACCAGGACCATGTGTTTCGTGTCAGCTGCGAAGTCAATGATGAAGTATGATCTCATTAAGGTTGTCACGCTATTGGAAGCAGTCCATTCTCTTCCTTCACCTTGAGGTCCTAATCCACACACTAACAATGATGTGTCTCTACCGCTCTCTGTAAGGGTCTTTTCAAAGTCATAACGGATAACATACAGAGAAGATGGAGAGTCAGAAAGTAGTCCATTAATCAGACAAACCTGTCATTCGGACCCCAAGGTTTTGCAGAAGCTAGTGGGAATCCACATGCACTCAGCTCCGATGTCAAGAAGACCCTTTTTTCTGTGTTCTCCTTTAATGATGAAAGTGTGTGTACGTGTCAAGGCCGGGGCTTTCAGGTTCCTTTGCCCGTTTCCTCTCTTTGTTCTTACTTCCGCACGTCTTAAGCCTGTTTTTTTTTGTTCCGCACCAGTTCTTTAACCCAGGAGATCCGTCACTGAGTGTCTAATTGAGGATCTTTTGGCTCCAGTCTTGGCCAATTAAAGCTAGTGCAGTTAGCGCAGAGTGCAGAAATGCAGTGGGGCAAATCTGCGTAAGATGAATGGCTCTTATTCTTAATCCTGTCATTAGTGGAGATCTATTCTTCCCCTTTGGGTTTTTAATAACCTAAGGCATAGAACCTCCTCGCCCGGCCTACCAGCATCTACCACACATCCCCTCCAGCGCATCCACAATGCTGCCGCTCTTGTTTTTAACCTCCGGACATTCTGTCATGAATTTAATTAAAGAAACTGTTATAGACTTAAAGTGTTGCCAATGGCCTGCCCACTTTAGTCTTTCAGTCTCGCATGATTAGAACTTGCAATTGCTTTGCTTCTCAGGGTTTGAGGCCTAGAATAGAATGGCTTGTTTATTTTAGCTACTTGTCCTGGCAATTGTCATTAAAGGTACAGTTCACCCAAAAATAAACGAACATCTCGAACATGTATGGTATTTTTAGAAGTCAGTGGGATCCAGTGTTGTTTGGAAACTAACATTATTCAAAATGTCTTCTTTTGTTTTCCACAGAAGAAAGAAAGTCATACAGGTTTGGAAGAACACGAGAGTGAGTAAAGGCTCGTTCACACTGAGATCGATAACTATAGAGCTCCATATTTAATTTTTGACAGGTTAAATTCTGTCAATGGTCTGTACTGTTGTTTAATACTGATTGTTCAGGGGAAGTTGCGAGCTGTAAAAATTACTTGATCTAGGATCTTTATACAGTGTGTTCCAGTGTAAAGACTGTAAGTCTATCCCTCATAGCCTTGTTTTCCTCTGCGTAAAATTTAATATGGCGTCTAACCTGACTAAGGTCTATAAAGATAACTATAACAACTAGAATGTACATTTCCTCAAGAAAATGTGAGTGGGTGCTTGCAGTGGCAAAACTCGCCACTCGGTTGCTAGGGTGTAAGTAGTATTTCTATGTGCTAGAATGGAAGATATCCCTCTTTGCATTTTGGTTGCTAGGGTACTCTGTTTGGTTGCTAGAGAGTGGCTTGGCAGCTGCCAATCATGAAACTCCAAAGGCTGCTTGTCAGTATGAATTATATAAACCAACTCCCATGCCTCTGTGACATTTAGAATGGAAGATATCCCTCTTTGGATTTTGGTTGCTAGGGTACTCTATTTGGTTGCTATGGAGTTGCTTGGCAGCTGTCAATGATGAAATTCCAAAGGCTTCTTATCAGAATGAATGATATAATCCAACTCCCATGCCTCTGTGACATTCAGAATGGAAGATATCCCTCTTTGGATTTTGGTTGCTAAGGTGCTCGACAATGGTTGCTAGGGAGGGGCTAGGAAGTGTTGAGGTGATTCATGATTGGCTGTTTGCTGCCCCGAGTCAAATGAGACCACCCTAGGCAACACAAACCATTTGAAGAAAACGAATGCATTAAGCGGAATACATTTAGAGTATTCATAAAAATTGTTTTTAACCTTAAATGGTAACCTTAAAAGTGCACAGAAAAAAAGAGAACAAAACCCTGATTATTTCATAATATTATATAAACTATAAATCCACTCAAATACTTTGTGTTGCTAAAACCTAACTAAATTGGTTTAAATGATCAAGTTCTTTAAAGCCGAATGAAGTCTGATTAGATGTCAGTGTTTCTACCATTCATCAGATGGAAATAATTTTTTCTAAAATGTATTCCAATGATAGGTTTATTATTGTTATATCTGGAGTGTAGACTGTCTTGTTCTCACAGAATTAGAATGATTATTAAAGTCTTATAGTTAAAGTTATCAGTCCTTGACATTTTTTTTGTGAGTGATCCCTTTAACAATTTTTTTACCTTCATAGTAAGTCACTTGGCAAAGTGCATACTAAATGTAATTAGTGGTGCTTGCTATTACTATTGCTATTGCTCATACATACTATTACTTAAATTTCTGTGCAGAACTCATCTACCAATTATGCTACAGACACTAACAGACATGTGGCAGTAATAAAGTGTGTGGTAAAAACAGTCACAAAATTTTGGAAAATACTTACATAACCAGAATATTGTAAATAATATAGGATGCGCTCATCTTGGGCAAGTAGAAAATCGCCTAGCGACCATTCAGAATCATTTGGTAACTGCATAGCAACACCCTGGCAAAGACCAGAAAATAAAAGACCTAGATGTAAATGCAAATGTGAAAATAGCCTTAATTGGACCAAACTGGATACAACATCTGAATAAATGGAATAAATGAATAGAATAAAATTAAACAAAAAGTTGTACACAAAGTTGTAAAGTTACAGCTTACTGCAACTTTAAAGAGATTAAAAGAGGGTGTGTGTGTGTGTGTGTGGGGGGGGGGTGTTCCTTCAACCCAGCTGTGTGGACCAGCTTGGAAAATTGGATACACCTGAATGCTTCCCATCTTCCTAGACTTCTCTGACTTTGTACAGCTCCTCTAACTCAAGAAAGAAAAGCAGCAGTTTTCTAACTTCATTAGCTTATATGCATGTGTTGTTTTGCAAGTTTAACAAAGTATTAAGCACAGGAGCTTCAATAAAGGTCTTTTATGAAGGTTTAGGTTATGGCCAAAGATTAGCAGGTTGCATATTGAAAGTTTGCTGAGGTAAACAGGAAATTGTGAAAAAAAAAGGCTGCAACGTTGCTCTTGGCACAAGCTGGGATGTTCTCAGACCAGCTGTCCCTGCCACCAATCTAGCTGTAGTCATTATAAAAGAAAATTATGAAACCTGGAGACAGATCAGCAGGAAGTTGCAATATCTGCCACGACCCACACATTAACACCATGGCCTGTTAAGCACAGATAAGACAGAAGCAGACAGCAAACTTCCTCTAGTAGCACTCCGCCATCAGTGTTTTGTTTCCCTTGAACACTTCAATTTAATAAAGTAAAGATGGGGCTGTGAGTGCTGAGATTATATCACACCGAAAGCACACAAACTAGGACTGTGACTAATAGCAATTTTCACATTGGCATGTATGGGAGACCAGTAACAATGCTGTACTCTAATTGGATGAAAGTTTACTGCTGCCAAACCTTTTCGAGAAGTATTTTCTCATTCTCATGGCAGAGATCTGTGAGCCATGGAGGCTCTTTTCAAGGCTGTTTCCACGAGTGCTGTTTGTGATGTCTAGCATGATGAAAAGGAGAAATCATTAAAAATGTCTTCTTTAAAACATGTTTTGTATTCATGGTTGAGACATTCTGAAAGATATATAAATAAAATAATTGAAATTATATATATATATATATATATATATATATATACACACACACACCTCTATGTGTGTATATATGTTCCTTACATGGGAATGCACCTGATCTATCACAAACCTATAACTGATAAAATAAAATTTTTTTAGTTGGGTCAGAAATTAGTTGTTTAAAGAATAATCCTTTTGATTAAAATTTTATACATTTTGTACAATTTACAGACAGTTTTTACTCTAATCCTCACAATTATTCAAATAATTTTTAATTAAGAAATTGGAAACATTCATCTTAGAAAATTGTATTTAGTATATGAAAGAATTAACACTTGATTCTCTTTTATGTACACATATATATATATAGAAGTCGTGGCCTAATGGTTTGAGAGTCGGACTCATAATCGAAAGGTTGTGGGTTCGAGTCTCGGGCCGGCAGGGATTGTAGGTGGGGGGAGTGAATGTACAGCGCTCTCTCCACCCTCAATACCACGACTGAGGTGCCCTTGAGCAAGGCACCGAACCGCCAACTTCTCCCCGGGCGCTGCAGCATGGCTGCCCACTGCTCCGGGTGTGTTCACGGTGTGTGTGTGTGTGTGTGTGTGCATTTGTTCACTACTCACTGCTGTGTGTGTGCACTTGGATGGGTTAAACGCAGAGCACCAATTTCGAGTATGGGTCACCATACTTGACAATATGTCACGACTTTTTTTTTTTTTACTATATATATATATATATATATATATATACAGTATACACACACACACACACACTTGTTTTATTTTTATTATTTAAAAAAAATAGCTACATGTACTGCGTTAGACAAACTGACAGACTTGTCACATATTGTTCTTTTGTTTTGATTGCTTCTGTTGTTCTCATTTGTAAATCAGTTTGAATAAAAGTGTCTGCTAAATGACTCAATGTAAATGTAGAGAATTGGAGTCGTTGTCTATATCAATTGTATTTTCAATGTTTGTTTTTTATGTCAATTCAGTCTGACAAGTGTTGTCATTTACTTTACAGTAAGTACTCAAAATAAACCAGGTGCACTTACTTTTTCATCTTTTTTGTCATGTCGTCCGATTTGTATGACTCTGATGACCTTGTAAAAAGTCTTATACTAAAATCTTTACCACAGACTTCCAGTAATTTGTAGCTGATGACCTAATAAAAATCTGCATAACTTTTATGATTTCATTTTCCTCATCAAAATGAACCTACAGTGACCTCGTTCATTTACTTTTTTCTTTCCATTTTTTGTATGTTTCACAGCATGAGGTCGGAGAGGTGTGCCTTCGCCTCCGGCGCTGGCTAATTAAAAAATACGTGTGGTAATGACTCATCATGCTCAGAGAGCGTAGTCTCTTGAGTTTCATTTCTCTCCGATGTCTTATTCAGGGCAATGACAGCAGGACTCATTCTGAATATTAATAACCAATAGGAAAATAAGTGATGTAATGCTTTAAGTGGAACATGTTCGGATTGTGCAATCTTCTAAGAAACTTATTCTAACCTGTAAAGTAAAACTAGAAAACTTTCTCAATATACTGTAATTAAGCATCTTCATTAAATAAAGCACTTAAACGCTCATATAAATTACTAGACTCTGTCCCTTCAGAGAAAAAATATAATTTTACTGAATTAAAAGTTCTGAAATGTAAATTAAAATTGCTTTAAATACTTTTATAAACTAAATTACTTTGTTGAATGCTAAAAATACACTGTTCACAAAATTTCCCATAGCAGAACCTAAAATGAAAAATTCTCGTACAATTGCCAACTGAAGTTAATTGAAATAACTACAGCATTTTTGGAAAACAACTCCCCAAAATCTGTGGCAGTTGTCAGATTTTAGCTGATGTGGCTCAGAGGAATATTTCTTACATTAGTAAGAAGAGATTTAGTCACAAAGTCCAATCTTGCTGACAACTGACAACTTTGTTAAATAAACATTAAAATTGCATCTGGTTGGAGCTGTGGCACATGATGCAACGATCATGACATACTTAAGATATAAAGAGCAGCTCAATAAGACCTGGGCTTGAATCTAACCTGGGTCATGATGTCCTGATCCCATTCTCTTGCTGACTCCCCTCCCTCCCTCCATCTTCCTGTCAGTTCTCCACTGACCTGTATGATAAAAACAGAAATGTCAATGTATTTTTTTTTTTTTTTTTATCTCTTTGGATCTAAAGAACAGTTGTGCAAATGAAGTCTATTTTTTAAGAAGCAATAGGGTCAAATACGAGACATTCCACTTTGGTGTCCGCATTAAAAATATAATTTACAAAAGTGATTTTATATACAAAGAAAGCTTATTAAATTGCAGTAAATTGCTGTTTAATGTTCAACCCCAATGACAATGCAACAGTCACTTTGAAAGAGCTACAAAGTTCAGTATCACTACAACAAAGGTAGGTCAAACTGCTAACCATTTTCAAGAGCTTTATGCAAGAATTACACAAATATGCCTATATTCCAGAAAAAGTAAAGACAAAAATGAAAGGGAGAAACTGCAACAAGAAGACTGTGCACAAGAACCAATCAACCTAAGAATGGTATTCTTCATACAAAAAATAAGCAAATAATACAGTTTTGTTTTAGCGTGATTTGATCTCCTGTTGAAACATTTTGACGATTTTGCCTTATGTTATTGAGACAAAACGTTTTGAAGATTTCAAGTACATAAGACACTATACTTGTGCAACTGTACAAGTATACAAAGCCTTTGTTTGGCTGTGGTTTCATCATGCTTTTTATCTGGACATCTTGTTGCAAAATACAAATAACTTCTGCAAAAGGACCTGTTTGAGTCTGCTATAAACAGAAGGTCCATGTCAAAGTTCTTCTATCATGATAATCATCACAAACACAAGGCCAAATTAACATCAGAGTGGCTTGAGAACAAAAAGTTTGATTGAATGAATGTGCTACAATGGTTTACTCGAAGCTGTGATCTCAGTCCAGCTGACAATCTGTGGCACTATTTGAAAACTGCACTGCAGAAGCATGTGAAGCTGGTACCTGCCCCAGAAGACCACAATACATTAATACAGCATAAAAAAAAACATAAGCAAACTTTTCATGCAAAAAAAGCATTTTAAATGATAAAAAATACATACTATACAAAATTATGACTTTCTGCTGGTCAGATGTTTAAATGAAGAAGAACATGATCATGACACTTCAAAACTGACTTTTGGTTCAACTTAACTGTCTATGACCTGGTTTCACAGACAGGGTTTAGGCCATAGATCAATTAAGACATTTCAGTAATTTTTTATAAAAGTGCCTTGGGAAAAAACATTACTGGTGTCCATCTTGAGACAAAACAAAGGCACCGATATATTTTAAGATCAGACAGTGCAAGTTGCTTTCAGCTGAAACATCTCTGATTTACATTTTAGTCTGGGACTAGGCTTAAGCCTTGTCTGTGAAACCAGGGGAAAATGTTTTATGTAGCCAAGATTACAGATTCAACTTGGTTTGATATTGTATTATCAATTGAATTACATTTTTCCATGTTGCTTGAGTAACCAAACACTTTTTGGGAGCACTGTTATCTTATCTACTGTATATCATATAAAAGAATCAATATTCAGTTTTAGCTTTCTGTACTTTGAAATAAAAAACTAAATATTAAAAGACAAATATCACAGAGAACAAAATCTTTAATAGAATTGTTCTTTTAATCTTTCTTCTTATTATTTTCTGCTCCAGAATAAAAAAAATAAGGTAATTTCAACTGCTCATCTCACAATTCTTACTATAATTCTTACTATTTTTCTAGCAATTCTGAGTAAAAAGTCTAAATTGCAAGAAATAAACTAAATAAGAATTGCAAGAAAAAATCCCTATTGCGAGTTTATACTATAAAAACTATAACTGTAACTATATCACTTTCTTCTCAATTCTGAGATAAAGTCACAATTACCTTTTTTATTTCTTTATTCAGTGGCAGAAATAAGTTTCCATGCTGCTAAAAGTTTGAAACTCTTTAAAACTTCACAACATCTCCAACCTTTCAATGCCAAAAAACTGTTTTATTCCCCCATGCAGTGTTATGATGTCATTGCCTGTTCTGATGATCTTTATTGCATTATTCTCTCCACTTACGTAAAACATTTGAGTAAAAAGTAAGTGCTTCTTTATGAACACTCTGACTGTCTAAAGGATGTGGAGCCGTCACCAGACAACATCTGAGCATAGAAAAAAAATCAATTACTTTTTAAAACCATTCATAGCAAGTTAGTCAGATTGAGGATAAATATAGAACATCAGACGGGGTGAACATGAGCATCTCTTAGACTGTTAGAGCAGGTAAATGTAATTAAGATAAATGCAGGCTTTGTGTAGCGGCAGATATTTCCCCTGTGGCCACAGAGAAAGGGAGCGAGTTCGTGACTGAGAGAGAGTTTGCTTTTCATAGATGCAACTGGGAAAACTCAGAAAGGATTGGCAAGGACACAAAGTTTTGATGCATTACTGTATACGTGTTTGCACAGTGAAACTCATAAACCAATAATGAAACCATTACTGAAGGGTTCAGTTACATATAACAATGGAGACACCATTAGCGCTTTGTATCGACTTTGCTTTAATGTTTTCTGACAGTCGTATAATTGGTCATTACGGTAACTGACCGTATTTGCTTTCAATAGCCACAGTTTGCTGTTTCAGACTGTATTAAGTAGGTGTTTGTGTGTGTGTGAATCTGTGTGCACCTGTCTGCATTTCAACAAATATATTTACTGTGAATATAATATTTCTCTCATGCTCCACAGCTCTTGTTCTTGAACACTCTAGGAACAATAGACGTATGAAATATGTACACTAACGCTTAAAGGTTTGGGTTCTCTAAGATCTTTTGTTTCTGAAAAGTTTTGAAAACCCTGAATTTATTTGCTACAAAATGAAGTAAAAATAGTAATATTGTGAAATATTATTACAATTAAAAACAACTGATGGCAAGACTGATTTTTTAGTATTTCAGTGTAACCTGATCCTTCGGAAATCAATCTAATATGCTAATTGTATGCACAATTATTATCATTATTGTGTACTAACAGTTGTGCTGCTTATTATTTATGTGATTAATCTGTTTTCAGTATTCTTTGATGAATAGCAAGTTCAAAAGAACAGCATTTTAAATAGAAATATTTTGCTAAACTTTTAGTCACTTTTGATGATTTAAATGCATCCTTGCTGAATAAAAGTATTTTATTTCTTAAAAAAAACTGACTAACCTCAAGCTTTTGAACAATAATATATATTAGTGAGATTATGCTGCTTATATATCTAAATGGAAAAGTTCGAATTTAGAGCTAAATAAAAGAGTTAATTTTGCTGCTGCAAAAGAGATACTGAGTGTACATAAATTCATAAACACTCAGTGGATTTACATAAAACATGTTAAAGAATATTAATGTCTTCAAAGAGATAATTTCTCTTTCAAAGTTCATAAAATGAATGCTGAGCTAAGCCAAGAAATGTTACATTCAAGCAAATGCAGCACAGAACACTCAATTTTCTCCAAAAAGAACCTAAAAAAACTGATTATCTAGTCAAAAATATTGTTTGGTATACCTGAATCAACTTCAAATCTATCCATTTGAACCAATCACCTGAGCTGTAAGAGATGCGATTGTTGATGCTTTTTGGGCCAGCATCTAGCAGAGGCTAACCAGGCCATGCTAACCAGCTAAACCTTACACAAATACAAGCCATATTTAAGGATCAGGTCAGGCAGAAATAGCTCCTTAAAGACAATAGCACATTTTCTCGTTGTACAGCGTATACCGTTCTATAGAAGCAGGAAGTAGGGCGAAGAAACTACAAAGTCCGCTTGGCACAAATCTACACTTTAGAACACAATAACAATTAAAGTTCAGCATTTATATATATATATATATATATATATATATATATATATATTTAGATGATTGTGAAAAGCCTTGGTACAGTACATAATCCAAATAGGGTTTTTTTGTCCAACAAATTGGGCAAGCTGGTGCAGAAAATGTAGCTTTTTTGTTAGGGGGTTATGTAATGTTTTTAATGAACATAATTCACACAAAAAACAACATTTCGGTTTTGTCAGGCCTTTCCATTGCTGTCCTTTCCAGTATTTTCCTAAATAGGAGTAAAAGAGCCAAGAATACAAGATTTAAATCATTCATTCTGCATCTGTCTGTATCTGTCTCTGATAATCAAACCCCTCCATTCATAATTAAAGCATAAAAAACTTCAAGTAGTCAACCGCAGGGAAACAAGGCCTCCTGTTGCCATAGAAACAAACTGCATCGGAAAACTTCAGAGGGCGTGCTAGCATTCAGGCGAGTGTGTGTGTCTGTGATGGTGAGAAAGAAATGATAGGGCAAGAAAAGGAGAGAGAGAGAGAGAGAGAGATAAACCCCGGGCAGAGAGTGCTGATTAAGTTTCCCCTCTAGTATGTGTGTGTATATGCTGGCATGTGCATGTGTGAGCAGTACTGACACCGTTTTTAAGTTCTGTGAAATTTGTTTGAAGGTCTTGCCTTTAGAAACACATTTATGGTATTTTTGAAAAAATTCGGCATTTCATAAGTTTAACAGATGAAGGACTAGTATACTGAACATGCATAAAGATCCTTTACTCACTACTCACTAAGGGTCATTCACACAGAATGTGCTTTTGCTTTTAAAAACATGAGACATGGGCAGCGGAATGGAGAAACACGTTTTTCTTCTCTTAGCCCTGCATTTTTAGAATGCCAGTATGCCAGGTTCTAAAATGTTCTAACAAAACTCATTAAAAATCACTGGACAAGCTGGTGATGGTGTTTGGATGAACATCAAAATGACTTGTTGTCCCTTTTCATTTGTACAGAGATTTTTTTAATTTAGTTTGAACACAACTGAAATATTTTCCGTCTCAACTGTTTAGTCTAGACATCAACACAGTTCAGTGGAGATCCTTTTTGTTAAATCTTCCACCGTTCTTCTGAGAAATCTCACACGTGTCTCCAGCGTTTCAGAAGCGGTCTCAGCTCACCTCAGGCTTTCCAAGTCTGCAAGAGATACAAATATGAACCTAAACATTTCTCATTAAGTTCTCACATTATCTGAGCTATTCTATACACTCATTTTAGACTGTAGCCGTTGTCACTGTATGTCAACAATTCTCTCATTTTTATCAATTTTTTTCATCTTAGAAATTTTAGGAGAATTTGAAAGATCAACATACCGAGCCATGTGTCACATACTAAACCAGTGTTATTTTATTATCTTTTATGTATTATATTATTATTTTCAGCTTTCATTTTAATTTCAGTTTGTTAGTCATTTTTATGAGATTTTGTCATTTTATTATTTTATTTTCATTTTTCATATTTCTTTTTAGCTTTATTTTATTTTAAGTTTCGTTTTAGTAATACTAGTTCTACCAAAAAGACTCATTTGAAGGAGGTTTATTCTGTAATAAAATGAAGCATATGCAAATTAAACCAGCGAATAGTTCTCTTTAAGTATCTTGGCATAGGCCCCATCTCTTGTCCAGGTCTCGAGGTTAACCGGCAGGTCGTGCCTGAAGATGTAGATATAGGGACTAACCAGGTGGTGGTGGGGAGGTAGGAGGGGAACTCCGATGAACATTTTATAATTCAAGCCAAGTGGTGATTGGCTCAACTAAATTAATGACGTATGACTTGAAATGTGAGTCTTTCCGGTAGGACTAACGCATATAGTTACTAAGACTTTTAAAAAAAAGTTTTTTCATCCAATATTTGTATTTTACTTTATTTCAGTTTTACTTCAATGCACTAAAATGATGATCATTTTAATCATTTTAGTTTTAGTTAAAGTTAAATCAACTTCTTTTAAATGAAATATTGCAGTGTTTTTTTTTTTGTAAGTGATTTATCCATGCACCTGATTTTTTATTTTTTTTATTCATGTGCTCTAGTAATCTTTAATCAAATAATTTCCAATTTCCCTCGCAATGACATCGCTTCTCTTCTCTGATGAGATATGTCTTGATGTGAGAGTAGCAAACGACAACGATAAAACAATTCACTCAATTCCTGGTGAACAAAATCAAGTCCCCCATTTTTTCCTCATTCAGGAAGCCGTTTCACTTGGATGTACATCACAATTGGGAAGAAAAGGCAATTGCAAATTCCATTTTATACCAACTTGAACAATAACAACACTAGCCTAACCCAGCCATTTACTACTACAACTAAAGCATTTATCTCCAAATGAGATGTAAAACTGTGAAGAGGAACTGATATAAGTTAGCACTTAAACTTTAAAGTGCATTGTCACAGAGAAAAGTTATGACTAAATCTCCGCAACTTTACTGTCTGGAACAGAGTAGCTGCATCAATTTTCAAACTGTTGCTCAGCTCTCTTGCTTTAAGACTTAACTCCATTTATAGAGTAAGAAAGTGATGAAAGTCCATCATCTGACAATGCATGACTCACTCAGACACTTTTACTGCACAACCGTCCGCTAGATTTAATTGGCATTCCCCACCACCCAATAGGTGTGGAGTGCTGTATAGATTGTGGGTGGTATTCTCCAATCAGATTGTGTGTTCGAAGCAGATAGTGTCAGCAGCATCAGGCCATTAAAGAAGTGCACGGATGTGTGCAATACTAATGATGTCTTACTGTACAACCTCAAAGTCATTGCTTCGCAGGGAGACAGTGCAATCTCAGTGCAAGCCTAAACTTTTTAAATTTTTAATGGCATGGTTATTTTGCACTCTGTCATCTAGTGTTGTCTATAGGTACTGAATACTGGCGTTCAGTAGCCCTTATGTGCTCAGAATGGGAATGAGTACTGCAGTGCAGGCATGCAATGAACACACATTATGGGGTGCTTGGAACATTACTGTTGCTCATTCTACTATTAGCAATTTGAACAAACCCCTAACCTTTTGTGCTGCATGTTGAGGATCGGTGCCATTATACGATGCTAAGCAATCAGAATTATGATTTTCATTTTGTGGATAGTACAAGAACAAAAAAAATCCCATAAATTTAGTTTGAAGGAGGCACTCGAGCCAGGAGTCATAGAGGCTTGGGCTTGAACCAGTAAGCAACCAAACAGAACACCTTGGCAAATACCTGCAACAACACAGCAATGCATTAAAATAATAGTTTATGCAAAAAAATTAACATTTGCTGAAAATATACTTACCCTCAGGCCAAAAGATGTGGATGAGTTTGTTTCTTCACTGGATTATTGTGATGTTTTTATAATTTGTTTTGACTCTCATTCTGACGGCACCCTTTCACTGCAGAGGATCCACTGGTGAGCAAGTGAGGTTATGATAAAATTCACCAAATCTGTTCTGATGAAGAAAAACTCATCTACATCTTGGTTGGCCTGGGGGTGAGTAAATGTTCAGCAAAAAAAATATTTTAGCTGAACTATTCCTTTAAAACATCTAGAGCATTTATTCATGTTTTTTTTTAGCACTGAAAAATTTGGCCGAATTAAAAAATGTACCTGTGAGCACAAGTGTTAAGCACAGAAAGAAGAGTGAAAGGTATGTGTGTGTTTGTTTGTGAGTGTGCATCCTGTTGTGCATCAATATTTTGCTTGCAGGGCATTTTTATGAATACCTCCCCCTTATGAAATGTGATTTACATATTTCCACTGGAGAGAATGTTAATGAGGGCCTGGGCTGTCAAAACGTTTTGTCAGCGTTTGCATTTATTCCTGACACTGGATGGATGTGTGTCCAAACATAGTTTTATTCTTTTTAGTGCGTGACACATGCACATGCACGTCTTCAGTTTGACAGATTTATTTTGAGTGTATTATTTCAGTTTCTTTTTATGTCAATATTGTAATAGAAAATAATTTCTTAAAGCAAGAGGTTCCTTGTGGAGACTGTTGTACATGGAACTCTTGGTCAGGGCGGCTCTCCTTTACCCACGTTATCTGAAAAAAAGGCGAGGTGTCTCTGACATTTCATTTTATTGCCTTCTATTTTTTGTCTTCCTTCCAAGGTAAAGCAAACATCTGACTGTTTCTGAGCAGAATATTCCTCTCCTCAACAAATAAACTACTAAAGCTTTCCACATAAAAAGCAGATACAGAAGCCAAAAACATCACACACTCAGCTCACTGCACACAAGACAGGAACACTGTCGTTCTAAAGGGTGATGTGTAATTTTTTAGATGTTAAAATAGTTTATATATTCCAATTTATCCCTATACAGCCTAACAGCCTAAAAAAAATATTTTTTAAGATAAAAGTTTGCTTTCTGTTTTGTATCACTAGATACATCAGCCTTTTATGGCTCATATAGTATGCTATGAAGTGCACACTTGAGGAGGGAAAAAAAACCCCATCAATTTTATTCTCAGGCCAAAAACAAAAATATGCAATTTAGTGCAGTTGTTGTTGTTTTTATGCCAAAACAGTAAGATAAAATTCTGATTACTTACATTAAAGGGTTACTCCACCCCAAAATGAAAATGTTGTCATTAATCACTTACCATGTCGTTCCAAACCTGTAAAATCTTTGTTTGTCTTCCGAACACAACTCAAGATATTTTGGATGAGAACCAAATGCTTGTGACTGTCCCATTGACTGCCAAACAATTAACACTGTCAATGCCCAGAAAAGTATGAAAGACATCGTCAAAATAGTCCATCTGCCATCAGTGGTTCAACCGTAACGTTATGAAGCTACGAGAATACTTTAAATAACAACTAAAAATAACAACTTTATTCAACAATTTGGGGAAGTCGTGGCCTAATGGTTAGAGAGTCGGACTCGTAATCCAAAGGTTGTGGGTTCGAGTCTCGGGCCGGCAGGGATTGTAGGTGGGGGGAGTGAATGTCCAGCGCTCTCTCCACCCTCAATACCACGACTGAGGTGCCCTTGAGCAAGGCACCGAACCCCCAACTGATCCCTGGGCGCCGCAACAAAAATGGCTGCCCACTGCTCCGGGAGTATGTTCACTGCTGTGTGTGTGCACGTTGGATGGGTTAAATGCAGAGCACGAATTCCGAGTATGGGTCACCATACTTGGCAGTATGTCACTTCACTTCACTTCACTTCAATTTGTCTCCTCTGCATCAGCGTAGCACCATTTTGGAGAGTATCCGCTGGATGCAAAAAGCGTACGCTGTTCTTTGTCAGCCGCACCACACGGAAGTGCTTTCTATGTTTGTTTCCGCTTTGATTTGAATGAAAACAGCATATCCATGTTTGCGTCCAGCAATCATATTAACTGGACTTTTACTTAAAGTTTGAACTTTAAATCAGAGGGCACAGGGCATCTTATGGACAACAGGTTTTTCAGTTAAATTTTTATCATGTTGATAAAATAGAGGCTTTGAGTACAGTAGGGCAAGCTTTATACGGTAAATATGCAGGGACAATTCTAAGTTAGTGCAGTGTAAACGTTATTTCTGTGGCACTTTTAAAAATGCAGGTAGACATAATCACAGCCAAGTATGTCTTGGAGTGACAAAGAGGTATGCAAGGCTGTTTCTTTTACAAAAACAGTTTGTAATGTTCAATGACTTACATTTTTGCTCCTCTGACAAAAACAGTTCCATAAGCCAGGGCAAAACCATCAACAAACATCTGTTATATGTTTCTTAATGATTCAGTGTTTTGAACAAATGATTTTGAGTGAATGATTCAATGACTCATTCATTCATAAAGTCAGTTTGGTTCCTCAATTAATCAGCTATTTAAACGAATCAGTTGAATGAATGATTTACATTCACTTGTTTCTCAGTGTTTTAGAACGAATGGGCTGAATGAATTATTACTACTCATTCATAAACACAGTCACTTGCACCCACCTACTGGTGTAAAGATGTAACCAGCAGAAATAGTCGTAGACAAATATCTCTAATGCACAGACTGAATTCAATCAACAGTAGCCTCTATCCATTTGCACTGAAAGAACTCACTTTGTTACAATCAGAATTCGTGCTCAAGTTGTTTGTTAAAGAAATTTTCCCTGTTGAAGCCCTGGAATAGTTTTACAAAAAAAAATCTCCCTCAGCCAGTCTTAGTTTTGCCACATTTTATGCTTATGGATGAAAATGTTTTCAGCCATGCATAATGTTAGATAAAGCTAAACATATTAGCTAAAGTATGACCATATTAGCCCAGTTCTGTCAACACTGCACTGGCTCCCTATTAAACATCGTATACATTTTAAGACATGCTAATTACTATTTGAGTGAGCTCTTATCGCATTATAGTCCTTCAGGTCCGCTGCGATCTCAAAACTCTGGCCATTTGATAATACCTAGAATATCAAAATCAACTGCGGGCAGGAGATCGTTTTCCTATTTAGCGCCCAAACTCTGGAACAATCTACCTAACACTGTTCGGGAAGCAAACACACTCTGTCAGTTCAAATCTAGATTAAAGACCCATCTCTTTAACCTGGTTTACACATAATATACTATCGCATTTCTATAATTCAAATCCGTTAAAGGATTGTTAGGCTGGATTAATTAGGTCAACCGGAACCAGGAACACTTCCCAAAACACCCGATGTACTTGTTACATTGTTAGAAGAATGGCATCTACGCTAATATTAGTCTGTTTCTTTCTTATTCCGAGGCCACCCAGATCCAGACTGTATCCAGATCAGATGGTGGATCAGCACCTAGAGATAACCTCTACAGCCAGGACACCTAGATGAGCCCCAGAGACTGATCCCCAGTGAAGACCCTGTCTTCAAGACGGCCATCGGGACAAGACCACAGGAACCAGATGAGTCCTTTGCACAATCTGACTCTGCTTTAGACTAGATTTGCTGATTTTGTCTGGCCAGAGAAGAATGACACTATTTCGACAAACTATTTCCCTGTCTAAATACTGTAAAGCTGATATAAAGCCACCCAGCTTTATATCAAGCTGATGTAAAGCTGCTTTGACACAATTTGCATTGTTAAAAGCGCTATACAAATAATATTGACTTGACTTGACTAACACACAGATGAACAGGCTCCAGTCTCTGCAAGTGGCACTCGCTCCACAGCTCTTTGAAGTAGTGAAGTTTGTGATAACGAAGGGAGATTTTCCTTTGAGGCCTTGACTTTTTTCCCTCACTTTCTTAATCTGATTCTTAGGGAAGATAATTGCGTCTTAAACGCTTTGATCTCATTTCATGGGGAGAGGATCCTTTTCAAATAAAAAATACATTCAAAAACTGAAAGCAAGATGAAAAAGTAAGGAAGAGTTAGAGATCCAATAAAAAAAATATATGCATTGACCAAACATTTGTGTCTCTGTTTTTGTACTTGATATATGGTTATAGAGTATGATACTTACAAGTACACCTTTTAGACACTTTTATTTGAACATATTGATATCGATTGAAAATGCTTGCACTATTAAAAATCTTTAATTTTGATATGATTTCATGTTTTTTTTTTTACTTGTCTGCAGAGAAAATCTTATGAAACCATTATATATATAGCCTAGTTAAGATGTGACAGATCAAAGCAAAACATGTCTTTGTCTCACTATCTGTCTTACAAGCTCACTTACTTATTCTGTTTATTCTCAGGTCTTTTTCTCTTATAACCAGTGAAAGCTCATAGGAGCTCTAACAGCTCTTGCATTTGAAATGCAAGCCCGACTGGACACTTTAGGACATGTGTGCATGAACAGCTATAAAAAGGTCATAAATCTGCTGAATGTGAACCATTCGAATAATTCTTTTAGGTTAATGTCAAGGCGCATTTCATTCTGTTTGAAATGAAGTGTTGATCCTGTGGTCTTTAGCCATTAAACCAGAACAATCAAAGCATTGGAGATAACCAGAGCGCAAAAGCCTTTATTTAATGGGAGATCTCGCACTCCTCTCGCCGTTTCTCTGTTTCTCTAATCCTCTTTTCTCTCATCCGCTTCTCTTGTATGGTTCTCACTGACACACTCAAAATCCTTTGTTTCATCTTGAGAGAGTGATACAGTAACATGGGCAAGTTTGTGTATGTGTTTGAGTGATTAATGTACTGGGAAGCTAGCTTCACTACATACACATGGATGCAAAATGTCAGCCTAAAATCAAAAGAGAGAGAAAAAAATAATTTATATTTTGCATAAGAAAATGAGGCTTATTATTTTCATAATAAATAAGCACATTTCCCCCGAAATATCCATTATACTGTCATGCAAGATAAATTTAATTATAGTAATGTTGGGGGGGTTGGGGGGGGGGGGGGGGGGGGGGTTTACAGAAACACCCACACACACACACACACACACACACACGTTTGTTTTTGTGAAAAGTGGGGACATCCCATAGGCGTAATGGTTTTTATACTGTACAAACTGTATGTGCTATTGCTCTACACCTACCCTACAACTAAACTTAGCCCTCACAGGAGACTGTGCATTTATACTTTAACCCCCAAAAACTCACTCTGTATGATTTGTAAGCGTTTTAAAAAGTGGGGACATGGGGCAATGTCCTCATAAGTCACTTTTGTGCGCGCGCACACACACACACAAACACACACACCCACACACACACACACATCCTTGTTTACTCTACTTAAATGCCCGATTTATAATGTGTCAGAAATATCAGTTTACATTTCCTAACATTTATTTTGCCATTAATTGTAATAATCCAGTGAGATTTGTTTGCACAAGGAGTCTGTCAACAGCCAGTGCTCCACACAGAGACCTGATCATCATACAGTCTGTCTGGAATCACATGAAGAAACAGAACAAACTGAGACAGACTGAATCCAGAAGAACTGTGGCAACGTCTCCAAGATGCTTCAAGAAATCTACCTGCAAAGCTACAGTTCTATATTAAAAGTTTTAGGCACTTGTGTACAAATGCTGTAAAATTGGGATGCTGTCAAAAATAATGTCATAAATAGATTTTCTTTATCAGTTAACTTCAGTTAACTAAATTGAATCAATATTTAGTGTGACCATCCTTTGTATTTAAAGCAGCTTTTGCCCTAGGTGCACTTGTGCATAGTTTTTCAGGGAGCTTTGCAGGTAGGTCTCTTGAAGACGTTCTTGGAGACGTTGCCACAGTTCTTCTGGATTCAGTCTGTCTCAGTTTGTTCTGTTTCTTCATGTGATTCCAGACAGACTGGATGATGATTAGATCAGATCTCTGTGTGGAGCACTGGCTGTTGTCAGACAAAAATCTCACTGGATTATTACAATTAATGGCAATATGAATGTTTGGAAATGTAAACTGATATTTCCTTCTGACACACTACAGCAAAAGATAGAAATAACTGACTTAAAACCACTTTTAGCTGGTGAAAATACTAGTGTTCTAATAATTTCTGGTGACCACTGTACTGTATATATACTGTATGTGTGTGTGTATATACTGTACACACACACACACACACACACACACACTTTTTCATAAATCACAATCCTATATATATATATATATGTGTCTCATATGCCACATCTTGTCATAATTTGTAAGATGCTAATTTTTATGAAAAGTTATATTTTTTTATCTTTATTTTATGTTGAAATATGCCTGGACATTTCCTGAGATTAAATATTTAGTTTACTTATAAGATGTATATCTTGCAGAATATATTTTCTTTTCTTGATTTTGTATTAAATTATGCCCCGAACATTTCCTGAGATTCAAATTTGCAGTGGAACATTTATCTCTGCTGTCTCTCATTCACATAAACACATGTGTACATTTGAATTTAGGAGAGAATATATATCAGCTTACTCAAGCACTCAGATTCACACTCTACGCAGCATGTATATGTGCTTGTGAAATTCCTGTGAGTGTGATAATTCATGCTTGAGGCCTCATTAGCGCTATATTTGCATATTCTTATGGTTTTTTATCTTAAATCAAAGCATTACGGTCATGTGAGATGCATATTTCATATCATACAAGGCATATGAATTTTATCTGTATAAGCACACTTTTTTTTCCACCCACTCTGGGCAGGAATCCTCTAGAGACAGAGAACTCTTCATGATGAACCTCATTCCTGCAAGGTGTCCTCTTTCAGAAAGGCAGAGAAGAGGGAGGATAGAGCCAGGAGAATGGAGGAGATACAGAGGGGGGGAAAAAAACAAAAACTGAAAAAGGCAGTAATTTTTCTCACATTACAGGTTTGAGGTACGAATCTTCTTTTTCCTGGGATGGGCAATATTTCAAAAAGAGATGGGCAAAAAGGAAAGAGAGAGAGAAAATAATAGAACATTTTTCATATAATGATGGTGTAGCTTCAGGCGTATTGAAAGGTGTCAGACCTGCACTTCAGACCCTATTTCTTGTGACACGTACCTGTTTCTGTGTGTGTGTGTGAGAGAGAGAGTTTACAAGAATACTGGCTCTTTCCAAATAAAACGTGTTTTTGTGATTTAAATTCATTTCAGGCAACACATGCATTTTTTAGAACATGTACAGACTGCAGTATTTTCAAAGGTTCAATGAAATTGTGTGTGAGTAAAATACAGTGCATATAATTGTTTTGTTGTTCAGGTATTCAAAATAATAAAAGTTCATTTCTGTGCCACTAGCATCACCTAAACGAATCACAAAAATACAGCTATATACTAGCATTTTGTTACACATACTACTGAAAAGCTGAGCTACTGTCTCACTACTGGAAAAACTAGTTATTGCCATTCCCAACCCTGGTTATATATGTAATTATACTCTCGTATTGTACTTCAAAACCTGAGGCTGCTATCACACCGGCACTTTTTATTGCAGAACAAAAACACTTACACAGAAATATTCATACAGAGCATTACACAGTGTACTGTTACAATAATGGTAGCATCAGGGAGATAAAGTGAAAAAAATAATACTGGGAATAAGTAATTTTGTGTTTTTTTGTTATTTCTTGCACCAATAGCCTATATTGGATCAGTTCAGTTTTACACAGTGTAAACAGAATATATTGAAGGCATGTGGAGGATCTTATTATGTCATCAAGCAGCAATTAAAATTAAAATACTATATTGACAATAAAACAAGAAAATATAATTAATTTGCAAGGCTACTTAAAATAATGTAAGACTTAGGCTAGGGTTTGAACACTTTTTCAATATATAGACCACATTTTGGAGTCATAAACAGCATTGACATCAAGTTGATTGACCTCTTGGCAGTCATCAGCAGGCACAAGACCCTTTAACAGTCAGTAGTGCTAGACAAACACGCGTATCTGAGGTACCTGCGGTGACAAAGTGTGGTAAGCACTGCTTTGATGAAACTGTGGGAGTGAGCTGTTACAACTGGCAAAATATTCAAGAATTTCTCATCTCAGTTTGAGCACAGATCGAACGGTTTCCACAGTGTGACACAGCTTACTTTGAACATCTTGTTTTTTCTCTTTTATTTACCATTTTTGCATTTTATTGAACCAGCATGCTATCAGGAACTGCTGACATTACACTCCTTTTAAATCGTTTTCTTTTAGGACACACATTTCGACGTAAAAAGCAACAAAATAAAATAGTATAAACCAACTAATGGTTTGATCTATAGCAGATGGTGAGAGAGAGTAATTGTAGACTAAGAGGATATGTCGTAAAAACAGGATGAGTGAAACAGCTGGAATGAGGTACAATCTTCTTGGCACAGAAAATAAATAAATAAAATTAATGGATGTGTTTATTTTTTTCTTTATGCATCGTAACTTTTAAATTCCCCTTCAAAAGTTTTGCTATTTCACAACATTCAAATTTTCTGTCTTTTACTTCCATTCTAACCCCAGTTAGCATCCTGTACTGCGGGAATGTAAAAAAAAATAAATTTAAATATTACTGAAATGAATGACTTTTTTAAATATTTAGTCACATTTTAAAATGAGTTATTTTTGAATTGGACCACATTGACAGATAAATGACCACATTGACTTTCACTGTATTGACAAAACATTTTTTTTTTTATATATTCTTTTCTGTTTTAAGTCACACAGTTGCACAGGTTTGGAACGACGAGAGCATGACAAAGTAGATGACAACAAAATCTTCATTTTTGGATGAAGTATTTCTTATAAAAAGGCATATTTGTATTCTGTTCATGAATGGATTGACTTACAGAGTTGACTTTAAAATGACATTGCAGTGCACCCTGATGCTTTTGGGAACGTCACATTTGGAATGCGTTATATACACTGACAGATTCCTCACCTCTCACACACACACACTTCTGATTTCTACTTTTAATTAGGTCATAATGGAATGAGATATGTAATTAAGGAGCACCATCCTGTGACCTTTACCCGGTTCTGTACCTGCCAATAAGAGCAGCACCTTCAGCGTAGAGACAGCAGATGGAGACCAGGTGTGTGTGTGTGTGTGCGGTTCACCTGTGGAGCCAAGAAAAAATGTGTATTTCAGTGAGAGCGTGTGAGAAAGGTGGGCAAGTGGTAAATGGACAGGTGTTCAAACAGACACAGGGCATGTCAGATGCTGTGCCCAAACGCCAGGATTTGTAGAGGATGTGTGATACTCGCTTTTCTTTTAGTCAAAAATAGTCATTTTATGAGTGGCATCTTTTACAAATGATTCACAATGCAAGCCAAACAGTAGAACTGATTGCTATTATACTAGCAAATATTTAAAGTAATTTGCTGAGGTATGCATCAGTATTACATTGTTCATACCTTATGGTGATTCATCATGAGCAAATGACGATCCAGTTGGGTGAATCAAAAACATGCCAAATAATAAATTTAAAAGACATTTTTGCAAAAGTTTTAAATGACTTTTCAGAAGCAACATTAATGCAATCCAGTAATTGGCCTTGACAAAACTAAACACGAAAGTGTGGTAACAATGCATTCATTCATTTATACAGAAGAAACTCTGAATGCTGAAAATAACTGTTTGCTTAGTATTGTTGATTAATAAAGCCCAGATTTTGGATTTATGCTCTCTAAAGAGACTGTGAAAAGTCATTAAAAGTCTTTACATATTAGTGAAACAATATGATTATTTGGCAATGCGCACATACACACATTAAATTAGACGGTAGCCAGAATACAGTAAAATTTTCCATAGCAAAATAAAAAAATCTTCTGTAATCTACTGTACTTTGCGCAAACGTTTATGACCTTCATCTGATAAATGAACACAATTTAAGGTGTTTACTAGACCCTTTACAAAATTGTGAGGTCATTAAGTGTAATCAGATTATGCATACAAACACACTCTCAATGTTCCTCTATCACATGTATTCACTCAAATACATTTGACCTATAGATTATAATTGTCCAATTTCCATGCTTTCAAATATGCATGATTGTGTAATGCACTTAGTAGTGCAATTCTATGCACTACTCAAATCCATAATTAGAATTACAATCTGCTTTCATCTGTCCTTGTCTTAGAATGTATATTTTACATATTTGAAAGTTTATATAATCACAGACACACATGCAATCAGAGATTATGATTGCTAGGATAGTAATGAGAGAGTATGAGTGTGTCTGGAGAGAGAATGTTTCTGCTCAATATACACTGTAAATGGCCTACATTTCTAAAAATTTTGATCTGCAGTGATAAATGCAATATAATATGCAATGTTTAAAACAGATACATGTACCAAACAGCAGGATGCAACATTGTCACACAACCACCACGTTGTATGTTTAAAGGACTAGTTCACCTAAAAATGCAAATTTGCTGATATTAATTTTTTTTTTTAAATGAAGTGACATGTGGCCAAGTATAGTGACCCATACTCGGAATTTGTGCTCTGCATTTAACCCATCCAACGTGCACACACACACACCGTGAACACACACCCGGAGCATTCGGCAGCCAATTCTGCGGCGCCCGGGAGCAGTTGGGGGGTTTGGTTCCTTGCTCAAGGGTCTCACCTCAGTCGTGTTATTGAAGGTGGAGAGAGCACTGGTTCACTACTCACTACCCACTACACTGACAATTCCTGCCAGACCTGAGACTCGAACCCACAGCCTTCGGGTTACAAGTCCGACACTCTATCCATTAGGCCATGACTGCTCCTGTAGTCTCCCTTACATCCACGCTATAACTAAGTTTGTCAGAGCAGATTTGGAAAGATTTTGCATTACTTCAATCACTCACCAATGGATCCTTTGCAGTGAATGGGTGCCGTCAGAATGAGAGCTCAAACAGCTGTTTGGACTCATTCTGACGGCACCTATGCACTGCATTGGTGAGTGAATGAATGAATTCTGACTCAAAAACAAACTCATCTACATCTTGGACAGCCTGAGGATAAGGAAATTTAGAGACACTTGTAATTTTTGGGTGAAGTATTCCTTTAATTCACTGAGTGCCATCCAGTTATCACCTTGAAAATTAAGCGACTGCTCTGCATTTTTAATCCAATTTTGTGTAATGACTCAGGATGGAAATGTTAAAATAGCAGCTATTATAATTTCCGGTTCATTCGCTAGAATCGCTGCATTTCCATTTCATTCGGAGTCAAGTACAGTGTAGTCAAGTGCACTGTAGGAATCAGTACTCTGTGCATACTGTATATTCTGGCATATGTAGTTAGTCATCCGGGTGTTTCATGATAGTATGCACTGCACAGCAGAAATAGCATACTACCACACTTCTCGCACTATTACAAACATATCCTGAGAAAAAGAGACGTGATAGTAGTGTTAAAACGAGCATAAGAATGAGAAACACTCCTTAAATATGTGCAATAGGTAGTAAGAGGCAAGATAAGACAGAGATAGAGAGAACAAGAGATGATGGGAATAAAGGAAGAGACACCTTGACCTTGGTGGTCTTCTCTTCAGCTGGCTCAGCAAGTCTGTGTGGTTTGTGTATGTAAATTGGATGCAGGAAGCAACCTGTCTGCCTGTGTGTGCGTGGATGGCTCTCTAAATTAACTGTTTAGAAGTTGCTTAATGGCCAGATGGCATAAAGCAAATGAGTTGGAGTAAGAACTGAGTTTGCATATTTATGAAGCTTTTCTGAATAATTAATGAGATGCAAATGGAACTGAAGTTGATGGTGAGGGCAGTGAGATGTGTAATGCATACGTGTGTGTTTGTTACATGCAGAAAGCCATCAATGTTCTTCAACACCCTTGAGTTCATGAGCAAACAAAAGGATCAAGAGGCAGCTGATGTCTTATCTCATCTCCACGTACAAGTGCTTTCACGCTCTCTCGCTCTCCTGCAGTGCACACATTTATTTAGCTAATAAACGTCTAAATGAGGATACACCATAAGCATGATTCAGATGGGATTCGACTTCTAAATGATGTTTGAGCTGCAAATATTTACATCGGATGTCTGGGATTTCACCAGTGCTATTTTAGTATCATTGAGATACTTTTTAAGGCGTTTTTTTTTTTTTTTTGCATTTTCCATTTCAATTTTAGCTAAAGTTTTAATAATTTTGTTGTGTTTTGTCATTTTTATTGATTTTTGTTAATTGTCTGTATAGCTTTTACTCATTTTCATATCAGTTTTAGTTATACAGTATATGAATAAATGAAAACGATAAATGTTTTCTTGGTAACTAGATGAAAAAAAAAATATATGATTTTAATTTGACCTAACTTTAATAACCCCAGATTTGACAAACTGATTCAGAGCTCTGTAACAGTTAAAGCAGGAGTGTCTTTTTTGTTAAATGTAAACAAAAATATATTTTTGGTTAAGTAGAAACAATTAATTCATGCTTTTAAACTCAAGATATCAATTTAGACAGCAATTGAAGTACCACACGATCCTGGTCCATAATTTTCTCACAGGTGGCGAGAGAAAAACTATTTTTTTTCCATATAAGAAAGCATCAAACCTCTGTAAAAGCTGTCGCTAAAGTGTTTTTTGTAATGTCCATTCATGCTCTGTTTGTCACAATTATGTGCTATTTTTTAATTATTTTATAGCAAATTTTGATATATGTGATAGTGTAACTAATCCATTGAATTAAACTACAAATCTCATAATTAATTTGATTAAACCAAAGATGCAGTTTTTAATCTCAATAAAGTCATAATGTTCTAGTGAACTCTTTTTCTCTAGAAACACACCATTTTTTTTGTTTGTTTTTTTGGTCTGTTTCAAGGTAAATTAAATCCCATTTTATATGTTTACTGTGGTCGATGGCCCTTCTCTGAATCGGTTTCAGTTTGTCTGAAAAGCATGACGAACGACTGAAGGACATTTCCAGCATCCCGCACGCGTGTGTCACAGTTTAAATCTGAGGGGGATGGGGAACAGCTGTAATTACTTGCTTCAGTGTACTTAAACATTCATCAAAATCCCTGCTACATTATGCTGTGTATCCATATTCTGACAGACACTATTGTTGAAGGGAATACTCTAGTCTACTCTAGCATACACACATATGCAAAAACAGCTCTAGGACTGAACATAAACAAATGCACGCCGTCCTTTGGGGGGCAGCATTTCTCCCTGTGCAGCAGTTTTGTTTCTGAAAATAGATGCACATGTGAGCAATGGAGAAACTTTAATGTGTCCGGATTTTTTAGCCCAGTTTTCACACATCTCACATCCTCATTTTTTAGAATGACTAATAGGGTAAAAGTGCTGCCCCTCAAGGAAAGAGAGAGAGAGTGACAGAGAAAAGGAAGTTTGTCCTATTTAAGTGGACAGAGAACCCTTTGAAGGACATTGAAACACACACACACACACACACACACACACACACACAGACAGACAGAAGGAGCTGCTACCCTCAGGCTGTCATGGTAACCTGGATAAATGATGAAAAGGTTTCTGTTATCTTGCTTTATTGTGCTCTAGAGTGCTTTATTATTTTGGTCATATTATCATCAAATTAGAATGCTAAATATTGCATATAATAATCTGTGGTTTAAAATAACTTACAGTGCATTTACATATTTTTTTTTAAAATCTGCTTTTTTAAAGAGATTTGAGATTATTAAGATTAAAAAATGATATTCTTTAAAGTAAGCTTAGTGTATATGAGTCGATATTGAAGTAGGCAATAACTCTAAGGTTTGTCATAGGATCCCTATATGTTACAGAGAGCATAATAAAAATGTGTGAACATCACCATCATAATGTCTAAACCTATATACTGCACCTGCTGAGACTGCTGATGTTCAGACATTGTCATTTCCTCTCTGATGTTTGCCAGAAATAGCCTGCATGTTGTCTAGGTGAAGGATAATGGGGATGATGCCAAACAATCCTTAAAATAAATAGAAAACAACGACACAAAGAAAATATGCTTGCACATACACCTACTGCATTAGACGGACATCCTTTAAAACCTCAGTTGAACTATTATGATGTGATGTCAAAAAAGGGAAGAAATGCTTTTTATATCTGCTTGGATAAAAGCTTTCAATTACGCTTATATTTTTAGCAGCTTGGTTGGCAGCATATTAAAGTACTAAAGCAGCAGAAAGTTCTGCTGTTTGTTTTGTAAAATGTGAAGTCAGGAAAATTTCAAACAGGCATACAGATTATGTGTGTTCCAGATTTTCTATGTATATGTGTGAGTGTGTAGTGTACAGATGTTCACAGCAAAAATGCAGGCAAGTGGTTAGTGTGATGAGTAAGGGAGTATGTAAAACTACCAATAAACCTGACTATAAGAGACAAGGCGAAGTGTATCTAGCTCACTGCATGAACACTGTATGCTTTGGTGTTCCATTACTTTGAGAAGGAGAGAACCATTGCTGCAGTGACTGTTAAGTTTTATTCAAACTCCCCACAACATCTTTATTTTTTGCCGTTATCTCTATATGTATATAAATAAAACAGTTGTTGCCAAAGTTGTCAAAGCATATTTGATGTATTTTAAAGTAGCATTTTTTTTTTGACTGACATTCCAGAATTGTCAGAAACCTCACTATCATACAGCATGGTGGATGTTTATGGTTGCTAATGAATGAAACTGTTGAATATTGAATCTGCATCTTGTATACAGTATTCTTTCTGACGATGTTTGACAACCGACAAAACGGCTGAACGCGGCAAACTCCTAATTACTAATAATTATGTTAATTAAGTTACGTGATTTTGAATGTAACCAACCATTAAGAGTCCTTTGATTTATTCTTGAAACATTCGCCGTTTTGAACGAATTGCTTGAATGCTAATTCAACAGTTCACTCATAATATTGGCGTATCAATGACCTACTCTTCCTCAATTGCTTTGCCTCATTTTCAAAATATATTTTGGGTTTATTCAGGTTAGATTATCTTTTATCTTTCAATGTTTTGTTCCTAGTTTTCAAGGGTGAGGACAAGTCACACAACCCATTCTGGCATCTTCCTTATTCTGTCTAAGATATAGGCAAATTATAGTCTCAAAAACGTATTTATAGCATAATCTTTTAGGCAGTGGTAATAACTCCTGGGGGCCCACATATGCTGTTCAAATTGATCTTTATCCTTAATATGCCATTACTTACAGTAAACTAAACTTGGACTATATCAGATAAGGCAGACATATAAAATGTGCAATGCTGTGCGTCCCCAGGACTGGAATTAAGAACCACTGCTTTAGGGGATTGAAGATTTCGTCCTGATCTAGGCTGCTAACACAAAAGTCAAAGATGTGAATCATAAACCGGAGACATCTACATCCATTGTGCTCTTGAGCAATACATAATCACAGTAAATAGGCTGCCCCAGTGGAACTGTCACTATTGCTTGTGTCATTCAGAATAAAACATGTCTGCTGAATGTCAAGTAATGAAATGTGTTTATTGTTTTCCATTGATGAAAAATGCCTTTGGGAAAGAAATGGTATGACACACTGTAAAAAAAATGCACATTATACTGCTAACTGGGCAGGTAGTAAAAATATATATTATTTCCCTAATATATTTTCCCAAGTATTCTTGTCTTTAGGTGCAACAAAGTATATCTGGAGATAAGCTGGGACAGATAGATGTTTAAATAACACTGTATAAGGTAAAATATTTATTTTAAACCTAATTTCAAGGTATTTTCATACAAAGCAGGAAAGTTATGCAAGAAATGCAAATCACACAAGAACATATTCATCCTCATTAGTTTAGTTTTAGTTTTGTTTTTCTCATGCATATTCTGCAGCAGAAATATTTGATTACTGCATATATAGTCAGGATTATGAGAGACACAGCAGAAAGCAGGAACAGTATGACATCAAGAGAGTGATAAGAGTACCAGGGCATTTTATAAGACTCTGTGTGCAAGTGAGCAGCACCTTTGTGCCTCATAACAAACTCAATCCAGAAGATGGCATTGTCCAGAGGTTTCACTGGAACGTCCTTGTGAAGCCTTGAGAGCCTCTGCATGTTCTCCTGATAAGAGGGATCATAAAGCACCTCTTTGACAGTTTTAAGGAAGGAGTCCTTATCCACTGTGGCAAAGTCTAGAGTCTTGGCTACACCTCGTACTCTCATTTTTGCAAGATTATCAGGCTGGTCAAAAATCAGCCCTAATCCAATGATTGGTACCCCATGGTAAATGGCTTCTTGAATCCCATTGGTTCCTCCATGTGCCACAAATGCTCTGGTCTTAGGATGACCCAGAAGATCATTCTGAGGCATCCAGTCCATCATAAGGGTGTTGTTTCCTAGAGAAGATGGTCTCTTTCCTTTGTACCTCCAGATGATCTTCTGTGGAAGTTCTGCAAAAGCTTCAGCAATCGCCTCAGCCATATCATCAGGAAGCTGACCGATGAGAGTGCCCAGAGACATGATGATGACACCATGATCACCAGAGCTCTGCACAAAGTCCTCCAGATCTTGGGGAAGAGGCTTTGATGGCTTGCATTGAAAACCTCCCATGTAGACAATGTTTGGCATAGTGGGACGCGGGAATTCAAAAATAAAATCAACTCTATGGAGCCACAGATCAGCACTCTGAGTTAAAGAAAAGTAAGATGTTCCTGGGCCAATGAACTGTTCGCAAAGTGCATTATACGTTGGAGAAACCAAGAGAGCAACCAGTATTTCAGTTATGGTGTACATCACTACATTCTTCACTCTTTCCAAGAAACTCATGCGGTCTGATAACTCCAGCATTGGAAAAGGTACATATGAAAGTGGTGAAGGAGCTATAACAAAATGAGCCTCATTGTACACTGTCCAACGGACATTGTAGACAATGGGCAGTTTGAGATAGTGACCCAGTATGATCCCTCCGAACATGGCCGGATCTGTAAGAATCAAATCATACTTGGTGTCTGCTAAGGACTGCATTAGTTGCTGGTCTTCAATCATGTTGACTATCATCTCACTTTCTGTTTCAATCATCTTTAGAGAACTTTGCCACATCTCTATCTCCAGCTTCAGACGAGCCCAGGTGGAACCTTCCCTCATAATTCCTATAAATCTTGATACAACCATCTCAAGGAATTCTTCACCAAATCCTCCATCAGACCTCAGAGTGACTGATGTGTAGTGAGGTGAGAATTCTTTGATGTACCAGCTGTCTGCCACCCGAATGACTGTAACATTGTGACCTTTGCCATGAAGTGCCTCAATCAAGATGTTCATGTTGACCCAATGACTGCCATCCATAGGAAAGACAAGAACCTTCCCGCTTTGAACAACTGTGAAAGTCGTCATCAGAAGAGTTAAAACGACTGGCCCAAGCACCTGGAAAACCTGTCCGTTCATAGTTCCTGCTGCAAAGCAAGAGAACAAGCACATTTTAAAATTATATCCATATATAAATCATCTTGCAGCACCACCCCTTTTAAGCAATAAAGCGCAGCAACACTTTAGCTGTATAACAAAAACAAAAATAAGTGAACTCAGTAATTCCGTAAGAATAAGGAAGTGGATGTTGCATTCAGTAAATTTATTATAATACAGTGAGAACAATAGTAGAAAAGTCAAATCAGTCATTTGTTCTATTAAAAATTAATTTGTCACATTGCCACAAAAAATAACTGCCATAAAACCCCAACCATTTAGACCATTTGTGCACTTGTTCACTACTCACTGCTGTGTGTGTGCACTTGGATGGGTTAAACGCAGAGCACCAATTTCGAGTATGGGTCACCATACTTGACAATACGTCACGACTTTTAGTAGAATTTCAACATCATTTAGCACAGTTCAAGAAGGTCAAAATAATAACAATCACACAAATACAGAGACATTTTTGCTGCAGCCGTGTCTGTTTTTAAGACTGCTAAACCCACAATAGATCGGGCCCTACCAGAGGATGCACTACAAATAATACTTTCCGTCACTTTGATAGACTGGGTTGTAAATTTCCCATCAGGCTCTTTTTTTATCCCTTAGTAAGCTACAGTAACACTTGGCATTTTTAATGTGATACTGACATAATAGGAACTCCTATGACAAGAGCTCTTTTAGTTCTATCAAGCGCTGGATTATGGGTACTTGGCCTTTCTTTTTATTCTGCTCTTACAATGTGAAAGGGACAACAGGCACTGTGCTCTTCTTGTCACCCAGTTTGATTAACAATATAGCATTAATTAATCCACTGCACTATAATAGGAATCTATACATTGCCGTTCAAATATTTGTGGTCAGTAAGATTTTTCTTAAATAAATTAATATTTTTATTCCACAAGGATGCATTAAATTGATCAAAAGTGTCAGCAATGACATTTATAATGTTACGAAAGATTTCTATTTCAAATAAATTGTGGTTCTATATTCATGAATCCTGAAAAAATATATAATTGTTTCCACAAAAATACTAAGCTGCACTGTTTTCAACATTGATAGTAATAAGAAATGTTTCCTAGCAGCAAATCAGCATATTAGAATGATTTCTGAAGGATCATGTGACACTGAAGCCTGGAGTAAACCAATTTTTTTTATTGTATTATTGAACATTCAGATGGTTTATATTGCAAAAATAATTTATGACAGGATGTTCAGGAGCTGAGAAGAACACTAAAGGTCATTGCACACAGTCCAAAATTTTAGCATGCGTTTTTCCATACTCCCCATCCGTTTCCTATCAAAATGCATGCTACGGATGCGAAAATGCAGAAAATCGAACCTGATCCGAAATTGTTTTGACGGACGAAAGTTTCGGAGGCAGTGTGCAAACGTGATTGACACAACGTGAGGTCGTATTCATTTTTTAACATGCGAAAATTACGGATGAAAATTTCGGACTCAGTGTGCAGTGACCTTAAGACATTAGATATATGTATGAAAATATGTATGGCACTGTATATGATACAAAAATGGCATGTTTGTACAATATTTGTTAATATATAGAGTAAATATTAGAATGTAATATGGTTAGAATAAATCAACATTTATTAATCACAATATGAAAATAATTTTAATTAAGAGATCGACCTGTTTACTTATTTAAACCAGATCTGAATATAGTTGAACACAAACAATAAAGCTGTAGAGACTCTACAGTACAACATAAATATTGCTGATTTAACAATTTAACTCATTTGCTTTTGTTTTTTGTTTTTCTCATGCATATTCTGCAGCAGAAGTATTTGATAACCACATATATAGTCAGGATTATGAGAGACACAGCAGAAAGCAGGAACAGTATAACATCAAGAGAGTGATAAGAGTACCAGGGCATTTTGTAAGACTCTGTGCACAAGTGAGCAGCACCTTTGTGCCTCATAACAAACTCAATCCAGATGATGGCATTGTCCAGAGGTTTCACTGGAACGTCCTTGTGAAGCCTTGAGAGCCTCTGCATGTTCTCCTGATAAGAGGGATCATAAAGCACCTCTTTGACAGTTTTAAGGAAGGAGTCCTTATCCACTGTGGCAAAGTCTAGAGTCTTGGCTACACCTCGTACTCTCATTTTTGCAAGATTATCAGGCTGGTCAAAAATCAGCCCTAATCCAATGATTGGTACCCCATGGTAAATGGCTTCTTGAATCCCATTGGTTCCTCCATGTGCCACAAATGCTCTGGTCTTAGGATGACCCAGAAGATCATTCTGAGGCATCCAGTCCATCATAAGGGTGTTGTTTCCTAGAGAAGATGGTCTCTTTCCTTTGTACCTCCAGATGATCTTCTGTGGAAGTTCTGCAAAAGCTTCAGCAATCGCCTCAGTCCCATCATCAGGAAGCTGACCAATGAGAGTGCCCAGAGACATGATGATGACACCATGATCACCAGAGCTCTGCACAAAGTCCTCCAGATCTTGGGGAAGAGGCTTTGATGGCTTGCATTGAAAACCTCCCATGTAGACAATGTTTGGCATAGTGGGACGTGGGAATTCAAAAATAAAATCAACTCTATGGAGCCACAGATCAGCACTCTGAATTAAGGTAAGGAAGGACATTCCTGGTACAATGAACCAATCGCAAAATGCATCATAATTTGGAGCAAACAGTAATGCGCCCATAGCTTCAGCCACAGTGTACATCACTACATTTTTCACTCTCATGCAGTCTGATAACTTCACCATCGGAACAGGAACATAAGAAAGTGCAGAAGGAGCTATCACAAAATGCGCTTCACTATACATTGTAGACAATGGGCAGCTTCAGGAAGTGGCCCAAAAGAACACCTCCAAACAAGAGTGGATCTGTAAGAAGCAAATCATACATGGCATCCCTAAAAGACTGCATTAGCCGCTGGTCTTCCATCATACTCTTTATCATCTCACATTCTACTTTGGTCAACTCAAAAGTACCTTGCCATCTCCCTATCTCCAGCTTCAGGCGAGCCCAGGTGGAACCTTCCCTCAGAATTTTCAAAAGTCTGAATGCAAACGTCTCAAAGAACTCTTCATCGAATCCTCCTGGAGAATTTATAGTGACTGATGTGTAGTGAGGTGAGAATTTTTTGATGTACCAGCTGTCTGACATTCGAATGACTGTAACATTGTGACCTTTGTCATGAAGTGCCTCCACCAAGATGTTCATGTTGACCAAATGACTGCCATCCACAGGAAAGACAAGAACCTTCCCGCTTTGAACAATTGTGACAGTCGTCAGTAGAAGGGCTATCAAGATTTGGCCACATGACTGACAAAACTGTCTGGTTCATGGCACCTGTGGTAAAGCAAGAGAACAAGAGTGAACCAGTGAAAGACCTCAAAACCAGCTGATAACTTAAATCATCTTCATTACTAACCACATATTTTTCAATATCAAAATTTACCACATATTTTATGTATATATTTGACCTTCTACTATTGTTTTGTCAGGGCACTGAATATAAAAACTGTCAAAGAACAAATGCACTTTATGGACAAAGTGATTTGAAAATGAAATGCTAAATTTGGGGAACAAAAGCTCCACTGATTGGAAGTGTCACACTTTGTAGGAGCAGGGAAACGAGGAGGCAAGGAACTTCATCAAATAACTGACTTTATTAATACAAACACTTAGGGACCGCTGGAGACATGGAAAGACAACAGAGACCGGACACAGAGGCAGGGAAGCAGAAGGCTTATAAACACTGGGGAAACTAGATAATTAATAACACATGGCTGGAAACTAATCAAGGAAACTAAAGAACTAAATGGGGACAGGAACAGGAAACTGACCAAATATTTCACTGCATATCGTACTGTGTATGACTGTGTATGTGACAAATAAAATTTGAATTTGAAATATGGGCATGAGGGGAGGGTAAACACAAGACACAGGAAGACAGGATTGACAGTAAAGTCAAGTCAAGTCACCTTTACTTATATAGCGCTTTTAACAATACAGATTGTGTCAAAGCACTTAACAGTATCAAATTGGAGGATAGAGTGTCAGTAATGTATAAAAATAAGACTAAACACTCCATTTTCAGTTAAAGGCATTTCAGTATTGAATTCAGAGATGTCATTGTCTAGCTCAGTTTAGTTTAAATAGTATCTGCGAAATCAAATTGACAATAATCGCTAGAAACGAAGTGTCCCCAACTGAGCAAGCCAGAGATGACAGCGGCAAGGAAGATGCATGAGTGTTCATGTCATCTAAAAATCAATGAATAAAAGACTATGTTGATTAAAGATGAAAATATGTGCACAAAATAAAAATATACTGCAGATTTTTGGAGAAACAGCTAAAAGAAAGACTTTTTACATTTGAAAGTCAAATAAGTAAGGTCAGCATTAAGGTCTACTGCTCCTAGATCTATATGCTGTTCATATTCATACCAAAAAACATGTTCTTACCCATGAAAATGTGGACTGCAAAATCATTACCAGGTCAGCCTTTGTTGAGTGTAAGATAAGTCAAAGAAGTACAAGTACAGCTTACTCTCCTTCAAACTCAATGTGCATGACAAGACACAAATACTTTAATGTAAGTGAAGGGTCGGTCAGTCTTTAATAGGGAAAAGAGCATTTCCAAGTGGAGGTATAGTTAATGAACTACTATTTAACGTTACAACCGTGGTGCAGAATCAGAACTGCCACAATTCCATAAAATTAAACTATTTTTACCCAAAATGTACATGCTTTTGGCAGATGCTTTTATACAAAGCAACTTACATTACTTTCAAGGTATAATTTTATCAGTTCATTCATTCGAATTGACCCCATGGCTTTGATGATGCAAGCACCATGCACTACTGTAGCTCTACACTACTGCTCTACTGAATGAATGAATGAAAGAGGCATTTATATAGCGCTTTATTGTGCATTGCTGTACACCCAATAACCAAGCTGTGTGATAACCAAGCTGTGGTAGTCAACTTTATTGCTTATGAGCTTATTAAATTAGCTACAATAAAATGAAATAAATTCCATAATGTATTCATTTTTTATGTTGAATGTAATGTAAAGGATTGGTGCATTTTGGCCTGGAATATCTTCCAAGCCAAACAACATAGATTTCAATTATACAGCAATGATTCACTGGGAGTCAATGAGATTATCATGAGTGCTTTTACATGAGAAAATATATAATGAATTCAATAAACTTTTTTCCTGGAAGCCAGCCCAGTTTCATTATATAAGCTCTGTAATATTTTATACCTTGGAAACATGACATGCTAAATCATGGTCAAGTTGTAACATAAGTCAGTTTACTCTTTTTTGGCCCTGCTGCGCACTCCCATAACAGTTCAATTGCACGTGTATACTACAGTGTGTGAGTGAAAGTTCATGTTCTCAAAGGAGCAAAGGGTATTTACCTCCAGAGCTGGAGCAAGGGAGTAAAGCATTAGGTTTAGCATTAGTAAGGTCTTTAATTCATAGTTTTTGTCTTAGCATTTGTAAAAATATTAAAATATACAGCATTGTCAAGTTCACTTTTTAGTTGTACTTGATAGTTGGGCAGTTGCTTTGGAGGAAACTTACAGACACCAAAATAATAATAAATAGATTATAGGCCAAGTACAATTTTTGCCATTGACAGCAGACGTGTGCTTCTCCATTTCTGAAGTTCCAGCTGCCACTGCAACCAACCATCTCCACAAATTTTTATCAGTATACAAAGACATAATTAAGTTCTATTAGAAACAGAGCAACAGCTTAGATATTTCAGTGACACTGAGGAAAATCTGAGAACTTATTTATTTTTACAAAATATAGTAAATGCATTTATTTATTTATTTATTTTATGATCCGGACCTTAATTTAAGACTCTGTGTTAGTTTCTTTATTCTAATTAATAGTAATTGCTACTTGGTCTTGGAGTGAACAGTGCAATGTTGGTTGGGAGTTTAATACAAGCAAATAGGCTATAATATCTTGATTTTTTTCGCTCAGTGAAGCGGGCATGTTCGTTCAGAAGATCAAATCTTCCAATTCCAATTCTGTCCAATTCACATACTATCCCTCTGAATAGATTAGTAATCTTTAATATCCTACTATTTAGCGTGTATAGTATGCGAATTGGGACTTTCGCCGAATGCATTAATTCATGCTATAAGACAGGAAAGCAGTCAGGCGGTTGAATAGAAGAGAACACGGCGAACGAACGAACGATACGAGTCGGTGCGTAAAATGTCACGAGAACAATTTGTTCAATTCAAAGATTCCATCAAAAACATCGATGCGTTCACCAACTAAACTAAACACCAGAGCAGCCCAATTTAAAGTAGCAAAGGTAACACCCTGCACAACCCCACGCAAAGCAAAAACATGGTTTCAGATGCTTAACCACCAGCACACACAGTTGCATTATAATAAAATTAGTCGCTATGTAAAAACTTTACAGGTAAAACACTTTCTTGTTTTTCTAGCACTTGTTTATACAATTATACACGTGGAACTCACCAATGCGCGAACGACAGTATTCCTCAAGAAAACTTCCACGAAGTAAACAACTCCGTCCTGCCAGCTTTTTACCACTATATTAAGTAAAACATTCGTTCAACTACACTATTTAAAACGTTTTCCTCTGATATCAGAGTACAATCGCGTTATGCTTTTTGTTCTTCAGCCAGTAACCTAATATTTTCTCTTTTTACTGAAGTGTCTGAATGATATGACAGATTTACAGGATATGGCTCGGTTTACATAAAAGGTTATGGGAGGGCCAGATGAAAGGACTAGTGCAGGGAGCCCAGTGACTATTTGTCTGTAGATCATGCAAGTTTTCCTTGCATGTATTTACATGCATATAAGCATATAAGTGTTGTGAAATAAACTTTACATGAGTAACATCTCTGATCAGAGCAACATGCATTAGTCAGCTCAGTGTTGGTTGATGCAGGTTCATAAAGACAGACAAATCATGTACTCCACTGGATTGTCAGGGCACTCCAGTTTGCACCGTGCACCTCTGAACTGTCCATAAAGTGTTATTGATTTTGTACAAACTTAAACACACTGTGGCGGGAGGAGCCAACGACAGACACAGTGGGCGTGGCGTCAAGCCTCGGAGAGGTTTTTATTAAACAATATTTAAAATAAAGTGTCCAAAGGGGGAAAAGTGTCCAAAATAAACAGGGATCTGGTGTCCTCGTTGTGCTGCGGGGCTCGTGAAGGAGGGCAGTGTTCAGGAGGGAAGGGTCCAGGTAAGGGGCGGAGTCCGGCGGCCGCACGCGCTCCCGTCTGGAGGTCCCGGGGCGCGGGTGACGGCGGCTTCTGTGGCGGCTTCGTCCAACTCCTTCATCCCCGGGTGCTCGACGGGATTCCACGGCCCGGCGTCCTTGCCCGACGGCCGTATCGCGGGTGCAGTGTCGGCCGGACTGCGGGTCCGGCCGCTCGCGTCTCTGGCGGCGGCAGGTAGTTCCCTCTACGCTCCCTTTCCTGGACCCACGAGGACACCAGCGTGCATGCACGGGGAAGAGACCGGTCTCCCGAGGAGAGGCGCGCTCGGCGTTTAAACGGCGGCGGTGATGAGGCTCTACTCACGTCAGGTGCGCCTCATCACACGCCGCCAGCCCTGGCTGTTTCAGCGCCCCTCCTCTCTCACACACCCACTCCCGTCGGGAGCCTGGTGAAGGGCGGCGAATACGGGACGGGGTGGTGATGATAGACAGGGGGGAGGCAGCCGACTCGTCACATTCCCCCCCCCAAGCGACATCCCCGTCCGAGGGTCGCCGCCCACGCAGGAGTGCTACCTTCCTCAACCAGGCTCCAGCGGTCGGAGTGGGCGGGGCAGGGATTCCTCTCCGGGCAACGCTCCCTCTCGCACCGCGCCGGAGCCGGGACAGAGAAAGCGGGTTTTAGTTGACAGCCTCAACCAACCACGGGGTAATGATGACAAATAGACAGAATGTCACTTACCCCATTGGTGGCTGGGAGGCTGTCCCCGTCCTTCCTCCGTCCCCGTACGGGCTCTACGGCTTCTTGCGAGCGAGAGGGGATGACGTCATCAGATGTTGCCCAACTGTGCTGTCTAGGCTCCGCCTGCCCGCATTCTCCACCACTGTGGCGGGAGGAGCCAACGACAGACACAGTGGGCGTGGCGTCAAGCCTCGGAGAGGTTTTTATTAAACAATATTTAAAATAAAGTGTCCAAAGGGGGGAAAAGTGTCCAAAATAAACAGGGATCTGGTGTCCTCGTTGTGCTGCGGGGCTCGTGAAGGAGGGCAGTGTTCAGGAGGAAAGGGTCCAGGTAAGGGGCGGAGTCCGGCGGCCGCACGCGCTCCCGTCTGGAGGTCCCGGGGCGCGGGTGACGGCGGCTTCTGTGGCGGCTTCGTCCAACTCCTTCATCCCCGGGTGCTCGACGGGATTCCACGGCCCGGCGTCCTTGCCCGACGGCCGTATCGCGGGTGCAGTGTCGGCCGGACTGCGGGTCCGGCCGCTCGCGTCTCTGGCGGCGGCAGGTAGTTCCCTCTACGCTCCCTTTCCTGGACCCACGAGGACACCAGCGTGCATGCACGGGGAAGAGACCGGTCTCCCGAGGAGAGGCGCGCTCGGCGTTTAAACGGCGGCGGTGATGAGGCTCTACTCACGTCAGGTGCGCCTCATCACACGCCGCCAGCCCTGGCTGTTTCAGCGCCCCTCCTCTCTCACACACCCACTCCCGTCGGGAGCCTGGTGAAGGGCGGCGAATACGGGACGGGGTGGTGATGATAGACAGGGGGGAGGCAGCCGACTCGTCACATTCCCCCCCCCAAGCGACATCCCCGTCCGAGGGTCGCCGCCCACGCAGGAGTGCTACCTTCCTCAACCAGGCTCCAGCGGTCGGAGTGGGCGGGGCAGGGATTCCTCTCCGGGCAACGCTCCCTCTCGCACCGCGCCGGAGCCGGGACAGAGAAAGCGGGTTTTAGTTGACAGCCTCAACCAACCACGGGGTAATGATGACAAATAGACAGAATGTCACTTACCCCATTGGTGGCTGGGAGGCTGTCCCCGTCCTTCCTCCGTCCCCGTACGGGCTCTACGGCTTCTTGCGAGCGAGAGGGGATGACGTCATCAGATGTTGCCCAACTGTGCTGTCTAGGCTCCGCCTGCCCGCATTCTCCACCACTGTGGCGGGAGGAGCCAACGACAGACACAGTGGGCGTGGCGTCAAGCCTCGGAGAGGTTTTTATTAAACAATATTTAAAATAAAGTGTCCAAAGGGGGGAAAAGTGTCCAAAATAAACAGGGATCTGGTGTCCTCGTTGTGCTGCGGGGCTCGTGAAGGAGGGCAGTGTTCAGGAGGAAAGGGTCCAGGTAAGGACCCGGTCCGGCGGCCGCACGCGCTCCCGTCTGGAGGTCCCGGGGCGCGGGTGACGGCGGCTTCTGTGGCGGCTTCGTCCAACTCCTTCATCCCCGGGTGCTCGACGGGATTCCACGGCCCGGCGTCCTTGCCCGACGGCCGTATCGCGGGTGCAGTGTCGGCCGGACTGCGGGTCCGGCCGCTCGCGTCTCTGGCGGCGGCAGGTAGTTCCCTCTACGCTCCCTTTCCTGGACCCACGAGGACACCAGCGTGCATGCACGGGGAAGAGACCGGTCTCCCGAGGAGAGGCGCGCTCGGCGTTTAAACGGCGGCGGTGATGAGGCTCTACTCACGTCAGGTGCGCCTCATCACACGCCGCCAGCCCTGGCTGTTTCAGCGCCCCTCCTCTCTCACACACCCACTCCCGTCGGGAGCCTGGTGAAGGGCGGCGAATACGGGACGGGGTGGTGATGATAGACAGGGGGGAGGCAGCCGACTCGTCACAACACGTTATGATGTTTGAGCATGTACTTCAACATAATTTAGCAAATATCCTTTGAAGTCTTCCACCGAGTATGAGCTTTGACATACCTTTTCTCTGAAGCAGTTTATTTATTTTTTCCATGCTGTCATTATTTTTAGACTTTGCCCCTTGACAGATGAAACTATGTTGTGGTTGAGGTGACATATGCATTATTTATAATTACAAAAATCTGTCGCAATGGACTTTTTAAGCAGTTAAACTCTCCTTTATTTTCACTCCCAGCTTCATACTGCTTAATGGAACTGCTATATGCCAAAAAAAAAAAAAAGTAATTAAAATCAGTTCATTTAATTCAGAATACAATAATGGAAGTCTTTCCTGATGAATGCCTTGTGGAAGTTGTGAGCGCATGTAAAATCTCCAATATATTATTAATTCTCATTACTAATTGATTGAATAGCTATTATTTTTCTGAATTATAGAGCCAATGGAACACTTTATGCCACAAAATGGGTTATTTGCAGCATAAATTATATAGTTATGATTACTTGGACCCTGGAACATTGTAATAATAAATTAATAAATAATAATAATAACAAATACATACATCAGTATTTATATCTTGTATTCGAGTAAAACAATATCTGAACATCCTGAAAAAAAAGATACATTAACTTGAGTAGAAAAAACGCAAAAGATATTAAGACTTCTTTTCATGCAATATATCTTGAACTTAGGCAAATTACCTTCCTGGCAATTGCTTTTCTTGCTTCAAGCATAAATCTGACCAAGTTTATTGAAATTTATGCTTTAAGAAAGCCATTTGATAGTGGGGTAGGATAATTAAACTTAATTCAAGATATATTTTTTGAAAACAAGTCTTAATATCTTATGATGTTTTGTTTCTCATTTACATATATCTTGTTTTAAGGATATTTTAATGGGGGAAACAAGCCAAAAATACTGATTAAGAAACTGCAGTGAGCATATTATTTATATAATTCTCTTTGGGAGAACCCTCTGCATACTGTCATTAATTTAGCATTTCATGTTAATCTCTTTTCTGTACTTCTACTTTCTCCTCCTGATATCTTGACATAATGAGGTATCACTCATTTCCGGTGATGTGATACTATCACCTACTAAGCTTGAAATTCAGCTGGCATCCCTAGCTATCAATTAAAACGGCACGATCTGCAGTAACCTCTGTTGATTAAGATTCTGCTGGTGTGTGGATGGTTCCAACTGGCGTAAAATTGGTTGGGGGCGGGTGGTTGATGCTTCATTTGAGTATTCAACAGATCTGATGCTTCTCCATGTGCTGTTTACCAGAACACTGTGTCATCTTTTTTGTGCCATGCAGTCAAAATGAGTGGGCTGATTTCAATGTTAATGTGAATGCATTTTCATATTTATTTATTTTTTTACAAATATAAAGCAAATTAAAAATGCACATACTGTACAACATCTAAGAATCTGAAAAAGTGTTATAGTCAGAATGAAAGAAAATAAATATTTATTTATGAGCAATGAAATCATCAAACTATTTGGCCAGCAGATATTGCAATTGATAAACTGTACACTATATTTTTCCGGTTAAAAACACACGTGACAACTTGCCCCTTTCCCCTGCTACCCCAGAGGGTAGTGCTCACTGTATCGAATGTCTGCCTCATCCTACTGTGCCTGGAATACAAATGAATATATATAAGTGTTTGGTTATTCACCCATTGATTTCTGAAATAGGTGATGCAACCAGGAGGTCCTTGAAAGAAACTCCAGAACACTCCGTGAAGTACCGCTCACACAAAACAAAAACGTACGCTTAAAAACAAAGTATACACACACTGTCGACACAATTATAGCACCTGTTCTACCAAACGTTTGCTTTCCCTGTGTTCTGCAAGGTTGCTGAAACAGGATTTGGTAATTTCTGACTTACTGATACAATTTTATGCTTTTCTGGGTCACTGTAATGTAATAGCCAAGAGATGAAGGCATGTGAGTTTTTGTGTGAGAGAATAAAAAAAGCAAAAATACAGTAAGGAGCTTACACAGACTGTATACCTCTCACACATGACCCACAAACGTGGAAAAACTCGCATGCACATTTTTACATTGATTCAGACATGCTGCTCTGCTTAGAAATGTAAATGCATCCAGTCCTGTCCTTGCCAGTATCTCATATCCATCCTCATATTTCCTGCCATTCCCTATACTTTCCTCTTTCCTTTTGCTGTATCCAGAAAGAACAACAAGGTACATAAAGGGATAGTATTTATTTACTCAAACTCCAAACCCATATGACTTTCTTCATACAAGGAACTTTCAACACAAAAAGACTCAGGCTTAATGGATTGTGTCAGCAAAATTATATTAAGTTGTTTGATGCATGTTCTGCTAAACTGAGCACTTGAAGTTTTTTATTTTTCACGGGACTCATACGCGAGCGCTCTGCATAGCAAGTGCAGTGCTGTACCAGGTGAGCTACCGAGCAAGTTTTCTATCGCAGAACATTTTTACTACATCAGCGTTTTGAGGTCATAACATAGTATTATTCAAGGAACCACACAAAAATAAGACTTTATTATTTGATAACCTTCCCCATAATCATACAGGTATGTTTTTGCAAAAATGTATGTTGAATTTTTCCAATGAGCCAACCTTCTAAACGTCGACCACAGACTGTCCAAACAGAAGAAAAAAATACAATTAAAACACAATAAAAGTAGCCCTTAAGACTTGTGCACTATATTCCACATCCCCTGAAGCCATATGATACATTTGTGTGATCATTGGAAGGGATTTAAGTGAAGATTCTTTAAAATATGAAAGATTTTCCACACACACACACAAATGCAAATGACAAAATGCAATAATGTAAAAGTTAAGAATGAAAAATGTGAACATGAAGGTAAAACTTTCTTTTTTGAGCAAACAGACACTCTAGAAACCATTTGCCGAAATGCACAACCCGCTGCGAACTCATTAACCTGGCAGTTAATTTGAAGAAAGTTTATCTACATTATTTAAGGTCACAGCAAAGATGGCAGTAATGTACCACAGTATGTCAAGTTAATTGTACTGAAAGACAGCGCTCCATAAGCACCCTGTTCATTTAATTAACACCAGTTAAAGGGACAAAAGAACAGCCACTGAATGAGGAAACACACAGAGAGTGAGAGAGAGTAGTGAGAAAGTGAGACGATTCGAAATAATATGATACTACATCTTTGACTGATTTGAATCTGACACCCAATAATCTCTCTTTTCATTCATTCATGAATAGATAGTTGGAATGAAAGTCTACAAGTACTTTATTGTGCCATCCCAAAGAGGCATAAAATCACTTTCACATACTTTTACATTAACTGTTCCCTTCTGGTGGAATGACCTGCCCAACTCAATCTGAGCCGCTGAGTCCTTAGCCATCTTCAAGAAATGGATAAAAACACATCTCTTCCATCTTTATTTGACCCTCTAACTCTAGCACTCTCTATTCTAATTCTATTTTATGTATTTGTTTCTTTATTTAATAATAAAAAAAATATATAAAAAAACTTGACCCTCTTAACCCTTGCACTCTCTATTAATTTTCTAACTGCTTGTTTTCTTTAAAACAGGCCTCTAACACTAACTTTCTCTATTGTTTTTCTATTCTATCTACTTGTTGTCTTTTTATTGTAAGTATATGTATATACACTATATTGCACTATAAGTATTGGGTCACCCCCTTCTAATGAACATGTTTGACTACTTTAGTAATTTCCATGAGTACAAATCTTAATGTTTAAGCATATAATGATATTCTACGGAATTGTGTGCTTTTAATTTTATAGCAACAGTTTGGACAGGGCCCTTTTCTATTCTAACATGACAGTGCCTCTGTATATAAGGCACGGTTCAAAAAGAAATGATTGATTCAGTCAGTGTGGAAGAACTTGACTGGTCTGCATAAAGCAAAGTCCTAATCCCAGCTGAACACCTCTGGTGTGAATTTAAATGCAGACCTTGAGCCGAAAACTCATCACCAAACCAGAAATATGCACGGATCAGGAGAGAAATATGCACTGATCAAGCACAAACAAGCATGTTTACAAGCAAAAACAGTCCAAAACCGCTCTCAAAACGTGGGTGGATTTTGATGTGAGAGGACAAGGGATGGACTTTTTCACTGGAAGAGTTATTATGGATTATGCTCTTATTTATAATAACAGTTTATATTAAAATGGCTTAATGATGGATTGGTGTTTTTACAAATGCAGAGCTTTCACAAGATGTTAGTTGAAATTAATGTTAGATGAAAAAAGATTACAGAAATGTTTCATGAACAAAATATAAATGAGAATTTTTCTGAGAATGTTAAAGACCAGATAACTTTAAACAAACATTCTATTAACATTACTGGAAGAATGTTTGTTTAGAATGTTCTTTTCCAGAACATTCCGAGAATGATCTCTGTTATGTTTGTCTTACTTTGGTAAAGTTAAATCATCTGAACATCCTTAAACATCGTTAAACAAGTAAAATTTTCCTAAGAAGGTAAATGAGACATTTTTTATTCATTTGTTTCATTCCATTCATTTTCACATATTTGGTACAAAAATGCAGATACGAATGCTTGGCCAAAGCATTGCAAGCATGTAGTTTACAGTACTGGGGATGATAGAGTTTATTTTAAATGTCTTTTTTACTAACCACATGCTGACAGTTAAACCAGCTTTGATTAGGTTGCAAGATTCTAGAGACTTGGGTAGTTAAAAAACACACCTGTCAATCACAGAGAACATTTTTGCAAATGCAAAAATACACTTACAAACACTTAAAACCCCGCTACCACATACAGAGAGAAAAAATGAAAGAAAAACAAATGGTCTAGATTTCCATGAACATATCTGCTGTGATTCTGTCAGAGATGTTGATAGGGCTATTGAAGTCTGTCTAATGGTTGCCATCACAGATCTGTGATCTCTCATAGTGATAGATATTTTGTGTGCGTATGACTGTAAAGGTGTCAGGTTGTGGAAAACGAGTGAGAGATTGCCACAGTGCATATTCCTTAGAGGCCTTACAAACCTGGGTCAGTGTGACTTAACAGAGCAGATTTCAGGAACATTAGGTTCTATATGTAGGCCACACAGATGGGTGGATCAGAGCAGGAGATTTTCCATGTCAGAAAGTGAATAAATACATAAATTAATGTCAACTACGTCTTTCTTAGGAGATGCTACAGTAGGTTACAGCTACAGTCAATTGTTACCCAATTATTCAGAATTTAACAGCGATTAGAGGAACAGGAATCTTCAATTATAATGTCGCTGCTGTACAAGATCTAAATTGGAAAAGTTTCTTCAAGATGGAATGCTGCCAGAACTTTGATGAACGAGGTGAACAGTTTCTTGGCACGCTGTCTTTTTGAAGTCATTGTAAAGGCAGTGTAATATTTAAATCCAGAGGCCATGGAAAGCATTCTGGTGCATGTACCTCTCTTGAATTTGTTAAATGTCATCAAGCTTTTGTACTGGCAGCGGAGAAATGATTTGTGTTATATGGTTGCTCATTTCATTATAGATCCATAGTGATGGTAATAGACATTGTGGGTGTATTGTGGGATCTCTGGCCTCTACTTCAAATTATTCCATATGAAGTATAAATTCAATACCCAATTATATTCATGTCAAATTACTTCTGTTATGATAAAGCAATGACATCCTTGTTTGTTAAGAAAATTAGAAGGCCAAGTATTCAGATAAAAGCCATTCTGAACCCGAGTATCAATGCCAAATTACATTTTTTTGATTTCTGAAGAAAATAATACATAATTCAGTCAAACCTAAAAGAAACAGTTGAGATTTCTGCAATAGTGCTAATAAAGTTAATGAGTTTTAAAAACAAAATAATTAGATTTATCAATAAATCCAATTTGTTTCTATCGCATACATTATAACTGAATACTGTTTGTTCCAGCTAGCTATATTTTAACCATGTTCATACTTTTTGAAAAGTAATTGTTTTTATTAACATATTTATGCTGATTCTAAGCAATTTCAATAAATGCTTTTTGAAGTTAGGAATGTCTTGGTGTAAATAGTTTCTTCACTAAATTGATTCAATCCAATTGGACATAAATGTAATATACAATTCAAAAACATAAATCTTAAATTTAGTGGGGAAAAAGTCAAAATAGGCCACTTACCAGTGTCTGTGATATTCTGGTCCATTATACATATGGCTCATGTCCCTCCTTCAATATAAGTTATTTTATTCTGCTCATTTTGTAGCTAAAAGATCAGTGCTATCATTCAAGTTCATTCATACATAAAGTTCTGAACAATAAAAATGGTGATGCTTTATTAATGAGACTGCCCTGAATCATTTTAATGACTCAAATGTATGACTCTAATCTTATATGTGTGTCTGCAGATCTTCTCAAAGGACATCTGACTGGATACTTGAGCAACTGGGAGCACCAATCAGATCTCTGCAGCAGTGTGGGTAGGACATTTACATCTACACAGATACACGATTTAGACCTCTACTTATGGCCTAATGATAGTAAGCAAGTTTGATAAATGATGACCAAAGGACAAATACAATAAATAGGGAGCAGAGGAGATACTTATCATTCCGTTTCCATCTCATTTGCTGTAGATGCTGCAAATGAGAAATGCTACTGGAGGAAAATTAAATATATTTTCATATTTTATAGGCTGTTCTTGCTTCTTTGCTAACAAATATACATATACAGTACATATACACTGGACTATGCTGAACATGCTTAGGTAACAGAAAAGGAATGCTACCAAAAGCAAACGCACAGTCAATAGTGTTGAGCAACTGAGGGCCAAGGCAAAAGGTACAGTTATTTCTCTTAGTTTTGCTGTGATGATAGAGCTGACATCGAGGTCAAGTCTAAACGTTTGTAGCTTCAATCTGATTGTCTCTCGCTGTAATGTACCTCTGGGTGATCTGGTCTTTAACACGAAGCTTTGATTTCAGAACAGAATGTTCTGGCACTGAAAGCATTTGCTATATCATACAGTCAGGCACTTGATGTTCAAACACTCCACAGCGCTGAACTGTCCTTCACAGACAAATTATACACCCCTGGTGATTGTTTTAGATGCTATGTGAAAAGCTGTCAAGGGGTAACAAGCACTACAAAGAACTGTACAAAAACTGTTAGGGATCCTGCAGAAACAGAGGAACAGGTTTTATAGGCCACGTTCACACAGCGATAAAATACAGTCGTCAGTCCTGTTTTTCAGTCATTAATACGGTTGTGTTCACTCACATTTTGGTTATTTACGGGAAGCACAACCACATTCACTCCTAAAAATAAAGGTTCCAAAATGGTGTTTTTGCAGTGATGCCATAGACGAACCATTTCTGGTTCCCCAAAAGAACCTTTCAGTGAACAGTTCCTAACAACGCTATCTCACGACCAAATCGTACGTATTTCACGAGGTGGCTAATTTGTACGACCTCACTCATGATTTTGTACGATTTGTCTAAACCCTGTAGTGAAGGGTAGGTTTAGTTTATTTGTACAAATTCATACAAATTGTGCTACTCGTAAAATACGTACGATTTGGCATAAAACCTATGAATTTGTACGAGTGAGGTCGGATGAATTCATACAAATTAGCCACCTCGAAAAATATGTACGAATTGACGTGAGATCGGGCTGTTCCTAAAAGAACCATTTTGAAGAACCTTTAGAAATCTAAAGAACCTTTTTCAACTATAAAGAAACTTTTCTGCATTTGAAAGATTCCATGGATGTTTAAGGTTCTTGATAGAACCATTCATGCCAATAAAGTATCTTTATTTTTAAGTGTTGTACACTGGAAAAAAAACTTATTTTTGTAGGAGATTCTCAACTTTTTGTTGTATAAACTTGAGAAAACTCAAAAACCTGCTGAAGTTGGTTGCCTTAAAATTTTAAGTTGGCTCAACTTCTTTTTTTTTTTACAGTGTATAACCTAACATGAGCTGTGTGTCATCTCATCTGAAGGTTTAGAAACTCTGTCCTCCACCAGAAATATGTGCGACTCAATTTCTCCACTCTTTACTGAGGTATAAAAGCTGCCGTCGGTTCATTTGATGGATGACATCGTGCCTCAACTGAACTTTTGTATATTTTATAATAATTAACTCCAAATCACTTAAATAATCTGAAAAAGTAGTCAAGTGTACACTGCCATTTACATTTTTGCAAAACTGTAATATAATGAAATATTTTTTTTTACAATTTAAAATAACTATTTGAATATATTATATATTTTGAATATGTTGTCTATATTAATATATTTTAGAATGTTGATACCTACACCATAAATCAAAATGCAAGCTATACTTCTCTCACACTAAACTATTGAGAGTTAAGGGCAGAAATCATGACATGCTCAAAAAATAAATAAACAAATAAAACTTCCTTGACATTATCAAAGAGCGAGATGACCAATCACAATGGGCCTGGCAGGCTTTTGTAATTGTTGCATCACTCTGTCTCAAATGACCTTGCTGGCTTGCTCTTTCCTGGTCCCAGCTGAATAAAGTTAGATTGAGATTCATGGGCTTTCTCCTGCACCCCCGTCCTCTGACTAATGCTTATCTTTATCCATTCCTCTTTTCTCCTCCCCTCCAACCAGCCTGTTTCTCCTTCACCAATAAAAGTTTATTTTATTTTCCTTTTTTGTAACAGAACAGCAGATTCATTTTGAGGTTGGGAAAGAAAAATGGACAGCGAAAGAAATAGAGCAAGAAAGCTCATTTCTTCTCATTGTTCTTTTTCCCTCGTGTATAACCACGCACACAGAGATGCATGCTTTTGCAAGTAGCATGCAGTGGGTCCAAACGTCTGAGACCTAATAGGGAAAATGCAAAAATCTTTTGCATGGTTTTAATTTAATACAAAATGCAACAGGTTTTTAATGTGGTCTCAGGATGTTTTGGTGTCTACTAGAAAGTCTAATTATAGGGTATAAGTTATATAGGGCATTAGGTTTATCAAATAAAATTTTAAACATCAACTATGAACAAGAAATGAAGGTAAAGCTAACCCAGATGCTTGAGGTGTTAACTTATATGATAATGTGGGAAATATTGAATAATGCAGGGAATATTTCAATATTTTTTATGTTCAAAAATGGTAATTGATCAAAAGTAAAGGCATTTATAGTGTTACAAAAGATTTCTGTTTTAAATAAATGCCATTCCTTTGAACTTTAAATTAATAAAAAAATTATTTAAAGCATCACAACTGTTTTTAACACTGATGATCATGTTTCTTAAACAGCAAATCAGCATATTAGAATTCTTTCTGAAGCATCATGTGACACTGAAGACCGGTGTAAAGATGCTGAAAATACCGCTTTGCCATCACAAAAATAAATTAAAATATATTAATAGAAAACAGTTATTTTAAATTATAATAATATTTCACAAAATTACGTTTTTTACTTTTTACCATTAAATAAATATTGCCTTTCAAAAACATTTAAAACGTCTTACCGACCCCAAACTTTTAAGACTGATTTCAGACAGACTTCCAAGGCACTACATGCCACGTCTGATAATCTACAACATATTGAACATACTGGAGTGAACTTCAGAAATAACCAAGCAAAGATATATCAACTACAATGCTGATTTTTATTTCTTTTTTATGAGTCATAAGTTTGAAGAAAACGAAACACACAAAACCACCGACAGCAAAGGAAATATCTATTCTGCCTTCAAAAAGCGATTGATGAAGGCCATCTAGACAGGAGATTCAAGAGTTTTATTTGTCATATACAATTATGCTATGTAAACACTGAATTCAGACGGGTCTTAAATGCCTTCCTACCACCGTATACAGCCGGTGGCGACAACATGTTTCAAGTTAGATTGGGATGGAGAAACCAGAATGAAAACATCCTTTAAAGGCAACAAAACAGATATGAATCAGGTTTTTAGAGACCCTCACCAGTTCTATTAGGTTGGCGTGTGTTTGTGTTGTGCTGAAAGAGAGAGGACAAACAGATGCAATAGAACACAATTGTGCGTCTGTCAGTCTTAAGGTTAAGCCATGGCTCTGTGTTGCCTCACCTCCGTATGCAGCTAATAGGATTTACAGGTTTGGGATTCATTCGCTTACAAAGCTTTGACTCCCTCAAGACAACATAATCCCTCCTTAGCACAGCTAATAGAAACCTAGCGAGCATTTACTCACCTCCGTCGAAAGGTGTACAGTTTGTCTGTCAATTTGTTTCATTCAAAAGTAAACACAATCTATCAGAAGGTCCTGTTGATCACCTTGGGACACGATAGGTCGGTTACATTGGCTGTATGATATTCAAGGGAATGATGGTTGTCCATATCAGTCAAGCTCCATAATGAGGGGGATCAGCTGCTGATAGATGCATAAGCTTAAGGCTTAAGGTTTGCTTTGGCTATGCAGATAATCTATGCAGGTCCGAAGGGAAAAACACACCCAGTACATCTAATGAATTTATTTAAGCAAAGGGCTACATTTGTCTAAGAACCAGATCCAGAACCTCTGGATTTGGATCTGGAATCTGTTATTGAATCATTTTCACAATTCAATTATGTTTGAAAGACATTAACTGTATGCTACTATGTTTGCTAGTGTTTCATGAAAAATCATAAATATTAATGTTGTCTATCAGCCAAATTTGATGTTTGAACATGACATGAGAGTTTGACATGAGAGTTTGAAATCACATAGTTTTTGATTTGTTTTTGCCCTTTTATTTGTGAACAATTCTTTTTTATTTTATTTAAAAGGCAAACTCAAGTACATGAAACGAAAACAAAAATAATAATAACATACATGAATATAAAAACAACAATGGTCTGCATGATTGTACGAGGAGAAAAGAGCAAACAACTGAAGCAGAAACAACAGAATTATCAGTTAGGATCAGGGAGAATTACTTTCCACGAGGGATGTACAGGCAATTATGTCAGCATTATCAACATTTCTGTCTAAAATGGAAATATTTAAATTTCTTCAAACAGTTATCAAAACACCTTTAGTTTTATTGTCAGTCAATTGATGCGCTTCGTCCGGTGAGTGCATTAGTTTGGTCTCGCCGTGTTTCATGACAATCTTCAGCGTAGCAGGATACTGAAGAAAGGTCTGCAGACGTGCCTCTTTTAATTCCTTCCGTATTGCACTGAAGGAGCTCCGCTTCTTTGCCGTCGCGGGAGAGAAGTTGGGGAAGAAGCTCTACATTTCACCGTCACCCGCTTTTACAGGACCGCGGCGTCTTGCTTCATTAAGAATCAAATTCCTGTTGTTGTAGCGTAACAGTTTGAAGAGAAACACTCGTGGTTTGGAGTGATCAGTTGAAGCTCTGGAGTAAACTCGATGCGAGCGTTTGATCTCGATATCTCTGCCCACAAGTGATGGGATCCAAATCGGCAGTGACCATTTCAGAAAGCCGATCGGGTCATCCTTCTCGGCCCCTTCAGGTAGTCCCAGCAGGCAGAGATTACTGCGTCTGCTGCGGTCTTGTAAATCAGTCACCTGCTGCTCGAGGTCATCCAGACGGCCAGTGTGTTCTCCGATCACTTTTTTCTGCTCTCTCTGTTCGCCGATTAAAAAGTCAACTTTAGAGCATATATTCTGGATTGTAGCCATGTGAGAGGCAAGTTCGGTGCGCATTGCTGCTAATTCAGGTCTTCATCGCTTTATAGTGACCGCCATATTGCCTTCAATGTGGCTCGGCCCACCGCGGCTGCTGGTTTTGTTTTCTTCTTAATTGGCGAGGATGATGGTGAAAGTTTGAAAGATGATAGAGTTTCCGACTGTGTGACATCTCCAGACCAATGACAAACGAAAAAACTACCCCAAATGTAAAAAAAGAAGATGAATGTGAATAGACACAGGCGCATTAAATAAGCCACACACACACACGTTTGTTTTTGTGAAAAGTGGGGACATCCCATAGGCATAATGGTTTTTATACTGTACAAACTGTATGTGCTATTGCCCTACACCAGGGATTGGCAAGTAAGTTTGGCATTGGGCCAAAATAAAATTTCGCCACTAGATTGCGGGCCAGAACATAGTCAAAGGATAATTTAAGAAATTAATTGATGAAAAATACAAATAGAATTGCCTGTGACAGACTGTTACAGTGTCTTTTGTAACTGATAGTGAGCTGTTACTCTGTATTAAATCCTGTAGGAGGACAATCATGAACAAAAAGCCACATTTGTGTGGCGGTGTCCGGCAGAGTATATGAGCGGAGTGGAGCGTCAACAATTCCCCCTCCGTGCTCCGAGCATTTAATAATCACTCCGCCCTGGGTTCAAATTAATGGCTCATTTTCTGAATAAAAATTAATTTAATTCTTTCTTTAAAAAACAAAAACTACTGACCCCAACCTTTTGAATGATAGCATAAATATCCAATTGAATGAAATAAAATTACTAATTCAGATACTAATACTAAATTACTAGTCCAGATTGGGCTTATTCAACCGGAACCGGCAATGCTTTTATTTTCTTGCTTTTTTCCAGCATTCTTCTCCACTCTCAAAGTTTAACCTTAGCGCTTGACTTTTAGCCGCATAGTGTACGAACTTTCTTTGAGTGAATTGCAACACCAAAGATATTGATGACTTGCTTTGGAGCTGGGCTGCGAGAGACAGATCTGAGGTGTGAGACCTGGAAGCAGGGTCAAAAACGAGACCCTCTGTGTCGGAAGAGAAACAAGTATTAAACCGAGCTCATGCCTTGCTTTCCTAACAGGTGGCGGACGGTGTCATCACGCTGTGCTGAATGGAAAGCCTTGAGCACTGCACAGCGGACTGCATCGCTCCTGATCTATTCAGCTCATGTTTTTACTGTTGAATTTGCTGTGATTATGTCCTCACGCTGTTGGCAGTGAGGTTGTGGGTATAGTTTAGATATAGCAGCATAAGAATGGGCAATATCACATTGAGGTGAAAGACAAAGGTTAATCCACGAGGTATGTGCCCTGAGCACTATAACAATAAAAGTGTAAAAATAAATAATAGCATTGTTATGGGCATTGTGGTTTCTCAAGCTGGCCATAATAATAAGAGAAGATAAAGAAAACCAATAACAACAGAACTCAAAGCCACAACACCATGACAGGCACAGAGGACTCAAATCACACTCAACAAGAAAACAATATAAATAAAAGAACACAAAAAGGCGAAATTATATTATAGCCTTTACCGCAGGGAGGGGGAAATAAAGAAACTAACAGGTACAAGATCAAGAGGAGATCATAGCCTGACACCAGATATTTCAACAACAGCTTTACATTCCTTCACATTTCATACTCCACAGTCACTTGGAATTACCAGATCATTCAATGTAATAGCATTAAAATAGCATACAATTTAATTCATTTAAATATTTAAACCCAAAATGTTCAGCTGAGACTATTCATGATATTATGAATATCTATGATAATACAGTACATAACCATTCCAAAGTTTGGAGTTAGTATGATTTTTTAATGGTTTTTGCAAGAAGTTCACCGAGATGTTCATTAAGGCTGCATTTACAGTATTTTTTTAAAGGGTAAAAACAGTAATATTATGAAATATTATAACAGTTTGAAATAACTGTGGAATAATATAAAGTAAAAGGGTTACTCCAGTCTTCAGTGTTACACGATCCCTCAGAAATCATTCTAATATGCTGATTTGATGCTCATTTCTAATTATTATCAATGATAAAAACAGCTGTTAAAAACAGAGAATTAAAAAGAACAGCATTTATTTGAAATAGTTTTTTGTCTTTACTGTCACTTTTGCTTAATTTAATACATCCTTGATGCACAGTGTTCATTAAAAAAATATATATTTATATATCAATACTCACTATATGAGCTCTTTTATGGAGATGATGTACAATGTAAAAGTCGTAGGCCATAAATATATATATATTAAAAAAAATTCTGAACTCTGAATTCAAAACTACAGTACTGTAAAAAGTTTTAATGTAAAATTGCTGTGAAATGAAGATGCTGTCAAAAATAATGTCAGAAATGGATTTTATTTATCAATTAACGTCTATTAACTAAATTAAATCCACATTTGGTGTGACCATCCTTTGTGTTTAAAGCAGCTTTTGCCCTAGGTGCACTCACGCATAGTTTTTCAGGGAGCTTTGCAGGTAGGTCTCTTGAAGACGTTCTTGGAGACGTTGCCACAGTTCTTCTGGATTCAGTCTGTCTCAGTTTGTTCTGTTTCTTCATGTAATTCCAGACAGACTGGATGATGATTAGATCAGATCTCTGTGTGGAGCACTGGCTGTTGTCAGACAAAAATCTCACTGGATTATTACAATTAATGGCAATATGAATGTTTGGAAATGTAAACTGATATTTCCTTCTGACACAGTAGTCTAACACAGTCTAACACAGCAGAGAACTGAAACGAAGGACATTAAAAGAGACAAAGCGCACATGTGTTTGTGCATGTAATTTTCCAAAACCCTCATCTTTTCTCTGCACATCATTTCATCTTGTCTGTTAGTCTCTCATCTTTTATACACATTCTCATCTGGCTGGTGATGCTGAACAGCTAATGGAGAATGTCATGATGACCAGGTGTCAAGAGCACTGCAGACCCCAGAGAAAGAGGAGGAAGAAGGGAGGGGTGGCCACCATCTGTGTCTTGAGCTGGTTGTTTTATTCCTCCTCTACGCTTATGTGAGAAATCCTTTAGTTTGCAGGTTTTGTTCGTGTGTATAAAGAGAAATACTGTCAGCTCTTATTCTTTAGATGTGTGTGTTTGAGTAAAAACAGGAAAGAGGAAGTGAATATTTGAAAAGAAGCTGTCGGAGTACTTCTTAAACTTCACAGTACATATTACACATAATGGATTCATTAGGCTAACGTGATCTCATGAAAATGTGGTTCTGAGACCAGGCTGATTAGGCAGCTGAGGATAAAGAACCACTCTTTTTTGTTATTAGGACTCTTAAACAACTTAGATGCTCCTCCATCTTACTAAAAAGTGTGAAGCTGTGAAGATTTCATGCTGAGTTTAAATGGACTGTCTGAATAAAATGTGAGTGGTTCTTGCTTTTTCAAAACTCGCTGCCAAGCCAAGCAATTATTAGCATGCGATAAGGTTGTTATGGGTGCTTTCATGGCTGTTATATTACATGTTAAATTAAATTAGATGTAATTCAAAAATCAGGTTTTAGAATATTTAGACTGAACTCTTTTGGTCTGTTTGAATTTGGAGATTACCACTGATATTCAAATAGTAATTTTGTCTACTATGTTGGGAAGGTTACTTTAGAAATGTTACAGATTGCAAGTTCCCCAATCTAAAATGTAATAACTATTTCAATTACTTTATTAAAGCAATGTAACTGATTACATTTGATTACTTTTCCAAAATTGTAATGTTTTCATCTGTTAATAATTTTCAAACATGTAAACCAGGAAGTTACAATAGTACTCAACACTGATTACTGGCAGATTTTATCACTTCAATTAAGATGAAAACAATTTAATAGCACAACCAACACATAATCAAGAAATAGTCCACACCAGAAGCTATACTGGTTTTGAAATCAAATATTTGCATAATTATGACATTAATATTTGCATATCAATGAAAAAAACCCTGTAAATATAAAAAAATAAAGTTAAAATTATGTCATTTATTCCAACACATGTAGGTGATATACTGTATATATATACTGTACATCATTCAACGGTGATAACTTTCTTGAGCAGCAAATTTGCAACTTTGCATTACACAATAAATTACATTTAAAATATATTTAAATGGAAAAATGTTATTTTAAAATGTAATAATATTTCTCAATGTTAGTGTATTTGTAATCAAATAAATGCAACCTTGGTGAGCCTAAGAGACTTATTTTAAATACATTAAATCATCTTGTATGTATATAAATAATATACATGCTGTAAAAAATCCAACTTTCAAAAAGTTCTACTTACAAATGTAAAAAAGTAGCCTGAACAAAGAATATTTGAGGTATTTTGATGTTTTCAGCTACCAGTAAGACTTGTCAACTGTTCAACATTACGTTTTGTGTTTGAAAAAAGTATTTTGCAGAATTACACCGATTTTATAGAGTAAATATGAAGAAAATCCGTCTGGGTCTAACAATGCAGACAGCAAGAATACAGTATTAACAGACAGCAAACGCAGTCAGCTTGTAACAACAGTTGAGATTTACACAAAAGCCAAATTACAGCAAGCATTCATATCCTTCAGTAAATATATTCACACTGCCAAAATACCGAGCGGTAAGCCACGCTACTCAGTTTAACTCTGTACCTCTGCGGTGGTTTTTGTGATTATCTTCTTCAAACACTAATACATTATTATGATTGTATTCTGGGACCGCATCCTTATAGACATCCTTAAACAGTCAAATGCAAAATTTTAATCCATGCATGCGGTGTAAAGCCTCCATGACAAAACACACACACACACGTCTGGTTTGCTATCCTTGTGGGGACTCTCCATAGGCTTAATGCTTTTTCTACTGTACAGACCGTATTTTCTATTGCCCTAAACCAAAACTACACCTAAACTTAGCCCTCACAGGAAACTTTCTGCATTTTTAGATTTTCAAAAAACGACATTCTGTGTGATTTATTAGCTTGTTTACCCGTGGGGACCTCAGATTAGGTCCCCACCATGACACGAGTCCCCATGAGTCTGTGTGTATTCAGGTTTAAGTCCCCACCTGAATAAAAAAACAGGTACACACACACACACACACACACACACACACACACACACACGCACGCACACACACTTTCTTACTCATTATAAGTAATGTATTCTGCTTTAATTAGAGAGCTGCCATCACTGTGAGGTCCAGCTGAGAAAGAGTCAGTGGGGAATCTAAACAGCATCAGCATGCAATAACAACATGCTAGAAAACTTTACTTCAGGTATTACGCAGCATCCTAAACACACTCCACTCACCATTATAAAACGCATTGTTCCGGCTCTCAACTCTGATTAAATGTGCTGAGAGAAATAGAGGAAGCATTTGTGAGAAAGTATTATTGTTTGCCATGCTTATTATAGTGACATACAAAGTGCAACAAAGTTTTCTTTCAATTCCCCCCAAAAATGATTTTTAAAGCTTCAAAATGCTGCTAACATACTGAAATGAGTGATTCTGTGGAATCCATGAACTCTAAATATTGTGTCTTTTAGAGAAGTTGTGTGCTATTATTGTTATATGGAATAAAGCCATATCTAGAAAACATCATAAACTAGAGGTTTTTTGACTTTGCAACTAAAGAACACCCACAAAAACGTTAAAATGTTGTTTTTGATCATTGAAATAAAGGTGAATTATAATAGTATACAAATAATAAATAATACTAACACTGCTAAAAATCTGTCTCAGACCTCACCAAAAATGAAACAGACGTCCCTGCCTTGCAACTTTAGTTACTGGTTTGTAGCGTGGTGTTTTTGAAATGTAATAATGCGTATTAGTTTTTGCCTTGTTCATGATCTGTGCTCTGCAAAGCAATGGAACAGATTTCTGGAGTGTGAAGGAACGTCATTTAGCATCAAAATTTCCCAGGGCCAATTTCATATGCTTAAGCACCCTCGCTCTCACACAGATACACAAACACATTTACAATGAAGTGACGCTTTAATCCAGTGCGCTTCACATCACTAATCTGCAGGGCAGTACATGCTACATATTAATGAATCAGACAGCATTTACACAATATTTGACTTCACATGAAGTGAAAGAATCTGCCTTACATAGTAAATCATCTGTGTTAATTAATGCAAATTTGTAAATAAATGACATATTGCACGAACTGAAAACAAGAGAACCGCAAAAGACAACAGCATGCATTTATCACCAAAAAATAACAGCTTAGTGAGTAACCGATGACAGAAGCTTCAGTTTCGAGTGAGCGCTCTTTAATGTTATGTGACTAGGCTTAGGCTCTCTGTGCGGAGGGAATTCTTGGTGGTCTCATCAGGGAAGATCTTTGGTCTTGCACAATCTGCACTTTGTATGTCATGGCTTCTGGGGTTTTTTTCTTCTCCCTCTTGTTCTAGGATAAACTCTATATCAATGGCTGCCAAGTTCAAAAATAGCTCCACGCTGTGGAAAGACGTGCAAATTTATGCAGCTTTCTCAAAGTTGGCAGTGAATAGACCTGACACTTTTACTCGAAGCCAAAGTGCAGTCTAATCTTCTAGTATGAGCGTATAACCACACCAGAAGAAAACACTAAAAACACACGCACACCCAAATAATGACGGAATTTCTCTCAAGTAATTACATACTTAAAATGCATTTCCTAATGCAACATCTTCAGCATGCGTCTTAAAGTCAACACTTCCGATGCATTACATTCAATGGAAGGAAGCATCAAGCTTCCGCTAGTGTTGTGTTGCATGCATGTCAAGTTTTATAATAATTTAAACTTTGACCCTGCCTGCCGCTGAAAGCACAGCAAATGAGTATCAGACAACTAGCCACATGGTGTATCATAACATGGGAGGTGCTGCAAAAAAATCAAAAGATGGAAGAGAAACCGAGGTTGTGCTTTGGTAGAGACTCTGTAGTGAAAGAACAATTGAAGTCCATCTTTTTGGAAAATCATTATAATTATTTTTTTTTTTTTTGTAATGAGATGAAAATAAATGTAGCCTACTGCTTAAAAAGGCGACCTTAAGAACAAGCAGAACATTAATTTTTTTATGAAATGCATTAAAGGAATTTTTTTTAGGATTTAAAATGCCATTTTTTTACTGTAGAAAATTAATAGTGATTTTGTCTTATACATAGCCTAACCAACAGAAAATTAAATATGTCATGACATCAGTTAACAGTTAAAATGTTTACATATTTTAAATATACCCCAATTTCTTTCAGTATGGGCAAGGGGGAGGTTTTCAATCTTGTTTATTTCCATAATTTTTCTATGGGCATGCAGAATTATTAGGTTAGTGTTATTAAGACTTTTTGGTAAGGTTTTTAATGTTTTAGCATGTATTTGATCTAAATAGATAGTAATGAAATATTGCTGCAATTAAAATAACTACTTTCTATTTTAACATGTTTTGAAATGTTATTTATTTTTGTGATGCAAAGCTGAATTTTCAGCATCATTACTCCAGTCTTCAGTGTCACGTGATGCTTCAGAAATCATTCTAATATGCTTATTTGATAATCAAGAAACGTTTTTAATTATTACCAATGCTGAAAACAGATGTGCTGCTTAATATTTTTGTAAAAAAAACGGTGACACAGGATTTTTCTATGAATAGTAAATTTAAAAAAAAAGATTTTTTTTTTTTAAACTGAAGTTTTTTTTACATACTAAATGATTTTACTGACAGTTTAGATTCATTTTATGAATTAATGCATGAATAAAAGCATTCATTTAAAAAGCATTTTTTTTTTTTTACAGTAGTGTATGTGTCAGGAAATAGATGAAATTAACAGAAAAGTATTATGGTTTAAATTTAACAAATAACATTGATTCTAAAATGACTTTTTCTGTCCTAAGCCTCAAATTCTTACTTTTCTTATGTGTTTTTTTTTTAACGATCATGTATAATTCCCACCTTCTCACTACCAAGCAACCTTGTAAAATCAGCCTTCCATGACGCTTTCCATGTGGAGGTCAAAGAATGCACCCATAAACCTCTTCTTCCTTCCTACAGTTCATTCTACATACAAGTCGCCCAATCACATCAGTATACGCGCCACTACTTCATGTTTGTCTCCTGTCTGTGGCGTCGACTAGGTAGGAAGTTCCACGCCATCTGTAGTTTCAGTCTAATCATAACTGTATAAATCAGATAGCCCTATGGGCAGCAGCTCCTGTCACCAGAAGCAGGGTAACCATGGAGACAGTCCCCAAAGACAAGTAGTGTCTTGTTTTGAAAAGCATTTCCTGAGTCACGGAAAAATTTGGATTTCTCTTGTTTTCTTAATCAGATGAAGACAGAGATGGATTGGCACACAAAAAGGCTTCCCCCTGGGCGTTTCAAGAACTCAGCAGATGTAAACTACGTGTGTTTGCTGTGCTACCTGAACCCTGTCCAATTATGTGTCACCGAACACCCACTCACTAAACAATGGCCATTACACAATTATTTCAGCTTTACAAACACACTCCAATGCACATCTACACACTAACAAATTAGCAACTGCCCATTTATGCCGCACTCTGCAGTGTTTATCTGAACGTTTGGAGGCACAGAGGAAGTTGTTTTAAGTCATTTCCTGAGTGATTATGTATAATCACTATTTGTTTGTGTCCTTTGTCTTTTCTCTGGAGATTTATGTGTTGCTGCTTTGAAAGCCACAGTAAAATCTTGCCTAATCAAACATAACTGTCATGTTCTCATAACAATACAAATCCTTTTTAAATTAACTAAATAATCAGACATATTTGAATCATTATTTAGTTTCAAAATAGTAAAAAAACTGAATTTTTTTATATATGAATGTTTAATACATATAGTTATATTGGCAATTTAAAAGCAATAAATTATATATAAAAAAAATATTTATGAATTCATACTCAAAATGAAGTTTTTATTTTTGTTTTTAAGCAGCACTCTTAAATTAAAACGTATATACAACATATGTCAATCATAAATCTAATCACTATACAAAACATACATAAAAACAATTCTCCTCAAGCTTTTGTTCACACACACTCACACACAACCAAAAAATCTGAATAATCAGTGCATATTTATAAGTAAAGATATATTATCTTTTTATTTATGTGTTTATCATCTATTCTGTATTTGATGCAGCAATTCATTAGTGTGTAAATGAATGTCGTATTACATTAATCACTTCATATCACTTTGATTCATCTTGACATGTTTACAGTCTGTTTACTTTTAGAAGACTAATGTCTCCAATATCACAAATTGCACCCAGAAACCTGAGATTGTGGGATTTCCACTTAGAAAATAAGAAGCTAGGGAGAGAGAAAGAAAATATATGGGGATAACAGCTTCTCTTATGTTTGCCCAGAGCGAGTGGCTTAATCTAATGTCACAGAGTCACACAGTTGTTTATTGATCATAAAAAGGGAGTGTGTTGTTTTAAGCCACAAGCAACTACCTTCAAGTCCACACACACACACACAGTACTGAATGTTAGTCTGACTGCTTGAACGCCTCTTGCTGTGCAGTAGTGTATCGAAGAAGCAAACACAATAAGCCATTTCCTATGAAGTTTATGAATGGTTTGACATGCAGGTTAAGTGTTTTGGGGAGAATGACTGAGCCAAAGGCTTGTTCTTATGACGACTGCACTGTTAAAACGGTCTATTGTGATACTAACATGGTTTGTCAGTTATAAATCTGTTTAAAACATTCAGAACAAATACTTCATATAGAAGATATATCTTCAGCATGCATAATAAAACATCTTTCTGACAGAGTGTAATAGTCCCCTTGATTTCTTATTTCTGTTCATTCTGAACTGCATTACACATTTGCTGAATGTCAAGTTTATCAAGTACACTTGTAGTACAAATGTCTCGCTGTGAATTGAATTGTGTGTGTGTTGTCCTATACACACATCTGCAGTGGCCCCCAAAATATTTGAGCACCACAATACACTTACAAATGTATGAATGTCATTGCATTTCATTCAAATACTAAACCAAATGGCATATCTTTAAAAAAAAAAAAGATAGTGCATACTACTGTCCCAGTTATGATCTGTTTTTGTTTAGTTATGTCTCTGTTTACCGTCCTAGTTTATCCCCATGATTATTAGTTAATTAGCTCCACACCTGTTTCTGTTCTTCCTTGATTACGTTCAGCCTTTAAAGCCTGTGTTCTCCCCTGTTTGGTTTGTCCGCTATTGTATGTGTTACACCAGCCTGAATCGTCGTGAGTAAAGTTTATTGTTTTGGATATACCTGCCTGTTGTGTCATGTTTACCTCTTGGGAGTACATACGTAACACATGCATATTTGTCAATCCATAAATAAACGAATGAATGAATAAATAAATAAGTACAGTACATACTGTATGTATTTAATGGTCATTCTGGAAAAACTAAAACAGTGATGTAACATTCAGCTTTGAGGTAGTCAACGTGCATAACACATGCATATATTATTAATATACCTAGCAACATAAAACACAGCATGTGAGAATTTCAATATTCACAGATGACAGCATATAAACAATAAATAAACAAATACATGAATATTTAAAATGCTGGTAGTGATAGAAAGGGTACTTAGGGAAACAGCGATTTGTTTGCAGTTGAGGCAGCGTATTGTGCTGTGTAACTCCTAGCACACTGAGAAGTAAGGGCACATATAGTTTGAATGCTATGAAAGATTCACGTTACAGAACTCTCTTTTCACCCTGTCTCTACTCCTGCCCGTCTCTTCTACTGTCTACAATGCTCTTGTGAAACAAGCACTTTGTAACTGTCAGAAGTCAACCAGACAGCATTACCCATTTCCCATCCACATGAAATGGGCCTGCAAACACACACACACACACACGTTGGTTTTTGTGGTTTATGGGGACTCTCCATAGGCGTAATGGTTTTTATACTGAACAAACTGTGTGTGCTATTGCCCTACACCAACCCTACACCTAAACTTAGCCCTCACAGGAGACTTTGTGCATTTTTAGATTTTCAAAAAAACACCATTTAGTATGTTTTTTAAGCCTTTTGAATTACGTGGACATAGGCAGTGTCCTCATAAACCACCTTCATATTGTAATACCTCTGTCATACCCATGTCATTATACAAATTTGTGTCCTCATAAACCACACACACACACACGCACGCACGCACGCACACACACACACACACACACACAGGCCTCAGGACTTTGAAGCCAGTCAATTTGAAGCCCAGACAGATACATATACAATGCAATTGTTGTAGGATTTAAAGGAAGAAAAATGTTCACCATCATCAGACTGATCCATTTAAGCAGCATGGAGTGCACCGGCAACACAATGTACAATCTGTAGAGCAGTACTAGCCAAACCACAGCTTATCTATCACATAATCACTGCAGTTTTACAAGATTATTCCGTCCACACCTTTCTTGAAAAGGAATAGTGTTCTAGTGGTAACTTTTTCTTAGCTCTTTCCACAGCTACTGTATATGCAGGAGTCCTCCCTCCTGTTAGAAACCAAAGCCAAAAATGTTTGAAAAAATGTACAGGTCAAGTCTGTAAAAAATGCAATCAATTGCAATGTTTCTTTATTCAAGTGATTTTAAAATACTTATTGTTTATATATTGTTTCATATTAAATAATTTAGTTGTTCAATTTAAAACAGCTAAGATACATAAAAGTAGAGTGAAAATCCAATTTATCATCATGAACTAGATAATAGCACCAGTATTATCTAATTGATGATGATATATTGTTTTTTCACTGCACTTTAATTACACTGTAGGTTATGTTGGGTCATCATATTTTTATTCCCTTGCACACAAATGCAAACAAGCTCTGTTTGGATACAAGAAATCATCCAATACATTCTGAGCAATTATTGAAATGTTTGAGTACATACAAAACCCAATTTCCTTTTTTAAGAGAGGCACATGCAATATGTTCTCCATATCTAAAACAACCATTCAGTTACCGTATGTTGTTCTTTCTTTAGCAGTTGTTTGATTTAGGTCACACTGTAATTAAAAAAGCAGTCTATTTTAAGGGTTTCCCTTCATTAGCCAAGTGGAGAGGGTCTCATAAGCTAATAAGGTGGATAGACGTAAAAGTAAACTCTTCTATATAGAGTGTGTGTTTGCGTTATCAGGATGAGCTAAGCTGTTAGACGTTAATTGGTCTTGGAGAGCGTGCGAGTGTGTCTGCGTGATTGATCTGTGCTAAGTTTAGCTCTTGGTAGGTGAGCATCCGTAATGATTATATACACATGAAAAACATGGCATCAGCTAAACAAAAATGACTTTTTAAAAATAGCTCCAAAATGCCACTAGACAATATTCTGCACTTAGTCTCACCGTTAATAGTTGGAAATTAAGGTACAATGGAACTAGTGGGTGTTCATTTGGACTTATTAGTAAAGTGCCATGGTATTAAGTTTGGGTAAGTGGGTTATTTCATAATGTGCTGTGCAAAATATTCACATTTATATAATTTTGTACTCTTGTTACTCTCACTGAGGGAGCATCGTTACGATGTGACCTAGTTTTTTCAGATATCAATAATCATGTTCTTTCTTCTTATTTCTGCAGGACGCAATATGAAAATCTGGTCATGAGTGGGTATCTGATGAGAAATGATGTCCTCGGAAAACACAAGCACTTCCTGCCCTGTGGGAGGCTATGCGTGGGAATGCTCAGATTCGCTATCTGAAAACCTATTGCACACAAACAAGACTCTGGTCGTAAATGAAGCTTCCTTTCCAGTGTGACGAGACACCAAGCGTACACTGAACAGAGAAAAACAAAAAATTGTTTCTCTCAAACTGATGTTCCAAACAGAACTGGTACATCCAATTACAATCAAAGCCTTGCTGAATATCCAGTGGAATACTGCTAAAAAGATCATAATCTGTCTAAACAACAACAACTGCTGGAATCTGCTGGAGCTATGGCTGAAGCACAGATGTCCATTTCTCCTGGGTCCAGTGGACATGGAGGAGGTATGGTGACCAGTGCCTTACTTTGCTGGGCTATGGCTCTTGTGTTCCTCTCATTGACAAGGGTGCCTGTTGTTCAGGGTGACTGTTGGCTGATTGAAGGGGAAAAGGGATTTGTATGGTTGGCAATCTGCAGCCAGAACCAGCCACCATATGAAAATATCCCATTGCATATTAACAGCACAATTGTTGACCTACGACTCAATGAGAACAAGATTCGAAGCATCCACTTTTCTTCCTTAAGTCGCTTTGGCAATCTCACATACCTGAATCTGACAAAGAATGACATCTCTTATATTGAAGATGGGGCTTTCTCTGTCCAATTTAATCTTCAAGTGTTGCAGATTGGCTTTAACAAGCTGAGGAACTTGACTGAGGGAATGCTGAGAGGATTGGGACGCTTACAGTACCTCTATCTTCAGGCTAACCTGATCGAGACCGTCTCAGCCAATGCCTTCTGGGAGTGTCCTGCGATAGAAAACATCGACCTCTCCATGAACAGGATTCAGCTTCTGGATGGTGTTACATTTCGTGGTCTGTCGAAGCTTACAACGTGTGAGCTCTATGCAAACCCATTCAGTTGCTCATGTGAGCTGTTGGGATTCCTGCGCTGGCTTGTTGCATTCCCAAACCGGACAAGTGAGCGGATGGCGTGCGACACACCCCCTAACTTTTCAGGCTACAGTCTCTTGAGTCAGAACCGAAGGATGCCACGATTTCGGAATGCCTTCCATGAACTCTCTTCTGTCTGCACCGATGACAATGTGACACCGAATCTTCAAGGGTCTTCAGACGAGTGCACTCCCACAATGTTGAGCCCTTGCGGACTGGATGATTGTTCCTCAGGAACATTTCCAGAGGAGACTATAAGCATCAGCCCCACCTTTGTGGATCCAGATGCACGTCCTCTAATGAAACTAAAAGACGTTACCCACACAAGTGCGACAATCTCGATTCAGATTCCAAATCCATTTAGAAAAATGTACATCCTTGTCCTGTACAATAACAGCTTCTTCACTGATATCCAAAACCTGAAAAGCCAGAGAGAAGACATTGAGTTACAGAACCTTAAATCTCACACTAACTACACTTACTGTGTGGCATCCATTCGTAATTCATTGAGGTTCAACCACACCTGCCTGATCATCTCCACAGGACCAAGGACATTGCAAGAACATGTGGCAAATGATTCAACCGCCACTCATTACATTATGACCATCCTCGGTTGTCTGTTTGGGATGCTGATTGTACTGGGTGTAGTGTTCCATTGCTTGAGAAAGCGCAAACAGCAAGATGAGCCAAAGAGCAAGAAGCTGGAAAAGATGAAAAGAAACTTGATCGAGATGAAATATGGAACTGAACTGGAACAAGGGACTATATCACAGCTGTCCCAAAAGCAAATTCTGTCTGCTGGTGAGACCATACAAAGGATGCCATACTTGCCAACTGCCAGTGACTCAGATCAGTATAAGATGCAAGAGATCTCTGGGACACCAAAGACCACAAAAGGGAATTACATGGAAGTGAGATCAGAGCAACCAGAGCGCAGCGTTAGGGAATGCAGCATTCCTCCATCAGAAACCAACCAGGGATCTGTTGCAGAGATATCCACTATTGCAAAAGAAGTGGACAAAGTAAACCAGATCATCAACAATTGCATCGATGCACTCAAATCCGATTCAACATCATTCCAGGCTGCAAAATCCGGCGCCGTGTCCACAGCGGAGCCTCAGTTGGTCCTTATATCAGAGCACCCACCGGGCAAGTCTGGATTTCTGTCTCCAGTGTACAAAGGAGGCTACCATCATCCTCTACAGAGGCACCACAGTATAGATGCCCCGCAAAAGCGTGCAAGCACATCCTCGAGTGGCTCGTTGCGCAGTCCACGCTCTTTCCGTTCTGAAGGAGCTTACAGATCAGAGTCCAAATATATTGAGAAGGCATCTCCACTCGATGAGTCAGGAATCATAACAGTCACTCCAGCAGCTGCGATCCTGAGGGCGGAGGCAGAACGGATTCGACAATACAGCGAACACAGGCACTCCTACCCTGGTCCCCACCATATAGAGGGGTCGATAGAGGTGTCGGGGAGCCGGAAGTCATCCATTCTGGAGCCGCTGGCGCGCTCCAGACCACGTGAGCTGTCCTATTCTCAGCTCTCACCGCAGTACCACAACCTGAGCGGCTACTCCAGTCCTGAGTACAGCTGTAGGCCTTCTCTTAGCCTGTGGGAACGTTTTAAACTCCACTGCAAGCGCCATAGGGATGAGGAAGAGTACATTGCAGCAGGTCACGCATTAAGGAGGAAAGTACAGTTTGCCAAAGATGAGGACTTACATGACATTCTGGACTACTGGAAAGGAGTCTCTGCTCAGCAGAAAGCATGAAATCACAAATCTCTGGACCAAACCAGCCAGTATCAATGATTAAGTGACAAGTCAGCACTCACTTTTAGAGAAATAGCTTAGAAATGTTGCTAGCTCTTTTCAATCATTCTGTTTGAGAATGAAAACAAAATACGAAATACTGTAGATCTTGCAGTGAGTGTACGTGCCAAGTGGTAAGAATAGAAAACTTTTAACAGTATTAACCTCAACTCAACATTTGATTTTTATATATTGGAAATAACAATAAACTACTATTATATTATCATCATCCTCATCATCATGACCATCATTGATTAGTAGTATTACTGTTAAGATTGATTCTTCTTCTTCTTACAATTAATCTTTGGTTATCGCATGGCCGTGTCCTGTGACAGTATTTACTGTTGTGTACTTGGAAAAACATACAACTCAAAATGTCTGCCGAACACTGTTCTCCCTAACCTTAGATTTTTATACAGACTGTGCAACTTTGAAAACGCTTTTTTTTTTCTTCTTTAGCGACTGTTCAACGGACAACTGCTGAATTTGCTACAGAAGCACACCTCTACTGGATTTTAAATCAACAACTTTTCAGAAGAAAAGCTTCTCTTAATGGGTTCTCCATTCCTTTTTGTAAAGTTTACATTTTCAAACATACAATGAATGTTTCAAGTCCTTAAGACTTACACCTGCAATGTGATTACATACAGACACAGCTGTGCAGGTAGAACTGTTTTTGGCTTTTTATTGTATTTCATTAACAGATCTTCAAGCAGTGCTACTGAGAAAACTGAACCCACAAACTCAACAGTCCTGCATACTGGAGAATGAATGTACTGCGTGTTAACACTATTTTTCTCCGACATCAGTTTTACAATATTTGGGGCTTAGTTCAGCTTAAACCCAGTTCGATTCTTGTTTGCAAGACCTTCAGAAATATTTCTGTCTCAGTCAAAGATATTGCTACTACATGCCTACTTTTAACCACTGTGAACCCCAAGACCTTGCTAAATCAGTCCTGGGGTTAGTTTTTTTTACTGAGATTCAACAGACCTATGTTGTCTATGGCTTTTAGGCCAGGTCTAAATTGCTGATCTAGGCAGCCCTAATTTTTCTCACCGCCGTTAATGCTCATTGACAATTTAGATTCCACTGATTAGAACAATGGAATTAGCCAAAACAAATTTTAAGACCTGTACTGTGATAACACACATTACAATACCCTGGTTCATGGAGTGAAATAACACAACATTTAAATGATATCTGAAAGTGCATGTCAAATGTCTGACAGAAAAGTTGTCAACCAAATATTAAGCCCTAGAGTGCACATAGTGTTGTTTCAAAACACGGGTAGATTGTTTGTAATTTTGTCAGGTTGTGTGCCATTTACAGAAGAAATTTCATTTCGCCAACTAATTTTATGAATGAAAATGCCATTATCAAACTGACTGTTGAACTGATTTATTGCTTATTGTACTGAAATTGGAGATTGTTTCTCTGTGGCAGCCTGGTCCTGAACATGCACTGTCATCTTGTACCTAACATGAAGATTGTTTCTGTTTTGTTACATAATTAAGTTTAAAACATTTAGGCGATTCCAGGTCATTTCTGAGCTAAATGAACGCCTCCAAGAAAGGACTAATGCATGATAGTAGGGACAAAATAATTATTTAATCAAAATGTCTGTATAATTAATGAAATCAGGGTCTTCTTTAAACCACCAGAAGATTTCTCGCATCTTTTCCTTAATTTATGAGTAAATAAATCTTAAATAATTGATTATTATACTCTTTGAAAAACATGTCCCTAAAGTGCAAATCCACACTTTTTAAGGTTCAACTTACATGCACTGTATCTAATTAACGGGTCTGTTGAGTTGATTGTCATCTCTTATACTGCAAACTGTAGCACTCCAGATTTTCCATGGACACTGAAAGTAAGCTGAAAGAAAATGACTTGGTGAATGTAGAGCAGCCTGAAAACAGCCACATGTATGGGCTTCTTGTAGGAGGGAAAGAATGGTTCAAAGGGCTTTCATGTCTGGTGGAAATGTCAAAGAGCACAATAAAAATGGTTTTATTTCTTAAAGAATAAATACTTTTTTCTCAAAGACATATTGTGCCTCAAGCAGTGTTCAGCTGCGGAGCTTAAGGTAAGTCTCCTGTTGTGTTTTTGTGAGAACAGCACAAACTGAAACGTAATTGCATGTCCTATAAGAAACCTACTGGGCCTCAGAGACTTAAGCATACCAGAAGACATGAGCTAATATCAATAGGGTATATAACAAATAATAAAAACAATGGTGTTCAAAAGTCTGTACTGAAAATCTGGGATTCAAACTCAAATACAAACCGTAGAAATATTAAGACATAAAATTAATAAGAAACATTTAAGATTTGACTTTGTATTAATAAGAAATTTTGTGACTTATCAAGTGGACTTATTGTTGCTGAATATATGATGTTCTTCCATCAGAGATGGAGCTACTCTTCAGACCTTATATGAACTTGGCACCCATAATGTCAATGAAGTTACACTCCTGATGTAAATTAATCTAAAAAGCTGCTCTGATAAGAAAGGTCAGCACTCCCTCTCTCATTCTATATTTTTTTGCTTACAAAAATTGTCTACAATGCCGGGAAAATGTGCAAATCTAGCTACACTGTAAAAAAAATGTCAAAAATTGTTTCAACAAAATAATTTATTACCCCGCTAACTTAAAATTTTTATTTTAGTCAACTTGAAATTTTAAGACAATGTTAATTTAAGGGACAACTGGAATGTTTTAGTTGACTTAGCTACAAATTTTAAGTCAGCGGGGGTAACAAATTATTTCAAGCTGAAACAATTTTTTTTTTTTTTTTTTTTTACAGTGATTAGAGCAGTTAGCTACAGCCCTCAAATTCGGCATTCAGGGTGTGCAGATATTTGCCCCAAACACAATGAAATATTTTACTTTTGTGAAACTTTGCTTGTTTTACTCGGGTTGAGTCTGCGTGCTGCTTGATGACACAATATTTCATAAATAGGCTTCTTATCACTGTAAAAAATGATAAGTTGTCTTAACTTAAAAATAAAATTAGGAAACCCGTTGCCTAAATTAAGTAATTATTAATAAAAATTATTACTTAATGATTAAGTAATTATTAATAAAAAAAAGTACAAGTTAAGTGAATTTTCAATTGTCACTTAAATTCTTTTTATTATTATTATTTACTTAATCATTTTAAGGCAAAGGGTTTCCTCAATTTTTTTCAAGTCAGCATCACTTTTTACAGTGTAGCGGGGGAAAGTTCTTAGATGTTTGGCTGACAAGTTTCTCTTGAAGTTATGAAGAGATGTTAATATATTGAACATTTAAAGTTATTTTGTCTTTAATCAAGGTCATAAACTGATAGCACAAACCCATTATGTATACACAGTTTATAGAACACATTTTCTGAAACATTTTAGTTGGACAGTAGTCTAACATTTTTTAAATGTCACTACTTCAGTGACTTGTTTTTTTACAAACCTGACCTTGAACATTCAAAGAACTTTTTGAAATTTATGCAAGAATAACATGGGATTAATGACATTTGAATACATGTGATAAACTGTAACTTTTCACAGTCCAGTGATACTCTGAATATGGAATTCAAGATTCAAGATTTTTATTCGTCACATACACAATTATACAGAATATAACCAGCAGTGAAATATAGGTCAGGTCCGTTCCAAGGACAGTGCAATTATATAGAATACAAATATGAGAAAAAGAAAAGTAGAAAAAAAATAAATATAAATGTGCAGGTCAGTATGTTGTTGACTTAAATAGTAATAAAGAGGAATGTGCAAAAAAGTTGTACAGGGTATTTAAATAGCAGCAATATGAGGTATAGAAAAATTATGAATAGCTTATTGATATGGTGATATATACATGGAGTCAAGTGATGTGATGTTATGACACAGAGTTAGAGTTTAGGAGCCTGATGGCCTGGGGGAAGAAGCTCCTCCTAAGTCTCTCAGTTTTTGCCATCAGGCTATGGAAGCGCTTACCAGATGGAAGCAAAGTGAATAGACGGTTACCAGGGTGATTTGAGTCCTTGATGATTTTGACAGCTCTATTTTTGCAGCGTTTGAGGTAGATGTCCTGCAGAGAGGGGAGAGCAGACCCTGAGATGCGCTCAGCTAAGCGCACAACTCTCTGTAGTGCTTTGCAGTCCTGATTGGAGCTGTTTCCATACCACACTACACTTTCTATGGTCCCTGAATAGAAAGTTTTCAGGATTGCTGGTGAGACCCTGAATTTCCTCAGCTGCCGCAGATGGTATAGTCTTTGCCTGACTTTCTTAACCAGTGTTTGGATGTGTGTAGTCCAAGTAAGGTTCTCGGGGATGTTCACACCGAGGTACTTGAAGCTACTCACCCTCTCCACAGGGGTCCCCCACTGATCATAAGATGAGTGTAGGGCTGCTGCTGTCTCTTCCTAAAGTCCATGATCAGCTCTTTAGTTTTGCTCACATTCAGAGAGAGACAGTTGTCCTGGCACCATGTCTCTCTACCTCATCCAAGTATGCGGTCTCATCATTGTTGGAAATGAGGCCCAGAACCACAGAATCATCAGCAAATTTGATAATAGATGTGGAGCTGTGAGAGGACACGCAGTCATGCGTGTAGAGAGAGTAGAGCAGGGGACTCAGGACACAGCCCTGTGGGGCTCCTATGTTCAGAGTGATGGAGTTTGAGGTGAACTGGCCAACTTTCACCACTTGAGGTCTGCCGGTGAGGAAGTCTTGAATCCAGTCACAGAGTGAGGAGTTTACGCCGAGGTCTGTGAGTTTAGAAGCCAGCTTGATGGGGACTATAGTGTTGAAAGCTGAGCTATAGTCAATGAATAGCAGCCTTACATAATTCCCATTGTTGCTGTCCAAGTGTGTGAGGGAAGAGTGGAGGACTTGAGAGATGGCATCGTCAGTGGATTTACTTGGGCGATAGGCAAACTGAAGAGGGTCCAAAGTATCAGGGATGGAGGAGCAGATGTGGCTCTTTACAAGTCTCTCAAAAACCTTCATGACTATAGATGTGAGGGCAACTGGGCGATAGTCATTCAGGCAAGAGGGTTTATTGTTCTTTGGCACAGGGATAATGATGGAATTTTTGAATGAGGTGGGAACCACGGAGGTAGCAAGGGACTCATTAAAGATAGAAGTGAACATACCAGCGAGCTGATCAGCGCAGGACCTCAGAACACGGCCGGTTATCCCATCAGGTCCGGCTGCTTTCCTGACGTTCACTTTCTTTAGCGCCCTCCGAACCTCATCCTCCGACACAGTGATTACAGGATCATCGCTGCTCTGCCTGCTGCTTCCTGACGCGCTGGACGGCAGAGACGCGCCGCCGCCGTTGCAATCGAAGCGGCCGTAGAAGACGTTTAACTCGTCGGCCAGCAACGGATCTGCTCTCACCTCCGCGGAGGATTTGTTTCCAAAGGCACAGATGGTCCTCAGTCCCTGCCATATCCGTCGAGAGTCATTGAGCTGGAAATGAAACTCAATTCTCTCTCTGTATCTGTGTTTAGCGGCTCTTACTGTGCATCGGAGAGCATAGCACGATGCTTTGTACTCGCTCATATTCCCGGTCAGAAGAACCTCATTGTAAGCGGCAGTGCGTGTGTTAACCACAGCACGGATTGTTCTGTCCACCCATGGTTTCTGATTGGAGAATGTCCTTATAGTTATTCTTTCTGTAGCTTGCTCGGTTAGCGTGTTTACAAAGCTTAATGCTACATCCGTGAACTCGCTGACGTCAGAAGAACTCACCCGGAACATGTCCCAGTCGACGTCATCAAGAGCCGCCTGCAGCATAGCCTCTGAGTGGGAGGACCAGCGCGTCACTACTCTCTGCACCAGAGGATCCTGAACGAGCCTTTGTTTATATTCTGGTGAGGAAAATGGCGGCATGGTCCGATTTGCCAGAAGCCGGTAGTGAGCGGGCTTTGTAGGCATTCTTGAACTGAGTGTAGCAATGATCCAGTGTGTTTGGTCCTCTAGTTGGACAGGATACATGTTGATAAAAGTTTGGCATGACCTGCCTGAAGTTGGCTTTGTTAAAGTCTCCCGCGATGATAAAGGCAGTGTCAGGATGTTTGTTAGTGTAGCCGCTGAGCACATCGTGAAGCTTAGACAAAGCCAAGCCGGTGTCTGCCTGTGGTGGAATGTACACAGCAGTAACAATGATCGATGAAAACTCCCGGCAAAAAATGGAAAGATGTTCCAGATGAGGCGAGCAAGAACGCGACAGAATGGAGATATTCCTGGGATCACACCATTTCTTGTTGATCATGAAACACACTCCTCCACCCCTGGATTTACCGGCCTCTGCTGTTCTGTCCGTCTGAAAAACAGAGAAGTTATCACTTGGCATAACAGCAGTGTCCGGGACCGAGGACGAAAGCCACGTTTCGGACAAACAAAGGATGTTACAGTCCCTTATGTCCCGTTGGAAACGAATCCTGGCTCTAAAATCGTCCATCTTATTCTCCAAGGATTGGACATTTGCGAGCAGAATGCTCGGAAGAGGAGGACTGTGTGCCCTTTTCCTGAGTCGGTCTCGATTCCCAGCGCGTTTCCCGCAGTGTTTCTTTATCCGTCGCCTCGGGGGGTTGTTGTTTATCTCTGCATTCCGAAGAATCTCAAGAGGCCACGCTGGATTTGTGGCTAAAGTGTCCTGGAACAGGTTGGTGTAGCGGTTAACAATGTCCAAAAGTGTTTCTATGTTAAAGGTGATCAGTGCCGACGTGAAATGTGTAAAAAGAGAAAGTAAAAGTAAGTAAAAAAATAAATTAAAGCAAAATCTAAGCGGAGCGGTCTGTACGGCGTCCGAACACAGCGGCGCCATGTTGCAACATTTTGTAATTACCTAGACAAGATCAAATTTTGTAATTACCTAGACAAGATCAAATCTAATAAAAAAGCATAGCTTTTTTATGTGATTGTTAAAACCCTTTTCCATAGTTTTGCTTTGAAAGAAGAGGTAAATGTAAAAGTGCCTCAAAGTAACACTTTAAAAGGATGTAAAACACATCTCTCCAAAAAGCATGAATTATCTAAATGAGGCACCTGTATGCGCTCGATGTAAAATTGTTAGCAGCTCCTGATGGAGATGACGGGAAGGTATGCAGCATATTCAAGCACTCTGGTGGCTGACCGACTGCACCTGTCACTCAGAAGAGGTCATGGCAACCCTGCACTGGCCTCTTCCATCACAGCCTGTTTGCAGGCACCCTTGATGGAGTGATGGAGAATTTTCAACACACCTATGACACTGTCTAGTGTGAAAAGCATAGCAGCTCTGCTAGTGCACCTGAAAGCCACTACTGGATTCCATGAGTATCTGTTCTTTTACTTTAAAGCATGCATTATTAAAAAACAACATATGCTGTGTCTCATTCCATTCCCTATGTTGTGAGTCAATATATTGTGAACACCAATTCAGAGACTGGCAACAGTCACTTATTCACTGAACATTGGGATGCTGATTTTAATAACAAGACAGTCCGTATAGAAATGTCCGACTCCCTGGGCAGTGACTACTGAACAAGGGAGCAGATGGAGACACACCCCATTAATTTATGTTGCTGCTTTTTCACCCAACAGAAAATTGGACTTACAAAAGATAGCAACATAAAGAGCGCTATGTAAATTATGATGTGCTATTATAACAACATAAATCTTTTAGTTTTTTTACTTAGCTGTATTCTGATTAACAGGGCCCCTATGTACAGTAGTGTTCAATGCTTCTTACATGGTCAGCTGGTGATGTCTGCATGCTTTCAATTCATTCAATGCCCTGCAAAGTCATCAATCACAGAGGTTTTAAGTATGATGAAATACTTGTTTAAAATGAATACATTTAAATGAATTTTGCTGTTAAAGATTTTGTGGTTGGTAAGTTTTTAATGTTTTAGAAAGTCTCTTATGCTCACCAAGGCTGCATTTATTTGATAAAAATACAGTAAAAACAGTAATACTATGAAATATTCACAATTTAAAATAACTTTTTTCTATATTTTAAAATGCCGTTTATAAAGCAATTACTCCAGTCTTAATGATTCTATGCATATTTGATGCTCAAGAAATATTTATTGTTATCAATGTTAAAAACAACTGCTTCATATTTTTTGAAAACTTTTTCCAACAGCATTTTAGAACATATTAAAAGTCTTTGTCACATTTGATAAATTTAATTTAAAAAAAATAATCTTACTGACCCCATAATGTATTATACATCAAAGTGTTTTTTTTCTGGTCTACTATCTGTGAAGTGATAAAATTATGTATTTGTTCCATGTATAGTGTGTGCACACTTCCTATATACAGTATATTACCTTGGAATCTTATTTCACCAAATACCCAGTGAAGTTCATTGAAGTTCACTTGATCTGAATGCACCCATTTATTTTCAATGGTTCTTATTCACTTTCTTAAACAAAGGATAGAACAGTGGCCTTGGACTCACTGTCGCATTTCAGTGTAAAAGCAGCATCATAGAAAGTTTTTCCTTTGCTCTTCTTTATTCTACAGATGTGAGAGTATGTCTCATGTGAGAGTACATTTTAATCATCATATCTGGAGAAAGTAATATTCTTTTTTTTTTTTTTTTTTGGTGTAAAATTGCTCGGTATAAATTTAATCCTCTATTATCTCATAAATACACGCTGTATCCATTAAATCAAATCAGGCTGTTGAGGTCTAAAAGAACAAACATACATCCCTATATATTTGCACACAAAGCCTCAAGTCAGTACTGATAAAGATGTCTTTTTAACTATATGCTGTGAGAGACAGTGACCTTTTGCCACTCGTTACTGGCTTCAGTAGGAGTTCACATCATGGGGTTCAGTGAGATTCAATCCGGTAATCACCACCTAATTACACTCTTTGAATGTCTGTGCTCACCATTAGCCTGTTCTTTCACTAAAACCACGAGAGCCCCAAGGAAAGATTTTGTTTGGTTAATCTGTGTGGGAAATGTAACCTCAGACTCTGTACTATCAATTTATCGTTGTAGTTCAGCAATGAATTGTACTATGGCATTTTATTATTTCAGTTTTAACATTTCAACACACAGTTTGGTGTTAGTACGGTTCCAAAATGTTTTTTTGTTTGTTTTTTTTAGTTAAGAGTGTACATTTCCTATCTTAAAATATATCAATTTGAGCAGTGTTGCATATATATCCAATATAACTGATGAATGCACATTATTCAAATATTCTCGATAGTCATACTGAGCTAGATATAAAGTTTAGAGTTGAGATAGAGTTTTCCTCAAGTATCCGTATTTAACTCAAGAGTTTTTTTTTTTCTCATTACAAACACAAAGCTTTTTACTTCACCAGACATTAACTGATGGACTGGAGTCGTGTGGATAAAGAATAAAGGATATATTTGCATGAATATATTGCATCAGCTGATGAAATGTATACCTTGAATGAAGTTGCTTCTGCTAAATGTATAAATTTGATAAGAAAACCTGTCAAAAAAAAGGAGGTTTAGGAGGTAAAATGTAATCATAATAATCAAATAAATAATAGAAATTAAAAGATGTTAACTACTCATGGATCTTCTTAATTTTTGTATTTGTAGGAATGAGTAAGGTGGGTGAACCACTTGGCCAATTACAGGATGTTATAAAATATGAATTCCTTAATTCAGAATTACATTTAATAATATATTGGCTGATTCTACACCATTTATTCATTTGGAAACTTCATTACCACAGCGGTAAGCGTCTCTGAGCTAATGAGGGTTTATCTAAAGGTTATCTGGGATGACTTCATGATGAAGTCTAGCAGACGGACTCTTGTCAGTGAGGCAGAAGGGGCATCGTGTGTGCCTGAATTACAATAACTGAATTACACTGATGTCTGAGTTCTCACACTCTCACACACAAACATGTGGCAGCTAGAGTGACAGTGTGGCTAATTAGCTAGGTTTTCATTTGCTAAAGGTTGATCAGTGACATGATCTCATGCCAGACTATGGAATGCATGTGTACAAGTAAAAAGCAAGTGAAAGAAGAATGCAGGAAAGCCGGAATAATAGAATCAAGAATCCGTTTCAAGGGTGGAAGCTTGTTTCCACCACAGGATAAAAAATAAAAATGGCAATTGCACTTTTAATCTCACAATTCTGACTTTTTTCTTGTAATTCTGAGGAAAAAAAGTCAGACTTGCAAGATGTTAACTCACAATTGTGAGATAAAAATTCACACCTGCGAAAAAAAGGGCAGAGTTGTTAGAAAGTCACAATTACCTTTTTTTTTATTCCATAGTAAAAACAAAAATGTCAGAATTCTTAGATGTAAACTTAGAATTCAGATATAAAAGTAAAAATTGAGATAAAAAAATTTAATACATTTCATTCCTAAATATAAACACACATACACACTGTATATATATATACACACACACACACACACACACACACACACACATTCATATACAGTATATATACACACACATACATATACATACATACCGTAGTATGATTCAAACCATTTTGTAAAGTTACAATTTCAGGAAATATGGAAATTCAAGCACTGTAAGTTTGTTGCAGAATGCAAATACCAATTCATGTTGACTTCAAGAAGGTTTTTACCTTACATTATGCATTTTGCAGACACTTGCATTCAAGGTTCTTCAGTTCTTGCAATCCCATCAAACCCATGACCTCGGCATTGCCAGCTGCATGCTTTACTGTTTGAGCAACAGGAAAGACACATTTCTACAGAGAAAGCTGTATCATACTGCTCCTTCATTTTTTTTTACTCTAAAAGGCACTACACAAGGCTATATAGTAATGTACAAAAATACGAAATAAATATATAGTAATACAAAAAAAGAACAAAAGATCTGATAGGATTTTTGAACATACTGCTACAGTGAATACTAAGGCTGGGAAATACTAGCCAACTTAAAGCAAGTGTGACATTACAGTAAATGGGCCATGCACCCCATATAATTGATGTGTGACAGATTCTGTACATAAATAGATGGTCTGATTACCTCATTATTATACCTCTTTGGTGAGCTAGACAGGAATATAGGGACGGTCATGGCTCTAATGCTCCTCAAGGTCAGTATAACACGGATGAAATATTGCAGGCCACATCAGAAGGCACACAGAGGGGAATAATCCACTGTAGCGATTTGTATTCAGTCAGAAACCTCAAACGGGTGCATTACTCAACAATGCAATTCTCACCAATAGGATCATATAAGGATCATGGATATTTACATGAAGTGAATGGTGGAAGGTTTAAATACACACTTCATACTTAATATCTCACAATGGCTTGTAAACAGCACCGATCTTGCTCAAGCCGTAGTGTATTTGCTTGCAACTCAAAAAGAGAGGCTGTATTGCTTCTAGAACAAATGCTGCATGACTCGAAAACTCAGGGGTTAGGGTTCATTAAAATCTAACAATTTAATCAAACAAAGTATAAGTACTGATAATATAACATTTTTAGTGTTATGTATTATGTACTAATTTTTCAAAGATAATATAAACAAATAATATATAATCAGCTGGTCGTTATCGAAAAACAATATATATATAAAAAAAATTAAATGATTACATTGCAATCTGGACACATAAAATTATGCTGAGGAGCATTCATAGCACTTGTAGTAGTTACTAGTGTTAGCCTGTGGCAAATTCAATTGAATGGGTATGGTTTGGAAAGGCACACGCCTCTTGATTAAAGGTCTAACAGCTGAAAATAAATATCAGAGCAAAAACCAAGCATGTAGAGCTCAGAGACAGGATTGTGTCAAGCCACAGATCTGGGGAAGAGTTCAGAAAAATTTCTGCTGCATTGAAGGTTCACTGAAGCATGTAGCCTCTATTATCCTTAATGGAAGAAGTTTGGAACAACCAAGGCTGCGTGTCCCAAAAGTACCGTAAGCTTAAGTTGATCATAGAACCATCGTTACCAATGGAGCTACGATCAATTTAGGCTTACGATGCTTTTGGGAAACGCAGCCCAGGACTGTTCCTAGCACTGGCCCTACTGGCCAAACTGAGCAATCGGTGGAGAAGGGCCTTGTTTAGAGTGGTGACCAAGATGCTGATGGTCACTCTAGTTTTCAGCAGCAGAGATTGGGGGACTCGTCAAGTAGAAAGAAAGCTCAACGCATTCTTAATGAAAACCTAGTCCAGAGCATTCAGATCCTCAGACTGGGCAGAAGGTTTACCTTCTAACAGGACAATGACCCTAAGCACACAGCAAGAGTAGCTTATAGACAACGCTGTGAATGTCCTTGAGTGGCCCAGCCAGGCCTGGCTTGTCACCAAGATGAATTCCTTGTGTGTAAACAGACTTGGCAATAAAGCTCTTTCTGATTCTGAAACATGTCTGGAGAAACCTGAAAATGTCTTTCAGCCCTCATCCAACCTGACAGAGCTTGAGAGGTGAAAAAGGTGAAGAGAAGAATGGCAGATAACTGCAGATGTGCAAAGCTTGTCGGATCATACCCAAAAAGACTTGAGGCTGTAAAAGTGCTTCAACCAAGTACTGAGTTAAAGGGGTCATGAACTGCCTTTGTTTGTTTTTTTGTACTGTTATCTGATATTTTCTGACCTGTTTTGACTCCCTCATCAGAACGCTCTGTTTGAATAGGCATGGCGGATTGCAAACTCGGACGTAAACGCCCACTGCTATGATTGGCTAAGAATTGTGTATGTTTGACAGCATACATTCTTCACAGATGGACACTGCTGTGATTTAGGTTAAAACGCATAAATACTCAGTACATATCAAACGGTCTGTAATAACAGCCAAAGCAGTAGTGACCACATAATAAAAACAGTTACTTACACTTCTGTGGGTGCGACATCAAATCCAATATAGTCAGCATAGCATCGTCTTCAATCTTTCTGAAAGTCCTGCATTGAATTGCGCATTGTTTGTAAACAAATCCACAGTAAAATGAAGTAAACAAAGGACCAAGTTCTTACTAACACATTCTGGAACTTAATTAAGAATAAAATTAACCAAATAAAGTTTATCCTTTGGTTCTGCTACCTACTACTCACATGAATCGGTGGGCGGGACTAAACAGGCAGCGATGTAGAAGCAGGCATCTTCTGCGGAGGCGGTGTTTAGCGACACTATTACATCATAGAGTTGTACATTCCACAAGCTGTCTTTTTGGCAGATTGGCTTCAAAATAAGCAGTTTTTAGACTAATGAGAAAAAGTTTTGAGTTCTGCTTGCAGGATGTTTCTATAGTACAATCACCTCTTATATGTCAAAAGATCACTGGAATTTAGATTTCTCAGTTCAGAATCAGACTAAGAATCAGAATGAGCTTTATTGGCCAAGTATGTTTACACATACAAGGAATTTGTTGTAGTGACAGAAGCTCCACAGTGCAACAGAAAGACAGCAACAGGACAGGACACAGATAATAAAATAATAATATACAAATATCCAAATAGGCAATGTACAAAGCAGCAAAAACACAATATATAATATAGACAACTATGTATGTACAGGTCAAGTATGTGCAAATTAGAAATGAGAAATAAAAATAAAATAAGTAAGTGTGGTGAATGGATAACGTATTATAGTTGTGTGTTCCACGTTTATTGTTGAGTGTTCATGAGATGGATTGCCTGAGGGAAGAAACTGTTCCTGTGTCTGGTCGTTCTGGTTCTCAGAGCTCTGTAACGTCGACCAGATGGCAACAGTTCAAAGAGGGAGCGTGCTGGGTGTGAGGGGTCCAGAGTGATTTTACCAGCCCTTTTGCCCACTCTGGATGAGTACAGTTCTTGGAGAGTGGGGAGGGTTGTACGAATGATTCGCTCAGCAGTCCAGACTACTCTCCGTAGTCTTCTGAGGTCAGATTTGGTAGCTGAGCTGAACCAGACAGTTATTGAAGTACAGAGGATGGATTCAATGATGGCGGAGTAGAATTGTTTCAGCAGCTCCTGTGGCAGGTTGAACTTCCTCAGCTGGCGAAGAAAGTACAACCTCTGCTGGGCCTTTCTGTTTCATGCAATGTATTTATTTATTCTTTGCTTTGTCATTATGGTGTATGAAGTGTAGATTGTAGCTGTAGATACTTTCGCAAGCCACTGTAACAATACCAGACAATGGTAAATATAATAATAAGAATGTATCGCAGAGACTGATAAGAATCAAGTATTTCAGGTGTATACAGGGTACATTTTATGTATGAATTTACTGGGTTGAGTAAGATGAGCCTTTAATAATACATTAAAGCTTATTTGTTCTAGAATAGAGAGCTTCTCTCGTACATATACAACCCAAGCATGTCTTAAAGTGTCCCAGCTGTTGCCATGGTAGCTTATGCTAATTTCTTTTTACGTAATTATCCAAAAATGGAATATTCATGAAACTTTTATTTTAAAATCCCTAATGTCAATTATTACAAGACATTTTGAAATTTGTGATACATCAAAGTGGCTGCTGGTCTCTCAATGCATTTCAAAATCAGTAAGTGACCCACAATCACTATGGCAACAGCAGCCCTGATCCGTCCCCAAAAGAGGACATACAGTACAGTGCTGCATGCTAAAGGACAGTCACCAATCATTCTTAATGCCCTCTTTTGCTAACACACACACACAATCCTTACAAAACACTGATGTCCCTAAACACACTCCCTTTAAACAGTATCACTCTGAAACAAACATACAATAACAAAACATTCCCCACAAATAAAGAAATATATACATCCCAATAGCAGCAAGTGACCTACATACATACATACAGTCAACTAGTGGAGTAGGACTATAATAAAACATTTTTTTTTTTTTAAATGCTGCCATGCATTTTAGTGTTCTCTGTGTGATATTGCAAAATAATTTGTTTTTTCTTTCTGTGTAAATTGCTTTTTGTGTCCACCTTAAGAGTTGGAACTACTAAAACAAGACGATTTTATTGTATTTTGTATATTTTACACAAATGCATATTTTATTATAAGAGCCCTGCGTATGCCCAGTGTGATTGACTACTGGCTGAAGGCACTATTACTGAACGTCAGAAATGAAAGTGCATGTTCCTGATTTGGAATTTATGTAAATGCAGAACTGGTTCATCTCTGGATGTATTATTCATCCTAAATGTACTGTAACTGAAAAAAGGCTATAGTCTTGACTATCAGTGTCTGCAGCCCAAGCTTCATCCATTTACACTGTTTATATCAGGTCTTAACACAGACCCTTCAACACCATCTGAGCTCACTTCTTAGCCAATCAATCTGAAGAACTAAGGTCCAACACGCAGTATGAGACTGACACTGTCACGATTGAGTTCATTTATAGCTGAGACAGAGAGCTGAAGATGGCAACTCAACAGAACTTGAAAAAGCACAATGACTGGACGCAAGCAGATTTTGAGGAGACCAATATTAGGTGTATACAAAATTTTTAAGCTTAGTACCTGCATATTGATGCACTGCAGCTCATACTAAACCTATTATGATGTTTGCAAAATTAGCATAAACGTGGTTTAGTTTTGAGGATTTATGTATAAACAAGTTTATTATGTATTAGCCGTTATATAAAAGCAAGTATTGCAGGGTTTTTGCAAGTTTTATGAAGGTACATAAAAAACTGTGGGCAGGTCTAACGGACCTGTACGGGAGAGTAAGACGACCCCGCCCTACCATGAGTCATAGGGGCTCACCATGGGCAAGTGACAGTACCCCTCTATGCCTCCCAACTATGGGTCAAATAGTAGATGTCAACTCGGCAGCAGGAGTTGGCAGCTGTTGTAGGGCATTGGAACGTTTCTGGGTTGATCTACCACAGCCTCCTCGGTGGGCAGATGATCCTTTGCAGGACAATGGTCAGCGAGTATCAGGCCAAGTTAGTAGGCTACTGCGTGGCAATCCTGCTTTGATCTTGACTGTCGTGCTTTGCACTCCGTCTGATCTAGTGGTGCAGGACCCAGAGGAAGGCGGCTGTCCTGGGCAAACATCCATCTTCTGCACCCCGGCACTCGGTGCTATAGCATGCATGGAAAGTAATATACATATTCAGCGACTGGCAAATCGGGAGCCCTTGCACTCAAGGGCTGTCGTTGCTCGGCAGGACACGCGTGTAAGGCAGGCGCGGTCAGGTCGACATTCTGCGACTGCCTCTTCTTCTTTGACATTGGAACATCAGAAGTCTTGGAGTGCACTCCGATCTCAACAGTGCTCCTCGGAAATCAGCCGTCATTGACCGCCTCAGAGTGGATATTGTTGCTATAAGCGAGACTTGGCTGCTTCGGTACGTGAGAGGAACTACACCCTTTTCTGGTGTGGTTACCCAGACGACCATCATCCAATGCATGGAGTCGGCTTTGCTGTGCGAAACACCCTGGTGTCCACAGTCTCTCAACCAACTGCATGCTCTCCACGTCTAATGTCCCTGCGGATGTCACACTCAGCTGGCTTTCTCACTCTCCTCTCTGCCTATGCACCCACTCTTGACGCATCTCCTGAGGACAAGGATGCCTTTTATGCCCACGTTAGCGAGGTCATTCACTTCATCCCGGCTGGGGACGATGTCATTGCCTGGAGGCCGGTCTTGGGTAATTTTGGGTTTGGTAGCATCAATGACAACGGCCAACGTCTCCTTGAGTTGTGCGCTGCTCTTGACCTATATTTACCGTGTTCCTTTTCATCTAGACCTATTAGATCCAAGGTTACCTGGATGCACCCCCGGTCCAAACATTGGCACCAACTTGATCACATTATTGTCAGGAGGCGCCAACTCAACACTGTCAAGAGGTACAGGAGCATGCACTCTGCGGACTGTGACACCGACCACGCCCTTGTCCGCTGCATTTTAAAACTCACCCCAAAGAAGATTCACAGTGCCACTCCAAAGCTAAACACTGAGCTGATGCGGAAACATGAATACGTTGCAAGATTCTGTGCGCGTATGGAGGGCCTTCAATTCAGAGTTGATGACACTCCTGAAAACATCTGGGCCAAGCTAAGAGGTTCCATGAATGAGGCTGCATCTGAGGTCTTCGGCCTTTGTAGAAGGAAACAGCCGGATTGGTTCCTTGCAAGCTCTGCTACTCTGCTCCCGGCCTTTGCTGACAAGCGTGCTGCCCGTCTCAGTGTTTTCCAAGATAGAAACGACTCCACCATCTCTCACTATCGTAAGGCCAGGAATGACGTTAAGCGTATCACACGCCAGGCCCACGAGCAGCACTGGCAGGACCTTAGTGGGAGGGTAGAACGGTGTGCAAGTACTGGGGACATACGTGACATCAATGAGGCACTGGGTCCTACAAAGAGCTGATAAAATGTAAAAACTGTAACTTGAATGCAATGTAAGTCGCTTTGGATAAAAGCGTCTGCTAAATGCGTAAATGCAAATGTACAGTGAAAAAAACAGCACCTTTGCGAGCCACTGATGGCACCATCGTCAACGACCTTCCAGGCCAGCTTGGTAGATGGGTTGAGCATTACAGCTTGCTGTATGGCACTCCTGTGGACGCCGATTTGAACGCTGTTTCTGCTGCTGTACCACAACTACCTGTCTTTAACGAGCTGGATGCGGAGATCTCAACAATGGAAATTGAGCGTGCGATTGCCAGGCAGCGATGAAATTCCAGCGGAGCTGCTGAAGTGTGGCGGGGCAGTGTTGGTCAGGCGGCTTCACTGCTTGTTTTGATGCTGTTGGCAGAATAAATGCATCCCTAGCGAACTCAAAGATGCCAACATCATCACTCTTTATAAAAACAAGGGTGACAGGCAGGACTGCAACAACTATCGAGGCATCTCGCTCCTTAGCCTTCCAGGAAAATGCCTTGCCCGTGCAATCCTCCCTAGACTGCAGCGTGTTGCTGACCAGGTTCTGCCAGAGAGTCAGTGTGGCTTCCGTGCTGGTCGCTCGACCTTGGACATGATTTTCTCGGTACGCCAGCTTCAGGAAAAGTGTGTGGAACAGCAACGCCCATTGTACATGGTGTTTGTCGATCTGACTAAGGCTTTCGATTATGTGAGTCACTCTGGTCTCTTCCACGTTCTGCAGCGACTCTGTTGTCCGGCAACTCTTTCGGCAATACTCCAAGGTTTCCATGATGGGATGCGGGCAACCGTACAGTTCAACGGTGCCTGCTCAAACGAGTTTGATGTCTGCTGGGGAGTAAAGCAGGGTGCGTTTTCAGATCCAGGTGGGGTTCTGCTGCACACCAGGTGTGATGGCAACTTCTTCAGCCTGGCTCGTCTGAGGGCCAGAACCAGGGTGAAGCGCGTCCTTGTCCGCGAGTTGCTCTACGCAGACTATGCTGCCTTCGTGGCTCACACTGAACAAGAAATTCAGGAGATGTGCAATTATTTTGCCGCTGCCTGCACAGAGTTCGGACTCACCATAAGCCTCAGTAAGACAGTGGTGATGGCTCAGAACGTTCCTGCTCCCCCTCATGTCACCATCAACGGCACAGTGCTGTCGGTTGTCGAGAAATTTGTCTATCTCGGCTCAACTCTGACAGCAAACAACAGCCTTGATGCTGAACTGAATACCAGGATCAGTCGTGCCTCAACAACCTTTGGGCGACTTCAGTCTCGTGTCTGGAACAACAGCCACCTTTCTCTCAAAGTAAAGGTACGCGTATATGAATCCTGTGTGCTCTCTGTTCTACTATATTGAAGCGAAACGTGGCCTACATACCGGCAGGAGGAGTACAAGCTTAATGCTTTTCACTTCCGTCGTCTACGACAGATCTACTACAGATACTACAGATCTTACTAACAGCAGTGACATGTAAACCGCGATCCGGAGGAGACGTCTTAGATGGATCGGCCATGTGCGTCGTATGCCGGATGAACGTATCCCAAAGTCCATCTTCCATGAGGAGTTAGCTGTTGGACACCACCCTCGTGGCCGACACAAGCTCCGCTTTAAGGATGTCGTCAAGCGGGACATGAATGTCTTTAACATCAACCCTGACCGATGGCATCACATTGCGGAAGACAGGGCAGCTTGGTGGTTTGTCATGCCAAGCTTACATCAGCTTTTGCACAGAAAGACGGCATGTTAGACACTGTTTAGATCGGCGCTTGCGCTGCGAAAGGTCTTGATGATGATGATGATGAAGGTACATGTAAGACGTTTTAAAGACATTGTTAGGACAAGTACAAAATGTGAGGAATAAATTAAAGGGAATCAATATATTCTCTTGACATAAATCTCTAGGGAACAGACAATGATTCGTACTAGCAAGACTTCAAAGTTTAAAAATACTTAAAACTGATCTCTATTAATTTTTATTTAACTTTGGAAATTTGCTTAAGGCTTGAAAAGCTCTTTCCCCAAACATTAGAATATGGACATAACGGTCACACTTTAGAATAGGTAACACTTTTTAACTACGACTTTTCCCTCAATAAATTCCTAATTTGCTGCTTATTAGTAGTTAGTAATGCAGTTGTTAAGTTTAGGTATTGGGTAGGATTAGGGATGTAGAATAAGGTCATGTAGAATAAGGCATTAATATGTGCTTAATTAGCACTAATACATGACTAATATTCTAGTAATATGCATGCTAATAAGCAACTAATAGATGTAACCGTAAAATAAAGTGTTACTGAAATAACTTTTACTGTACCTTCAAATCACACTGCAAAAAAACCAAAAAACAAACAATTCAGTCAAATAATTTTTTTTGTCTTGTTTTACAGTGTAAATGTCTAAAGATTCTTAAATCATAATACATTTAAACGAGAAGCAAAATTCTAAAATAAGTTTTTAGTGAAACTGAACAAAATTAAGTATTTATGATTAAAACTTGACGAAATATCTGCCAATGAAATTAGAAAAATACAACTGATTGAAAGATATTTTTAAACAAACTCACCTCACTCAATAAAAAAAAAAAAAGAATTCGAATAAACAACCAGATTTTTGTGTGTTTAGATAATTGTATTGGAAAACAAAAATACTGAGTGCATGCAACATTTAATTCAACATTCAATTTAAGACATTCTACTCTGACCTTTTTACAGCCTTAATTTCTGGAAAGACGAATTATTACCTTTTAAGACCTTTTTAAGACCACAGAAACACTGTATTGTGAATACAGTCTGGTCATGTCTAACAACGCTCTCCAGCCATCACTATATTCAAAATATAGCACACCTCTCATACCTAATTGCTAAAATTAAGCATTTTATTCCTTTGTAAGAATACCCTCACTGATCGCTGCAAGAGTCTTTAATTTCATTATTTTAATCTGCATCAACTGCCTACAACTGACTCCTTTAAGCTTCCCAAACTATTCCTGTCATAAAATCCTCACACAAAGAAAGTCTGTCCATTAATAAATGACAGTAGACCTGAGAGGGAAAAGAGAAATGAACAGTCAGCGCAGAACAAAAGATATAAAGAATGAGCTGGAATAATGGAGAGATTTGCAGTGTAATGGCTCATTTTTACAGTAGTATTTATTCAATCTCTGGATCCATTCATTTGTGTAGACAAACTCAATCGTACTATATTGTAATCATAAAAATCCCATACTTGCGTTTGCGTTATTTAGTGAGCAAAAAAAAAAGGTCTTGAAGGTTCTTGAAGGCGAGTGCACAATGCATTTGAAATGCTGAATATTGGCATTATAAAGGAAATGTACAGATCCATCTCTTCATTCATTCATCTGAAATAATATATTTGTGTGTGTTTATAAACATTTTTTAATTTTGAATGGCTCTTAATTATATATACTGTTTTTGAAAGAAGACACCACCAAAAAACAGTAAAACAGTAATATTAAAAATACAATAAAACAGTAATAATCTGAAATAGTATTACAATCTAAAAGAATGGCTTTCTATTTGAATATATTTAAAATTGTAATTTAATCCTGTGATGCAAAGCTGAATATTCAGCTTCATTACTCCAGTCTTCAGTGTCACACGATTTACAGAAATTATACTAATATGCTGATTTGCTCAAGAATATTTTTTTTTTATCAGTGTTAAAAAAATTTTTTTAAACAGCCAATGGAGAAAGCTGGTTTTGCTGTTACACTACAAAATATCCAAGAAGCAGGGGCTGACTCAACCCCCCCCCCAAAAATTCAATTCCAAGCCTTCACATTTCGAAGATCATGAGACACATTGATTCAAACTTTCAGCTGTTTTGAAAGACATACGATAACATTACAGATATGGTACAGATTCCTTTAGAAACCTCTAACGTCATTTCATTGTATATAATCTTTGAATCGGATGGAGCGTGATTCGGTGCAGTCAGACAATAAAGCCCTGCAGCAGAGAAAGTGAAGGAAATGGTAAACAGATCAAAAGAAACGACAGGAAGGCAGAAAAATGAAGGATGAAGAAAATTCCTTCTGGGGCTCTGTAATCTCTTTAGGGTGCCTCTAAAACCGCTTCAACCCTCTTCTGCAACATGGTGAACTGCCACGATTGGCTAGCCGAGCTTATGAGAGCTAATGTGATTGTGGCCTAGTGATATCTAACATTACTTTGTGTGCATGTTGGGAGAGATAGAGATTGAAAAAAAAAAGAGGTTGAGTGTGGAGGATTTATGACTGCTAATATAATCACAAGTACTGTTTTCTAGTTGTAGGCCATTTTCTGTAAGCCTAAGAGGAATCAAATACAGCAAAAGCCTCTACCCACTATTATCTAGAAAGATAAGTGAGATCCAAAAGCAAACAGGCAGACTTTCTAGTCACTACATTAATCTTTATTTGACCAAAATCCTATTCTCACTCTTCGAGTTGCACTAGTTAAAAATACCCTAACACAGCGAGCCTGTTCAAATCAACCACTTATCACACACACGGTTTGAGTGACAGGGGTTGTGTCTATCGAGAGAACCTGTCTCTGTCTGCTTCAGTGCTCGTCTCTGTGGCAATGCAAGAGGGAGAGACCCAGCGTGACACTCACTCTAGTTTCAAATGCCATGGCAAACTAAGAACAGATAAGGCACACAATAGAGAGATATCGCCAGTCTCATCGGTGCAACCAGCAAACCTCTATGAAGAAACACACGCTTTGACAGATGGACAATTTTCCCGGCATGGGAGACCTTGTGACCTACTTTTGGGTCTCAAAAGACAATTAGCATGAAATAAATGTTGACATACATGGCAGTACAATAGTAAGGGGACACTGGAACACTTTATGCTGCTCATGTTTCATTTGCATGGTTTTGTGTATATGCATATATATAAAAAAACAAAAAACAGTGGTACCCTTTGCTATCTACATACAAAAAGAATTGTTGAAAATACAGTGACCCTAAAAAGAATATGGATACTTAAGCAATACTTTAGCATTAGACAACAAAATATAACACTAAGCTAAATTTTCCAAAAATTATATGTACAAACAGAACGCTACCTTAATATACATGTTATTAAAAAAAAAAACTTTAATATTAAACTTTAATAAGAAATTAATCATTTATATTGCCTAACATTAAAATTTGCAATCAGAAATATTTCCATATTGAATCTCCAAATTAATGTATGTTTAATACCTTGATATCTTTAATATATATACTCACTGGTCACTTTATTAGGTAGACCTTGTTTGTACCGGGTTGGACCCCCTTTTGCCTTCAGAACTGCCTTAATTCTTCGTGGCATAGATTCAACAAGGTGTTGGAAACATTCCTCAGAGATTTTGGTCCATATTGACATGATAGCATCACGCAGTTGCTGCAGATTTGTCGGCTGCACATCCATGATGCGAATCTCCCGTTCCACCACATCCCAAAGGTGCTCTATTGGATTGAGATCTGGTGACTGTGGAGGTCATTTGAGTAAAGTGACCTCATTGTCATGTTCAAGAAACCAGTCTGAGATGATTTGAGCTTTGTGACATGGTGCATTATCCTGCTGGAAGTAGCCATCAGAAGATGGGTACACTGTAGTCATAAAGGGATGGACATGGCCAGCAACAATACTCAGGTAGTCTGTGGCGTTTAAACAATGCTAAATTGGTACTAAGGGGCCCAAAGTGTGCCAAGAAAATATCCCCCACACCATTACACCACCACCACCAGCCTGAACAGTTGAGACAAGGCAGGATGGATCCATGCTTTCATGTTCTTTACGCCAAATTCTGACCCTACCATCTAAATGTCACAGCAGAAATCGAGACTCATCAGACCAGGCAACGTTTTTCCAATCTTCTATTGTCCAATTTTGGTGAGCCTGTGCGAATTGTAGCCTCCGTTTCCTGTTCTTAGCTGACAGGAGCAGCACCCGGTGTGGTCTTCTGCTGCTGTAGCCCATCTGCTTCAGGGTTCGATGTGTTGTGCGTTCAGAGATGGTATTCTGCATACCTTGGTTGTAACGAGTGGTTATTTGAGTTACTGTTGCCTTTCTATCATCTCTAACCAGTCTACCCATTCTCCTCTGATCTCTGACATCAACAAGGCATTTTCGTCCACACAACTGTAGATTTATATATAATATCCCATCCAAAATAAGTTTGTTTACATAATATATGTATATATAAATACACACACATGCATGTATATATTTCAGAAAAATTTTATGTTTAAATATTAAATAGATTTACATATAAATAATGTAATACATAATTATTTAAATTATATAAATGTATTTACATGTGTAAATACATGTACATATTTTCAAAATATATACTGTATGTTTGTGTATTTATATATACATAATAAATATGCACAGTACACACATGTAAACAAAAACATTTTGGATGCAATTAATTGTTTGACAGCACTAATACTGTCACACATATATGTATGAAAAACCTGTTTTGAGAAATATTTTGCTTGAAAAGTGTTTGTAATATTAATATTGCCTTTCTCTTAGTTTCTGATATTACGTTAAATACATAAATTATGCAACATTTTCTTATGCAAATTTTGCATTAATAATGCATTATACATAAAGGCATTTTAAGGAAAGTGTTACCAAAGAAATCTATAAAATGTAAAATCTTAAAGACAATGACATCAATCCAACAAATTAATAATCTCACACGGTTCACCACCGAATAGAAACGTTTGGATTTTTAATCAAAGACAATGCAAGCTTCTCTCTCCTCAGAGACCATATGTGTTTTTGCAGTGTCATTGTTTGGTCTAAAACTTCTCAAATATTCATTATTTATCTATTTACAGCTCCTCATTAGCATATATAGCCTTTTCCACTCCAAAGTTATGAATTATATAATGACCTATCATGAAAAACAAAAACGTTCATAAATAACCAATGAGAGGCCACCTTATTCAACTCCAGATGATAAATGATAAAATTAATTTAAAAAATGTGATGGAAGAAAGAGGAAATGGGTATCAAAGTAGTAAAGGGGATTCGGGAATTTAAAGGCCAAAGATGCTTGACCCAATAAATTGTTAAACAAATGATATTAAATAAAGAAGCAAAAAAGTAAGAGAAAGTGTGAAAACAACCGAGGCTAAAAGTGACACAGAGCAGTGCCAGCTTGAGAGTGTGTGCAAGTAGCTGTTTTTCTGAATTGGTTTTGCCAGCCAAAGACTGAGTTTGCATATAACCGGAACAGCTAACAGCAGGGACATTGCATCTGCAATGTATTCTCTGGCATGAGAAGAAAGCAGAGATACTGGCAAAGGCCTCTGCGCACTACCTGAAACCACGGATGCAGGATGAGGGTAACGTTCTTTGCTAATTGCTTTGGCACAGTGGCACTTTGCATTGCTAGTGCGACAGATTTGAGACAAAATTCATCTGAATCATATCAGATCAAATTTAATGTGCGCAGGATATGAAACTGTGGCATTTAAATAAAGACAGTAGAAAGAAAGGAGGGGAAAAAAGTAATAATTGATGCCAGCTAAAACGGCCAGGGAATTTAAATACTCCCACATCCACTAGGATTTGGTGCCAAATTGTACAAAGCAAACGTTTAAAAGACATACAACTTGCATTTGAGCTTCTAGGCAACTATTGTGGTTTCAATGGGGATATTAGCTTATCCTCAATTCAATGAGGAATTGATAACAATAATCACTAGGTTATTTGAGTTGTTTGAAGTAGAACACAATACTAGCAGCTTCTATCGGAATCATTATTCACTTGAACACAGAGAATGCTTTGAAGTCCGTTAGATCTCAATACAAACAATAGACTGGAAAGTTTAATACGTCTTTATTTTTGTTTGTAAAAAGAGGACTGCACATTTTAAGGTTTCTTTTGCAAATGTGTTAATCTGGTTCTTAAACACAGTGTGGGTTTACAGCATTAAAAAAAGTAAAAGAAAAATACACAGTAATCACTATACTACTCAAATGCTGCCATATAAAATTGTCATGCTTTGATGACCTTCAACTATGAAACGTTTAATCCGTTCTGTAGATGTCAGTGTCTTGCTGTGTGAGTGTGTGTGTGTGTGAGAGAGAGTGTTCCCTGAACACTGTGTGGTCGAGCAATGACAGGTAAATCAGGTGACAGTCTGGCGGCTGAACAGCTCGATGGTGACCGCGCTGAGGAACACTGGGATGCTCTTCTGATGGAAGAGATGCAGATCTACCAGTCCAGTTAGAGTGCGGGAAAAATCTGTCTCCAACAGCTGCATGCTGCCGCTGCCCACTGAACCAGTAGACTAGAGAGAGAGAGAGAGAGAGAGAGAGAGAGAGAGAGAGAGAGAGGGAGAGAGAGAGGGCGAGAGAGAGGGCGAGAGAGAGGGCGAGAGAGAGAGCGCGAGAGAGAGAGAGAGAGAGAGAGAGAGAGAGAGAGAGAGAGCGAGCGAGAGAGAGAGCGAGAGAGAGAGAGAGAGAGCGAGAGAGAGAGAGAGCGAGAGAGAGAGGGACAGGGACAGAGAGAGAGAGCGAGAGAGAGAGCGCGAGAGAGAGAGCGAGAGAGAGAGAGAGCGAGCGAGAGAGAGAGCGAGAGAGAGAGAGAGAGAGCGAGAGAGAGAGAGAGCGAGAGAGAGAGGGACAGGGACAGAGAGAGAGAGCGAGAGAGAGAGCGCGAGAGAGAGAGCGAGAGAGAGAGCGAGCGAGCGAGCGAGAGAGAGAGAGAGAGAGAGAGAGAGAGAGCGAGAGAGAGAGCGAGAGAGAGAGAGAGAGGGACAGGGACAGAGAGAGAGAGAGAGAGAGAGGAGAGAGAGAGAGAGAGAGAGAGAGAGAGAGAGAGAGAGAGACAGGGGAGAGAGGTGTCAGTTTAAACATTTGCAACATGACTCAGACTACAAACAAATCAAAGTAGCAAGCACCAAACAAAACAACTTCAACTGCAAAGGTAGAGTAACAAACAAAAAAGTTAAACTAACAAAAAAAATGTACAAGTTTAAGTCAAACAAAACATCACAAACAGTTGAACAAACTACTACCGGTGGCTAACTAAGTCACTTCTTAACTAGCTAACAGCCAATGGCTCATCATTAAAATTCACTAAACTAACTAGTCATTTGGGTTTATATCTAGCTGTGAGTAATAATAATCTCTGTGTCACTAAAACTAACTAACAAACTAAACATTCAAGTCAAACAACATTTATAGGTTTATGTCAAGCTGTGAGTAATACGTTCTGAGCAAGCGATAGACAAATCAACAAACTGCTACTCTATAACTGTTAAAAATTACCAGTCATTAACTAACTACTTAGTTTAACTACTGCTGAGTAAGCAGAAGACACAAACCAACAAACTGCTGCTACATAACTAGTTAAAAAACTAACAAACTACTAACAGGAACTAAATAACAAAAGTTAGTAAAACGAAATAACTCAAGCTCTGAGTAAGTGATGAACACAAACCAGTTAACTAGCTGATACTCCATAGTTAAATCAGGAACTAAGTAACAGAACTAACTAACATTCACCAAGTCAACTTTCAGGTAATGATAAGCTCTGACTAAGAAATAGACAAACCAACAAACTACTTTATGACTGTTTAAAAAAAACTAATAGTCTCTAACTAACAACTAACAGGAACTAAGTAACAGAAGTTAGTAAAACTAACTATTCACCAAATCACACATTGTTTGGGTTTATGTCAAGCTGTAAGTAATAAGAACTTAGATAGAAATAGAAACAAACCAACTAATAGCTACTCCTAACTAGTTTAAAAAAAACAGTCACAGCATTCCCCAATTCAAACATTGTTTAGTTTTTGTAAAGCTGCAAATGAAAATCTTTAAGTAAGCAGTAGACAATAAAATGTTTCCCTGTGTATACTAGCTAACTAACTAATAGTCTCTCCTAAACGGCTTGCATGGAGTAAAAAAAAATCACTCAAACACCGTTTGAGTTTTATTTGTCAGACACAGAGTCATATTATCCTTTATAATATGAAGCCAAACGCACAACAAAACGCTGTTTCTCTGTATACATACATCCCTCAAAAACTTCAAAGAAAAAAAGCAGTGAGTCTGATTAATTGCTTACCCAGAGTAGAACCAAAAGGGAGCAAACACAAAATGAGGGCATCAATGCACAATGGTGCTTTCCATGTCAAATCTTTTTAAGTCTGACCTCCATAAGGAGAAGTTAGCATCAAATATATTTTACATTTAGAGGGCTTGAGAAAAGAGGCCTCTCAGTAAAGACGTATTCTTTTTCGCAGTTTTCTGTGATTTATGAAGCACCGTAATAGCATTCCTGCCTCATAACACCAAAGCACCCCTCGACACCAGACCTTCTAATACCTGTGCCAGCAAACCAGGCGCATATGAAAATGCCTCTCCTTTGTCTCCAACTTGGTTTTGTTTTCTATTTTCCCATATCACATTTTAATAAAAGGTCAGTCTGTGTTTTTTTTTTCACTCTGTTTTTGAGAGGGAGTTATTCAGATTGTGACCTTATCAATGTGTTTTTGTATTGCCACCACCAAAAAAGGGTGTTATGAACAATACTTGCCCTTTTGGCTAACAACAAGTGTGTGTTGATGTTAAAACCTTCCCTGAAGTCCACATGAGAAAAGAAAAAAAGACAGAAAAACTATTATAAAATGAGAAGAAACATGATTGACTTGGGGTACAGTTGGGCAAACAGACAATGGTAGAAGCTTTCAAATTAGTATCGTTTCTATTGCTGCTTCTTCATCTTTCCATTCTGCACAGACACCCAGTTATTTTGGCGTCCCCAACACTGTCAAGCTAAGATCCGTCAAACTCACGTAACTTCATGTATTGGCATCTCCTGCTGAGCTTTCTTTCTAGAAGATCAACTCCATCCATCTCGTTTCCTCACTCCTAAGAGTTTGTAAAATGGAGCGTTTGGACAGAAGGGGTGTGAAGTGAATAATTACACCATTTTGCATTTGACCCAAACAGCTGTTTTCTCTCCAAGGATGTGAAAAGGAATGCATATTAACAGTTTATGCTGTATTGTAGAGAAACAAGGGGCGAAAAAGACAGACAGTGAGGGAAAAAGAAAAATATGCTTGCCTAGACTTTGCTCAAGATGGATTTCTGTACATGGAGTGACACCTGTAATGACTCAGCCTTCAGAAGCTTCCAGGGACTTACACTGTAACAGCCTATATATCTCCTGACAAATCCAGAGAGAATCACGCACACTACAAACCGCCACCAGCACAAATACCAAATAAATACACAGCCAAGAAAGTAAAAACGGCTGGTCTCAGGAGGAGATTTCACAATATACATTCTGTCTGAAGTCATCAATCCACACACACACACACTGAAGTAGTTTTCTACACCACTCGTACTACAGTAGAACAAAAAAATATACACATTACATTACGATTCAAAAGTTTGGCATCAGTAATACGTACTGTCAAAAGTGACAGTAAAGACATTTGTATATGTTACAGAAGAGTAATATTTCAAATAATGGTGATCTTTCTACTCAGAGAACCCTGAGGGTTTTCCACAAAAATATTAAAGGGGTCATCGGATGCTCATTTCACACAAGATGATATGATTCTTTAGGGTCTTAATGAAAAGTCCATAACGTACTTTGGTTAAAATTTCTCAATAGTAGTGTAAAAAAACACCTTCTTTACCATGTCAAAATCAGCTCTGTCTTCAGCACGCTGTTCTAGTCCATGTAGCTTAGTTTAAATGCTAGTGAGCTCTGCTGACTCCGCCCCTCTCTTTTGTGGAGTGACGAGCAGACCATAGATATGTGTAGATTCCCTATTCGACTGCTCCAGATACGTTGACGTGTCAGCCATCTTGCAGATGGGGGGGGGGGGGTTGTTTGCCCCCGTTAAAACATAACTGTGGTTTATCACACCTGAGTTCAGTTTCTCTAGCCACATCCAGGCCTGATTACTGCCACACCTGTTCGCAATCAAGAAATCACTCAAATAGGACGTGCCTGTCAAACTGAAGTAGACCAAAAGATCCTCAAAAGCTACACATCATGTTGAGATCCAAAGAAATTCAGGAACAAATGAGAAAGAAAGTAATTGAGATCTATCAGTCTGGAAAAGGTTATAAAGCCATTTCTAAAGCTTTGGGACTCCAGCGAACCACAGTGAGAGCCATTATCCACAAATGGCGAAAACATGGAACAGTGGTGAACCTTCACAGGAGTGGCTGGCCAACCAAAATTACCCCAAGAGCGCAGCGACGACTCATCCAAGAGGATGACCCCAAAAAGACCCCACAACAACATCTAAAGAACTGCAGGCCTCACTTGCCTCAGTTAAGGTCAGTGTTCATGACTCCACCATAAGAAAGAGACTGGGCAAAAATGGCCTGCATGGCAGAGCTCCAAGACGAAAACCGCTGCTGAGCAAAAAGAACATAAAGGCTCGCCTCAGTTTTGCTAGAAAACATCTTGATGATCCCCAAGACATTTGGGAAAATACTCTGTGGACTGACGAGACAAAAGTTGAACTTTTTGGAAGGTGTGTGTCCCATTACATCTGGCGTAAAAGTAACACAGCGTTTGAGAAAAAGAACATCATACCAACAGTAAAATATGGTGGCGGTAGTGTGATGGTCTGGGGCTGTTTTGCTGCTTCAGGACCTGGAAGACTTGCTGTGATAAATGGAACCATGAATTCAGCTGTCTACCAAAAAATCCTGAAGGACAATGTCCGGCCATCTGTTCGTGACCTCAAGCTGAAGCGAACATGGGTTCTCTGCAGCAGGACAATGATCCAAAACACACCAGCAAATCCACCTCTGAATGGCTGAAGAAAAACAAAATGAAGACTGTGGAGTGGCCTAGTCAAAGTCCTGACCTGAATCCTATTGAGATGCTGTGGCATGACCTTAAAAAGCCGGTTCATGCTCGAAAACCCTCCAATGTGGCTGATTTACAACAATTCTGCCAAGATGAGTGGGCCAAAATTCCTCCACAGCGCTGTAACAGACTCATTGCAAGTTATCGCAAACGCTTGATTGCAGTTGTTGCTGCTGAGGGTGGCCCAACCAGTTATTAGTTTTAGGGGGCAAGCACTTTTTCACACAGGGCCATGTGGGTTTGGATTTTGTTTTCCTTTCATAATATAAAAAACTTCATTCAAAAACTGCATGTTGTGTTTACTTGTCTTATCTTTGATTAATATTTAAATTTGTTTGATGATCTGAAACATTAAAGTGTGACAAACATGCAAAAAAATAAAAAATCAGGAAGGGGACCAACACTTTTTCACACCACTGAATATAAACCGGCTGAAATGTTTTGAAATCACCTGTACCCTACCTGATCGTAAAAATCCAATGTTTCACTCTGCCTGTGTCAATTTGAGTCTTGTTCAAGATTTAAATCCCTGCCCCCAAAATTCTGTTGGAGAAATTATGGAAAGTGAAACTTAAATCTATAGAGGTGGTTGGATTTATTCAAGCACGTTAAAATATTTATTTGAAGCTTCTTTAATTTCAGATTCTTATTTATAGCATTATTTAATAGGCTGTATATTAACGTATTGGGAGAAAATCTGTAGTTTTATGTGAAATCAAACATTTGAGCACCCCCACATAGCCAAAAAGGCATGATCATAACATGAATATTCGACTGTGAGATTGGGAGTCCAATCAAGCACCTCCTATCGAAGCGTCGACTATTCGGGGGCACCCCTAGTTTTTTACCAATGTAGTAAAATTCACATTCAGACTATTTCAATAAAATGGTCAAGACTGAAGAACTCACTTTAACATTTGACTCACAATCATACTGATCAGGTGTTTATATGACAATGTGAAGTTATACAATATTTAGTTGTTACTGCATTGTAATTTAAAATAAAAAAAAACAGAACTTAATTTTTAAATATAATTTTTTTTTTGTTTTAATTCATTTCATTTGTTGCTTATTTATAGTTAGTAAGATAGTTGTTAAATTTAGGTAATGAGTAGGATTAGGGATGTAGAATATGGTCATGCAGAATATACTTTATAAATACTAATAAACAGCCAGTATGTTAATAATAGGCATGCTAATAAGCAGCTAGTTAACAGTAAGAACTGGTCCGAATACTAAAGTATTACCAAAAAATAGTACAGGTAAGTTGGAAGAACTTAAAAACGCACACAAACACTCAAAAGTTCAGAAAGAAAACACTGAAAAACAAAGTTTGCATCGAGCCCAGAAAGCACATACACAAACAAATTTATGATCCAGTTGAATCTTTGAGTCGTCTGTTGGTGCGAGAGCACCCCGCCGAGCTTAAAAAGAGGAAACGGGAAGCTGTCATTGCGTCGAATGTGAGGCGGAGGTGTGTGAAGAGCAGTAATTGGCTGTTAAATTAGCTTTATCTACTGATTAGGCAGATGTATAATTAGCCAACTGCTCCTTGCTAACGGCATATCGTGCTTTAACACATCCATGACATGACATACAGCACATGCACTGCAGATAAAAAGCTACATTAGCTACTAAATTGCACACTAAACTTGGCATATTTAGACTAGGAAACAAACATTTTAGAAGTACAAAGTGAGCACAACAAAGTATTATGACATTATGTGACATGCCACAATGTATGTCACTGTATTAAATACTAATAAAGAAAGATAAAACTAGTAAGCCTAAGAAAATTATGCTAGGTGCCACATTTGTAACATTTTGATGTATTAGTTGTAATGATACAATTGCTACTGTAATGAAAGTTTTGATATAATACATGTAATAATATCTGAATATTTTCAAAAGTACTTATGAACTGGACTACTTATCTCCATTTTTTCCCCAGAAAGAGATTCACAAGAAAAAGGCTGCTGTTTTGATGAATGTAAGGCAGTTTGTTAGAAAAACAACAGATGTGTTTAAAGGGGAAAAGCTCCATTTATGATGTCACTGACAACAGATGCAATAGATCTAGTGAGTTTCTGAAAATATGACACATTTTTCTCCATTTCACAGATGCGGCTTTGATAGTGAAGTTCTTGGTGTCCATGAAGACATGCAGACTGTTGATTTTAAGCTAATTAAGTTACAAAATTGTAATTAATTTTTTTAGTACTTGCAAGCCCAAAATCAAACTGAACTTGACAAACAAATATATCTTTAAATGTATGGAAAATGTAGGTTTAACCATAACTACAAACAAAATTGGTCCCAAACCAGCTACATTAATTAAAAAAAAAAATTATAATATATATAATATATATAAAAAATATATATATATTTTTTTGCCTATTTTATTTATTTAATAATATAGTATATAGTAATATTACTATTTAAGAGTATTTAGACATTTCTCCTATTTGGGTTACAGGAAATTAGAATCTCACAAATCTCAAAATTATTATCTAAATAAAACGTAGCCATAAAATAATAATAAAAAAAAAAACATGCTAACAGTATATAAAAATGTGAATACTATTTTCCTTGGACTTATGCCATGAATTTGAAATGTGGAAAAAACATGGATAAAAGGTTCATTGGCATTCTTGTTAGGGCAACATTTCTGCCGTATCTAGAGCGAGTGCTTTATGATCTCCTAACTGAGCGAACGTCAGCCAAGGGACTGCAGGAAGGACCGCCTCTCCAACTGGAGGAGAGAAGATGTAATTGAATAATCAGAAATATGCAAATGAAAAACAAAAAGGCTTCAATTTAAATGCAGATTTTGACATTTTAGCTTGGATGAAAAAAAAAAAAAAAAAAAAAAAAAAGGACAGCAGGATGAATGGCGGAGTAAATTTCAAGACCATCATCAAGGGCTTACTTTAGTATGTGTATTAAGTTGCATATGAGAGACGGCCTGTTTTTAGTCACGATAACTTCTGCCTTTCTGCCCATACACAAACGCTTTATAATTATTAGGTCCTGGACTAAAGATAAAAAAAAAACAAAAAAAAACCACTGATTCTCCTTTGAAAAACTTACCATCTCAGTATACATATTGGTCTATTTACGGTTTCTGTTATATGCTTAATAGAGCATATAGAAATGAGAGTTACAGTACTGCAAACACAAGACTTCACCCACCATCTGTGAGAAACAACACAAGAACAAAGTAAAAACACAGAGAAGAACATCTGTGGATTAGACAGAGAGACAACGAGAGAAGAACAGATAATGGTTTCCTCACCAGTAAAACTAAAGTTTTTTCAAATTAATTTATACTTTGTAATTTAACATGAACACTAAATAGCTGGCTGAAATGTCTGAACATAGTGACTGGATTTGAACTACGTGATAAACATAAGCATGTATCTCTTCCTGTATATCTGTCCCACAGAAATGAATTATTAAAATAGTGGAGCATTAAAGTGGATTTTCACATGATTGATGACAAAAATAAGCTGGAAAAAAAAAAAATCAAAAAAAAAAATCACAAGTTTGAACTGAAGGAGAGATTCAAGCCATATACATGTGCCAGAACATTACTTTTTTTTTTTTTTTGGTGAGTCAATAAGAAACAACCAAACATGATAAAAACACTTAGTGACCGGATACAGGGTATCTGAAGGATTTTTAAAATCAAATTTAAGACTTTTTAAGACCTACACAAATAATATTAATACCATATAAGCAGGTGATATGTATGGTTATCATATTAAACCTTGACTAAAGACTGTACAAAGCATGATTTACAGTTCAGATACAGGGTTTCTATATTCTTAATTTTTTTTCCTCTTCTCTTGTGAGATTTAAATACTTTTTTAATTTGCATCTCTCTGTCACAACAGTTGTGAAACATTCTCTTGCCTGAGTGTATCCTCAGTCTAAGCAAATTAAAATGCATCAGTACAAAGAGCTTGCTGTCCTTCCAAACCGTCTTTCTTTCCCCATGATACCCCACCACACACAAACAACTTCTGCTGTCATGACAGGCTAACATAACGGCTGACATATGCTTTATGAATGGAGAGTGAACTAGAAGGAATAAAAGCGCGTCGGTCTGGGAAAGAATGTCAAACGGAATAGAACTCAAACTCTGTCAGGAAACTCTCCACTCGACAGCTGTGTTGGACAGAGATGATGCCTGCTAGTTTAGGCATTCGATATTCAATGGACTCTGCAGTCTCTAGGGATCAAATCAAACCCCCATCCACTCAGAACATTTCATGTTCTCACTAGAACACAAGAGAGAGCTCACGCATGCACATGCTGTATGTTTAGCTGAATCTATAAACATGTTCCGCATGGATTACTCTTGACCAGATATTCTGAGATATTACAGACAGTCAAATCGTTGTTAAGGCCTGAAATCACACTTTTATTTTTTTCTTTTATTAAAAAAGAAGAATATGAAAATGAGAAGGTTAACAGATCAAATTTACTTTAAAATCCCAAACGGCACATTTTCTATTCAGTGTTCCCACCTTTTGACCAATGAATTTCCATAAAGATTTTGTACCTTGTACAGATATTCTTGAAGAGCAAATAGATGAAAGACTTTATAGCTGAGCATACCCCCCCCCCCCCCCCCAAAAAAAATAATAATAATAAAATAAATAAAATCTATGTAGCTGCTATTTTTGTAAAATTTTAGGAATATGTATGGTGGCATGCAGATGACCTCAAAGGCTAATATACATGGTGCAAAAGTTCCATAACTTTATGATTTCATGGGGTTTTTAAGTTGACATATTTCACATGTGTGACATCAAGAGCTAAGGAAAGCAATAAATATAATAATCACTGGCGTGTTAGAAGTAGTTCAAGGCACCACAGTGGATCCATGAAATTATTTCAGAGTTCAAGCTGTGAATGCAAATGTTATTGGTCAATACAGGATAGAAAGTGGTTCAGTCTGAGAAAGAGAAACTCGGCCAAAACACAGTAGTGAACCTGATTAAACAGTCCACAACAGTGTATTGACTGTGGCTGAGCAGGCAGGAGGAGACTGAGATTCACTTCAAATCAACTGCACAGACAGGGTCCAAAATTAACTTTGCCACACCTGCTAATGGTGGGTGACTTGATAACATTTACCAGCCGTTATTACTTCCTACCTGCCATAAAAATGTAGTTTGCACCTTTTTTTTTTTTTTTTTTAAGTAAATAATAATAAAAAGTGTCTACATGCTGTGTGTATCTTTCTCTCCCTTTTTTGTGGCTTAATACAAAGAAATTCCACACTTTACTACATGGAGATGAAAATCTTACACTAAAAAATGCTGGGTTACTTTTTTTTTAACCCAAATGCTGGGTTCAGCCTGCTGGGTCTTTTTATCAGGTTATTTTTTTATATTTTTACCCAGGTGCTGGGTCATTTTAACACTGGGTTATTTTTTTCTACCCAATTGCTGGGTTGACCCTGTCTCAGATGAAACTTCTCAACAACGCAGCTGCTGTGAGCATGGGCTTTTTAAGACCACAGGAGAGAGCGGTTCTCAGCGCCGCTGCCGCCGATTTGGTGGGCTCTTTCCAGGAAATAAAGGTTTGTATTCATTTAATTTCATTTATAAAGTCTATAATATTATTTTACGCAATGCAACATAAGGACGAAATGTCAGCGGCTATCGTCGTTTGGCGCTGGAAACGCCTTTGCCTTGCATAACATAAATGGATTTTATTTGTTATAATACTGAGTGTAATTTAATTTGATGTTAAAATATGTTCTCTAATTTCAGTACGGTTTGTTTTTGGGCAGGTTTTGGAGTCAGTCACGCCATCTCTCAGCTACGAGTGAAACGCGAGGCCGCGGTCTAAAGTTCATAGTTCCTCCGCGAACAGCAGCCCTTCACTGGCTCAGATTTCTGCGACACATCGGCACGAGAATTAGCACCATTTCAGTAAAAAGCGATTACAGAGAACTGTTGAATACACTTAAATTAAAATGCTACTTCTAAATATGCTTGTTAAACGAGTTTAAATGCATGGTAATATTGTTAACTATGCTGGGTTCACCCAAATAAATTCAATTTGTCTTGCATTTCATCCATGGGTGTTCTTGCTTAATAATAAATGTTCATCTTTTGATTATTTCAATTAATTAATTTCAAGCCCATTTTAAGCAATATTGTAATTTTTAAACAATAGATGACTTAAATTAAACAACCCAGCATGGTGGGTAAAAAAAGTTTCACCCAACCAGCTGGTTCAAAAAAGCCCAGCATGTGTTTTGTCCAATATTTACCCAGTGCTGGGTTGCAAAATATCCAAGTTGGGTTGTTTTTAACCCAGCAATTTTTGAGAGTGTAAAGAGCCTTCTGACAGAGGTAGGGTTGCAAATTTGATTGCCGGGAATGCTTCAACAAAGGCTAAAAAAACCCCCCAAAAAACAACAACAACGACGAGATGAACAAAAGTTATAGAACATTTGCAATAAAAGTTGCATTAATTGATTTTTGCAGGACACTTGCAAGTTCATCTATATCTATCAAAGCTATTTTTTCTTTGGGAGCTCATCTCCAAAATCTATACACGACTTAAGACCCTCAAAAATAAACTTCAAACTCAAAAGTGCAGCTGCTCATTAGCAAATGATCCAGAGAATGATTTGAAAGAAAATGTATTGACCCTGCAAGTGAACTTTACGCCTTTGATTTTTTTTTAATGTATATTGTCATAAATTAAAGCATGTACTGTTACCAGTTCTCTGACGTTCCCTCACTACATGTGCTCACTTGCAAACATATTCTTGATTTCGCTCTCATTAATAGCTCATCAGTGAGTTTAATCAGCGAGTCCATCAAAAGGTGTAATCATCCCCTGATTGGACGAGAGGAAATGCCAGAACGCTGATCAAAACATGCACAGAGACACCTGCCGTTCCAACGTCGACAATCAAAGCGGCCCTACTGTTACCATGGAGATTATCAAAGCCGGAATCTTCGTCATCCTAACCTTTGAGGTTAAAGCAAGACATTGCACCAGCAAAGGTTAACACAGGGACACATTTAACTGTCAGTGTGTGTAGGCTCAGATGATGACATTTGTGAAGCCATTATAAAGGCTATGTGGATGCTTAACATAATGAATACAGGTCAAAGCTTGAGACACAGCAATCTGCTATGAACTTTAAGTGAATTCTAGTCTTATTTAAATAGAAAACTGTAGATAATTAAGCATCAACCGGTTCATATCAAATATATGCACATAACTTTCTCGTATGCAAATGACTATTACTCATACTTATGAGTAGAGATTTGAACAAATCCATAAATGTAAGTATTAAATTTCAGCATGGACCGCTTTGTGCTATGGACATGAAGGACACATCAAACCATGTTACTTACTGAAAAGTGGTTTTCTGTTGTGCTATTTTAGAAATTATTGGAGACCAATGTGTGGTTGACCAATATGGATTTTCTTTGATGGCTGATAAATAAATGCCTAAATGAAATGGCTTAAATCACACAATTTAAAGACAGCAAATAACACATGAAATGAAAGTGATGTTCATTTTATGGAATATTTACCCAAAGAATTAGAAGAAATTATTTTAATATGAATCAATTTGAAACAAATGTGAACTTGATAAAAAAAAAAAATCTTTGAAATAAACAGATTTGTACTTCACATAGAAATGTCTTTATTCTGTCCTATTAGATCATATTTCACAAAAAGAGAAAGTTAAAAACACAAGTAAAATGGAAGTAAACATTATAACTTGCCAAATAAGTAAATATTTACACACAAAATATTGATATGAGACAAAGCTTCTGCAAAGAAAAACAGTTCAAACAGATTTGAGCCTAGACAAAGTTCAGACAAGATGGACATTTAAGGCATATAGTCATATCACTAATTACACCGCTTTTGACCACAAAAATTAAGGCAAGGGCATAAAATGCTCTCTTACCGATTTAATATTTTGAATCCATTACAGTGTACAAAACAATCATTCTGGCAAGAAGACAAACACTTCAACAATATTAGCTCAGACCTGCTACAGAATTAATATGGTTTATGGTTTATATTATTAATACGTCCTCTGGTATCCTTTTACAGTAAATACAGTTGATAACTGAGGCGCAAGATGATAGCAGCTGCGTTTGGATCAAAGCAGGAAGAATGGGGTGGTGTGATATAAGAGATGTAACAGAAGCGCCGGATGAGTAGTATGTTATTCAGAATCGCTACTGAATTTGGTTAATATTGATACTGGGGAATAACACACTTCGGAATGTTGCGACTGACCAATCAGAATCAAGCATTCTAGAGAGCTGTGTAATAAAACTGGCAACCACCCACAAACAGACCAGAAAACCCTAGCAATGCCCTGGCAACCTGAACACTAGAATCACAGGCAAGCACCACTCACTTTTTCATCAAATAATGCATAAATCAGTGGTTACAGAGAGACATTAATTTTGGCCCCCTACACCTAGCACATTTCATTCCCTGACGTGACTCAAACAGGCAGACAAGGCTTTGAGGAGTTTAAAAAGATGGACTTGATGCCCTGTTCCAATAACACCCACGCAAAAGCATATTTCTGCCATGAATAGAGCGAGAGCTCTCACGACCAATGTGCTCTTATGCTAAACCCTGCAACGAACAAAGAACGTTTTGTCAAAGCAGCACAATGACTATGGTGCGCACTGTGTGCTGGGAATAGAATGTCCACTAAAATTATAAGCACGCTAGACAGGATTGAGCCTTTTCAGCTCCATTCAGTGTATGTTTTCATCCCACTGAGTAGAGACATACAGCACGGCTTAAATATCGCAGATAAAAGGAAATTTAGACTTTTTTCCAATCCGTGCTTTGAAGGTAATTTTTTCATTGGGGACAAAATGTTTGGAGGATGAAATTAATGTAATGTGAAAACAGCAGCTGTATGTTACTAACCAAATGTACCCACCATCAAAGCACAGAGACTCTAATTACAGCAAAGATGAGAGGACACAGAGTATATAATCTTCCTTTGATTGAACGGTCCATGTTATTGCTACACTCATGAAAAATGCAAAAGTAATATAGAACTGGATTTTCACATGTTTAGGGAAAAAGGTTGCTGTAGTGATGACCATGTGTTCTACATGGTTGCTGAGGTGCTGCAATGCAGTTGACAAGGCGTTCCAAACGGTTCCTTTTTTTTTTTTCATTGTTTACAGTTGCTTTAAGATATAAGTTATTTTATATTATATTTAAGGGATAATGTGTGGATATCTGTGCATTTAATTATTTTAATGCACGAAGTGGAGGCCAAGAACTTGCATGGTTGCCTCTGCGAAGTGCATTAAAATCGTTTAATGCACAGCTATCCATGCATTATCCCTTAAATATAATAGAAAATAATAACTTAGAATTAGCACAATATTTGACCGGAAGGGTAAAAATGACGGTTATTTTTGTCAGTTACAGCTCGTTAGTGCTAGCATTCTGCTGGCTTCAAATCAGACACAGATGAAAGATCACATTTACTTGAATGAATTATAGCATTCATTTGAATGAATGAATTATATGAATTATTGATAGATTGATCGAGAGAGAGAGAGAGAAAGACAGTTGTGTGTGTAACCCACGTCTGCACGTCTTAGTATAAATTGAAAATATACAATATTGTACATCAAAGCTAGCAAAAAATTGAACAATAACCAAAAAAACGGTAACTATTTTAAGGTGCCCTTGTTACAGTGTAATTATACATTAAAGTACTGATAGAATTAGGGTTTGGCTTACGGTTACTTGCATGTAATTATGCAAAATTAATTGTTTTTATAATAGTGAGTAAATGTAATGTGTAACAAGTACACCTTAAAATAAAGTGGTACCAAAAAATTTAAACGAAATAAAAAAGAATGGCTGAATAATAAATAAAATAAAATGAATAAAAATAACTTTTTTTAAAAAGCACAAATAGTAAACAACCAAAAAGAGATCATGTAAAGATCTATCCACATGGACAAACAGTCTGAAAAAAAGAGAAAGAATCTAAATTCACCAAATTATTTCTTTAAAACGGTTTCTGACTGTTTTCGAATGTAAACAGGGCTTGGTCTGTGCATATTTCCATCCCGATTCAGACGAGACAACTTTATCACTGGAGAAAGCCTTATTACTGATAGAGGACTCATATTTTAGCCAGAAGTTTCACATATTTTGACGGATAAAACAGTAACAGATGGACTGGAGTGATGTGGATTGTGTTTTTATCAGCTGTTTGGACTCTCATTCTGACGGCACTCATTCACTACAGAGGATCCACTGGTGAACAAGTGATGTAATGCTAAAATTCACCAAATCTGTTCTGATGAAGAAAAACTCATCTACATCTTGGATTGCCTGAAGAACAGTACATTCTGAACTATTCTTTAAATTTGCATTGGCAAGATGTAGACAGCCAGCCTCGAGAGTTGTGTTGATGACATAGCCGATTACTAAAATATTTACCAAATAGAAATGAGTCAAAGAAAAACTAACAAATGCCAACTAAACAATTCAGAAACTAAAATTTAAATATTGTATAAAATTGTAAATTCAAATACCAACCTGAAAACTACAAGAATATAAACAGAGGATTTACACATTGAAGTTTAATTCATTGTAACTATGATCTGCCCTGTGACAGATGGTTTTGGTTCAGCTACACTCAAATTCAAAGTGTGAAAATCAATCAGAAAAATACTTTTCAGGTCCAGTTACTGTTTTTTGCCTTGTAGGCTGGATCAGTTCAGACTTTTGACATCTATGCATAAAATTGGCCACCAAAAACAAGAAAAGAAGAAAAAAAGAACAATGATGTCTATTTTAAAACAACAACAACATTTGGCTAACCAGCCCCTAAACTAGTTTTTACAAGTTTAAACTAGTTAAAGGATTGTGGCATCAGTGTGACACCTTCTTTACTGTCTCATGTATTCTACTTTATTCCTCTTTTAATGGTGACCATTGATTGAGTATTTTCTCTGCCTGGCTCCCTGTTGAGATGAGCTCAGCAGGGAAAGAGGCTGATTGGTTTAGCGTCTGAGAAACTTCTGATTACTACTGGAGCTGAAAACACAGCTGAGGGCAGCAATCACGGCGACCAACCTGGTCTGACAATAACTGAAACCGAGTTAAGAGACGATAAGAGAGAATGGCAACAACTGCAAAACACTGCTAGGCAATGAAGCGGATGCTTCCATAGGTGACGACTATTTTCAGATAAACACTGGAGAGCTAAAATTAAACTGCCAGATACTGTGATTGAGGGTTATGGTTAAATCTATGTGTGTGTGTGTGTGTGTGTCTGCAAATCTAAACTTTGCAGTTATTTTCATGTCAAATTCCCGTCAAAGAGTGGCTTCAAGCTTGTCAGATTTTACCAGCAAAACAAAATTGAGTATGCATAATTATGGGCATGCATTTGTTTGGTTTCTGAACTGTTTATTCACGCTTAAATTATAATTACATGAATGTGGTTAACGACTGCTATTCTCATGTTGACATGGCATGTAAACTGTTGAAACATGGCATTTAGAAGCTCTTTGAAGGAAAATCGATTTACAACTCGGGCAAATAAAACTTAAATATGAGGCCTATGAGGTCAGTTTTTTCACGTGTCAAATATTAATGAGTTCATACTAGGATCATGAATGATTTAACCACTGAACAAGAGCAATATGTGCATTTTTTACAGTAGCGAAAAAAGCTATCCCACTATGAAAACCAATCTAAAGCCTCAATCTTTTATTCAAAATGTTTTTGAACAAGATTATATTGTCAAACATTACTGACTTTATTTAATCTCTAAGTAAATATAACAAAAAAAAAAAAGCATTTTCAATGCTACAAGTGAATTTAAGCATTAAAATATCTGATTGGCTGGCAGGTATGCATTAAAGTCTTTAATGCACAGGTAGTTCCAAGTCCAAATTTGTTATCGTGACAGAAGCTCCACAGTGCAACAGCAAGACAGCAATAGGACAGGACACAGATAATACAAGAATAACATACAAATATACATATAGGCAATGTAAAAAAAAGCAAAAACAATATATAATATAGACAATTGTGTGTGTTATATGTGCAAATTCCAAAAAATGCTATAACTCATTCAAATAAATATGATCTTTACCACTCTATTTCATCTCTGTCTGACTTGCAGCAGGCAGAATTCTAGTGGTAACGAGCCGTAACTGATGAAAATAAGTCATTTTTACTCTTCCGGTCAAATATTGCACTGCAAAACCTCATTAACAGCTTTAACATGTTAATATTGGCAAATGACCAAGGTATAAGCGGGTGGTTATATCTTTGCGGCGGGGTGTTCTTGGCCTCCACGTCGTGCATTAAAATAATTTAATGCACAGCTAGCCATGCATTATCCCTTACATAATGTAAAGTATAAAAAAAAACCTTAAAAATAAAATGGCTTGATATTTAGTTTAGATTACACCTATTCAATTGTTACTGTTTTTTTTATTTTTTTTATTTAAAGTGACTTTAAGTGAGTGTTAGATGACGGCAAATAAAATTGAAATATAAAAATAGGGAAAATTAGCATGCACAATTAAATATTATTATTAAAAAATTAATTATTGATCAATACCAATAAACCCAAATGCACTCTTACGCAAGTCTTTACAAACATTAACAATGAAACAACAATTTCTACTGGACCAGTATGTGCTTTGGCTTCTGGTTTAGAAAAGCTAAATTACTAAAAAAAGACACCGTTTTCTGACCACAGTTTCTTGCCTACCCAGAATGCCCTTCAAAGAACACAAATTTAATTTCATAAGCAATAAGTCTACGATGAGTCCACGCTAACATGACGTTAAGATGATACTCCATATGCCCTCAATCAATACAAACTGGTTTATCTGCAGGAGTCGCCCGCAACTAGAATTAACAGCTGGACTGAAGTTTGCCTCAGATTCAGTTACTGTATTGAGTCACTGCAAAACCTGATAATGCAGTAAACCAAAAGTGCTTTGAAGAAAAATATATACCCGTAACATTTGCTTGACTCTCTTCACGGTCACACTGAGAGGATAACAAGGTTTCATTATATAAAGAAAATGGACAATTAGAGGACAAAATCTGTTCTAAACCACTAACCCTAAGTATTAAACTTGGGAGATTAACTCGCCCTGCACCATTTGTCCAAGAGACATGAACATTATCTCATATAGTGTGGCTCGATGAGAGATGTGCCATTACTTTTCTAGGTTTTTGGTCTGGCAAACAATAACAAAAAAGTCCTACAGACATTGACGAACCCAAATCAGAATATCAAAGCAACCTTATAGCTATTCACTACACAGTATATCACAGCTTATTATAACCACTCTGCACAGTAATATTAAACACAAACACGGTTCTCCGTAAAAGTAACAGATCAGATAAACTCATGCAAAATGCACTTAATAGGATTAAAAAAAAAATTATTTTTGTGTCCCCTGTGAGTATTTTCATGATTTACATTGACTGATGAAAGTAATGAAAGAAAAGCTCAGAACAGTATTAACATCAACTCTAATTAAAAACTTTACTCACATCTGCTGAAACTATTAGCCACGGTTAAATATGAAACTAATGAACAGAGAGACAGCAGTTGTCGCCGAAGTTTTACTTCAAGGCTCATTGATCTGAATTCAACTATGAAAAAAAAGTTTTTAAACGCTTTGAACAGTCATTTGTTTCTATGTTTTATAAAGCATTTCATGCATATTTCTTTGTCTGTTAATGCTCAGCACTCAATGCCAACATGCTTTGCTTAAAATAACAATCAATGTGTCACAACTGACAGATTACAACACATTAGAAAAGAGCATAAAATGTTATTGGAGTGTTTGTGTGTTCGAATGGTAACGAGTGTGTGTGAGATTGTCTGTATGTAACTCAAGGTTAACAAATATTGACAGTGAATTATCTTCAGCAGAAGGGTCGCAGGTGGCTTCAACAGGCCTAATTTCACAGGCAAAGAGAGAAAACACACACACACACACACACACACACTCATATGATAGCAAGCTGCTAAAAATCTGAATTGAATGCTATATTAAAAGCACTGCTATACTACATAAATATAGTAATTTCTAAGTCAAGTACAAGAATTTGTCTCAAGTTAATGGATTAGACAAGCCCTCATTCATTTAACTGCTATTAAGTTCCTTCGTTCAAGTCAACAGTTCTGGGATCTGATTCTCTCAAGGTAATATAATTACACGCCTGCTCTTGTAGTTATTAATTTCCTGAAGAGGTGATTAGCAATTAGTTTCATTTAGGCAATTGAAAAGTCAGTGTGCTCTTTATACATGTACTCTTCAATGAACGTTCTCAACTTTATGAGGGTGAAAGTGCCACGAAAAATCTATTTGTCTACTTGTGAAAATCTACATTAATGTTAAAATTTGGGACACTTTCCAAATGTCATTTAATAGTACTGAAGAGTGGGATGAACTATGCAGACAAAATATTCCAGGATCCTTGCTATTAACTGAATATATAGGAACCTTTATACATAATTTATGTTACAAATAAAAATATGCACAAATGATCAAAAATATTTAACAATTCCATTACAAAAGGTGTTATTTTAAAACACAATATAGACATTTTATTAAATTAGATAGAAAAGCGTTCAATATTCAGTACATTTACATTTGATTACAGTTTTTTTTTCATGCCTCCAGTGGTATAAAACAACTGAAGTGAAATACCGAAGCCAGCAATCATCGGGGATGCAAGCAAGTTGGCATTAACATATGCTTCCTCAATCAGTATTTCAACAGTGGTGAAAACTATTACAGATACATCTTTCATAGGCACGACGACAAAAAAACTAACTACTGAAGCACTGAAAATCCAGTTAATCCCACATTATCGGCCCCATTTTGGCACCCTGTTTTGCATGTAATAACATCTGGAAGTACTGCTATATGATCATGCAAAAACGGATTGCATTTCTGTCTCGGTTCTCCAGGTTGTTAGAAGTAATTTTTTTTTTTCAGAGAGCCGCAAAGCGCAGACTAATTTGCATATTCTTAACGTTTGGAGTAATGTCACACATTTTTCTGTATGGAATGTACCTCTGCACTTCTACTTCTTAGACGGACAGTCTGATAGATAGACACTTTATTCATTCCCAAGGGGACATTCAGTACACCCAGGCAAACTGTGACAAAGAGAAGGACACCAGATATTGAGTCGCATATTCATTGCCATCATTTAAAGCATGAGTGCAAAAGCTGAGTCATCACAGAGTTTGATGAAAAGTGCTTATGTGAACATCATATCAATTATTGATGTCATGACACACCCGCTAGCTTTTTTAAACTACTTTTAAACTGAACAGCTGTGGAATCTGTATTTAAGAATAAAATATAGGCTGCAGCATGCAGACACAAACTTAATTTCTTTTAACAAAATTCATCAGACCTGCACATAAATCCCATAAATGTTCTCACAATTTAAATTATTTAACAAATTATAATAATTTGGGAGTTTTATTTTTCCTGAAAATACTGATTGTGATTAATTGGCATATGTAATCAATTTTTCATCTGAATAATTAATTCTCTATTCAACTAACAAGAAGGAACCAAAACGCAGTTATTTAAACTTTTTAACAATAAACTTAAAATAATTATGCACCGATTAAAAGTTCAAAAGATATTTCAGTCTCATTAAAACTTTATTGATTACTTGAAATATTAAAGATAATTCTGTAATTCTGCATCTCATTTTCAGGTGGAAAAATTCAGTTCTGGTGAAAGCAGTGAAGTGACATACTGTCAAGTATGGTGACCCATACTCGGAATTCGTGCTCTGCATTTAACCCATCCAACGTGCACACACACAGCAGTGAACACACACACACCGTGAACACACACCCGGAGCAGTGGGCAGCCATTTATGTTGCTGCACCCGGGGAGCAGTTGGGGGTTCGGTGCCTTGCTCAAGGGCACCTCAGTCATGGTATTGAGGGTGGAGAGAGCGCTGGACATTCACTCCCTCCACTTACAATGCCTACCGGCCCGAGACTCGAACCCACAACCTTTGGATTATGAGTCCGACTCTCTAACCATTAGGCCACGACTTCCCACAATAAGCAAAACTCATAAAGAGCATAAGACACATATATACAAACATACATATAATACACTGATTACAAAGTGTTTTAGTGTCAAAACAGAAATCCTGTAATAAATGTGTGGTGTATCTGTCACTATTAAATTAAACTTTAAAATATTTTCCACCAAAAATGGTGGCAGGGCCAGTGCCTGACCCTTGATTCCCTTGAGCCAAGCAATGATGCAAGATAACTGGACAACAAATAAACCTGCTGTATCAGAGTCTGAGTTTTAGAACACATTTTAGCAAATTACTTAGCAAATTAATGTGTTTGCATAAAGATTCTGAAGCATTTTTGATGCAACGGTCAGAAATTGTTTTATATATACACAGAATAAAATTTATAGCAACTGGATAAGTTGTCACATCTGCCGTATTTGGTGGCGACAGCTTTGTTAAATACAATGGGTGCCATCAAGTTGTGTTAAACCAACTGTTATTCTACCCTACAACCACTTTTATAAAGTGAGAACACACAATAGTTCCAGATTGGAAACCGGCTTTGGCACCAAACTGTTGAAATGACACTAGAGAGGATTAATTGAGATTGAACGCACTGAAGTGTTGCAGACATGATCTAATGTTAGAAGCTGACAGTTAAGGGATTGACTATTTGACTGTGTTAAAAACAGCAAATATCTAATCTCTCATTTAACACTGAACAAATGTTTTTGCTTTTTAACATTTAGGAACCCATGTAAATGTGTTGTCAAATTTTAGAAGAGCTGAAAGCTACACAAACGCAAAACAAGGAAGATATTCAATGACTTTGACAGATTTCCAAAAGAATGTTGAGGACAAGGAGTCATATTTTGACAAATAAGAGGAGAAAAAAAGGCTCTCTCATTATCTTTCCTCCTTCTCAGACAGAAACGGAGAAGAATTTCAAAGCCGTTCTTTGACTCTTTGGGAATCAAATCATAATATAACTAAAGCATTGCTCTAGTGCACTTGTCTAACATTTGGTGGGGGGGGGGGGGGGGGGGGGGATTTCACTCATTTATCTTCAAGTGCCCATTCTTTAAAAAAAAATCCAGTGGCGATTATATTGAGAAAAAGAGAATAATAAACCATCTTTCCTAAACACAGTGCACATAATGCTTTTTTTTGTGAAGACTATGGCATATTCTCAAGGGTCTTTAGAGTTTCTGTAATATTGTGCCCACTTAATTGGCCATTACAGTTTGCCAAACAAATTACTACAACTTCTTCACTACATAGTTTTTTCCTTGACTGGTCACAACTGAAAAGCTATTAGTGAGTGCTCTCTAGTAAGCAAACACAACTAGTTTGCAAATGGAAGTTTGCATAAGCAAAACAAAAGTGCCTTAAACTTGACGTGTATAATTTGTGCGTCAGTAGTAACAAAGAGCCACAGTGTTTACATTCTTCAGGGAAATCAGCATAAAAATGTCTTGTTTCGTCACATTAAACTGGTATATAAGTAGTATTTTACACCAATTTAACATCTACAAAACTGACACATCAACTTTAATAAAAGTGCTTAAATGACTCATTGTGTTTCAGTTGTGTGCTGGCTTTTGCATCATGAAAAAATAAAAAGATATTTCGTTACTCTAACCTTACAGATTTTTTCTTGTCTTTTTCACATACCATTTCTTTTCACTTTTCAGTCAGTTTAACACTCAAGCACATGCAGTTCAATACACATTCACACAGAGAGAACTACTGGAGCGCTTCAGATGAGTCAACTTGTGCTGGACTGTAGACACTTCAGTTCCTTCAGACATTCAAATCCACTATTTTAAATACTTTTAGTTTTTAAGTTCTTGATAGGGCTGCAAGACAATCAGAAGTGGCTACATACACAGAATATGAAAAAGAGCAAATTATTTCCTTAGCACATAAATAATGTGTATTATTAAATTACCCCAACACACCTAGACGCACACAGAAACGTGAGTAAATGCTTGCACTCACACAGCAATAATAACAGCAGAATGCAGACGCACTGAAGCTTTACTGCAGCTCTAATTAAACAGCCCGAGGAAAGTACCGATCAAATAACAAAAACTTGAATCCAATTATTGCAGTATGTGTGCATGTGTGTGTCTATAAGGGATTACTGAACATTTCTCCAACCCACAAAGGAAGAGCATTAATTAAGAAAGATAAATTACATTTGCAGGTACACCATTGTAAGAGCATGCGGTTTTACACTAAATATGCATCTTGCATCAGATATATTGCATTAATAACACTTGGTTTATCATATACAGGCCTGTCCAAAATAAGAACAAAGGTCTTCTCATTTGCATTAAAAGAAGGATGATTACCATCATAAATCAAGTGGATGCACATTAATGTGCAAACTGTATGGCGAAAAGCAAAACTATTGTGCACGGAACAGTATAAAAACCTAATAAACATGAAATACAAACTTTTCCCTAGTGAAATTTGATGATTATCAATACAGATTTGATACCACAGTAAAAAGTAATATACTAAACATGCTACAATTAACAATACTTCTACAGAATTTATTAGTTTATATACATTTTTGAATATTCACATTGTATAAATTAACATTAGGTGATGTATTATGAATAAACAATAGTATATTTAGGAATTAACATTAACCATCCTGCGGTGCGTTTCCTAAAAAAAGCATCGTTAGCTAACTATGGTGGTAAGTTCCATTGAACTCTATTCAATGACGGAACTTGTGACCATAGTTGCTTTTGGGAAACGCACCGCTGGGCGGTTTGACCAAAAATCTGTATCACCTTTTTTTTTTTTAGGATTCTGACAGTTTTACAGTTTATCGTGGTTTTTCCACTGACTGTGCCTCTCAATTCACTGTGCTGTCTACGTTGCTTAGCCACTTTTTCAAAAATTCATACCGTGTGCGTAATTCAAATTCAACAGCCCAAAACAGTTTTAAACTAAATATTCACTGCATTGGATCCATTCGTGAACAAGTGATGTAATGCTAAATTTCTCCAAATCTTTTCTAATAAAAGAAACAAACAGATCTTGAATGGCCCAAGGGTAAGAAAATCTTAAGCAAATTTTCATTTTTAGGTGAATTATTCCTTTAAGTGTGTTAAAATGGAATATAGCCCATGCAGAATTTTGAAGTAACATTGCCTCAAGATTTAAGAAAATATTGAAGCAAACAGTCAGTTTTAGCAATTTAGATATTAGATAATTAGATATTAGATATAATTAGATTATTTTAGCAAAAATAAACAAAAGTGCACTATAAAGTAAAGAAAAAGCACAAGGGTGTATTTCAATGCATTATGAACACTTTCATTTGATTTACTCTCAGATCCTGTGCAATCTGTCTGCAAGTTCAAGTGTTATCAATAAAAATTCAAAACACTCCAATCTTACTTAATCAACTGAAAGTATACAGTGAAGTCCCATCTCAGGGGCTGACACTCAACATACTACCGTACTTGTTACCAGAAGAAGTGTACTCACAGAAATTTCCTTGATTAAGAGTTATTCTACGTCACTGTTTTTCTCTACTTCCTGCTGTTAAAGTAAAAATGCCAATTTCCTATATTGTTGGTACGCCTTCATCTGCACCCACCTCAGCAAATGCAGTCACTGACTGAAGAGGATATGACCTCCTGTAGAGACTCAGATGCACCTGAGGCTGGAGGAGTTGCTGAGCTGGTTCAGATGAGGTTAAACACAACAGCAGTTCTTCAGATGCCTGACCTCAGCCTTGGGTTTTAAAGTCCCTTTTTCGATTTTCACGCTTCTCAGAATTGTGAGTCGAACAACAAACCACCAACTGTGGGTACGAAGCTTCAGGCTCTAACTAACACATCTTTCTTTTCTGAAAACCCCTATAGTTTTGCCAAGGCAGCCCTTCAAAGTCAATCAAAAGCTCATTGATGTTAATGTCATTGTTTTATAATTGAACAAAAACTCAGCATAAAGCCTTTGATTTCTGGTATGTTTTATCTGTAACATCTGCTCGGCCTAGACAGAACTCCTAAAATAATCAAGTGACCATAAAATCAACATTCAAACTAACTCTAAAACTACAACAGAGATTCAATAAAGTTGGTGTACTTTCAACTTTTCTTCTAGTTAGTAAATACATATCCCATGCACTCCATGACTATGTGTCCAAATGTAAACACATTTCTGTAAACCGCATGGGTCATGTAGTCACAAACATGTTTGCATATGAATTTACCTTGAACAGTAATGAATCCTCCATATGCTCGGCATACACAGAAGTGAGCCGGTACTGGTTCTCCACAGTAATGTCGATCTGGTACCCGGTGAGTACGTAACACGCAGTACGGAACTCTTGAATCTTCTTCTGGAACACTTCCTTCAAGCGCTGGTTCTTCAGTTCTGCACTTTCCATCTGCTTGCGCAAGTCTGAAGAACATGCAAATTGTATTTAGTCATAACCATTACAACATTCAATTAATATATATAAGGTCTGAACAAGAGCAGAAATTTAACAAGTTATTTAAACCATGCAATTTCAAAATTAAACGGAAAATATTCAATATTCAAAGTCAATCTGTACTAATGCCTGAATTTAAGATTTTTTTTTAATTGAAAGAACAGCCCAACAGTTCAATTTCACCTAAAAGAGTGAATTCTATCATCATTTATTCACCATTTGCACACTACATTCTATGCCTTTTAATGTCAGCTTTGGGCTACAACCAAAATTTAAGTCGCTATTAAATGATAAGTTGATTAGTTTACTTCATGAATTTGAGACTGCTTTTCTTAAATGGCACAATTAAATCTTTGAAAAGATTGAACTCACAAGAAAGGCTTGTTCATTAATCAGACATTGTTACTTTTTTCAACAACAAAATGCTGGTCCTCTAGCAATTGCATGAAAAAATTGTGAAAGTTTGTAATGACATGAAAGCGAGTAAATGACCATTTTCATTTTTGAGCAATACAACAATGTTGTACTGACAAAATATGAAAGAGACCAAAAGCAAAATGTAAAAAAAAAAAACAATCTAAAATTCACATAATGAAAGGTGAATCTCGTGGCAAAGTTGTTGGAGCACTTTTAGCTCCAACTTTTATTTTCATACAGATTGCCAGATTTGTTTTTTGACCTGGAGATTTTTGCCATTTACCGCAGTATTTCAACTTCTAATCAAAATGCACTACCAAGCTACCAAGATAATAAATTTAATAGTTGATTCTGACAAATCAAATTAGTCAAGTTAAAAAAGGCACCAATTCCATCAAGGTCTTATCTCAGTATTCATTTGAATATTTAATTAGAGAACAACGCAAAATTGACAATTTCAATTAGCCGAAACGCCACCTGTGTCTTACTGCTTCAATATAAGGCTTCTGTATGTACAACAGAGGTCTCAACAGCAGTTTAAATTCTCTTATGAGGCTTCATGAAAATTTGATTACGAACAATAAATGTTCTGCAGGAAAGAGAGATAAGTGTTCTGCTACTGTCTACTGTAATTGCACACTAGAACAGTGCAGTTAAACCGCTAAAGTTTCAGTCATCACATAACTGAATGCACTGATGTGCAGCATACTAGAAGAGTCGGCCTTTTGTTCAGTTGTCCTTTTCCTTTAACCATTCATCAGGATCACTTTTAATTATATATCATGTTAATGTCTCTTCTTTTTTGTCTCCGCTGGAAGCTTTTTAAAATCACTTTGTTCGTTTTACGTACAGAGAGTAGGATAGAAATTACATACTAAACACTCAACGCATCAACTTTAAAATGAGCTGTAATTAAAAAGTGCTGTATGTGGCCCTCATCTACATCAGTACACTCACAATTACCATGTCATGAACTTTACTGAAGCTTCACAGACTGTGTTGAGATATGATGCCCTGTCAGGAGGGGAGTAGTGTTTCCTGAGGAGGCTAGGTTCATTTGTGCTTTCCAGACTTACTTTATGATTTTAATCTCTTCTGAATTGAATAGTGTTTTTCCTCATATAACCTTGGTAAAAATGATTGAGCAAATTTTCTACCTTTTTTTTTTTTTTTTTTTTTATATACCCAGGGAAATAATTAAGAAATCTACTTTCGTATGGTTAGGGATATTTACAACAGGATATTTGGCAACCACACAAAGTTATCAAATTGTATTTATTCTAATATTCTAATATATTTCTTCAAAATGAATGCCACAGGTCTGATTATTAAAGACACTCATACATCTTTAAGGGTGGCTTAAGTGTCCAAATTCTTTCTGGAGCCACTGTTTATCCTCCGCTTGCAATGTTAGAGAAGGCATAACCAATACGATTACCTAAAGCTAGTACACAAAAGGGAAATATGGATACACAATCTTCTCAGTGTTAGTAATGGTCATACATTTAAACACATATAAACACCCTTATGCACTGAGCATGTGTTAAAAACAGGCCCCAAGTTGAATTTCAGTAATGGTAAATATTGCACACTTTGTAAGTAATTTATGAACCGTTAAACATGCCATGCAAAAAAGTTTAGTTTAGTTTCCATTTCCATTACTTGAATAGTTTCTAATCTCTGTAAAAAATGATCAATAACTAAATTAAAAGAAGATTTCCTCTATAAAAAAAGATTGTTAGCATACAAACCCAAAAAGCTGTTTATGTGCTTGAGAGAACTTGTTCTTATCATTTGTAAAGACAACAAAGCCACAAAAATCACATTTATTCACTGATTTTGAACTAGATTTGTGCAAACACATGAGCTTGTAATCAAACATTTGAGATGGGAGCGAAACGAGGTCATAAAATGAGGGAGGAACAGCGAATAGCAAAAAAGAAAAACAGCAGCAGCGGCCAATTTAAAAGCAGACCTCAGGGTGTTTGTTTACTCATGGGTCTGAGTACTAATTATACTCTTGCCTCATTCAGAACTCATTCAAACTGATGGCAAAAGAAAGAAAAAAAAAAAAGAGAAGGTGAGAGAGAGAGAGAGAGAGAGAGAGAGAGAGAGAGAGAGAGAGAGAGAGAGAGAGAGAGAGAGAGAGAGAGAGAGAGAGAAAGAAAATGAAGTAAAAAAAGTGAGTCCCAAAGAAATATGGATAGCACCCGCCACTCGAGTCCAATTAAACATTTAGCCCTGGCTCGCTCTATCTATCTATCTATCTATCTATCTATCTATCTATCTATCTATCTATCTATCTATCTATCTATCTATCTATCTATATCTAAAAACAGTGTTGGGAGTAACGCGTTACAAAAGTAATGCATTACAGTAACGGATGCCTTTTTCTGTAACGCAGTAGTGTAAGGCATTACTAATAAATTTTCAGTAATATTTTAGTCGGTACATGTTCAGTAACACTTGCGTTACAACACACTTTTAGACCAAAATTATTATTATAATTTTTTTATTTAATTTAAATTCGGGCTCCAACTTTATGTCCCTCCGGGCCAATATTCACGTCATAGTTCAGACGCGGGCCGGTGCTCGGGCCTGTCTTAGGCTTCTCCTTAGCTTTATATTTTAGACATACATCAATTATTGATGAAAAAATTGCCATGCTGGTGGAAACAACATGAGTCAGTGCTGCCGCGACTGTCAAGAGCGGCTCGACGGTGTTTAGTGTCCCGCAGCAGCAGCGAGCCGTCAGCACTGCTTAAGAGTTCTGCTTTCAAATACACGCAATAAATCAAAAGCCCCAGCAAAAGTAATTACCATGAATGTGTCCGGGGGAAATAGTAAGGATTCGCCATCTCCTCGTTAGACGTGCCTTTAGAGAGAAGTGCATCTTCACGGATAACGATTATATTAAATTGTTTTTGTTTTTATTTATTTCGTTAAGTAGTAATTTAAAGCTTTCTATAGAAATATTTATCATGTCTGTGAGGCATGTATTCGCTGACTTTCGGTTCATTTTTGTGAAGCGCTCCTGTTCAAGATAAAAGCACAACGTTTTGTTGATATTGGGAGTTACAGTTACAAATGATGTATTACTCGTACCTTTATGAGCAAACATTACGGCGTAAGTGGTTTCCATTGAAAAAAAATTGCAATTGATTGCACTGGTGCCTCCATGTCCTGTGCTTTAGCTTCCACTCTCCCCACAAACTGGATACAGCGCACATTTATCCAGGTTTAACGTTCTAGTACATTTTGTCATTTTAGAATGTTAAGTTCTACTTCTGTAGTTATTTTGGTGAAAGTAACTCAAAAGTAATACAGTAGTCATGTAACGCATTACAATTCTGAGACAGTAATATTGTAAGGTAAGGAATTACTTTTAAATAACAGTAACAAGTCATCTGTAATGTATTTCAGTTTGGAAGTAACTTGCACAACACTGTAAATAAATGTCTAAATCACCATGAGCACAGGATGTGGAATTAGGAAGATATTTTCCCCCACAATCCTTGTGTTGTCATATCCAACTCCACAGGTGGAAATCCATTTGCTATCAATCCGGTCAAATGGTCAAAATATATCAACTTGTATTTAAATATATCAAATTTGTATTTAAAGGAATAGTTCACCCAAAAATGAAAATTTTGTCATCAATTACTCACCCTCATGGCGTTCCAAACCTGTATAAGTTTCTTTCTTATGTTGAACACAAAAGATAATTTGAAGGCTGCTGATAATCAAACAGTTGTTAAGTCCCCATTGACATCCATAGCATTTCTTTCCCTATGATGGAAGTTAATGGGGACAACAACTGTTTGGTTTTTCAAAAATTCTTCAAAATATCTTCTTTTGGAACAACCTCAGGATGAGTCAATTTTTACACAATTTTCGTTCGTGGGTCAACTATCCCTTTAAGGTGCTACATGTACTATGGTATTTGTGCATTTCCTTACTAAAATTTACTTTTTGATCTGCTACTTACACATAACTTGAGACTATAAATGCTTGCTTTCACCCAGCTGAAAATCATGAAATTATTTTTCATTCTTTTGTCATCCCTGAGAATTCACCGGAAACCTGATATAAAAAGCGGGGACTGTTTATAACTTCTGGTGATGAACTGGACATTAAAAGTCAACAATGCCATTAAATACAGATAAATGGACTGTTTCTCACAATCAGAATCAAAATCAGAATTAGCTTTATTGCCAGGTATGTTTGCACATACGAGGAATTTGTTTTAGTGACAGTAGCTCTACAGTGCGACAGAATGACAGCGACAGGACACAGATCATTAAAAAAAATAAAATCATCATCATAATAATGTACAAATATACAAAATGGACAACATGCAAAATAGCTATTCTCTCCCTGACTATTAAATCACCCCACTTCACAAACACTTGTGTAAAAAGGTATTTACCCAGTATTTCCTGTGAAGGTGGGATGATGAGAGTAGTGTCATCTGTTGTCATGCCACCACCTGCCTCAATTTTCCGGAGTCGTTCCCTCAAGCGTTGACACTCCACCCTCAGCTGTTCCACCTCTTCAGTGCGCTGCTGCTTTGCGATGCTGGTGGGGTTCATTTGCAGGTGGATCACCTTTGTCTTGACAGGATCATAGCCTCCCTAATACATGGAAAAGGGTCCAAAAAAAGCATAAATTCTTAAAAAAGTATTTTTTTCATAAAGTCTTTTGATGTGATTCTTCCAAAGAAGAAAAGAGTGCAGACAATATGCTTAAACGCAAAGATATTACCATTTATTTTAAAGTCCGTGTAAAGAGAATTCTGAGAATTGTTTCTAAATACATTACACATGTTAGAAATGTATTGCTGAAACACATTACAAAGACTCTGAACTATGTAGTACTTAATTGTGGAGTTAAACCGTTTTTCACCAATTCTGTGTTCAGGATGTTTTGGGCGGGGCTAAAACGGTGGCTCGATGACGCAATGTAGCAACCGAGCGTGGCCCTGCCCCTAACACTATAATAACTGTTGAGAGGTCAAGTTCTTAGTTTGTCTTTTTGAATATCTGTGATGTTAGATATACAGATTCTAGGCAGGGACGGTTCTAGGGTGAATGGATACCTGGGTCTTAGCCTAGAGACATCAATATGTAGCAGAAAACATACAATTTAAAAACATGGAGCATTCACAATTCACATCTAGAAACGCGAGCTGTACCACTTTCTCTTCTTTCAAAGCGAACCGGAGCTTGCGCTCTCATGGTGTTTGCCGTTGCTAAGCAACCATGAGCCACGCTCGCCTTGAAGACGTGAAGGTTTCAACTCACTGCAGCGCTGACGCGCGTCTACAATTAAATTACGAACTTGCACACTCAAACATGTATGGCTGTATAAATCCAATTAAGCTACTAGAGGTAGTATCAGTAGCATCCATTCAGGTTGGAGCGGTATTTGACAGTTGAGAGAGACGGACGCTTTCCCGCGAGTGGGCGTGGTTTCAGCACCGACACGCCCCCAGCGTTTGTGAGCAGAGAGTCCTGCTTATTTTTCAAAGATTTTGATAACTTATTTTAGTTACTTGGCGGGTTTTATCATCATTCAAATTTGGCTGGGTCCTTAACACATTTTTCGGTTCTGTGACAAACTCAGAAAACATATTTTAATATCTCTTTACTAATTGTTTTGGCATGTGAAACCACTGTAATTGTTGACTGACGTAGACTTTGATCAATGAAATCAACATTGAAAAATAAATAAATTAAAAAATAAACTGAAAATAAACGAAAGAACTCTGTAAAGCAGTGGTCAGCAACAGGCGGCCCACGGGACAAAAGTGGCCCGCCAGCAATAATATCCGGCCCTCGCCCGTAGCCAGATCATTTTGATAGCGGCTGGTTCTGAAATAGATCTGTCATGACAGCTCAACAGTTACTCACAATCAGAGTATGTGAGCGGAGCGGAGCGATTTTGAATGGAGCGAGGAGCAGATTTTTTTTAAAAGTCGAAGCGTAGTGGTTTTCACTCGCTCCAAGAGCGCTCCACCACCATCATGAGTACAATTCATGCAAACGAATTCAGTCCCCCCCCCCCCCCCAAACTGGACTTTAACTTGCAATTCTGAATTTATAACTCGCAATTGCAATTTTATATCTCACAATTCTGAGGGGAAAAAAGTCAGAATTGCGAGAAAAAAAGGGGAAATTGTTGACTCTCCACTCCGCTCACATACTCTGATCGGCAGTGGCAGCTCCAGGATTTTTTTGTTGGGGGTGCTAAAAAAAAACTAATTAAATTGAGAGAAAGTAATGAAAGCCTAAACTTTTTTTTATATAAAGCAGCTTCTAAAAAGTCATATTTTACTTTTTTCCTGTGGTATTAAACTTCTCATCTGCCACTGTTATTAGTAATATACTAATGCCAACAGCCAAATATGACACTTACAAAGTAATATAATTTATGAACGAATATAGAAAAGAGAGATTAAATTCAATAAAAACTACTTTTTTTTTGTTTTGTTTTTTTACTTTTAATAATTTTGGCATGTTTAACTATTGTAATTGTTGATGAATTACTTAAATCAACATTAAAAGTAAAAGTGAATAAGACAAAATGAAAGATATATATATGGAAATAAATAAGCTCAAGAGAGAGAAATTAATAAGGTGGGCCCAATAGCTCATTTGTTTTTTTACTTTTTTCCCAATTCATAAAACTATTTCCACACGGGCACACATTGCAGGTGATAACCTCCCTGTGCTGATTTGCAGGATATCATGTGTCGATGATAGCCAGATATAAGCATAAAAAAAATTTACAATATTAAGAGGATTTAGCATTTCCAATTAATGTAGGCCCGTTACATTCGTATTATTATTAGGCCTATTATTGTTATTATTAGAGTACTTTTATTAATAAATTACATGAAATTATTGCCCCGCAATAATGTTATAGCGCATCACCGCATGATGCGCTGAGAGGATAATAAAATAGGCTATAGCTTACTCCTCATTGTTTTTAAAAAAGATTTAAAACAGGTCTATTAATTTGTACAATGAATTATAGGCCTATAATTATTATTACTAACATTATTATTATTAACACTGCAGTCAATGAAAATTCAGAGCAGCTTTATTTCATGATTTTCAAAAACGAGCTTATATACGAGCCACAAGAGAAATATTAAGGGAATAATTTAAGACAATTATATACCATTATCAGCATATGTTAGAGTAGAGTCGTCTCTCGTTGTCTCAGAGAGAATATGCGCCGTTAATGCAGCATTAGCCATCAGTTTTTATTTTTTACTTTCACTTTCTCTATAGTGACGTTCACCGGCATTACTCTTGCTCACAGTTTGCGCTTGCCCCCTCCCCAATAATATCAATTGTTTATAGGCCACATTAGGTACTTTTTTTTTAGTTAAAGAGAGTGACACCGAGAGTTAAAAAACTCATTTGGAAAATCATTGGGGGGGGGGGGGGGGGGGTTGTGCTGGGGCTAAGTAAGTTTCTGATGGGGCTATAGCCCCGTCAAGCCCCTCCCTAGCGCTGCCACTGTTGATCGGACACCGCCACACAAATGTGGCTTTTTGTTAATGACTGTCGCAGAATTTTACACAGAATAACAGCTCACTACCAGTTACAAATTACACTGTAACAGTCAGTCACAGGCAATTCTGGTTGCATTTTTCATCAATTAAAATCTGAAATTATCCTTTGACTATGTTCTGACCTGCCATCTAGTGGTGAATTATTTTTTTGGCCTGATGCCAAACTTACTTGCTGACCCCTGCTGTAAAGCATGTTTTTTTCTAAAATCCCATCTGAAAATCAGTGCCTTTGAATTGCATTTTGCTTGCACAAGTACACAAATTCAAATAAAAAAATACACTCAAAATTGACAGTGAAAATGTGAACTCCAAAAAGACGACAAATTGCTCAATAGAACTTACGAACAAAAAGATGTTAAGAGAGTCAGAAAATTTAGTAGAAATTGTATTAAAACAAGGATGAATGAGTTTGCATTTTTGAAAACTATTTAATTGTTCCAAAGAAAAGAGGGCAGACAATACACATAAACGTGAATCTAATACCATTCCTTTTAATAATTTTGGCATGTTTAACTATTGTAATTGTTGATGAATTACTTAAATCAACATTAAAGTAAAAGTGAATAAGACAAAATGAAAGAAGTTCATAGCATGCGGTTTTCTACAACCCTTAAAACACATCCAATCTGAAAATCATTTCCTTTGAATTGTATTTTGCTTTTATAAGTATCAAAATACTCTCAAAATTATGACAGTGAAACAAAATATATATGGAAATAAATAAGTTCAAGAGAGAGAAATTAATAAGGTGGGCCCAATAGTTCATTTGATAAAAATGAGCTTCATGAAAGCTAACCAGTTAACCCGAGAGGTTAAAATCAAGTCCAATTTCGCCTGAAGGCTCTTTACACAGTAAAAATACATTTATCCGAACTACCCTCCAAACAAAAGGACCAAAGAAGTGATAGTTCATCCCTGTCTGAAACGAAAGGCTTTATCTTCTGGAACGATTCTTCATTTGGGTGTAAAACTTCAGGGGTTTAAAAGCCATTACTGAGCCTACTGGTGAATTAAGGGCCCCATCAAAGAATAATGCCTCGATCTGAACATCTCATTACTGAGCAAATTACATCACCCTGAGCTGAAGACAGAGAGGCAGAGAAGAGGAATAGAGACTGAGGGGTAAGGAGCAGATGACATAACTGCAGAACAGAAGGCGATGAGAGAACAGAAACAACTAGAATTACTAAAAATGAAAGATTAAGCTTTTGTTAAAGTGTTACACGATAAATTGGGGAAGAAGGATAACACGAACAAACTCAGACATGCCACAATGATCTATACTCTTGTACAAAGTAAAATGCTTTTTCGAAAGCATTTTAATTAAACCTAATTAAAACTAAATTCAGTACAAAAAAAATTACAAATACATTTTAAAATTGCATTCAATTACTCTTACAATCAAGGATTGGAAAATTTCATTACTACTGGTATCGGCATCTGAAATGCTGGTATTGTGACAACCCCAATAGCACAGCTATGAAGTCCACATATACATCTCTGTAACCTTCAAGATGAATGTTATACAGCCTGAATCGTAAATTAATCTACAACATAAGAAAAAGACATGAAAACAATTAAAGGTAAGTCCTTGGGCCAAAAATAAACCCTCTTCAAAATGACAAGTGCTCAGTGGGTGGGTATTATTAACTGTCTGAAGTTGCTTATTTTTACTGTGACACTTGAAGCGTCATAGATAATGGATAGAAGAAGAGGCCTATAAATATTAGAGCCAAAGTCTAAGCACATTAAGAAGACTGAGTGATTGAGAGAGCAGGACGAAATGAGTGACGCAGCTCTTGAATTCCAGACTTTTCAGTTTGTTTTGGGCTGGCACCAGTGTTGAGGTCTAATGGAGCATGTCTGACTGTATTTCAGCCCACTGATCGCATCATTGAGTCAGGAAGTGAAAAGGAAGGATAAATGGATGGGAGGCCACTGATAAATATAGCAGCGCCACAAAAATGACAGAAAAGTGACGTGGCCTTACATTTTCTAATTACGTCACTGACTATAATGGTTAAATGTTGCCTATAACAGGCCAAACCAATACCTTTAAAGTGGGACAGCAGTGCAGGAATTTTCAGGTATTTACCAACACGGAAACTGAGTTATTAAATAAACCTACCATGAGAAAACCTAAACTATCTCATTTTAGATATTTTGTTCACATATTACATATATGAAGTCATTTTGGCACTGATTTTAGGCTTATTAATTTTTATGAATAATACAAATAATGAATCATGTCTTTTGATATGTTTTCATCAAGTTTCTAATAAAAAATAAATCAGATGTGATGAAGAATTCAATTTAAATTCAAAGAATAGTTACAATGTTCTATTGCAACACAGATCAGGAAGTTATTTTATATTGCAGATTTTTTACAGATTTTATCCCCACCGCTAGAATATAAATAAAGTATACCAATACACAACCACAAACCTAAACAACATAAAAATTTAAACACTAGGACTTATAGTCTGAGTTTCCTCTAAGTGCCTCTACATTATTTATTGACTAACAGAAATAAATAAAAACACCACGGTGCTATTATTAAACTAATATCTTTAAAAGCATATTAAAAGCTGGCAATCCTCAGCATGCCCAGAGTAATTTTCTACAGTACATGTGTCACCACTGCGTAAAATCATATTATATGTGAAGAGCCATCAAAGCTCTTGAAGTACAAGGACCAGGATTTACTTCAAGTATACATTTATCAGGATAATTATTTATTTTTTTCCTTCCACCTATAAGTGTAAACACCAAGTTGATGGAAGGAAAGGGAATAATAGGACTTGGTCGTAACTGACTAAAGGAAAATTATAGAAAAAGTGATTTGAAGAGGACTTGTAGGTGTGGAGATTTGCAGGCAACACACAATATGGTCTCAAGTGGCAATTAAGAAGAAACACATATTCCAGAGTTACTGTGGAAACCAGATGAAACAAGTGTGGCTGAGCATTCATGAAAACAAACCCACAGCTAGTCTCAAACTGAGCCTATTGCACATTCATTTTCAGTACTGCATCCCAAAATGGCTTATACCAAGGATAATTTGCCAATTAACAATTAGACCACCAATGTTGGTTTAAGAAAAAAAATGGGAGTTTGAAAAAAAATAAATAAACAGTTTTGTGAAGAAATCATATTCGATTGAATCTACATACTGTTTTTATCACCAGAATTACAAAAGGAATACCAAAATAACCTCACCTACATGTAAAAATTGATCAGCTTTGATGATAATATAAACTCAATTTATTTATTACTCAAGTCTCTGGAATACTTGAATCAGATTGGTCAATCATTGCATTCAAATGTCAAATATTTATGAATAATGACCACTAAGCCGAGATACAGAATTCATGCTGCAATGTTCAGGTCTTGTTTCACTCCACATAGAAATTGTTACAATAAAAAAAAAAAGAATTAAAAACTTACAATAGCTGACTTGCTTGTATGCACTTTTTGCTAGGGATGCACGATATTATCGGACTGATATCGGAATTGGTCGATAATGGCTTTAAATGTAAATATCGGCATCGGCCCGATATGAAAAATTATGCCGATATGTCTTGCCGATAAAGGAATATTAACTCACATGTGCTCAGGGTGTGCTAGTGATTAGATCACGTCAACAGTGTGGCTCATTCTTGAAGCACAGTTTTGTCTGAATGATGATTAGATTAACTCTAATTTTGGATAGCTGCATTTAATCTGTGAAAACACTTACAGAATGACGCGTTCGGTGTGTGATAGAGTAAACAGTAATAGCCTCCCCCGGGTCCTAATGCCCATTCGGTAAGGAGTTTTAATCTGTAGGGGCGCTGTTGACTTCTAATTAAATTAAAAGTCAAATAGTCTTCACAAGTAACATTTAGACTGTGTTTCTATTTAAATAAAGCAGTAATTGATGTCATAAAATTATAAGTATGTTTTGATTTAAAAAGGTCAGAGCTATAGGTTGAATGAAGGAATAAAAAAAAGAAAAAAAAAAATCACAAACATGACACTTGCAAATTAAACTAATTTGATATATACTGATTTATTCATTAGTATGTAATACGTTTTATTTTTCAAACAAATCATAAGCTCTAAAAGATTTTCAGAATTTTTACAACTCTTTTGCTTTAGACCATCTACAAATGTTAAATCTTATAAATAAAATAAAATGATAGGGTTTACACTGCATCTTTCTAGGGGGGAAAATGCAGCGATTGCTATATAGGTTTATTTATAGTTATTTTCAAAGCTGCAATGTGCTGTCAAAAAACCTTCACTATGGTTTATTTAATTCTAACAAATATGTTGTTTTTAAAAACTAACCAATATTAAGAATATTTTGCTTATAATTTCTGCACAGGAGAAACTTGGTGTTGTTTCCAAACAAAAAGGAAATATATCAGTATCGGCCAAAATGATTTGAAAAATATCGGCATATGGGATATTGGCAAAAATCCAATATTGTGCATCCCTACTTTTTGCTAGCTAAAAGCATGCCTAATTATGAGGTAAATCATTGCATGTCCTTCAGTCTGTATCATGAAGGTCAGATTATTAACCATCAGGCTATCATCAACCACCACTGAGGCCATTAGCCAATCTTAAAGATGAAATGTGCTATTCTTTCCAATGTTAAAATCTCAGTTTAATAGAAACTAGAGCCCCATGATTACGATAAATCAGAATTGTGGATTATTTCTAGGGATGCACTGAAAGGAAAATTCTTGGCCGAAGCCAAAGCCGAACAAAATGAAACACAGGGCCGAAGGCCGAATACCGAACAAGGTTTTTCACATTTTTTCCCCCATGTAGTCCTATTTTGCCATTTTTTTTCACCATTGCATGAACTAAATAGCCAAAATGTGCTTTTCACTGTTTTGTCCTGCTTTTCATATAAATAAAAAAATATATTACAAAACAACAATTTCAAAATATTTACTTAACACCGAACATTTTTTAACATTCTATCAGACATTATATCAACAAAGCACAATTTAACTTAAATTGATAAGTTACTCAAATATTTTTGGGCCATTTTTGAGACCGTACAAATATGTTTTACTGTACAAATAAGTGCAGCCTTGCTGAGCAGAAGAGACTTCTTTTAAAACATTAGAATATATTACAGATTGAACAATTTGAACACTATGTGTGAATGTTAAAATAAATGTATAGAGCTGTTGTAGGGCAATTATTATTATCATTATCATTATTATTGTCTTATTTTTTTATTTTATTTTACAGAACAACAGTAAAATTACAATACTAACATTTCTGAATGTTGATGGAGTGGTTGCTTTTTCTTAGATTTTGTTTTGGCTCAACACGCTGCAACTTCAGAAAGCACATGCAAATAGAAAAAGCACCAGCAAATCAAGAAAACATCTCCATCAATTTGACAGCAGCTGCTGCAAATGCTCACAACACAAAGAAAGAAAGAAACACTTTCTTTTTTTGGTTGTGTTGTGGGTATTTGCAGTGCATTTCTTTATTTGGTTGTGTTGTGAGCATTTGTAGCGCTCGTGTGGTCAAAATTGATGAAGTCGTTTTCTTAATTTGCAGGTGTTTTTTCTATTTGCAGCACGTTGAGCTCTCTCAGCCACCGTAGAAACCCACAGGAAGATATTTTCTTCTTTTTGTTGACAATAGCATGCAGATATTTAAATGATTCTCATTACGAATTTGGGAAGATGTTTGTCGCACATATCACATTGTCACGTCTTTAAAAAAATTATAAAAATGTTACTGAGCAAATAACGAGTAACAGTGTTTTAGCGCAGATTTTTCTCGCGCTTTGGACTTTGAACCCTGGCACCGTGAGCTCATGCAGCACTGATTGAATGCATGCAATCCGTGCGTGTATTAGAAAACATAACATTCTGCAGTTTATTTACTAATCGTTTGAGGCCATTTCACGATTTCAATCATCACGTCAACAACCACCCCTTCCTCTTCTCATCGGAGACATGAGATGCAGCGCTAAGCAGTCTCTCGCTGTTGGTGCTTTGTGCTTGTAAAGTTTTTTGCATCTTTCTCTGACAGTTTTAAATACTTTCACACTGCAGACATCTTTGCTGCATTAGTGCACGCTTCTATTTGCTCACGTCATTGTTTCACGTCACGTGTCATGTCAATTTTCAACATTTCATTACATCAAATTTGGTTGCTGAACATTCGGTCCATCCCTAATTTTTTCCCAATACTGTGATCAATATTGTGATAGACAGAACTGAGAACCAGAACTGTGTTGCTTAATTACTTCATTAAACCATGACAGTGAACTTTACACTGGCTTGATTAAAGGGATAGTTCACCAAAAATGAAAATCTTGTAATTTACTCACCCTCATGATGCTCCAAACTAAATTTCTTTCTTCTATTGAACACAAAAGAGGGATGGTAATCAAACAGTTGACGGTAGCCATAGACTTCCAATAGGATAAAGAAGAAAGACATTTGGAACAACACACAGGTTTGGAGCAACAGGAGGGTGAGTAAATCATGAAACTTTTCATTTTGGAGTAGGGGTGGGCGATATGGCAAAAATATATCAGGATTTTTTTAGAAACATCACGATTTCAAGATTTTAATCACAATTCTTTGTCATGTTGGTTATACTATTTTGTCTGCACAGTACAGCCAAACTAATTTCCCTATCATAAAGACAAAGCCTTTCAAGGTAACAAAATCTAAAAAAGAATGGTGGATATTTAGGCCAAAGTGGGCGAAGATAAAAAAATCTGTCATCATTTTATTTGTTATTAAAAAAATAAGAACAAAGATACACATTACAAATACACATAATATACAAATAAAATAAAGTGCTTTATTTTCAGGTACAATTAGGCACATGTAGCAGGAGCATTCAAGAAATTGAATGAACAAATATAACAATACAACTCTATATAGACTGATTCCTATTAAAGATTGATTAACTTTTTTTTTTTCAGTCAAGAGTAGAGTTATTTTTTTTCTTTGCGTTTTGTTGTTTTAACATTAAAGAATAAAAATTCTGTTATCTGTCTATCGATTCTGTCAGTGTTTTATATTTATACCATCATTTACTCACACAAAATTAGTTTTAAACCTGAATGAGTTTCTTTCTTCTGCTGAACATAAATGCAATTTTGAAGAACGTGGAAAACCAAACAGTTGCTGATCCACAGTGACTTTCATAGTATTTTTTTCCCTACTACCAAAGTCAAGGTGGACCAGCAACTGTTTGGTTATCCACGTTCTTCAAAATATCTTTTGTGTTCAGCACTAGAAAGAAATTAATACAGGTTTGGGACAACGTGAGTGTGTAAATAATGACAGAAATTACATTTGTGGGTGAACTATCCCTTTAATGACAGTCGGCTGCATGTTTAGTACCGTCCCTTTAAGACCTGTACGCATCTAATATACAGGCATGCATCCGTTTGTCTCGGCTGTTTACTTTCATTTTAGACATAACCAACTGAGTCTATATGTAAACCTTGTGTGTTTTGACAGTATTAGTTCAAAAGTAACTTACTGGAGTAATCAGGCGCTGTTAGACAGGCGTTTTAGTGCGTGTGCTTCAGGTGTACGGGCTCAGAAAAAAGCGCACAACAGATCAGCGCACGAATGAAAAGCTTAACCGACAAGACTTTGAAGCACGCAAATAATGCACTTTTGTTACTGCGAATAAGTGCAGTGTCCCGTGAGTGTAACTCTACCGTTGAGTTAACACTGATGTGAATGTACAGGTACATCTCAAAAAATTAGAATATCGTGAAAAAGGTCAATATTTTGTGTCACTCATTTCAGAAAGTGAAACCCATATATTATATAGATTCATTACACAGTGAAATACTGCAAGCCTTTATTTGTTGAAATTTGGATGATTATGGCTTACAGATAATGAAAGCCCAAAATTCTGTGTTTCAGAAAATTTGAATATTATATAAGATCAATAAAAAAGGATATTTTAAACAAATGTCAGGCTTCTGAAAAGTATGTTCATTTCGATGCACTCAATACTTGGTTGGGCCTCGTTTTGCATGAATTGCTGCATCAATGCGGCGTGGCATGGAGGCAAACAGCCTGTGGCACTGCTCAGGTGTAATGGAAGCCCAGGTTGCTTTGATAGCGGCCTTTAGGTCATCTGCATTGTTGGGTCTGGTGTCTCTCTTCAATCAAGCACAGTAACACCATGGTCACTGAGCCAGCTTTTGGTACCTTTGGCAGTGTGGGCAGGTGGCAAGTCCTGCTGCAAAATGAAATCAGCATCTCCATAAAGCTTGTCAGCAGAAGGAAGCATGAAGTGCTCTAAAATTTCCTGGTAGATGGCTGCATTGACTGTGGACTTCAGAAAACACAGTGGACCAACACCAGCAGATGACATGGCAGCCCAAATCATCAATGACTGTGGAAACTTCACACTGGACTTCAAGCAGCTTGGATTCTGTGCCTCTCCACTCTTCCTCCAGACTCTGGGACCTTGATTTCCAAATGAAATGCTAAATTTACTTTCATCTGAAAAGAGGACTTTGGACCACTGAGCAACAGTCCAGTTCTTTTTCTCCACAGCCCAGGTAAGATGCTTCTGACGTTGTCTCTGGTTCAGAAGCGGCTTGGTAGCCCTTTTCCTGAAGACGTCTGAGCGTGGTGACTCTTGATGCACTGACTCCAGCTTCAGTCCACTCCTTGTGAAGCTCTCACAAGTGTTTGAATCAGCTTTGCTTGACAGTATTCTCAAGCTTGCAGTCATCCCTGTTGCTTGTGCACCTTTTCCTACCCAAATTCTTCCTTCCAGTCAACTTTGCATTTAATATGCTTTGATACAGCACTCTGTAAACAGCCACACCTTTCAGTAAAGACCGTCTGTGACTTACCCTCTTTGTGGAGGGCGTCAATGTTCGTCTTCTGGATCATTGCCAAGTCAGCAGTCTTCCCCATTATTGTGGTTTAAAAGAACAAGAGATACCCAGAATTTTTACTGTAGGGATGGTTATTAATTGAAACTCAAATGTAAATATTCTAATATTTTGAGATACTGATTTTTGACTTTCATGAGCTGTAAGCTCTAATCATCAAAATTAAAACAAAAAAACTTGAAATGTTATACTTAACATGTAATCAATCTAAAATATATGAAAGTTTCAGTTTTTGAAATTACAAAAAAAAAAAACTTTCACGATATTCTAATTTTTTAAGATGTACCTGTACAATATATAGAGACGCTGGCGCCAGAACTGAACTGATAGAATGTGCGCTGTAGCACAATACTTCTTCAAAAGCAGATCGTGGAGACATTTTTATCGTCCATATCGAACACCCCTATTTTGGAGTGAACTATATTAACAGCATGAGAAACAAAATTAATACTCCTATCCCAATATACAGTAATCGTTGAAGCGGTCACAACAAGTTTACTGGTTCACGTAACAGTTCAGCGTGAACTCAATGACCGTCTGCGTACAGGGTTATGGACTCCAGCAAATACTCCATTTATAAGCAATGAAGCCGTTAATCAGCACAGGCAAACGGTCAGTGCACCTGAAACAACAACACACGATCCTTAACAGGCTCTCTGAAATTCCTATCACTAGAGATGGCCACAGAGCACTTATCCAATTTATGAATTAATTAATAATGAAGTTAGTTGTGGATTCTTTTTACTATTAATCTTCATATTATTTTAATTTATATTGTTGCACTCTTACTGTAAACATGTTTTAGGTTCTAGAAATCTTGCACAAAATGAAAGTATCACCTGGAGGTTATGGCTCTCTAGTCTCATCTCCAGAACGTTGTTTTGCTCTTCCAGCTGCTGACGTTCTGCCTCCAATTCCTCGATCTTCAGCCTGAAAAAACAAACACATACACCCATACATATACAAATGTCATTTCTCATCCAAGCATAATGAAAACCATTGTCAAAAATGTAAATCTCAAAAATATTCAACATCTGTTTTTCAGAAAAGCATGGAGGAACACGGCCATAACAACAATAATAATGTTCTACCATGAAGAGGTAAATAAAAGGTAAACACAACAGGTTCAGAAGTTTGAGTAAAACATTCTATAAATAAGTGGGGTTCAAAATTCTGAGACCACACTGACAATGAGGATTCAAAATCAAATAACTTAATAGTACATAAATAGTCATTAATTAAAATCTTGTCATTTTAGAATTTTCTGGTGTTAAATTAAATACTTAAACTTTAAGAGCATTCCATTTTTGTAATCAAATAAATGTGTGACAAATCATGAGCAAAAGGACATATCAAATACTATGAAAAACAGTTCATATTCAATATCAATTTGCACATTTTAACTCAAATTGATATGCCTGCAAAATAACTTGCAATAAAAAAAAAAAAGAACAATTTTCATTAGTGGTCTCGGATATTTAAGAAGACCTTTTTGAATTCTTACTCTTGAATGTTCTGTATAATTTCTCAGAAAGTAATATGGTAAGCATTGGTTGGTTTAGTTTTGGTTCTGAAGATTACCATGTGGGGTCTTGGACTTGTATTCAGTTCAACAAATATTAAATTAAGGTGTAAACAGCTTAGTTCCAGGAGTGATTAAATGCAATTCTATAGAGAATAATTACAGGATCATAAAGAAAGAGGAAAAAGGAGAAAGTAGGCACAGGATGAAAGCTCACTTTTCAAGCAAGGCCACAAAAGCTAATGTAGTATAATCACATTTCCATAGTAATTAGGCAATGCAACAGGCCATGAAAAAAACCCACAGACTTCAGTTTCTCTCAGTCTAAAGCTCCGTTCACAACGCCAGCGACTTACAGTGACCAAGTAGCATGAACATTTCAATAAGAGATGGCTATTTTCAGCGACATGAGTGGTAGCGACTGTTGCTTGTATATTGGTTATCTATGCACTGAAAAAAAAAAATAAGTTGACCTAACTCAGAAAAAATAAGGCAACCTATCACATTCAACTTGCTAAGTTAACTCAACTAGCAACCGACAACTTAAACACTTTAGTTCGTCTAATGAATAAAAGTCAGTCTATTAAGTGTTAAATGAGCAACCAAAGATTTTTTTTTTTTTTTTTTTGCATTTAGCAATGCTAATCTTTTTTTAACAATCCTCTTTCTTTTAGATTTGTTTATTTTCAAAGCCTACATAATATGGGTAGCATTTACCTCTTAAGACTAAAGGCAAACATTTATGCTGATAGACAAATGTATTAAACAAGTTGCAATGAGATGCACATATACAGTACCTCAACACACGATTCACAACCATGGTGAGGATCAACTAATTTTAAATCAATAAAAATATGAACTCTGATCCAAATGACAGCTAAGTGACAGTGACAGCAGCAGCAGCATAAATTAAGCAAGTAAATGAAAAACAATGATAATATTTTAATAATAATTAACATAAAACGTTTTCAAGCTGCAATGCATGCTGGGAACTTGTGCAATGTAAATTGTTTTGTTCAGATGACTCAATTTGAAAAGTTGGGAGAACATTTGGATATGTTGTGAACAAATACTTGAGCATCTAAGTAAGGTAAACAAAACTTTTGCTAGCGACATGTTTAGAGTATTTTTGTTCGGTTCACAAAAAAAAAAAAAAAAGGTAAACTGACTTCTAAAAATTCGATGTTCAGGCTACTTTTTTTTTTTTACATTGGTTAGTAGAACTTTTCGAAGGTTGGATTTTTTACAGTGTGGAAGAATCAACCACAAAAATCACACAATCAATAAATCACCAATGTGACTTCATTACTTATTTTATTTATTAATTTTACACAGAAACAGGCTTCCATAATGATCAGATCAGACATGACGCAAATATGAAATTTCATTTCTCACATATCACTTTGTTACCTGAGAGAGCTGACTTCCTCCGCTGTTGTTAAGGTGTTTTTCTCTGCATTAGACACCTGCTGCTCTTTCAGTGCCTCAAGTTCAGCAGTCACCTGAGCAAATGATTAAAAAAAATTATAAAAAGGCTAAATAATTGGCACTGTATTCCAAAAACAGTAATTTACTGTAAATCTCAGCATATGAAACACCTGCATCCTAGCGGCAATGTTATTTCTGTATTTCTGTTAATATCTTGACTTCTGCCTTATGTGATTTTCCACTTCTTGCATGCATTATAGCACAAATTTTAATCAATTTTTTATGATCGGAACGGTAGCTGACAATCGTATAAATGCCAAAAGGAAGTTCCCACGGTGATGAATGTGACTTACCATCTGAGCTTGTAATTTGAAGGTGCCTGCCTCCTCCTGGGCTTTAGACAGTTGGGTCTATCAGAGTGAAACAGATTATTCCCATAAAAACAAGAACCTAGATACTAAACCATAAAGTCCTTGATTACAAAGTCATGAGTGCTATCAACATCAAGGAAGTTATCTGGATGCAACTTCCAGACAGACCAGTCTGCATGAGTAGAGGTGTAGAATTTTTATAACACCAGCACAGTTTTTTTATAACATAGTATAACTTGAAATTAATTGAACCACACATTTTATAACATGAAATCAACCATATAGCTAATATTAACATCTAATAAATATTTTTAGTCTCATAACATATTGAAAATTCGCAATAACTTATTACTAAATGCTTCTGACAGATCTTTCTGCTGATGCATCCAAGGGGGAAAAAACTATATATTAGTCAATAGAGCTAGGCAATATAGCTAAATGTATTTTGTCCATCGTGGCCAAGCACCTTACATTTAAAAAGTTTACTATAATAAGCACCTAGTTCTCACCTCCATCTCTGTATTATGTGTCTGGACTTTCTGCAGCATGTCCTCTGCCTCCTTGACCCGGAGCATGAGCTGAGGGGAGTATTCACTTGTGGCCAGCTCGCTGTCGTACGACTCTAATATGGCCCTCATTCCATCGCGCTCCTGACCCACATACAAAAGCACAAGCTTCAATTCCAGAACTCAATTCAGGCCAAGCTGGGTCAGTACAATATAAAGATATCATGCATATAAAACTAGCTGAAACACTTGTAGGACCATAAATGGACGATTCTGATCTTCATTGTCGGGTGAACAAGTAAAAAAAAAAAAAAAACAATTTCCAAATGAAAGAATCTGCTTACTGTCTTAATGTAAATTTAACTACAACAGCTTGATTGCGTTTCACTTATTACTGAACTTAATTCACATGCTATATCGGTCAACTTAATCAATGTACTACATATTAATTGGCAGGCTTCAGCTGTAATGTCATTGTAATGTTCTAAATACAGGAGGAGAGACGCAAGAAATATTAGAGGAGAATTAATGGGGTGAACGAGCTCCCATCTGAGTCGGAGTCATCTGTGTAAATATCTCATTTTAGAGTAGATTAAACCGAAATTAAATCTAGTCTAGTCTCTAAAGCCGAAACCAGCAGGATCAATAAAACATTGTGATTCATTATCCGGAGTGTGAACTGAGAATACAAAAACAACCAACAGAGTAAAAAAAAAAAGCTATGACAGGCACATGCCCATATATGCTCCCAAACAACAAAGGTTGCTAAGGTTAATGCTGAATAACCCTCACTAAAAGACCTTTAAAAACATTTTAAAGAAAAAGCTGAGGCATTTGTAGAGCTATAGTTAAGTTCATCTGATGTAATAATCAATGTAACTGACGTCAAAGCTTCCATAAAGATATAGCAGTAAATTTGTGAATGTCTCACTTCTTCTTAAAAAAAAAAAAAACACGTCTTTTTTTTGTGCAATGTGAAATTATGGCAAATATTAAAAAAAAATTATAGAACACTTCTCCTCTACTGTCTCAATGGAATGGATGGACAATGAATTGATTGTTATTTCCAAAGGTAATTCTTATGAATGCAATATTTTTTTAAATGTATGAACGTAATAAAACAATTTCTTTTAACCATTTAAATCATAAAATATAAAGTAGTATTTAAATTATTGTGCATTGTTGTAATAAAGTAAATGTATTAATTATTTATTAATTTCGGAATGAAATACATAATAGACATACTTATTGCAAGTTGAAAGAAAGAAAAGAAAAGATTTTATTCTTATCTCTGCACTACTTTTTAAAGGTCAACGAGGTATCCGTTTTATTACCTGAAGTCATGAAAACAGTTCAGGTTTAATATGAGTTATACCACCTAAGGGGTTCAACACACTAGCACATATCAGTATATTCACACACATACGTATAACACACACACACACACACACACCTTCCAATGCTATTTTTCTACTTTCATTGTAATGAAATTCACCCTTGCTGTTATCTTAAACTCAGCTCATTCGTCCCACAGATAGCAAACTCTTATTTAGGACTCTATTATTTTGGCACCGGCCTCTGAGTTTCTGTGCCGGAGAGGGAATCTATGTGGGTGAGTGAGTAAGGAAACGAATCTGTGCCGCACTGCAGTTTTTTTCCCCACCCCTATGGATCTTCATTTAATGGAGAACTTGGGTCAATGCTACAATAAAAACCTTTTTATCATGGCTTTTAATCATAGCTAGAAAACGGTTCATCAAATATGCTCTAAAGACAGCCAATGCATTTTCCTGGTTTTGCAGCACATGAAGTGCTGAAGTTGTCAATAATGGCTAGTGACAAACAGCCTCCAAATTCTAACATGTCAATTCTATTAAGTCTATGAAACTCTGCACATGTAAACAGGTTTATCATCATATACATAAGTCAAAAGTTTGGACACTACTGAACTGATTATGGCTGCATGACAATTGTTAATGAGACAATCTCGATTAGATTTTAATAAATTATTCTCATTTGAGATATACAGTGCCCTCCACAAGTACTGGAACAGTAAGGCCAATTCCTTTATTTTTGCTGTAGACTGAAAACATTTGGGTTTGACATCAAAAGATGAATATGAGATGAGAGATTAACATTTCAGCTTTTATTTACAGGTATTTTCATCTGGATCTGATACACAACTTAGAAGATAGCACCTTTTGTTTGAACCCACCCATTTTTCATGTTACCAAAAGTATTGGAACAGATAGAATTATCATAGATTAAAGTGAAAAAGACTTCTTATTTAGTTGCAAATCCTTTGCTTTCAATAAATGCATCAAGCCTGTGACCCACTGACATCACCAAACTTTTGCATTCTTCTTTTGTGATGCTTTTCCAGGCTTTCACCGCAGCCTCTTTCAGTTTTGGGGGGTTACTCCCTTCAGTCTCTTCTTTAGCAGGTAAAATGCGTACTCTACAGGGTTTAAGTGTGGAGATTGACTTGGCCAGTCTAAAACCTTCCACTTCTTGCCCCTGATGAACTCCTTTGTTGCTTTGGCACTATGTTTTGGGTCATTATCTTGCTGCATGATGAAGGATCTCCCAATCAGTTTGGTTGCATCTTTCTGTAAATTGTCAGACAAAATATTTCTGTAGACTTCTGAGTTAATTTTGCTGCTGCCATCATGCGTTACATCATTAATGAAGATTAATGAGCCTGTCCCAGAAGAAGCGATGAAAGCCCAAGCCATTACATTACTTGTGTAATGTGTACTATAATGTACACCTGTGTACATTATAGATGAGCTTGTATGTTTGGGATCATGAGCAGATCCTTTCTTTCTCCAAACTTTAGCCTTTCCATCACTTTGGTCCATAAAATCAGCCCATAAAACCTTGTCCCAGAATTTTTGAGGCTCGTCTCCTATTCTTCTTGCTAATGAGTGGTTTGCATCTTCTGGTGTAGCCTCTGTACTTTTGTTCATGAAGTCTTCTGCGAACAGTAGATTGTCATACCTTCACTCCTGCCCTCTGAAGGTTGTTGCTGATGTCACTAACAGTTGTTTTAGGGTCTTTCTTTACAGCTGTCACAATGTTTCTGTCATCAACTGCAGATGTTTTCCTTGATCTACCCGTTTGAGGTGTGTTACTTAGTACACCAGTGGTTTCTTTCTTCCTCAGGAGATTCCAAATGGTTGTACTTGCTATTGCCAGTGTTTGTGCAATGGTTTGATTGATTTTTCATCTTCTCTCAGCTTCACAATTGCTCGTTTTTCACTCATAGACACCTCTCTGGTTTTCATGTTGGTTACACATCTAACTATAAATGCAGTCTGCACGGATCTGAAACTGAGCGCAGACATTCAGTGCTATTTATTGTTTGAATAATCAATTAATAGGACACACCAGGGCAACAAAGTCAGTCACATGTTCCAATACTTTTGGTAACATGAAAAATGGGTGGGTTCAAACAAAAGGTGCTATCTAAATTGTGTATCAGATCCAGATGAAAATACCTGTAAATAAAAGCTGAAATGTTAATCTCTCATCTCATATTCATCTTTTGATGTCAAACCCAAATGTTTACAGTCTACAGCAAAAATAAAGGAATTGGCCTTACTGTTCCAATGCTTTTGGAGGGCACTGTATATTTTTAAATTTAATCATGATTATTGCACGTTCATGTAACCTCGAATCAAGAGAACGTCAAATCATATGCAGGGTTTACCTCATCCAGTTTCCTGATTTATCATTTTATCTTAAATATTAACACGGTCTCTTCTGGTAAAACCGTAAGTAGCTCTCAAAAGCTAAAACAGTGCAACTCCTAATATTAATTCCAAGAATTACAAATTATCTTAACATTTTTTTCCATTAAAATATCTATTAAAAATTACTTTGTATATTTGTCACGTTTGGATTTATTACAGTTTGTCATTGACAAGGTTTGTTTGCAGATTTAACTGCAGCAAATAGCACAAGCGGCCTCGTGAAGGAACATGGACTGACTGCATTAAACTTTTTTTTTTGAGCAAAACATTACAGTGAAACTCCAACATACACATTTTTCTGTTTTTAAATCATCAGCACTTTTTTTTAACTGTGTGTGTGTGTGTGTGTGTGTGTGTGTGTATGTGTGTGCAAATGGTTGCCAAGTTTAGAAAAGATTAAGTAATACACTGGGCAGAAAACATATCCATTTAAGAAAAAAAATAATAATAAATCCCCTGATTGGAGGATTTAAACACTTGACATCTGACAACCCCAGACATGAAAGCTTATTTGAAATGCAAGATAACAAAAATGTCAAATTAAAAAAAAAGAAAAATTCTCAGGATAAATAACCAGTAGGCCAATAATGAAGACTATTACTCTTCATTAATTGAGAGAAGCACAAAGCGTGATAATGATTAAAATACAATTAATTACATTGGGATGAAATTGACTAAATTCTCCTGTCTAAACTAGGGCTGTGTATCACCAGCAAAGTCACAATACGATACGAATCACGATACAGAGGCCACGATATGATACGTATCACAATACGGGACTGCTCTGAATTTCACCTCAGAAGAATTTAGTAAAACAGCTGTTTATTAAACACTGCATACTATAGGGCCATTGCTATAGTACTATTGGCAGAGCAGGCAGTTGACCTCTGCATTAAGAAAGGGCCTCCATAACTGTACCACAATACGATATAGGTAATGGCATTTGTTTCATGTTTACATTGTGTACTCCCCACCAGGTACAATATTCTGATTGTTTGCATCTCGTTTTTAAGCCCATAAATAATAATGTACTCGTTCTAATAAATTTATATTGTAATGTACTCATTCTAATGTATTAAAATCATCTTAACATTGCTGGTAGGTTATCATTGCACACTCCCTACGTTTAAAAAAATACAAATTAGAAGAGTTCCTCACGCACACACGTTTAATCACACAGATCACGCTGTCACAGGCACTCTTTTTAGCGCTCAGACAAACCTTTTTGCGCTGCCCCGCAATTTTATCAATAAAACAGCTAAATCGCTGAAGAGCTACATTATCTTTCTTAACAAGGAGCTGGTAACATCATCGTTTCTAAAGCAATTAACTCCACAACTTCACTGTTAATAGAGAAACACTGCAAAACGGTGGTAATTCATACATACACAGCCTCTCTCCCTCTCTTTCTCATAAATGAACACTTGATAAATTACACTTTTCTGAGAATAAAATATCGAAGTGGAGATCGCTAAACTGCAAGCTAACCGGTGCTTTCAGAAACAAGTGCGTTTATCCAAAGTGGAGAGAGCGCGCATACACATGGTTGCCAGGTTGACAACACACTAAGCAGATATTTCCGTATTGCGCAAGTGGGAGGCTCCGTTTCGGGGATTACATCTCTTTATATCTGGCAACCCTGGTTGTGTTCCTCTGCGGCCAGATTAAACCTTGTTGTGGCCTATATAATATGCTCTATTCATTATATTTTAGAAACCTTGCACTTTTCTACTCTGTTTTAAACGGTGATCCTGAATTCAAATTAAGCTCGGTTCACTGCTGCACATGTGCCACAGTATCGATACAGAAACAGCTGTATCAATACTCGTACCGTCAGATCGCTGTGACGATACATCGTCGTATCGATGTATTGAACACAGCACTAGTCTAAAAGTTGTTTTGTTTGAAATTAGATTTGTCGAAAAGTTGTGCAATGCTATTACAGCTTATACAAAAATTAGAATTAACTGGACAAGCATTTAACTGAGCATAACACCAACATAATTACTGAATAATAGAGAAACAGATGCGCGTGCTAGCTTATCTTTACTTTTAATTACTTGTTCTGAAAGCTCTAATTTTCCATGTGTGTTTAAAGCAGGGTGGTACGCTGGAGGAGAGGATGTTCTAAATGTCTCTAGTGTGGACATCATTACACTCAAACACTGACCTCATTAAATCAAATACCACCTATTCAGGAGCTTATTGAACCCTTTGTTAATTACCAGTTTACCAAGCTGTTGACAAACAAAGAACAAGAGTATTATTCGCATACACAATAAGGCGCTGCTCCAGTGATTTATCTAAATCTCATCCTAGCCTTTGGAAAGAACATCACGCCAGGAAGGACACTTTGTAGATTTCTATAGGAGTTCCAGCCGTCCATACTGCCTATGAGATTAAGGTTGAGAGAATGATAATGGGTCATATCAGAATTTTGGCCATTTTCCCTCGTTTAAAGGTTTTCTCACCCTATTGTCATTCCAGAAGTTCATCTTCGAAACAAAAATGAAATTCTGTCCCTCCACGGAAAGTCCACAAAATATAATGGTGTGTTCACATCAAACGCGAATGTAATTATTCGCGCGATACAAAGTCAATGCAAAGACGTGAATGGAGGGGAATTTGCATCAGGTGAAGCGAATGAAACGAAATGCCCAACGTGTTTCCCACGAACGCGCGATATTTGCCTCAATCACATCTTCTGCGCAAGTTAAAAAATTTTTTTTAAATCGAGCGGAAAATTCACTTGATGCGTTCTCGAGCAATCCAATCAGCAAAGAGTTTGACACGTCCAGTTAAATCAGAAAATGGAAGAGAGCATTATTGTAGCCATCTGTTATGATATGTCTGGAGCATAGAAAATAATTAAAATCAGTGGTATTTTATTAGCATAGCTACAGAGATGCAACTATCAATAATAAAAAAAATAATAATATCAGTGTACGTTATATACAGTAGTAAAATCTAACACACATTAGCGTAGGATCAATAGCCTCCTCTGGATGGCGGTGTTTTGCGTTTGGCTTTCTATTGTATTTGGGACTTTCACAACAGGTACAAAACAGCGATTGCGGTCATCTCCACCGTGGTTTATCGCGCTGTGTTTTTATTCACGCGAGTGACACAAAAAACATCCCGCGAGTAATCTAGAGCAAGTTATGCGATGTGCATATTCGCTTCGTATCTGGTGTGAACACACCATAATGCTTCAAAAATTCTTAAGGGGGTCGTATGTAGGGCTGGGTATCGTTCAAAAATTTTCGATATCGATACCGATACCTTGAGTTCGATACCGGTTCCTGAACGATACTTTTTTCGATACCAGTTTTATGAAATCAGTTTTAATAAGATTACATCATCTTAAAAAACTATTTTTTTTATCTTGTTGATATTTATACAGACTCAAAGCCTCATCTCCTGAGCCACTGCACAAAGGAACAAAATATATCCAACACAAATAAATTTAATAATGTTCAAATAGTTTTCAGTTTACACATCTGTTAGGCTACGTTTACATTAGTGCGTGTTCATTTTAAAACACAAAGCTCAGACAGAATCATCATTTCTAGGTTGTTAAAGACTTCAAGAAATTTTAAATCTTCATCCACTTTCATAAGTGGGTGTTTTATTTTATTTCACCATATGTTTTATTGTTATTAAATTCTGGTGTAGTATGTCTAATTATTTGAATGCATAAAAACAACTTAGTTTATTTAAATTTATTCTTAAAATAGCCTTATGAAATGTTTTATTTTTCCTCAGAAATTCTGTGTTCTGTATCTGGTTTTCAAATGAAGACATAAAACATTTAATTTCTCTTTAAATTATTGAAAATCAAAGTTTATTTATTTTGGCAAACAAAGGGGGGTTACTATTAAAATTAAAACATGGAATAACTGTTGTGTGATCATTACTAAAAAAAAAAAAAAGTTTTAATTTTAATAGTAGCCTAGTATTAGTAGTGCTGTCTGCTGAACAATATTAATATATTTCTGCCGCAGTGTCTTCCAAGTTAAACCGAACTTTTATTTTGACGGGTTGTCTGTAATACCTTTACAGTTCTGTGTGTATATGAAATGACGCTAGTTTTATTCGAATCAAACGGTAAAATGCTCATGAAGTGACTCTCAGAGCAGGGGCCCGTTTCAGAAAGGAGGTTAAGTGAAAACTCTGAGTATGTTAACCCTGAAATCAGGGAAACTCTGGGTTTTCCGTTTCAAAATGGGAGGTTTGTCAAACCCGAGAAAGCAGGGTAAGTCAAGCCTGTTTCTGAGAGAGAGGTAACTTATACTCAGAGTCAGTTACCGTAGTAACTTACTCTGTGAACCTAACCTGGTCGGGAGCAGGTTTTCTTCGGAAAACCCAGAGTTTCTTTCAGTCTCCTCTCCCTTTTTATAGTGTTAGCGAAGTTTAAATACCTTATTCATTCATTCACGCTGCAAAATAGATTTTCTTACTGAGTATTTTTGTCTTATTTCAAGTACAAATATCAAAAAAATTCTTAATATGCATTTTATATATAATTTTTTTTCATATATATTTATATTTTATATATATTTAGTCTTGTTTCCTGGGGGATTTTCCTTTTAAGTGCATTTTACATAAAACAAGTAAAACTGTAAGCCATAGGGTAAGAAAAATAATCTTAATGCAAATGGAAACAAGAATATATTTAATTTCTTACCCCATTGGAAGATAATTTGCAAAATAAGAAACACTTATCGGAGATGCAGAGCACATTATAAGTCCGCTGTATGCAGATTCTAAGGAAAGTGTGCATCCTTCTCACACTCATTCTGAGAATTTTCTCCTGGGCCCAAATCCGCCAAAGAGGGGTTTCACAGGACTGTAGGTCAGTGGTGTAAAAATGGGTTTAAATGAGGCTAATCTGATAAATGATAAAATAATTTTTAGGTCATCTTTATTTCCTAATACAAAAGCAAAAGTTAGTTTTTTTTTACTTTTGGATTTTAGAAATCTTCTAATACTTGACCATCATCTCTTCATCTGTCAGTGGTGCTGGCGCACTGGTTCTCCCTCTGCCTTCTTGCTGTGGACTAGTCAGTAGTTCATTTTATTACTCTAATTAAGAAATGTAACTGGATTAGAGAATATTTAATTATGTGAAAAAAATGTTGGACTATGTGGAAAAAGCTGCAGTGCATTGAAATAGACATTGAATGAAATTTAATGTCAAATGTTTGTAAAGTCATTTAGCCCACACCCATGAACCTTTCATGCTTAAAGCTTTACCTGGATTGAATTGTGTTTTTATACATCATTTTTAGCTGCCACGTTCTTGTTTCTTTTTTCTGTCTTTTTTTTTGTGGGTGTGGTCATGGGATACCATTAAAATGAATATTAGTTCAGTCATTTACAGTTTTCACCTCTGATTATTATAACAGTTATTAAGTTATTGACAGTTATGAAGAATTAAAGTTAGCTGACGTCTTTTTGGCGGGAGCTGTTGCCATGGTGAATCGTAATTTCGGCGTTCCTCTGATCATGACTTTTCATAGTCATGGTGCACGCGCTTAACTCAGAGTCAACCTACTTAGAGTTGAGTAAACTAACTCAGTTCAGCTGTTTTGTAACCGAAAACTCAGAGTTTCCCATCTCAGAGTAAGTCAACTCAGAGTTAAAGTTTAAACTCAGAGTTGGTTGAACCTCCTTATTGAAACGGGCCCCAGGTCTGGAGATGTTGTTCATGTGTTTATGTCCTCATTTAGAGAGGCGGCGGACGCTGAAATGACCGCGAGCGTCACACGCGCTTCAGTCTGTGTATAATAAACAAACCGCGCGATTTAAAGAGCGGACTGCGTGCGCTTTCGAAACGCTTTTGCGGATGTCAAACACTGATCAAGCAGCGCAGCGCCGCTTCTAGTCAAACACACCTAGTGGTGCAGGATTATTGGCTCACTGACGGTGATGAGATTAACCCCTTAGGTATCGAAATTTGGTACCGAACGACAAGACGTTTTTCCGATACTCGGTGGTATCGAGGCAATTCGGTCGGTGCCTAAAAAGTATCGAACTCGATACCCAGCCCTAGTCGTATGACGTTGCTAAAAAGAACAAAATATTATTGTGTATTTGGTATTTATGCGGTTTAAGGTTCAAAAAACACATTGTGCACATACTGTACATTATTTTTGCTCCTCTATGCCCCGCCTTTCTGAAACACGTCGATTTTTACAAAGCTCATTGTTCTGAGAAGCAAGGCGTGCTCTGATTGGCCAGCTATCCAGTGCGTTGTGATTGGCCGAATACCTCAACCGTGAGACGGAAAATGTTACCCTTACTGTATTGTGATGCCGTGTCCCGGCACGACAACACAAAAACAATAAAACCCATTATAAACAAGGTATTTGTTGCATCCAGTGGGGACATGATTACTGATTATAATGACTTATACAGTCAGAAGCGTCAGACTGTCCTTGCAAAGTTGGAATTGCCCCACTTTATAGAAACAGCCTTTGTGCAAGCCAGCATTGTAGGCTACTCTTCCAGGTTCAGGAAATAGTCCTCCGTGAAATGCGCTGCACACACTCTAATATTTGGGTTGAACTGTTCTGGAACAGTGTTGTAAATACAACTTCACCACTGATTTCTAGTTGTGTCCTCTTTTGGAAGCCTAAACAAAGTACTTTCGCTTTCACAACGAAACACAGCATCTCCAGGAAATGGCGCCAGCGGCAGCAACAATACTATAGTGAGAATAATAGTTCCGCCTTCTTTCACTGCGTAAACATTTGGGTGGTGTTTTGCAAATCTTCCCACACCGTGACGTAGACATGTGGGAGCGTGTTTAAATGATCCGTTTTAGGGGGGCGTGGCAGAGTCTTAACTTTTATAAAGAATATCTCTTTGGTTTTGAGACTTTAGTCTTTGCAACTTCAGGGATCTCATCTATGCAAAAACAGCTTGCAACACTCCAAAGAGAAAGGAAAACTTGAAATCGCATCATATGACCCCTTTAAAGATATCACAAATCCATCTGAATCGAGTGCTTAATTGATGCATGAGAACAATTCTCATTGGTTAAGTGCTCTATTTATACGGATTTCTTTTTATGATGTCCTTATGAACTTTTTGAAGCATCAAAGTTGTGGCTGCATGCAGTGGAGGGACAAATTGTGAAAAAAAAGTCTTACAGGTTTAGAATGACACAAAGGTGAGTAAATTATAACAATTTGTAGTTTTTTAGTGAACTATCCCTTCAAGAAAGTATGTTTAGATGGTTCAAGTTTCTGATCATCCAACAGAACTCATTCTAACATGTTACTTTGGCATATCATATATTACCATAGCAGGACTGAAAATGATTGTTCTACTTTATTAAATGTTTTAAAGTTACAATACTTTCTTAGTTGTTAATATCATGAGTACACTTGCGTTATAAAATTTTGAGTTTTACCTATCTATTGTTCTAGTGAGAAATAGCCACTTTGCACTGGGGAGAACGTCTTCGGTTCTGAAATGTATAGTATGTTTACAAAGTATGAACCTTTTGTTTTGACGAGAGAGTAACTGAATGGGTTTATTTATACGTTTCTTTTTTACCTTGGTGAGCAGTAGGACTCTCTTCTGCAGGCGACGGACAAGCGAATCCTGATTCTCTCGTTTCTTCTGTTCTTCTTGAGCTTTGGCTCGCAGCTGAGCGATCTCGGGCATGAGGTCAGTGCGGGCCTTCTCCACAGAGCGAATGCTGAAAGAGACCGATCGGAAACGGCAGAATAACATTAGGATAGAGCAGCTCTGGGGAGAACACAAAAGAACTGAATCCTCTATATCCTGGAAGGTCATTTCCATATAACATAAAGGCTGCTTTCTGAGTGTTCACAGCTGAATATATGCTCTTTGTTGCTGGGCCGTTCTGGGAAATGGCACAATGTTATGTGGAAGACAGTGAGCCATAAACAATTCCCAGACACAGCCCTGAAAACACCCCCCTGGTGAAGATAAATGAATGTGCATATCTGATTGTGATTAATCCATAATCATTACAATCATTAGCTTAACTAGTCACTAACTAACTAGTCATGGATGTAGTGTACTTTGATATAGTTAAACAAATGCTCACATTGTCATATGAGACATGTATAACCAAATATTAATATACATATTGCAGGGTGAGGTAAAAAAAAATGTTTTCTGCTCCAGATATACACTTTTCAAACTAATGTATTATTTTTAAAAAGTAACATTAACACGACAGTAATTTGAACATAGCTTTCATAAAAATATAATTCATTCATTCATAAAAATATACAGCAAAACATAAATGTGCAATTATTATTTTTTAATTTGTTTTGACTACCTAATATCCCCATTCAGCCCAAAACCATTGTATGGAAAGCAAATCCTCACCTTACATTATTCCTCTCAGATGTACTTCACAATACACTTCATCACAACTTCAAGTATAATACTCAGATGCAGAACCATAGACAATATAACAAAGAAAAATAAATGACCATTTTTCAGGTTCACTGTTTTTATATTATGTCTATATGCAAAGCAATTCCATATTTCACTTCTACAGCTCTGCTTTTCAGCGAAATGAGCAAGATTGATCTCTGGCATTCCTAACACTTACCGAACTGCCGCCAGGTATCGAAATTAGCGCAATTTTACACTTTTCGCATTTTCGATATTGCTGTATTTGATACTGCTATGGGGCAGTTCTTAAGCGATGTCACTGTTAAGGCACAATAACGGACATCAAAACAGTTAGCAAAATGGCAGCACGTATTTATATGACAAGAAGCTGTTTGTTTGTGTACGCATGTGTCTTCTGGAGATAAAGGAAGGATGTTTGATACAGATAGACTTTGACTGGGGGAGCACTTTTCCACTTGACCTTGCAGAGTGAGAGAAATTACCCACAGCAAGAGTTCAATTCCATCAAATGTGCTAGAAAAGTGTGTGCGAGTCTTTGAATCTGCTGGATTAAAGGGAGCGAAAGTACTAAGACAGTACGGGTGGATGTAATTGTGCTTTCTGGAGGTAGTTAACAAGGGAAATTTGTTTGTTGGAGGAGGGCAGGTGAGTTTGTGTGGGCCGGCGTTTGCAAGAGCGAGTCAGCGTGTGTGTGTGTGTGTCCTCATAGCTAAATTGATTAACTCCTCTCATCTCTTCCAGATGCTAACTATCCAGCCCAATTTGAGCTGTAATGAAAATAATCATGGCCTGCTGTGGAGGGTCAATAATGCACAATCTAATCACAAAACCATACTCGTCTCCTATCAATATGACCTCAGCACACACTGAGGCTTATTATGCAAATTGCCTCTATTCGTTAGTGTATATAGGGTAATTGATTTAGTTGGCCCAGTTTCTCAACATAGGAGGAGTAGCTTAATGGAGTGATTCAACCAAGTGGACCCCATGAATGCACACCAACACACACAAACACGTATGTAAAGCGCCTATAAGCACTTGCATTATAACACAAAGAGGGTGATTTTACGGTCCACATTATTCCATTAAGGTAATAATTCACAGCCACTGCATTTCTATTTAAACGTTTGAAAATTATCACCAAAATAGCTGAGGGTACATCCTCCATACGGATTATCGTCTGGTGCGTATCGTAGCCTATTTAGGAAAAAATTCACCTGCCAACATGCATCCAACATGTTAACCAAACAACCTTGTTTATTAACATGGTGTTTATGGGCAACAAAATAGGAAATACATGATATCACAATAACAGACATGCATTTTTGGTTTAATTCGGTTTTTATTTTGCATATTTGATTTTGGTAAATGAGATTTTTAAATGTATTCATTTAGTAAAAAGCAGTAAGTGATTACAGTCATTATTTTTGAACTAGTGCTGATTCTTGCAATAAATAATTTGTATGTACTCTACAAAAATAGCTGTTCCATCCAAATCATGTCCTTTTTGTTAGGGTGCAAATTACTTTTTACATTTTTTTCAGGAGTAAATGCAAAAATAGAATGATAGGCCAATTGATATGATTGAATATCACAAAACATGAAAACAATATTGAGATTCAAATGTTTTGCTATATTGCCCTGCCCTACTCCAGGTGGCTATATAAATAAAAGAGCCAATCACGAATTGGTAAAGTCATCGCATCACTGCAGCTTCTATAGAGACCCAACCTGGGACCCACGTTTTTTCTTCTATAAATGTCAGAAACATTTACAACACAGATCATGTTAGATTTTATTGCTGACTCAAAATATGTTATTCAAAATATGAGTATTTTCCCATTAAAATAGATAGAAATTGGTCTTGTAAGCCTGAAATATCTGCCTGGAGCGGTTGAAAATATGGCTGACAGAGTGAACTGGCCTTCCTTGAAAGGGACTTTGAGCATAAGCAGCAAATTATCCCAATATATGCAAAATATGATACCACTGTTGTCAGATTTCATACCTAATATGAAATAAGCCATTTCATTTGTAAAAGTCTGAAATGTGTGAAATTGTGACAGTTGCTCGTGTTCTGTTAGTATTACGGCATATTAATAAAGTTAATTACAAATTCACATCATCTGCTACATTCTGCATAAAAAAATTATAATAATAATAATAATAATAAATTGCGATTTATTGACACTTAATTATTGAAATCTATTGACACCCCTGGTTAACTTGCATTTGTCAACCAAAAATAGTGTATTTGTTGCCATTGGTATTGATCAGGTATTACTACCGAGGTATCACAGGCAATTATGGTTTTGAAACCAAAATGTTATAAGACATCGATCCATGCCTACGTCAAGTAATGTCTGAAATTAACAACAAGAACCACAAAAAAAAGTATTGTTCACAAAATTATTGTTTAGACACCCTTCATTCACCAGAGGTGAGTTTCTTTGCAAAAATAGGCCTACATCTGATAGAAACACATTAAAAAGTAAGCAATAAAAAGAGGAGGAGTTTTTTTGGAAAGAACCAGACAGCCCCAACTTCTTCCATAAAGAACTTGAAGAAATGACAGACTCATTACTTTGCAAAGCTGTTTTAGACGACATCATAGTTCATAATTAGCCCAATCTCAACACTCAGCTCATTAGTGAGATCTGATATTGTCAGAGTTTCGTTTGACTTGACTGCTCAAGTGACGAGCCGCGCAGCGCCGACACGCACCAACTCCCCTCAACCAATGTCTGACAATTAGAGAGAGGGAGAGACCAGAGATAGACTGAAAGAGCATCAAAGAGATCGGCTAATGCTGGCTGGCAAAACTCAAGAAAAGACCCCATTACCGCCTTTGAAAGAACTGCACAGGATGAAAAGAGACCCACATTAGAGGCCTTGTCAAATAATGACATTTTTAAGCACAAAAACAGACATGAACCCACATAGCGAGGGAGAGACTGTCCCAATCTATCACTTGAGGGACAGATCACACGCTCTGGAGTAGAGCTGTCGCTCACGAGCGAAGGTTCAATAGAGACTGTCCATCTCAATTGTTACAGAGAACGTCAAATCTCACAAATCATGCAGTGACAGCGGGGCTCGAATATATCAAATATTTAATCTGAAATTACTTTAGTTCTTACCAACAATCAGCTCTGTGACATTAAAGAAATAACTTTGGAACTGTAGTGTAAAATTCTCAAATTTGGTTACACTTTATTTTGATAATCCACTTTAGACATTCTACTAACTATTATACTAGTATACCATTCTACTAGTAATTTTACAACAACATGTCATCTAATCCTCATTAATTTTCAACTACATGTCTACTAACTCTCAGAGTAGACTGTTAGTTTAAGTTTAGGGTTTGTAGAATAAGTTGACATATACTTGCAAAGTATCTTACAGTCAGTATATTTTATGTTGTGGACCCATCAAAATAAAGTGTTTGAAGATATTAAGCAGACAGTCTATTAATAATCTAATGACTACTAGTTCACATGTAGTTACAAAGTTACTCACGTTAGTAGAATATCTAAAGCGGACTATCAAAATAAAGTGTTACCTCAAACTTACCTCCACAAAACTTTTTAAATCATTGAGTGATGAGTCAAAATTTATGACCCAAAGTCAGTGATTTATACCTTAATGCATGTGAATGTGTGTATTCACCTGCTATTGAGTGAGTAGTTCTGCTGTTTCAGGTTCAGTTCTCGCTGTTGAATCTGTATGACCTCCCTGGACAAATCCTCAGGTTTCCTACAACAAAATAATTTGAAAGTAAGAAGAGACAGGCAGGTATTTCATAAAAAAAAAAAAAAAAAAAAAAAAAAAAAAAAAAAAAAAAATCAGAAGAGTCAAATTCTGCAAAGAAGAAGAAAAAAAAAAAACTTTATTGAACTTTATTGACTTTATTCAACAATTCGTCTCCTCTGTCTCAGCGTAGTGCCATTTTGGAGAATATCCTCTGGATGCAAACTGCATATGCTGTTCTGTGTCAGCCATGCCACAGGGATACTCTGTTTTCATTCAAATCAAAGTTTAAAGAAACGTAGAAGACATATCCGTGAGGTGCGGCTGACCCAGAACAGAATACGCAGTTTGCATCCAGCGGATATTCTCCAAAATGGTGCTACGCTGACACAGAGGAGACAAATTGTTGAATAAAGTCGTTTTTTTTTCTTTGCGTACAAAAAGTATTCTCATAGCTTCATAACGTTAAGGTTGAACCCACTGATGGCAGATGGACTATTGTGACTGTTTGTTTTTTATACTTTTCTGTGCCTTGACCGTGTTAATTGTTTGGCAGTCAATGGGACAGTCACAAGCCTCCCGGTTTTCATTAAAATATCTTAAATTGTATTCCGAAGACAAATTAATCTTTTACAGGATTTGAACGACATGGGTCCTGGTTTTCATCTAAAATATCTTAAAAAGGGAAAGGGAAGTGGTTATGCTCTGCATTTAACCCATCCAAGTGTACACACAGTAGTGAACACACACCCAGAGCAGTGGGCAGCCATTTATGCTGCGGCGCCAGGGGAGCAGTTGGGGGTTCGGTGCCTTGCTCAAGGGTCTCACCTCAGTCGTGGTATTGAAGGTGGAGAGAGGTTATTTTGGTTATTCACTCCCCCCACCTACAATCCCTGCCGGACCTGAGACTAGAACCCACGACCTTCGGGTTACAAGTCCAACTCTCTATCCATTAGGCCACGACTCCCCGAATGGTGTTCCGAAGACGAACAAAGATTTTACGGGTTTTGAACAACATGGGGGTAAGGGATTAATAACAAAATATTCATTTTGGGGTGGAGTAACCCTTTAACCTTCAGAAAATGTGGATAACCCACCTCAAGGTCAAAATATATCACAATGAGCCATTTATAATTTCCAATTATTATTACAAGGTTTGCAATTCTATTTCCTAAATTTGGGACGCGTCTAAAAAAAAAAAGTAACAAGTAAAATCATGTTTTTTTTGTGTGTGCGCGTGTTATTTTTTTTTTTAATTACACAGTAAGTGTATAAAAAAACTAAAATCTGACATTCTTTAAATTAATTTTCTAGCAATGTATTTTGTATGGAGTAACGGACAAGTAAATATTAATTTTGGAAATTAAAATTAGTTAATTGAAATAGTGTTCATGCAATTAATCAAATGTTAATTCAACAGATTGTGTCAATTATGATTTTAATTGGTAAGACAAGTTAAAATGACTTAGACATCTGAGGTGTTTAAAGTTGAGATGAAACTGAAGTAGCGACACACTTTGCCTTGCATTTTGTGATCTACTGTGAAGTATAACAAATTATCGGGATACAAAAGTAGGGCAGGGACTCGGTTCGATCCATCACTTAATGTTTCAATTTTATGTTACAAGCTATGCATTCAAAAATGGAGGCAGATCTGAATGTGAGCTTGTGGGAGCGGCGTTTAAGTAGACTGCATAATGTTTAATTAAAGTAAAAAAAAAAGATGCACGGATAAATAATTCACATGGATTTACAAAATAGATAACTTTAAAACTGTCTATGTTTTATGTTCCATACAAGGGCTAAGCAGGGCTCAAGACTCATTCTTCCCACTGGTCGCACTTGTGCAACTAACTTTCTCAGTTGGCACGAGCACATCATTTGGTCGCAATTTTTTATTTATTTTTTTGATACAACATTTGATTAATCAATGCATGTTGATGAACTTTTATCATAGTTTATAGTTATATGGTAACGAAAGTGTTCAACATTCAACCCGTTCTTTTTCATCAGTATTATTTGTGATTTAAATTTTGTGAACAGGAATTACCCTTTTTGCTTTCCCTTTCAAATTCGCAATCTTGGTGTTACGCTTTACCTTTCACTTTTTAAGACTAAAACAAAAGATGGATTCATTGTTATCCTTAATTAAAAAGCACAACAACAATAAAATAACAGTACGTTACAATGACAAACTATCTTACATAACATTTAACAAAAACGAATAAGATGAGGCATGTTTAGCAAACACTGAGGAATCAAATAATAATAATAATAATATTTAAAAAATAAGGAAAGCCTCCATAGCATGAGGTAAACAGCAAAGATAACAAGCTTTTCAAAACGAAAACAAAAAGAAAAGTAAACCTAAACTGGCTGTCCTTGACAGAACGTGCATGTTTTTTCTACAAGAATACCAACATGTTCACCTTCTCTGGTTTAAGAAATGGTCTTTTACTTTAGTTTGAAATCCAAATCCTCCGTTGAGCTCCGTCCGCGGCGTGCACCATTGCGCTCGTGCTGACGAGGCGAGTATAAAAACCAGACTCTACCCACGAAGCGCTCGCGCTGAAAGCGCCTCTCTTCACGTGATCAGTGAAATCTGACTCCTGCTACAAAGTGCTGCGGCTGGCAGCGCGCGCTGTATGAAGCAGCGCAGACCATGCACTCGCACAAGTGCAACCACGTCCAATTTTTACTCGCACACTCTTAAAAAAGGGTCGCAGTCTAGAGTCCCGCTAATTATGATCCACAATAGTTTACCTAAAGCATCTAATAGTTCTGACAAAAAAATTAAAAAGAAAGTGTTTTTCTTGTCATAATTGTAGAGTGTACCTTATTCATGAAAAGCATTCTATAAAAGCCCACAAACTGTAAACTCTGAAAACTCATTCTCAAACTTAAACTCATTCTATAAAAGACTCATTAGCGCCTGCTAATGAAACAAATTCATTTGTGAACTCATGATAGAATCGGTTTCCTAAAAGAGATGAAGACTATTTCTCCAAAGTCCAAAGCTATTTACTTTTTCTAATTAAAAGTACAATTGTTTCCTTACGTATTGCCCTGACTATGTTTTCAAAATGTGTTTCTCTTTTAAAATAGCTCTTTGTGAAAACACCTTGACTTTTCTAATTCGTCAAGCCCACATACATTTCAAAATTACTCATTGTTCAGCTGGTTTTTTTTGTTTCTAAAACTTGAAGTCATAACAGAAGTTATGCAAGTTAATAATCACTAGGCCATGATTTAAAAAAAAAATGCAATCTTCATTTGAAAGATTTGATATAAAGTCTTCAAATGTCATTCCGTTACACAGGATTCTTGTTATTTTCTCAAGCATTCTCATAAAAGCAGGTTGACAATTCTGCAAATTCACTTTATAAATGCTGTTTTGCTTGCTGGAAGTACACAGCACAAGAAATCAGTAGCATTATATATTCAAACTGCCTAATATATTCACATTTATTTGTATATAACATACATAGCTAACCACTGGGTCATGTTTCAAATGATCATAAGGCATGTTAAATTACATCTGCCTTCTTTGATTTGCATAATTAACGGAGCTGTCAACATCAAACAAAAGGCACAGGAACTTAAATCACACCCACAGACAGAAAGGCTTTGAATGCATTTGCTCAATTTTGACAATTTTTCTTTAAATTTCTGTGATGAAAGTGCGATCTTATGGCTGACACTTTTGTTCTGTATTTGAGATGAAAGCTAATTCTGAAGACAATTGGTTAAGCATTCAAACAGTAGGAATATCACAGCAGAGGGAACATAAAGGAAAGGAATTATAAGACAGAGTACGATAAATTTGAGTATGTATTTCTCTTTCCCTCTTCATTTTTCAGAAAGTTATCTTTCGTTTCCTTCACAGCGAGACAAAATGAGTCTACGGTACAAAAAAGGAAAGTCCCAACCGCTGCACTTTTCTTTGCCGAGACAAAACATTGAGAAGATTTGACACCGGTTTCTTTTATTTGGAGAATCCCCACGAGAGTTACATTGCTCACCCAGGTAAAACATGAGAGAGCAGAATGAAACTACTGCCTGACATATTTATACTGCCGGTGAATGTGGTGGTTCATAGGCCTGGAGAGCAGAATGTGTAATGTTCAATGATCAATCAGAATCCAAAATCAGATTTCTGCTCCACCAAAGCGAGACGGGCACTTTGGCTCATTCGCTGTGCCAATATCCTTTCAGAGCAATGGAAATTCATTGGGAAGAGTTTGATTACATAAAGTGTTTTACCTATGTGAATGTAAGCATAATCAGCTGAATCTCGCATTCAAACGCCTCACCCAAGGCCATATCATACTTCAAAGACAAGAAGTGCATACAAACAGAAACAAAAGACCTTCGCTGAGAAAAACAGACGTCACTGAGAACAAGGAGGAGAGAAATTATCTGAGGAGGAAGAACCTATATGAGAATTAAGATTCTGCCCAGATACATGAAGGATATTGACTCTGCAAAACTGTGACCAATTACGTGCCGTTTGAAGTTAATAATCATTATTATATACGGAATAGTCAAAGAGGGAGGTTTATGCTCTACCACTTTCAAACACACACATACATCTAAAATAATCATTACACGATCATTCACAACAAATTTGCAATGACTTTGTTGGAAATGTAAAATTATGCACCGTCGTGAATATCGCAATGGTTTTTATTTGCCCATAAGTGAAGACTGAAGGCGAGTAAATGATTAATGAATTTTCATTTTCTGGTGAACTATCCTTTTGAAAGGCTTCAGCAAAAATATATGTAGGTAAATATAGCTGTTTATTATGATATGGGTGAATATAATTGAAATCAATTAAATAATGTTCCATTTGTTCATTTAAAAGAAAAACATTTCATGCATAATTTCGACCAGATTTTTATTTATTTTTTCTTGTATTAAACAGTTTAAATCTAATTGGATGCAATTTCTGTTTGGAATGATAGTTCCTCTGATACCCTTAGTTAAAAAGAGCTGAAAAGGTTTTGCTCAAAGCTCTTCCACCACAATCAATTGACGCAAACTTAAACATTTCATCTGTTGAAAATTACAGCACTTACACGACACTACAAACATCTGTTTTCAGAGTTAAGATGTGTCAGACGAGGAACAGAGCCGTCACGTCTGCAATGTATTAAACATACAAAAATAAATAAATAAAGGCTGTATTAAAAATACAGTTAAAAACAAAACTGTAATATTGTGACCAAATTATTACCAGTTAACAACCATTTTCTCTTTTAATATATTTTAAAACATCATTTATTCCTGTGATGCAAAGCTGAATTTTCAGCATCATTACTCCAGTCTTCAGTGTCACATGATCCTTCAGAAATCATTCTAATATGCTGATTTGGTCCTCAAAAAACATTTCTTATAATTATCATAAATACTAGGCCAAGAGTCTAAATATATTCTTAATTTTGTCTAAACTCTAAAGTTATTGTAGCTCCTGCAATATATTAACGGTGTATCTCACAAGTGCACATACTCGAAAAGTGTCTGCAACAATCTATGCCTTCACCAACTAGTCAGACTTAAAACATGAAAGGGCGAAGCTTCAGTGCAGAAGTGTGCGTCTAGCTTAAGATTTCATTCTGTGAACATCCTAATATGTCAGGTTGTCATTCAATGTCATTATTCAGTAACCTACATTGAGTTAGAGTTTCCATTCCTCTATAAATAAAACATATACTGTGGAAACGCACATCAACACCAAAACATGCCGTTCACCACTTTTTTAATTTTTTTTAATATATTAATACAACTTTGTATTAATATTCTATACTTTTTTTGTGGTAAAGACTAGTCACTAGACCTATCAATAAATCTGTCAAATGATATATACATATTAGTAACATAATTTTCAGAGAGTGTAAGAATAACTTTTATTATTTATAATAGAGAGCCAGCACTCAGTTTAGTGATTTAGTCTTGCATTACCATCTTCCACCCTCGCTTTGACCCTAGATCACCAAAAATGAAAGCCCTATAACTAATTTATTAAACCTGTATTTTTTTTCCTTCAATGGAAAACAAAAGTAGAAACTTTAATAATTTACTAAATCACTGTATTCACTGGCACTGCTACATGAACATCTTTATGTCAGGTCTTCAGCAGTCATACGATAGCTTTATGTGAAAACTTAGATAGTTATTTTTCTCCTCTTTAAATCAGATGAACTCAAGAAAGAAAATCAATGAATTTGTCCGATTAGATTAACTGACTCATTGCAAAGACACTCAAACGAATGACTTGTTTTTGAACCTGTTAACCAGATTAATCAAGATTCTAAAGAAATGACTTAAAATTCATTCTGTTCCTCACACAAAGCTATCATATGATTTTGCAACTTTTTGAAGCTTCATTATGACTGCAGAAAAAGGAACTATTCTACTCTGGAACTATTATTGTTAGTTTTCTATCAGCAGATGTTTAGATACTCATAATATCATTAAATATTGGTAAGGGATATTAAACAGATAAGATCTGTCACCCGCTCTGGTATCTGACGTTTCAGTACAGTGATTGACTAATAAGAGACTCAGTGTTTGTCATTTTGAGGGGTACTTCAAGAGCACTGTGTGTGTGTTCCACCAAATCCACATAAGCCATTAAACAGACAATGTTTATATCTTTCCACATGACTGACAAAGCACATTTACACCTCACACGATCAATAGAACACATGCATATGCAAACACACTAAAACTGCTCCACATCAGCCACTGTTTCAGCATCTATAACAAGCTGACCTTGAAAACACTGCACAAGCAGAGAGCATGTAGAATTTACAAGCAATAACACTGACTGACCTAACACAAGTCAATAGACCTACACAGGCACAGATGCAGAGGAGAGAAACAACATGTTTCTTGGGATCAGAGCGCCCTCTGGTGGCATTGTAATCCACCATATGAACCAAAAGTATTGAGTTTCTTGGATTATATAACAACACCCTCAAACCTGCCTTCATATAATGATTGTCAGTTATCAGTCAGGCTTTTAAGGCAATATTTCCAGCCAAATAATTACTTTAGCTATGCATTTATTAAATAATATTTAGAATTCATAAGAAAATACCCACCTAATATTAAGTCCTGTGGACTGGCCAATGTTTTCCCAAGCCTGCAGTTCATGCTCCAGTTTCTAGAAGATCCACAATGTTGGATTAAAACCGTACAATAAAATTCAAAATACAAAACACTATGATTACACCCCTTTTGGGAGTAAAATATCAAGCACAATATAATTTATAATCAGAGCGTCAATTTTGCATAGCAAGACCAGACTAGGGGTGTGTGATATTGAAAAAATATGATCTCAATATTTTTTTTTCGATAACGATAATTAGACGATATTTTGCAGAGTGTGTTATTGTGCTGATATCTGACTACCGTGGACAGCTGCAGTTTTTGATATTCTTCATATTCGGTGTGCTCAGTTCACATCAGTGAACAATTAATCTTTTCATTTAAGTTTAAATTGATTTTTACCTTTAATAAAGCTATTTTTTGGTTACACTTTATTTCGATAGTCCACTTTAGAAATTCTACTAACTATAAGTAACTTTGTAACTATGTCAATGACATGTCAACTAATTCTCATTCATTTGCAACTACATGTCTACTAACTCTCAGTAGGGTAGGTTTAGTAGAGTAAGTTGACATTTACTTGCAAAGTTTCTTATAGTCAGTATGTTGTGGACCAATCAAAATAAAGTATTAGAACATATTAAGCAGACCGTCTACTAATACTCTAATGACTGCTAATGACATGTAGTTGCAAAGTTACTTACTGTTAGTAGAATGTCTAAAGTGGACTATCGAAATAAAGTGTTACCATTTTTTTCTAATAGTGTATATCTTTTGAGTCAAATTGTTACATTTAATCAGTCAATTAAGATAATACACATTTAGGCTGTTACCAAACAAATGAAACCAGCATCATCAAAATTAATTTTTGATGCAGAAGTTGCATCTGAAGTGGCATTTAGATGCATTTACACACTGTTTAATGCAGCTCAGAGGAACATGGAGTGCTTTAACCAGTTAAAAATGCATAATGTTTTGACATTTTAAACACAAAACATTGAATACTGATATGTAAAATTATTTTAAAAATTAAAAGACTTTAATTACGATATTAATCGCAGACAATATATAATCACACAGCCCTAGACCAGACATATTTAGCAAATACTGCACATTAAAAAGGCACCATATAAAAGCACATATTCTTGTTCACATATTCAATCTCAAACTGGTCTCTGCATGTGTGTAACTGTTTACCTCTTTCTCCAACTCTACTTTCAGTTTCTCCTCCATCACTCTCTCCATTCTCTCCAACTTCCTCCTCAACCCCTCAGTCTCTTCTCTCAGCAGACTGTTGTTCTCTTTTGTCTCTCTGAGAAGGAAATTGAGAGATAATTGACCGTAGTTATAAATAATGATTTATGCATGCATTCATCACACAAAAAGTTTGTTGATAACACTGTTGATACCTTAAGTAAGTATTTTCCTCCCGCAGACGTTTAAATTCCCGCTCCAGTTCAGGCAGTCTAGCCACTTCAGATTTCATGTTTTTCACAATCACAGAGTCTTGCTCCTGAAGAGCCAAACGCCTCTCCAACTCCTGCAGACGGACAGCACACATAAGAGGGAGCAAGGCACAAATAAGACAATTTCTTGATGTAAAATATAAGTTGAGCATTCTTTTTTTTTTTTTCACCGACTTGGTAATTAATAGCATTATTTTTGACATCCCTCAGTGCTCCACACATAGAAATTGAAGAATAAGACTGAAACACAAATACCTTCATCTTGAGTTCACTATCTGTGCTGGTGGAATGAGATGACTGCAGATTTTGGTACCTCTGACTGACATCCTGGAACTTCCTATTATTATCAGATGAAAAACAACACAGTACATATGTATTAAGTAGAAGATATGAGGAAAAGTGTACATTTGTGTATGTGCGAATTCATACTTGCGCTGCACATCCAGTTGTTCCTGCAGGGCCTGGATCTCCAGGTTCTGGGTGGAGAATTTGGACTCCTGAATCTGGATCTGTTGTTTGAGCCTTCGTGTCTCATCTTTCAACTCACTGATCATCTGCAACATGAAAAAAAAATATTTTAATTAAACAATTGCAATCCTAACGGTATTAACAGAAACATAATTGCTATAAAAAAAATCATATTTGTAAACAATGATTGCCATAGGCGTTTTATTTTTTGTGAATGTACAGGGGTCTGTTTCATAAAACAAGTTTACCAAATAAGCAAGGTTTATTTCAGTTAGCCTGACATTGTCAATTGATTTGGTTCAAAATAAGTCAGACTAACTGCAATAAGCCTGGCTTGTTTGGTAAACTTGTTTTATGAAACAAGAGTGCCCCCCACACTCTTTAAAAAGTTCACGCTCAGTGAGATTTGCTTTTTTTAAAATTTAATTCAGCAAGGACGTATTAATCATAAGTGACGGTAGAACACAGTTCTGTTTTTTTTAATAAATGCTGTACTTTTACTTTTTATTCAAAGAATCCCCAAATAAATTCCACAAAAAAATATTAAGTATGATGTGTTTCTTGAGCAACAAATAAGCATATCAGCATATCATGTGACTCTGGAGACTAGAGTAATGGCTGCTAAAAATTCAATACTTAAAAAATAGAAATTATTTTAAATTGTAATATTATTTTGCCATTATCCCCCCGGTTTTTCTGTATTGTTTTTAAAAAATAAATGCAAACTCGACCCCAAACTTTTGAGATTCGATGTATATACATGTGTATTAAGTTATCAGTCACAGTCTCAGCCTCAGACGTCACGCCCACGGAACGTTGGCTAAACGTCTGATGCATATGGCACACAAAAGTGGAAACACTTCAGGAGCTTCAAAGTCATCCTAGCTATTAAAAACAGTTACAACCATTGATATTTTACTCTAATCTCATGTGTCAATAAAACAAAACATTTTAATAATTCATCAAACCATTTCACGGGAGCATTTTTTCATCTTTCTACAAACACTAATACAAAAGAAACATAATAAACACACACCTGGTCTGCCTCAGCAAGTTTGCTGTCTTTTTCATTTGCTTTCTTGTGGAGTTCCTCAACGTTACGCTTTAAAGCCTTGTTGTTTTCCATTTGTTCATTAAGAGCTTGATTTCCTTTCTCTTCTCTTTCTTCCAGACGTCTGATCTTCAACAGTAACTCCCTGTTACGGTCAATTTCCCTCTGCAAATGCAATCAGACAGACACATACACACACAAGGTCAAATTAGGTTTTTCACAGCAAAGACTGGACAATCTTGCCTTGAATGCACCAAATCACATCCTAATGGATTTTGCCTACAGTGTTTCTCACACCTTGTTTTAGGCTGCAATAGTTTTTTTTAATATTGAGGAATATGTTTAAAAAATGGGAGTAAGGGGACAGTAAAAGAAAATCCAACAGAGCCCATGATTTACAGCACTATGCCACCTATCACTCACCTGTAAGTCTCTGGAGCTGCTGTTCGCCTCTTTCTCCAGCTCTATCCGGGCCCGTTTGTGACTGAGCACCATCTGTTGTTTCTCTTGAGTGAGCTGTAGCAGGCTAGTGTGAGAACGGACGCGCTCTGCAGCCTCCTCCAACTACACACACAACAACAAAATTCAATAATTTGCTCTACACATACTATATTAAAGGAACAGTTCACACACAAAAAAAAAATTCTCTCATCCTCAGGACATTCAAGATGTAGATGAGTTGGTTCCTTTATTAAAGAAATTTAGTATTACATCACTTGTCACCAATGGATCCTCTGCAGTGAATGGGTGCCGTCAGAATGAGACATCACAATAAAAACATCACAATAATCCACACGACTCCAGTCTATCAATTAATGTCTTGGGGAGCGAAAAAAGCATGTTTGTAAGAAACAAATCCATCATTACAAGTATTTGAACTTTAAACCATCGCTTCTGGACAAAATATGACTCTACAATCCATAATAAAGCTTAATCAAGTGGAAAAGTCCATTCCCTGTTATCCTCTCATATCAAAATCCACAAACATTTGTTTAGAACTGTTTTGGAATTTTGTTTGCAAGCCATGCTTGATCGGTGCATATTTCTCTCCTGATTCAAGATGACTTTTGCACTGGAGAAAGTTTAAAAAAAGTTTTAACATTTGAATGACTTAATTTTTGACTTCACAAAATGTTAATTGATGGACTGGAGTTGAGAGGATTGCTTGTAGATAACTGTGACGTTTTCATTAGCTGTTGGGACTCTCATTCTGACGGCACCCATTCACTACATTGGTGAGCAAGTGTTGAAAATGCTCAATTTCTCCAAATCTTGACTTGATAGTGAGTAAATGTTTAGCTAATGTTCATTTTTGGGTGAAATATTCCTATAAGAGACATACTGCATATTTTTGAGATCATGGAATTGAAATTTAGATACTTCGGTAAAAATGAGTTCTGAAATATGAAAGGAGTCTGTGACTTGCCTCCACTCTTTTAGTATAAAGATTCTGAAGACCACTTCTTCCAAAGGCTGGCTCAGTCTCCAGTAAAGAGCGCTCTGGACATGATATCAAACTCTTGAAAGATTTCAGCGTTGAGAAGATTGTGGTGTCATCCTCCATATCATCCATATTGGCAATGTCTTCACAGCCTCCTCAGCTGAGTATGGAAAAATGTAATTATATAAAATCGTAAAAAGTCATTAATAAACCTCCTCAATTCCCTCAAGAAACCTACTGATTAAACCAAAAATTAAACAATACATGTAAAATATGGTCAGTTCAGTTTAAAGTAATGAGCATGTATCTGTACCCCATTTGGATGCTATTAACATTTAAGCAGCTTATTATTGAAATATTGAAAAATATAAGTACATCCGACATCATATGATGAAGAATAAAATGTGTTTCAATAATTCTCAAATAATATGTCGCCATATTTTAAAAATACACCAAAATATAGCTTTCTCTAGTATGTTCCCACTGTTGAACAGCACGTAACAAGAATTTTCATATTTTGTTAAAAATGAAATAAGGGGTCTAATGTAGTAAAAACTGACACTTGACATTTACTGAGTGGGGAAATATTTTCCCTCATGGTATTGGATGACAATACCATGGTAATTTGCTACATACCATGGTACTAATGGTCTGCCCCATTCATATATCATGACATTTAAACGGTATACAACACAGAACTTCAAAGAGTACTATGGTATTATCACAGTTCATGGTCCAAAACATAGTATTTCCTTTTACAGACTCAAGATCTCATTAAAACAGATTAAATAACGAATTAAATGAACTGTTTTACAATTCTTATTAATGAGGTAGCCATTAATAGAGACGATATATGAAGTTAAATGACACATGCTAACAGTTCAGTGTGTTTAATTAGCAAGCGTTCAGCTAACTTACCTCACTAATATTCGTCAAAAAGACGATTTTTACAAACAGGCTAAAACGCAGACCGAATAAAAACGCACTAACATAAGTTAGGTGTCTTTCTTTCGAATTAATATTGAAGAGAAATCCGTAACTCACTCTTGACAGCCAACTCTCTCTGCGCTCGTGTCTCTAGTTTGAACTTGCAGCAGTTTTGTTGTCGCTACTTCGTGTGTGTGAGGAAATGAGCGCTGCTTCGCCCAACAACACAACAGCGCCACCTGTGTGGATGGGCGGAACAGATTCATTCATTCTATATACCGCTTTCATCGAAATTTGAATTGGTCGACTAACTAAAAATACCATGTAAACCCATGCTGGAAAATCCAACTTATTCTTCTTGTTTATTGAACTGGTGCGTAAAATTGCTATCACACAAGCAGGCGCTAGTGAGGTCGTTCACTCTGACGCGTCACTCACGCGCTCCAATACACGGAAGATGTGACGTTGCGCTGCTGAATGGATGAAGCGAAGCTCTGTGCTGCAGGATTGACACAAACCTCACACGGATCGTACAGTGATTTACTAAGTTTGCAAATTTTACAATGGCCAGTTCTAGCGCGGATCCGACAACACTGTGCCTGTTTGATGTGGACGGGACTTTAACAGCAGCTCGCCAGGTGACAGGATTAAAGCGGAAGGCGTTATCTAGTCTTGTTCATACAGTAATACCATTCAAGATTGATTTTATGTATAAACACTGTAAGTCAAATATAGTTATGAACTGATTTTAAATGAAATACATCCTGGTGAATTACATTTTGTAGTGCAAGAATTTAATTCAGTAGTTTGCTACCTTAAAAACTCCAGGGACCCCCATTGTCCACAACAATATTCAAAGGCCCAGTGACTTTTCTGGTTTTTCTTGATTTACTGGAATTATATATTTAAAAATATTTAACTAAAACGTGTATAAAAATCATTATAAAATGCACTATTTATGACATTTCTAGAAATGAAAAAAAAAACACACTTTAAAAATATATACCTCATATATGCAGTTTTTCCAAGATGGTGAAAATATATGAATCATTTTAATAAGTCAGTAAAAATGAGACATTAATGGATTATTTTACTGCTTGTTGAAGTCATTTAGATGCCCCCTTGGAAGTGCTGAGACCCCCTGATTTAACTTGATTTAAGTGACATGAAATAAAAGATTGTAAGGTTGCATTTCAAGGCAGAAGAATAAGTATTTCTGTTTCAAATGTTGATGTATGGAAGATTGTGATTAGTTGTGACACTTTTAACCTCCAGTGAATATGTTCTCAGGGGTACATTTACTTTTTGAAAGTCAGTTTCTCTGTAGGCAAACGTTAAATCATTGCTACAGAACAGCTTTTTAATGTTTCAATAGATAAGGGGGAAAAACTGTAACACACACTTGGACCCTACAGCAGGGGATGTTGTTACCCAACATTTAACCTGAAAAATAATTATGAACAACATAGCAATTCATGAAACCTCACATAATGGAAAAGGTAAAAGAAAAGAAAATCAATATACAGGTGCTGGTCATAAAATTAGAATATCATGAAAAAGTTTATTTCAGTAATACCATTCAAAAAGTGAAACTTGTGTATTAGATTCATTCATTACACACAGACTGATATATTTCAAATGTTTATTTCCTTTCATTTTGATGATTATAACTGACAACTAATGAAAGTCCCAAATTCAGTATCTCAGAAAATTAGAATATCAATTAAGACCAATGCAAAAAAAAAAAAGATTTTTAGAAATGTTGGCCAACTGAAAAGTATGAACATGAAAAGTATGAGCATGTACAGCACTCAATATTTAGTTGGGGCTCCTTTGGCCTGGATTACTGCAGCAATGCGGCGTGGCATGGAGTCGATCAGTCTGTGGCACTGCTCAGGTGTTATGAGAGCCCATGTTGCTCTGATAGTGGCCTTCAGCTCTTCTGAATGGTTGGGTCTGGCGTATTGCATCTTCCTCTTCACAATACCCCATAGGTTTTCTATGGGGTTAAGGTCAGGCGAGTTTGCTGGCCAATCAAGAACAGGGATACCATGGTCCTTAAACCAGGTACTGGTAGCTTTGGCAGTGTGTGCAGGTGCCAAGTCCTGTTGGAAAATTAAATCGGCATCTCCATAAAGTTAGTCAGCAGCAGGAAGCATGAAGTGCTCTAAAACTTCCTGGTAGACGGCTGCGTTGACCTTGGACCTCAGAAAACACAATGGACCAACACCAGCAGATGACATGGCACCCCAAACCATCACTGACTGTGGAAACTTTACACTGGACCTCAAGCAACGTGGATTATGTGCCTCTCCTCTCTTCCTCCAGACTCTGGGACCTTGATTTCCAAAGGAAATGCAAAATTTACTTTCCTCAGAGAACATAACTTTGGACCACTCAGCAGCAGTCCAGTCAAGACGCTTCTGACGCTGTCTCTTGTTCAAGAGTGGCTTGACACAAGGAATGCGACAGCTGAAACCCATGTCTTGCATACGTCTGTGCGTGGTGGTTCTTGAAGCACTGACTCCAGCTGCAGTCCACTCTTTGTGAATCTCCCCCACATTTTTGAATGGGTTTTGTTTCACAATCATCTCCAGGGTGTGGTTATCCCTATTGCTTGTACACTTTTTTTCTACCACATCTTGTCCTTCCCTTCGCCCCTCTATTAATATGCTTGGACACAGAGCTCTGTGAACAGCCAGCCTCTTTAGCAATGACCTTTTGTGTCTTGCCCTCCTTGTGCAAGGTGTCAATGGTCGTCTTTTGGACAACTGTCAAGTCAGCAGTCTTCCCCATGATTGTGTAGCCTACAGAACTAGACTGAGAGACCATTTAAAGGCTTTTGCAGGTGTTTTGAGTAAATTAGCTGATTAGAGTGTGGCACCAGATGTCTTCAATATTGAACATTTTCACAATATTCAAATTTTCTGAGATACTGAATTTGGGACTTTCATTAGTTGTCAGTTATAATCATCAAAATGAAAGGAAATAAACATTTGAAATATATCAGTCTGTGTGTAATGAATGAATCTAATATACAAGTTTCACTTTTTGAATGGTATTACTGAAATAAATCAACTTTTTCATGATATTCTAATTTTCTGACCAGCACCTGTATATGCATATTACATACGTAAAGAAGAGCTGGCACTTTATTATTTTGTGTTTGGTGTATAGTAGTCACCCCTGTGTATGTTTTTGTCTTTAGAAAGCAACTCCTGACATGAATCGGTTCTTGAATGAACTCAAACAGCGAGTGAGAGTCGGGGTGGTCGGAGGATCAGACCTGGACAAAATTAAAGAACAGTTGGGTGATGATGGTGTGTATAACAATTGCAAAACTCTGTTTAAATACATGCACAAAACATTCAGTGTATTTATAGTGTTCAGGAGTACTTAAAATGTTTCATATCCTTTGCAGTTATTAATAGAGTGGATTATGTGTTTGCTGAGAACGGTTTGGTAGCATACAGGTTTGGGCAGCTGCATTCTGTGCAGGTCATTTTAATTCTCAGTTTACTATTAAATCTCAAACTTGTTTAGCAAATTATATTTGTTGCTTTTTTAAAATGTATTTATTTTTTTAATCAGAATATTCAGGCATACATGGGAGAGGAGGTTTTACAGGATTTTATCAATTTCTGCCTCAATTACCTTTCAAAGATAAAACTGCCTAAGAAAAGGTGAGGATATCACAACGTGGCGTCTGTAGTTGCTTGTGGAAAACACATTTTTTATTGTTTTACTTTAAAGTCGGTCAATATCGATTGTGTATGTTATAGTTTTAAATTTCATTTCGAATATATTTTAATTTATTGATTATTGATAATAATAAGAAATGTTTCTTGAGCAGCAAACCAGCATATTAGATGATTTCTAAAGGATTATGTGACACTGAAGACTGAAGTAATGATGTTGAAAATTCAACGTCAACATTACAGGAATAAATTACATTTTAAAATATATTCAAATAGAAAAAAAAAAAATCGTAATAACATTTTACAGTATTTCCCTTTTTGCTATATTTTTGATCAAATAAAATCTTACTGACCCCAAACTTTATGTATATATAAACACCATCTTTTGTCTTGCAACCATAATACTTATGGTATTTTTACTTCATCTCAGAGGCACATTTATTGAATTCCGTAACGGAATGCTGAATGTCTCTCCAATTGGTCGAAGCTGCAGCCAAGAAGAAAGAATTGAATTCTTTGAACTTGATAAGGTATTTTTTTTTGTATTCATCAATACTAACACACACTAAAATACAATGTGCATCCATACTGGAAAATCCATGCAGTTATTTATATACAGTATTATATATATGTAATTTTTTAATTGTCTTTTGAAAGGATGTCATTAAAAGTTGAGTGACTTTTTTTAAATATTCTTATTATGCAGAAGGAGAAAATCAGAGACAAGTTTGTCTCTGTTTTAAAGGAAGAGTTTGCTGGGAAAGGACTAGCTTTCTCCATTGGTTTGTAACATTTTGAGTACAGTAGATATGGTTGTATTGCCAATAATATGTGTGTGTAGTGTATGAATAAATTATATGCATAATACGTATGTTTTTTGGGTTTTTTCTGCAGGTGGGCAGATCAGCTTTGATGTGTTTCCAGAGGGTTGGGATAAACGATACTGTCTGGGAATTATAGAGAAAGACTCATATCAGCGTATACATTTTTTTGGAGACAAAACTATGCCTGTGAGCCCAAAAATGGACTTCTAGGATCTTGTACAATCTTAACTATTAGTACATTTGTGTATTCATGCATACATGTGCTGCTGCATAAATGTCTCAGACTTGCTTGAATTAAGCAGTTTTGTGATTTATTTTAATTTTTATTTTTTTTTTCAAACAGGGAGGAAACGATTATGAAATCTTTGTAGACCCCAGAACAATCGGTCATGAGGTCAAGTCTCCTGAAGACACACAGAGGATCTGCAAGGAGCTCTTCTTCACCATCTAGAATTAAGTACAGTAGAAGAATACAATGTCCATGAACTGTGCAATTATGAATAGAAATCTCACTTGACATGTCCAAGCCATTATTGTCTTTGTGTACTTCAATGATTGTACCTCATGACAGGTACTAGATAAACCTGTACATACAGTTCATTTTATATGAAATCTGATATTATATACAGGTTTAAGGAACTGACTGGTGGTAGCGTCACTAGATCTGAACGTCTGTGCCTTTAATCATGTCAATACTGGAAATATACACTATAAACTCTTATTTTGTTATTAAACACTTTGGTCCAAAAAGACAGATATTATTCAGTTATGACAGGATGGGTTTCATCAAATGTTACTGTATGGGTTGTTGTTTTTTTTAAATCGGGAGCAAAAGTGATTAATAAGAACTGGTGTAGGCTGGACTTAAATAAAATTAATGGTGAAGGTACTACAATTTAGGTCTAATTTTCAGAAGTAGAATTTAAAAAGGCATCAAGACAAAGGGCTTTTAACTGATCTATTTTTGTTCAAATTAAACTGACTTTAATAGTTAATTTCCTTACAACAAAACCCATAGTTTTTGCTTGGCAGAGTTAATCTACATGCTGAAGTCAATAATAAACAGGAAATATATTCTGATTGGATATAATATTGCTGCACTGTGCCAGCCTATATATATATTTAACGAGTTCAAACCTGTAAGAAAGAGTACTGTATATATTCTGAGGTAAACCAATAAAAGGTGTAAAAACAGAGGTTCTTATTTTTATTAGCAACACATTTGAAAAAATCAAATTGCAATTCTCAATGTTTGTAATAACCTACTCGCATGCACATTTTAGATTGATAAAAGTATTTACTGAACTGCTACTTTGTTTTTTGTTACAAATTGCTTTTTGAAACCAAAAATGAACATTTTCACTTGGAAAATATTACAAGTATAAAACGTGTTTGATTTGCTACTTAAACTGTCCATTAAATAACCACAAATGTCACTTTTCCAAAAATATATTTCATGGTTTGTACAATATTATATTTTAAAAGGTATGACTGCATTTTTTTTTTACCTGAAACACCACAATCTGTACAAGTGCTTTTTAAAGTCCATTTCAAACCTAAAATTATACAATGCATATCTATATTTATAACATACAAGACCATATAACCTGACCAAGCTAAACATGTGACTACAAGTTCAAACCAAAAGTTTTTAAGATAATCTAATATAAAACATAACAAAAACCGATTGTTCTCGTCCCAAGAGGAAGCAGAGTAGTCCAAATGTCCTGTACTGCTGGTTAACGAATGGGCCGGTATGGAAAAGCCATGGCAGCAGGATGGAAGGCGTGTGGAGAGAGAGAAGGGTGTGCGGCGTGGGCCGTTAGCGGGTGATGCGGGGACAGCGCTGGGTGAGTGGGGTGCGGTGACAGTACGGGGTGTGGGCTGTGTGGGGAGGGGAGGGCAGACTGGTGCGGGCTGTGGGGAGAAAGAGCGGAGGGCCGACCCGGGTGGATGTGTGGGTACATGTTGGGCTGGAAGGGTCCGCTGTGAGGTGGAGGCTGCACTACTGGACCAGACATCACAAGCTGTAGCAGACTGCAACACAAAACAGACTGTTACTACACAATGCTCATAAATTACCAAAGTGATTGACTGATGTGGGTTTCTGAATGGTTGATAGGATGTCGATACGTACAGATATATCTCATCTATGTGATAATACATCATAAATTCTAAATATATTAGGGATGGTAAGCTTCACCGTTCCACATCGGTGCATTGGTAGGCATATGACGGGATCAAATTTACATATAGCGATTAATTGCTAATGCTTTTATCACAATATTAGAATTTAGTAGCAAAAAAGTGTTATAATACATTATAACAGGTTTAATAACTTTTTTCTTACAAGAAAAAGAACTGAACATTTAAATACAATAAAGCAATTCACAAAACTTCTATCGCAATGCATCTTTTCTAACATACTTGCATCGGTACAAACTGATTTATCTTTATATAATGGCTGTCTGTCTGAACCAAGGAAGTAAAAGTGAACTGTACCATATGGAATTGCATAGCATCATATTTTTAGAATTGCACCGTATTGCATTGAATCGACTCGAAATCGGATCACACTGCATCGTAATAAGGGTGAATCGAATCGCAACATTTGAGCAGATTCTTACACCGTGCTGATTGGTCACTGTATTCACGCGATCAACAGATATGACTGTGATTGGCTACAACAATCGATACGGGAGCATTTGAAAGCCATGTCTATCAGCGCTGTAAGAATCTGCTCAAAAGTGCTCAAATGTTAACGGGAAATGGACGTTTTTAAAATTTCTGTAACTAATGGTATCTGATATGATAGCGTCAGTACTTTTGCAATGCTAGCCTGTACTAATCACAAATCATGGTCAAAAATCATTCAATATCATTTTAATATTCAATTCTGCATGATCAGGTTTCATGTGATCAGTGACTTACTTGTTGTGGGGAAGTCTGGAGCACAAAGTCCGTAAGTCCTCTGAGGGATAAAAGACATGACAGGAAATGACATCACTGAAATGCTGCTCTTTTCAGATCAAAATCCAAACAGGCCATTATGAAGCATTACTTACCTCTGGCACACAGAAGAGCTCCTGTTGCCATGGCGACCTGAAGCGCTTGCGCCAGCCTATCCAGTGCCAGCTGGATATGATTGGCAGCAGGGAGGGGCGTGAGCTTCTCACACAGACGGCTGACTTCCTCAACCAGCGTGGCAACAGACTCCACAGGAAGCACAGCTAGTCGACCAATCAAATTCTGTTCTGTCAAGTGGACCTGCAGGAATTAAAATAAAAACACATTATATAGTCGAATACTGAATGGAATCCTTAAAGCCTCGCACAGTTTTAAGAAATACAACACCTGCAGCATGAGAAAGACTTGAAGAACACTCAGGTGCAGTTTAGAGTACAGCTCTTCATATGCTGTCCCTTTTTCACTTCCTCCATGGCCATTGGTCAAAGCTGATTTCCGGCCTCTCTGATAGGCTAACGGAGCTTTCACACACCACCGGAGCAGACCCAAAAGAGGCGTGATCTCAAGGCAGCCTAATGGCAGGCTCGAATTGAGGGGTGTGTTGATGAAGGTGAGAAGCAGCAATCTGGGATCTTCTGTGATCCAACCAACCAGCATCTCCAAGAGTGCAGGGGGCGGAGTCAACTCATCTACAAGCAACAATATCAAATATATTATGTATAACTTTTTCATTTAAATTTTTTTTTAGTTTCTATTATATTTTTAAGGAATTTCTATTAAAACATTATAATTTAATATCATAATAATATTGTATACATTCAATATTTTATAATATTATGCACTTTATAATTAAATTAGACAAATATATATATATTTTTTCAAGTTGTTGAAAAAAAGAAACCTAGTACCTGAGGAGAAATCATACAGAGCCGTTACTGCAGTGATGAGCTGACAGCAAAAGCGAGGACTGGCTGAACAGATGTTTTGCAGGGTAGAGATGGCACATGGCACCAGTGTGCAGTAATCATCCATCAGCACTTGAGCCAAACGCACACACCATGCAGAGTGGGTGCGCTTCACAAAAACACATCAGAAACATTTCAAAAGCTGTCAGGTCACATTTCACCCATTTTAGCTCTCTGTTTATGTCTATGACAGTCCAAATATAAAAACATATTATACGTGTACAGTAGTGATTCAGGATAAGCCAAAAAAAAAAACGGTTTGGAAAATGGATTCATGATATACTCGCCTATTACATACATTTTGTAAATTTTGAAAACAAAAAAAAGTTACGGACTGCCGCTTTAACATTATAACAGGCAATTATGACATAAAATGAAAGCTCTAATATCACACACCTGTAGCCAGGTGGCTGCACACTCTAGTATTGGCACCCGGCACACGGCTATCGCCATTGAAACTAGCTTCCCAAGCATGGCCATGCGGCTCTCATCAGCCTTGTTGCCTTGAAGACTGAAGAGTGTGGAGAAAATGATCTGTCGGATTGCATCTTTGCTCTGTTCCTGGAAGTAACTGCACATGATCTCCAGCAGCTGCAATTCTTGAACGCAGCTCATCCTCTGGATCAAACACAACACAGCATTTAGAGTAGTTAAATCAGCATTTAGAATGACTTTTGAAGCATCACGTGACAATGAAGACTGGAGTAATGATGCAGCAAATTCAGCTTTGCAGGAATAAATGACATTTTAAAATATATTACAGTAGAAACAACTTCAAACAATGGTATTTACCACAACACGGTTTTTCTTTTAATCAAACCAGACTTGATGCTCATGTTCCTCACCTTAGGCTGGGTGTTCCTGTCTTTAGGGACGTGAAAGATGAACTCCTCCACCAGCTCCACCGTGCTCTTCTCTAGTCCAGGCGTGGGGCCGGTGGAGCTCTGCAGAGCGCTGCCCAGCGAGATGTCCAGATGATACAGAACCTCTTTAGCCGCGCTCAGCGGATCACGCCGCAGCAATGCATGCCGAATATCACTCATCTCTGCTCTGGAGGAGAAACTACAACATCAAATACAAGCAAATGAGAAATATGAAAGACATTAATCAGTCATAAACACAAAAAAAAAACTAAATATATCATTATATGTATTATTTCTGGACATGCATATTGGTAATACCTTGTTATTTTGGACATGCATTATGGTAATACCACAGATTCTGGACATTTGCCATGTTTTTGATATAATACTAGAGTAAACCATGGTATATTTTTCTTTCCTAGCGTGTATCCTGTGGTCTCACAGTATCATCTTGTACTATCACTGTACTGATACCGCACTATTTTGTTGTAAGGCGTGTCAAATTGAAAATAAGTGAAAGAGAAGCTCTGAATATATATATATATATATATATATATATATATATATATCACGGTCATGTAATGTATCAACCCAATCGGATTGTATTGTAATACCTCTTATTGAATTATGAGTGTGTTAATCGAAAACTGATTATTCTCTATGGTGACACTCATTGTCTGAAGCGATGCAGTAATGTTATACACAGCGCGATTCCTGCAACACCGGTTTCTTTAAATGTTAAATGTTTCCACGGTTCACACTACATACATATTCATACTTACAACACCCTTACCTGGTTAAATAGTTAGGCTTGTTGCATTAACTTCTCTCAATCTGCAAATGTATATCGCCCATAACTGACAATATGAAAGTTGTTCATCACAAAATAACTACGGAACCCCATAAAGAACACTGTAGACTCGCTTGAGTGAAGACCAGCGCGGCTGTTCAGCGCCTCCTGCGCACCGGAGATACTGTACTGTGCATCCAGACTGTATTTGGAATAAAAAGCGTTTTAAGAAAAAAATATTCTTACTTGGATTTTTTTTTAATCTAATTCAATGACATTCAGACATTTTAATTATGATTCTTGAGTCCAAACAACCTCCTTTTAATCCCATGATATATTTAAAAATGAACTAAAAATCGAACAGCTCCAATACTATTTAGTTACCTCCTCATGCAGTTAAAATCATCCTTCGGGACAAATTTGGGTAAAAACATTTTGATTTGTTTTTAAAAATAGTTTGCTTAATCTGAGCGGTTCAAGACTTGGCTACTTTTCTTAAGTTTGCCACCTGACCACACAAAATTGAGGACTCGATTCAACAATGTTAAGTGGTTGCAAAAAAACAAACAAATAAAACTCTTAATTTGACCACCTTGGTCAAATTCACCCATAGGAAATGAATGGGAAATACCCAAACAAGATCCAGGGGGTGTGGTTGGATCTACATCCAACTCCTCCCACCTTACATATACCTAAACCTACCCGTCTCCACCCCCTGATCCCTAAACCCACCCATCTCCACCCCTAAACCTACCCGTCTCCACCCCCTGATCCCTAAAACCCACCCATCTCCACCCCTAAACCAACCCGTCTCCACCCCTGATCCCTAAAACCCACCCATCTCCACCCCTAAACCTACCCGTCTCCACCCCTGATCCCTAAAACCCACCCATCTCCTCCCCTAAACCTACCATCTCCACCCCTAAACCTACCCGTCTCCACCCCCTGATCCCTAAACCCACCCATCTCCTCCCCTAAACCTACCATCTCCACCCCTAAACCTACCCGTCTCCAACCCCTGATCCCTAAACCCACCCATCTCCTCCCCTAAACCTACCATCTCCACCCCTAAACCTACCCGTCTCCAACCCCTGATCCCTAAACCCACCCATCTCCACCCCTAAACCTACCTGTCTCCACCCCCTGATCCCTAAACCCACCCATCTCCACCCCTAAACCTACCCGTCTCCACCCCCTGATCCCTAAAACCCACCCATCTCCTCCCCTAAACCTACCATCTCCACCCCTAAACCTACCCGTCTCCACCCCTAAACCCACCCATCTCCACCCCCTAGATGTGGATCCAATCCCGCCCCTAGATCTTTGTTCTGCAGTGAGGGGCTGCTGCAAATGAATGGGAAATACCAAAATTCAAAGCATTTTTTTATTTATTTTTTTGTCCAAGAAAAATCAACAAATCCAACACAATGCAGCTCAAACATACACAGAAATGAAGGTTTGAGCCTATACAACATCCATACTACAGACAAATACTGGCATTGAAATGTTTGATATTTTTATATTTTTATACCATTTTATGTCACCAGATGGCACCAAAGTCACCAGATTTTTATGTTTTGGTTGTCTGAACTTACTGCAATTATATTTTTTCCTGAAGTAAAAGAAATATTAAATATGACATTAAACATATGCATATTTTACATAAAATGTATGTATGTATTATTATCATTATTATCATTTTTACTTCTAACTCTAGCACTCTCTATTCTAATTCTATTCTATCTGTTTTCTTTTTATTTATTATATAATTTTAAAAAAAACTTGCTAAGTGTACTGCGTTAAGCTAACCGAGACTTGTCAAAGCTCTTGCAAATCATTGCTCTTTTGTTGATTTTGATTGCTTCCATTGTCCACATTTGTAAGTCGCTTTGGATAAAAGCATCTGCTAAATAACTAAATGTAAATGCAAAAATCCTTCTGGACAAATTTGGGCATTTTTTATTTTTAAATAGTTTCCTTTAGCTGAACAGTTTTTTAGCTTTAGCAGACTTTGCTACTTTTCCTAAGTTTGCCACCTGAACACACACACACACACACACACACACACAGAAAATAGAGGACTTGATTCAACGAAGTTAAATGGTTGAAAAAAACCCCTGAAATTTCTCCCATAGTAAAATTAATGGGAAATACTAAAATTCAAAGCATTTTTTTTTTATTTGTCCAATAAATCCAACACAATGCAGATCAAATACACATAAATAAATGAAGGGGTGAGCCTATACAACATTCTCAATGTGTCAAACAATCATACTCTCTCTCTCTCTCTCTCTCTCTCTCTCACTCTCTCACTCTCTCTCTCTCTCTCTCTCTCTCTCGCTCTCTCTCTCTCTCTCTCTCTCTCTCACACACACACACAAACACACACCGAAAAAAAAAGCCATTGAAAACTACTGCCAAATAATGTAGTGGCTATTGATTATTTTGATATTTTGATACCATCATAAGCCAGATGCCACCAAAGTCACACAATTTTATGTTTTGGCTGTCTGAACCAACTGGAATTATTATTATTATTTATTATTATTATTTATGAAGTACATAAAAATATGGTACTTTTAGAGGTAATTAAACAAAAAATTGCATAAATTGATAGAAAAAAAAAATGGAATCACACCTGAGACCTTCGTGGACAAATTTGGGCTCAGATTAAGGGCTGTTATATGAAGGATGTCTGAGGGTTAATTTAGTATTACTATTATAGTTTCTACTAATATTTAGAATTTGTTTTTATTTTTATATTTTCTATGTTCAGTTTCATTTTAGCTTAACTTTTGTAATTTTGTTGTGTGTGTGTTTTTATTTATTTATTTATTAGTTTTATTAGTTTTTTAAATTTAGTTTTGGCTATTTTAGTACATCAAGTTAAACTAAATGAGAAATATATATTGTATTTGTTTTTCAATAGTTGTATATAGTAGTCAACATTTAAAGTGGATCAAAGCTGTCCTAAGACAAGAATGCATTTTGTTTTTAGGTTTTAGGACAACTTTAATGAAAATGTTGACTCTATAGTGTACTGTATATGTCAAGGTCCACAATTATCAATTTGAATCAATCAACACTGGGAGGCGCTATTTTATTTCTATTTTGTAGTCGGATGTAGCGCCACCCCATCGGCTCTCTGACGGGACAGCAGACTCTCCAGCATCAGTGTGAGCATCCTCCAGCTCTCTTCAACTTCACATCCAGACTCAGAGCACACGAGCAGCAGCATGACCATCAACACACTCAGTCAGGATGGAGTGCAGCGACAGCAGATGCCCTGTTTGACTAAGGCAAGTCCCTAAAATCGATTTTCATTTATCTCTAACAATCATAAATCTGCTGCAGAACATTGTCGTTTTTGCAAACAAGCCAGAGTTTTGTAAACCTGCAGTTGTTGCCTGTAAGACACAGTAGCTATAGGAACTTTTCCTCGCATTATTGAAAATGTGTTAAAGACTAAATTAAAGTTTCTTTACAGTAAATGTTCTGAATTTGCATAGTTGTGTTTGCATTTTCTTAGGTTACTTATATAATTGATTTTTATATATATATATATATATATATATTTTTTTTTTTTTACATTAAATCAGCTTGTTAATTTATAAAAATGTATATAATGAGAATGTATGTTTTGTTATAATTTTTAAAGGGGTGCATCCTGTTTTTTATTTCTTTATTGTTAATAGCCTGAATAGTAGGCAAATGGCAGTCTTTTTTTATTCAAGATTTAAGATTTTTTCTTTATGCTGTTCACAGTTTTAATCACATTTTAGCTTTTGTGTAGTTCACAAAATAGTTGTGTGGTGTGATAAATGAATATTTAAAAGTACTAATATTTCACATGCGCCCTCATACAGATGGAGCGCATGATCATATCCATGCAGGACCCTGATATGGGCATCAAGTTGCGCAACCAGCGTCTGCTTATTACGGTCATACCACACGCTATGACTGGTGAGTCTCTCTCTCTCTTTCTCTCTATGACTGCATCAAACTTCAAGCTTCACTCACTCTCTCTTGATAATCCCAAATGGACATGACTGTTCCACGTATTTTCCAGCCTCTGGCACGATAAGAGAGACAGCTGAGGCACGATTAGAATAGTTTCCCCATTACTACTGTGGAAATATTCTGCATTTAACAGCAAAGTATCCATGCGTATCTCGGAAAGTCTTGAGTGTGTATGAGGACAGTGAATCAATAGAAGCTTGCGCAGTGAAATTAGACTCCTGTGTGTGCTTTCAGTCTCTGTGCTCATTTTTCTCGCTATTAATTAGTCTAACAGTGCATGTTTTGCACCTGCACTTGTGTCTCAGAGGTGAATAAACAAATTACTTTCTTCAACAAATTAAAGATAAATTAAAATCAAAGTCACTTAAAGGAATAGTTCACCCAAAAATTTTAATTAGCTGAAAATGTACACACCCTCAGGCCATCCAAGATTTAGATGAGTTTGTTTCTTCATAAAAACAAATTTGGAGGAATTTTAAATTACATCACTTGCTCACAATGGATCCTCTGCAGTGAATGGGTGCCGTCAGAATGAGAGTCCAAACATCTGATAAAAACACCATAATAATCCATAACTAATCCACTCAACTCCAGTCCATCAATTAACATCTTGTGCAGCAAAAACCTGTGTGTTTGTGATAAACAGATCATTGCTTCCAGGTAGAATAAGTTGTCTCTTCTGAATCAGGAGAGAAATATGCACAGATCAGGCACTGCTTACAAGCAAAAACAGCCCAAAACAGTTTAAACACAAATATGTTGGTGGATTTTGATGTGGGAGGACAACAGGAGAAAGACTTTTTCACTGGAGGAAACATAATTATAGATTATGGACGTGATGCTTTAAAGTTAGAATGCTGCTTTTCACTTTGCAAGACATTAACTGATGGACTGAAGTCATGTGGATTACATGTGGATTATTGTGATGATTTGTTTCTTACAAACACGCAGCTTTTCACTTTACAAGACATTTACTGATGGAATGGAGTGGTGTGGATTACTTGTGAATTATTGTGATGTTTTTATCAGCTGTTTGACCATTCATTGCAGAAGATACATTCTTTTGTCTGACACAGTGTGCTTATGTTGACAGTAATATTCTTTGATTTCATACAGGTGTAGACATTGTTGAATGGCTGATTAAGAAGTTTTCGATCTCTGATGAAGGTAGGACATTAATATAACCTAAATAAATATATTTTGATTCTTTGCCTTTGATACATAACATTGGAATTGTACTTGATTGCAACAATGATGATAACTGATATCTATAGTAAAAGAACAAAGACGTTGTTATCTTTATTAAACTAAAGTGTCAGCAACTTTTGCATGGACAAGCGCAATTCATATTTTCTTCAAAAAATGTAACCGTGTGCATAAAAGTTATAGATTTAAAATTAATTTAGAAAGTGCTCATAAACTGCCTTGTAGCTCCAACATTATTTCAGACTTACTGTGTGCATGTAATAATTTCCATGCGGTCTGCTCTGGTGTATTTCTTGGAGTTTTCCAGTCACCTGTGTGTGGTTTATAGAAAGTGTTCTCCAGAGATGACATTATTCTCCATGTGCCATCCTGAGGGACTTCAAAACATACACACGCGCACACACAAACATGGGGAGCTAAATTGCATATGAAAGTTGCTTATTAAAGTCAGATTTTATGTAATGTAAGCTGAGTTGTGTGCAAGATTTTTAATAATAAATGCACAAATGTCACACTCTCAGAGAACAGGCTGCATGGTTCAGAAAAGCACTAATAAACAAGTAATGCTGCACACAGCTGTGTCTGGAATAAACAAGACTCCAGAGAGTTTGGCAGATCTGTGCACTGCAATGAGGGAACACCTTGTGTAGGCAACCACTAGATGAAATGTATGTATTCTCAAATCATTTACTACGATTCTAGTTAAAGGGAAATGAAAAAATGAAAATTCTGGCATTATGTATTCACCCTCATGTACTTCCAAACCCGTATGAGGTTCTTTCTTTTGCTGAACACAACAGAAGATATTTTGAAGAATGCTGGAAAGTATTGACGGTACCCATTGACTTCCATAGTATGGAAAAATTCTTCAAAATATCTTTTTTTACATTTAGCTGACACTTTTATCCAAAGCGACTTACAATTGCTATATATGTCAGAGGTCGCACGCCTCCGGAGCAACTAGGGGTTAAGTGTCTTGCTCAGGGACACATTGGTGTCTCACAGTGGATTCGAACCCAGGTCTCTCACACCAAAGGCATGCGTCTTATCCACTGCGCCATCACCACCCCTTTGTGCTCAACATAACATAAATAAAACAAAGATTATTTGCTGTACAGGTACATCTAAAAAAAATTGAATATCGTGAAAAACTGCATTTTTTTGTAACATTTCAAAAAGTGAAACTGTAATATATATTTTAGATTCATTACATGTAAAGTGTTTTAATTTTGATAATTAGAGTTTACAGCTCATGAAAGTCAAAATCCAGTATCTCAAAATATTAGAATATTTCCTGAGATCAATCAAAAAAAGGATTTGCAAAGCAGAACAGTTCAAATTCTTTAAAGTATGTTCATTTATGCACTCGTTGCCTGAGTCAGACGTCTTCAGGAAAAGGGCTACCAAGCCACTTCTGAACCAGAGACAACATCAGAAGCATCTTACCTGGGCTAAGGAGAAAAAGAACTGGACTTGTTGCTCAGTGGTCCAAAGTCCTCTTTTCAGATGAAAGTAAATTTTCCATGGAAATCAATGTCTGGAGTCTGGTTGAAGACTGGAGAAGCACAGAACCCAAGCTGCTTGAAGTCCAGTGTGAAGTGTCCACAGTCAGAGATGATTTGGGGAGCCGTGACGTCTGCTGGTGTTGGTCCGTTGTGTTTTATCAAGTCCAGAGTCAATGCAGCCGTCTACCAGGAGATTTTGCAGCACTTTATGCTTCCATCTGCTGACAAGCTTTATGCAGATGCTGATTTGCTTTTCCAGCAGGACTTTAGCACCTGCCCACAGTCCCAAAACCACTTCCAAGTGGTTTGCTGACCATGATATTACGGTGCTTGATTGGCCAGCCAACATGTCTGACCTGAAGCCCATATGGAATCTATGGTATATTTTCAAGAGAAAGATGAGAAACAGTCGATCCAACAATACAGACGAGCTGAAGGCTCAATAGTGCCTCAGCAGAGCCACAGGCTGATCGCTTCCATGCCATTCCTCACTGATGCTGGAGTTTGTGCTAAACGAGCCCCGACCAAGTATTGAGTGCATAAATGAACATACTTTAAAGAACTTGAACTTTTCTGCTTTGCAAATCCTTTTTTTGACTGATCTTAGGAAATATTCTAATATTTAGAGATATTGGATTTTTGACTTTCATGAGCTGTAAGCTCTAATCATCAAAATTAAAACAAAAAAACTTTTGAAATGTTTTACTTTACATGTAATGAATTTAGAATATATGAAAGTTTCACTTTTTGAAATAAGTTACAGAAAAAAAAATAACTTTTTCACGATATTCTAATTTTTGGAGATGCACCTGTATATGAATATTTTCTCATCTTTATTTAGAGGCATTGCACGTTGGACAACTCTTTGTTAAGTATGGATACATTTACCCTTTAAAAGAGCCAAGAAACCTTATTCTGAAAGCTGACGATTCACCATATCGCTTTCAGGTATTTATATATGCACACACTTACACAATATTTACGTAAAATCCCATGCCATATCAGCAGTTTCTAAATTTCCATTTTCAAAATCAGCACATCTGAATTAATCTGTCTTTATCAGACACCGTATTACTGGATGTCGACACGCTGGCCTGCTTCAGAACTGGACTATGGTGAGATCTAACTTCCTATGGTTCAAAACAAACATTTATTTACCAAATGTGCCAAACCAAAGTACATTTGCTTCAATACAAAAGGAGATATTCCGCAGCAGGTTCAGAAGGTAAATATATTGTACATGGATTTACTTATATGTCTTCTAGCAATCTACTTGGCCAAGAAGAATATCCGAAAACAAGGAGAACTAATTGAGTATGAAAAGGTATGTAGGTCAAATGCCAGCCACACCATAGAGAAACAAGACTGTACAATGTAGTCACGAAGCCATGAAGCCATCTGTTGTTCCTTTTTCAATCTCTGTCTATGTTAGGAGTGCTATAATGCTTTACATAAACGTATCAACCACACCTGGGACTTTGTTGTGATGCAGGCAAGAGAGCAGCTCAGGTAACTATCCTTTTCCATTACTAAACGTGCACACACACACACACACACACACACACACACACACACACACACACTTAATGCTCCCTTCGGCCTATTACATTTAGCCCTCTATTGTCGACATTATAAAAGTAGCATATAAAAATAATCAGAAAAGCATTTTCTAGCACAAAATGGACCTCATTACTAAAATCAAAATGACATTTTTGAATAATTAGAAATAATATAAAACATTTGTAAATCATTTTTTAATCTAGTAAATGCTGAAAATACCATCCAATAGGTACAACCATGAAAATAAATATATATTTTTTTCTAAATATTGAAATATTTGTAATTAAAAGTGTCTATACATTTTCATTGATGTTAGATTACTAGAACTGGTTTAAACAACAAAAGACAAATAAACCATTTTTTTTACACTTTACTCAACATTAGCATAATATATATTTTTTTACTTTAGCCACTTAAAATCTTAAAGAATCTTAACAAATTGGCCCCTAGCTTAACTTTTATAATTTTTATTATAGTTAACTGAAAATAAATATACTACTTTGCACTACTAAATGCATAATAAAAGTTAACTGAAACAAAATAAAATATAAAAAATTGAAATTTATTTTATTTTATTTAGTTTCCAAGGCATAATTTCTCATTTCACTTTACCTTCATGTACTAAAAATAATTAATAAAATTATTTATTTAAATAATTGTATTATATTAATAAAAAGTCTATACACATATACAAAATAAGATAATTAAATGACAAAAACCATAACAAAATTACTAAGACTTTAATTTAAATTAAGAAGAAAAATATAATTTATAATGCAAAAAAAAGGCATGAAAACCGCAAAATTCTCTGCAGTGGCTGCATCCACTGTTGCACTATACTCCTTTATAATTGAAGCAATTCTTCATAGCATACAAATAATTTATATAGCTCTAAATTTTTAAACTCAAGTTTTATGCACTACTAAATATTAATCATATTTTTGATGGTTGAAAAAATCAATATAAAATATTTTTCTCAGGGTTGTCTAGAGTTTCTTTATGTCTGTGCATTGACCTTATTATGTTCATTTTCTTGTGTTTAAGGGCATCAAAACAGCGTCGAAAAGCAGATCGTATCGTGCTGGAGTGTCAGCAACAAGCTTACTGGCTAGTGAACAAACCTCCTGTAAGTCCCGAACACTATGACTCACAACACTAACAAAACATTCCACGGCAATACTTACACCATGGTATTCTTTGAAGTACATTGGAGTACTGCCATCAGGATTGACATATTTGTCAGTTCATAAATTAAATAAATAGAAAAGTAACATACTGGGTATAACCTTTCAGAAATGTGCTGTAGAAATGCAAAGCATGTCAAATGCATTAGTCAGTGTATGATACTTAAGCAGCGACGACATCTGCACCCATCTGGCACGTGCCTTTATATCTGTATCCAGACTCTGCTTATGAAATATTCAGCCAGTCAGTTAAAAGCATCGCAAAGCAGAGGAAAAAGGGGGAAGTGGGCGGAGTGAGAGGAGAACGGGAGAAAGGGAGGGCAGATACTGGCAGAAGAAAAGGAGAAATAGAGTGGAACACATTGGTGCCTTTAAAACACACTCACACATGAGTGCAAAGGATATGTATATGTATTGCTTAACATGAGCTTAAGTGTCTTGATGGATGAAATAATAGCATAGTGAACTGTGTGTGTGTGTGTGTGTGTGGGTGGGCGTCCATCTTTTGGCTGAGCGCTTAAGAGGATATTCTATTACTAAGTGACTATGTGTGTTTTAGTGTATGTGTGGCTGTGTGTGTGAGAGACTGGCCACTAGTGTGTGTGTGTGTTACTCCTGCACAAGGCCATTTTAATAGGAGTCCAGCTGATGATTTAATCTGGGGTGGATTTAGAGACCATTTCATTCCTATATTGTCACTCTGTGTGTGTGTGTGTGTGTGTGTGTGTGTGTGTGTGTGTGTGTGTGTGTATGTGTGTGTGTGGTGTTCTGCTTCCATGAAAAGGTTGTAAATCCACCTGCCAGACATTACTGGGATTTGGGTTAGTTTAAAAGCCTGTAAAAACAAAAGGCTCACAATATTTTTCAAATATATTTATAATAAATTCTATGGACAACAACATATACACATTCTATGATGAACGTGTTTTGAATTTTTTGAATTTTGAGTAAAAAATATATTTTAATAATTTATGGTGAGGATAAAATCAAAATGTTAAGGTTGTGTATTTATTCTCAGATTGTTAAAAAAGATCTGAATGTTTTTTCACCGCACTGAAAAAAAAAAAAAAAATCAATCAGAAATTGATAGTAATTTTCACAAATAATTATACAACAAGTAACAAGTAACACATTGAGCTAAACATGGAGTTTTGAAGTAAAAAGGCTGAAATAGTGTTGTCTTGTAAAATATATTCCAGTAATCTTTGAAAGTTCAAAAAGTAATTTTTGACAGTATAGATTGAAGTATATAGATTCAGTGTGGCATAGGAAGTCATTTTATTGTCTTATGACGATACTATAAAACAGGGTGTGATGTCACAGAAAGGAGGACGTCTTTAAATCCAGCAAGTGGCAGGTTTAGTTTAGGTTTGTATGAAAACATACCCATGAAAAAAAATAATAATAATGAAAATGTTATATTTATAATTAAGAAATATATGATTAAAAAAATACTTTTGTGAAAAATATATTTGAAAATAAAGATTAAAATGTACTCCAGGTTTTATTTTTTTTAATTATTATTATTTATTAATCTTATTATTATTATTTTTTGTTACACCAATTGACATTTTAGAGTGAAAGCTTTTGTAAAATGGTATGCAGTTCAAAAGATACTGTACCAACATGAATACAGGTATCGCATTTCTAAGGGCTTGGCACATGCGTTTGATCATAAACATCTTATTTTGCCATTGATCCATATATCTCGTTGTGAACACATTTTCAGCCCGGTACGCAGCACAGTCTAGATCATGGACCGGAGAGAAGAACCATGAACACACGAGTGCAGCTGGTCAGTGAACTGACCACCACAACACATTACCCACATACACACAGACACAGCACGTTTCAAAAATATATGAACAAACATTCACAGCAGAATCTCTCATGTTCAAGCATCATCTACAGCTTTTTTCTCTTTATTTCTGTTTGTATCATGCATCCTTGTTCAAGTAAGTAATCTCTCAAACACTGCCTCATTTCCTGCAGTCATTTCATTCAATTGCAAGATCTGAAAATTTAGTTTTAATAACTTATTTAGGAAAGCTAATATTTTTCATGATATTTTGTCATTGTAAATTTCAGAAAAGAATGCAGAATTCTACAAAAAAGAGGTAAGTAATTTGAACGCCAGGTGTTTGTCCTAATAAATATATTTAATGATAATAATTATAGTGATGATTTGATTTTATGTGTGTATATACTTGTACAGTTGTGTTCAAAATAATAGCAGTCCAACATCACTAACCAGATAAATCACTGTTTTTGGTAGAAATTATATTTCTACATGGCAAATATTTTACTAGTAGGTGTGGTAGAGTAATAGAAAACCAACAGACCCAACAGTCATGACATGCATGCTGTTGATTCTGTGTAACTGAATCATTAATTGAAAAGGGCATGTTCAAAATAATAGCAGTGTGGAGTTCAATTAGAGAGGTATATCATTCTGTGAAAAAACTGGTGTCAAACAAGTGGCCCAAGCAAATGTTGTACTGTGCATTTCTTGCTGAAAATCTGCGTAAAATGAGTCATTCCAGACATTGTTCAGAAGAACTGCGTAGTAAAAAGTTGATTAGAGAGGGGAAAACATAAAGAAATGCAGAAAATGATTGTCTGCAGAAAACTAATAGCCAAAATGGCAAAGACTCAGCCAATGATCAACTCCAGTCTAAAGTTACCTGTGAGTACTGTAATAATTAGAAGACGGCTATGTGAAGCCAAGCTATCGGCAAGAAGCCCCCGCAAAGTCCCATTGTTGAAAAAATGAAGAGGTTATAATTTGCCAAAGAACACATTGACTGGCCTAAAGAGAAAGGGCGTAATATTTTGTGGACTGATGAAGCAAGATTGTTCATTTTGGGTCTAGGGGCCGCAGACAGTTTGTCAAACGACCCCCAAACACTGAATTCAAGCCACAGTACACTGTGAAGAAGACAGTGAAGCACGGTGGCGCAAGCATCATGATATGGGGGTGTTTCTCATACAACGTGTTGGCCCTATATATCGCATTCCAGGGATCATGGATCAGTTTGAGTACATTAAAATACTTAAAGAGGTTATGTTGCCTTGTGCTGAAGAGAACATGCCGTTTCAACAAGACAACAACCCCAAAAACACCAGTAAGCAAGCAGCATCTTGGTTCCAGACCAATAAGATTAATGTTATGGACCTTAATCCAATAGAATCTTGTGGGGTGGCATCAAAAATGCTGTTTCTGAGGCAAAACCAAGAAATGCAGAGGAATTGTGAGATGTAGTGCAATCATCCTGGGCTGGAATACCTGAAAATGAAAGCTAAGTCTTCAAGCATTTTTCTGTTTATACAGTAAATGTTTGACTTTGTAAAGAAAAATGCAGTCACTGCTATTGTTTTGAACAGCCTAATATTCCTTTTTCTTCACTTTCTGTGAAGTAATAACAACTTTGCTCAATTTTTCTTCATGTTTTGAATTATAATAGAATGTTCCCAATGCATTTGTGTGTATTGAAGTAAAAGTTATTATTAAGGATTTTGAGCTTTACTCTCTTTTTTAAACACACTGCTATTATATATATATATATATATATATATATATATATACATATGCACACACACACACACACACACACACACACACACACACAGAGAGACTCATGTAAATACATGACTGCTTAAAATTCAAATAAATAAAGTACATTTAAAATATATTCAAATCGAAAAAAAATTCTATTGTGACCATATTTCACCTTTTTATTGTATTTTTTGATCAAATAATTGTAGTGTTTGTGAGTATAAGAAAAAAACGTATTTTTACCAAAAAATAGAGAAAAGCATTAAAACTAAAAGATTCTTATATCTGTAACAATAATATTTATTTCTAACAAGTGTAGTTAGCTGATTAATCTTTACTTATCAGCACATACTGTACTGTGAAATATAACCAAATTTACTTACAGTCATACTTGGTTTTGTGTTTTTATGTGAAACGACTTTAGATTGAACATAACAGGACAAGTCTGGCGAGGAATCGTGTAAAGTCCTCCATTTGCCTTGAGAGGTACCGAATGTGTGTGTGTGTGTGTGTGTGTGTGTGTGTGTCTGTGTGTGTGTGTGTGTGTGTGTCTGTCTGTGTGTGTGTGTGTGTGTGTGCACTGCCGAAGTCTCAGTCTCCAGGCTAGAGCTAATGGACTGTCCTAAAAGTATCTTTTAACAGGAACTCTTACCATAACCCTTTGTGATAGCCTTACATGTGCATATGTGTGTGTGTGTGTGTGTGTGTGTGTGCAGTTACGTTAAGTACTGTGAGCAGTACCAGCCCCATGACCCCATAATGCAAGGATGTCTTCCCAGCAACCCCTGGATCACAGATGATATCATGTTTTGGAACATGAATTCTGAAACGTGAGTCACACATAAATAACCAACCATTTTAAACTAAAGTACACTAATGTTCTGTCTGAAGGTCAGTAATTGCTCTATATGTCTGTGTTTTGCTGAAATAGAGTTGCTGTGCCGACTAAACTGCGCGTGGAGCGCTGGAGCTTTAGCTTCATGGAGCTGCTCAGTGACCCAATGGGAAGAAAAGAGTTTCTCACGTATTTGGAGAAAGAATTCAGCGGTATACACAAACCAATTTTAGTCAAGATACAAATCCTGTATAAACTTATATTGTAATTATAACCCTTAAAAACAGTAGTGTGTTGGTACTATGCTCTTGTTATAGCACCAGATAGTAGCAACATAGTACATAGATATATAGTGTACTGAATAAATGTAGACAGACAATTGGTTTGATCAATACTTAATCAGTTTAATAATTGGTTTACCAATAAATGGCGCCATCTGGTGGACTATATAGAATAATATGACTATAACAATGCTATCAAACAACAGATTACAGCTAATGATTGCCATACAATATTGGACTTTTTACATAACAGCCACTCATGCTTACAATACCGTTCAAAAGTTTTTTTTATTTATTTTTTTAATGTTTTTGAAAGAAGTCTCTTATGTTGCCTCAGGCTGCATTTATTTGAACAAAAATACAGTAAAATCAGTAATATTGTGAAATATTTTTACCATTTAAAATCACTGTTTTCTATTATATGTTTATATTTATAATATATAAGTATATTTTAAAATGTAATTTATTTCTGTGATGCAAAGCTGAATTTTCAGTACCATTACTCTTCAGGTACACATCTTTTGTAACATTTTAAACAGCTTTCATTTAATTTCTTAGAAAAAAAAAAAAATCTTACTGAAGCCAAATGGTGTATGTCAGATGTGTTATAGAAATATTGGATGTATATCAAAACAAAACAAAAATAAACTAGCATAGTGAGCAAAATTGTGCAAAGTCTTAGATTACAAAAGACTTATTTTCCATTTTAGTTACATTACTTTAAGCAGCTTTGGACAAGTGTTAATTATAATAAATATACAGGTTGATTGAAATCTTTGTAACAGACTGTTCATCTTTGACTGGTGATGAATAATTTAGATATTGTGTCAAAAAAGCAGAATTAAATTGTTTCCAAATCAGTTGCATATCAGACACTTGTTTTGGTCACATTAAATCAATATTAGCTGGTCTCTAATACTAAATAATAATTATACATATATAAATGGAATTTACATCAAAGAATACCATTGAATTTTCCAAAAATCATGGTATCGCTGTGGTATTTTTTCAATATTCGTTTTAGTTTGAATCCCTCTTTATATAAACATCTTTTATTTTAACCCAGTTCTGAAGAGTTGTCTTTTGGAGCTTTAATAGATTCCATTTTTATCCTGCTGCACACTCTGTATATATGAATAATGTAACAACTTCTGATGTTTCTCTCTTCCCCGTTCTCTATCTCATCGTCTTCTTTTGTCCCCTTTTCTGGGTGCTTCTCTCTTGTTCCCCTTCTTTGTTTCTCTCATGTTATCAGCGGAGAACTTGTGTTTCTGGCAGGCCTGTGAAGACGTTCGTCATGGCGAGACTGCAAAAATTCCAGAGAAAGTGGATGAGGTTTACAAGTATGACCTTAATATTCTATCCATGCAACAATGTTAAAGACATTTATAAGGTTACAAAATATTTTAAATATGCTGTTCTTTTGAATTTTTTATTCATCAAAAATGTACCATGTTTTCATAAAAATTTTAGCTTTCCCATCACAAAAATAAATTACCTATATGCTATAAATACTAAATCAGTAAGTATGTACTATATATACTTAATCAGTGTGCCATATGAATAGAAGTCTCTCAGCACCTCTAGTTTGTCTATGATTTTTTTTTTTTTTTTTTTTTTTTAAACCTTGTAACTGATCTCCATTATAATCTATCAGGCAATTCCTGGTTCCTGGTGCAAGTCGCTGGGTGAATATTGACAGCAAGACCATGGAAAAGACCCTGGAAGGACTCAAGCGCCCTCATCGTTTTGTTTTGGATGATGCTCAAATGCACATTTACTTCCTCATGAAAAAGGTATAATATTCAGCTCTTTGATCAAATGCAGAATGCGCATAAATATATAGTACTCTGCCATTCAAATATTTGAAAGTCCCTTATGCATGCCAAGGCTACATGTATTTGGTCAAAAATACAGTAAGTACAATAATATTGAGAAATATTATTACAATTTAAAATAACTTGTATTTTGTATTTATATTTAAAGTCATTTTATAACTGAAGAAGTGAAGACTTCCAAGTGATTGATAGGGTGTAAATGAATACGGGTCACTTGAATATGGATATTAATATTATAAACAAAGCTTTTATGGTGTGAAAAGATGCTAAAAGGATTTGAATATTCTTGGCAAAATGCAATGTCTTTTGTGGTTCTTTGTAGGATTCGTACCCTCGTTATCTCAAATCTGAACTCTACAAGAACTTATTAGCCAGAGCCATCGTACCACAGGAGACCAAGAAAAGGTAAAAGCCTAAGACACCTACAACCCATTTTGCTCGGTCTGCAGAGGAAGAGCCATCTTATCAATGTTTGTCTGTGTGTATGCCCAGTGTTTTCCCGTTCATGCGTCGTCAGCCTCACTCCAGCCCCTCACCTGCCCTCGCTACCCAAACCGCAGAGGATGATGGGAAGGCAAAGAACTCTAACTCTGGAACAGCATCCCGGCTTTAAACATGCACACAACATTTACTGTTTTTATTTTGTGCTATTATGTTACCTAACACAGTTGTAATCTACAAAACAGATGTTATAACTAAAGTTCATTATACAGTATAATAAGAATGCTTGATTCCTCTGTTCACATTTCTCTATACGATATATAGAAACACAGCTTTTCATGCATTTCAAAGATACTATCAGATATATTACCAACTTTCAACTGTTTTTTCTTCAGTGTTTTAAGTGTAACTTGCCTTTTTCACACATTTGTCACGTTTTTAATGTATTTATTTGATATAAAGTTTTTCCTTTCTGCTATAAACTGTCACAGTTTATTTACATATATTCACATCATATAACAGTGATTCAATGAATACTTAAATGGACAGGATGGTACAAAGTACAACTGTAGTTCATTTGTAAAACTATATGGTAAATTATTGTTAATCTGCATCTGCTAAATTATCCTTAGAAAATAAATGTGTCAATAGAAAGAGTCAAAAGGTACAGGCCAACATAAAACCCATTAGCTTTAATGTTAATCACTCTAAACGAAGGAAATGCCTTAAACTTTGACATATGTAGTGTTACAAAAGTCTTTTATTGAAAATATATGAATTACATTCACAATTCCACATTTATCACAAAAAGGCAAGATATGTATTTATATATTTAAATATGTACTTTTTAAAGGAAATATCTCATGCTTACCAAGGCTGGTAATTATTATATAGTAAAAACAGTAATACTGTGAAATATAAAAATTTTTGTTCAATATTTTAAAATGGAATCCATTTCTGTGATGATTTTCAGCATCATTATTCCAGTCCCCAATTTCACATGATCCTTCAGAAATCAATTTAATATGCTGTATTAAATTGCTTACATAAATACAGAAATACATACATACTGACTCCAAACTTTTGAACGGTGGTGTATGTTTATTTTTAATATTATTTACATTTACTTTTAATGTTATTGCACATCATTAGCTAATTTGATGGTAATATTTAAGAAACTATAAAGGTTATCTACAATAATAAGCCTTGCTCTAATGAATCTGTTTGTGAAAAGTGTGTGTGTGTGTGTGTGGGGGGGGGGGTGGGGGGGGGGGGGTGTCTTAAATAATCACAGAATTATTTATTTCTCCATTTATTGGCATATAGATTACAGATCATTTTAAGAAAAAAGGAGACCGGAATCAAGAGCACAAATAAAAATGACTACAACCAACAATAAAGAAACTTTAACATTAAACATATTCTCTGTGACTGCACTGCCTCGTTCTCAACCCCAAACACAAGTGCATATTTGTGCAATTTACAAGGCCTACCAATGGACACAAAGAAGAACAAGGATTGTCATGGTAAGCAATATTAAATCAAAACTAAATCCCATAAGAAAGAAGAAAAGGTTTTGAGATTCACAGATTTACAAATAAATGTACATCTTAGTTTAGCTCATATTTCTTTTCAATATCAATTTCAATACAAAATGAATATAAAACATTGTAAAACATCCGTATAATATTCCAACCCTGCTTAACCTCTGGAAAAACAAGAGATGAATCACGTTAAATTGAAAACCGCGACACTGATTTACATACATTTGATCTTTAAAGGACAGCTGCTATGTAAATGTAAATCTTAAAAGAACGTCCACAGATGCCTCTTCAAGTTTAAACTGGCCTGAGGGTTCACAAGTACAGTATAATGCATATCTATGTAAAGCCTTGACCAATACAGAAGTTCATCTTAAATACATCAGGTCATCATACATTAGACACCATTCATACTGGCATACAAGCATCATTTCACATACTGGCTCAAGCAAACGCAATTTTAAGCAAGTTTAAGAAGTTGTTCCCCTCGGAAACGTAAGAGCAACATCTCAAGAAACATTCCAAGGCTTTTAGGGTGGAAGAAGGGAGGTAATTTCTTGTACATTCCTGACAGTGGTATAAATAATAGTGTAAAACAATTTTGGCCATTAAACAAGGAACTATTGCACCTGCTCTCTAGTGTAAGCAAACAATAGCGCAGAGACACAGACAACAGTCCTCTCTGGTAATGAAAATGTCCAACATGATTTAACGTCCTAAGTAGGTACAGACAGAATCTGCAATTTCTTTTTCTCATTTCCTGTGCTGATTTTGAAAGAAAATCTCCAGAAATCTGTTAAAAGTATTTAACTACAGTTAAATGTGTTATTTAAAAAAATTATTTCTGCAGAAACAATCCCAGTTCTGTGGGTGCAGATTCAATGTGGTTCTACTCATTAAAAAAACAACTGAAAAAAGTGCTGAATATACTAAGAATTCTGTAGTTTTTTTCTCAAAAAAAAAGATATTTGTCTACAAAGAACTTGACAAACTGATAAATTGATTCTTCGAACTCACAAAAGTGCTTCATGGAGTAAACTGGGCCAAATGACATTCACTAAGTTGCCTTTTGTTCATTTTCATTCTTAAATTATTGACATTGCTGTTGTTCTCTGTGAAATCACTCATTTGAAAAGTTAAAAAGTGTAAAAGTATACTGTTTAAAGGAATAGTTCATTCAAAAATTTAAATGATGGCATTATTTACTCATGTCATTCAAAAAGCACCATAAATGTAGTCTACATGACTAATGCACTATATTCCAAGCTTTCTGCAGTCGTACAACAGCCTTGTGTGGGAAAAGTATAAGTTTGTTATTCACTTGATTGATCTGGTCGCTATGAATTGTCAAGAATCTCCTGTTGTGTTCCATTGATTAGGTTTATGGGTTTAGAATGACAGTAAAAAATTTTGGGTAACAAAAGGGTTTTTACCTTTTTGGGTAAACTATTCCTTTAAGTAGTTATTAGTGTGTGTACAGTCGTACTGGCGACTGCAGAGGAGAATCTTTCAGATAAAGCTTGATGTGTTTCTTAAAGCTAACCACTAATGTTTGTAAAACTGTTAAAATGCACATGAAAATCCAGTTTGTGCAAATTTCAATAGCAGTGTATTTAGGTGACAGTGTAAAAATCTACTTTCTCATTTTTACATCTCCTGTAGCTACAGATTTTGTTGGTCCAGCCCCAGGGGGGAATGTGTTTTTCACGGGGTGGTAAGAGGAAGACCACGCTCGTGGCCACCATGACATGCCAAATGGAATGAGTGTAGTAGTAGTTGCTGTCGGTCTGAGCGAAGACGTACACGCACACTCCAATCAATGCAGACACGATGCCCGGAAGCAGGAACAACACCCAGCGGCGCCACAACGGAGGGTAGCATTGATGCCGTTTCACTCCTCGATAAACCTGTAACACAAGTAAACAGGACAGGAAATATTTCAGCACTGCTCATCATTACACGGAAATATACTGTTTACTGTAAATAAAAATAAATTAAATTCCTATCATTAGTCAGTCACAATATCAAAAAACAATCTAAGAATATATAATGTTTTGGAGTAATGGAAAAGTCAAACTCACCCAGGAAGTGACCATAATGACCACAGCAAACAGGACAGGACCTAAAAGGTTCCATAGCCCCCTGCGGTCCAACTGCATTGCCATAGAAATGATGAGAGTGCCCACCATGAACAATAGCTGCAATGTAAAAACAATATGAGGTATTAAAACTGACATGCAACATATTTTAAATAAATAATTACTCAAAGTGTTTAGCATATACATGCAAAGGGGTCATATCGTAAATCAACATTTAATTGTTTAAAAAATAAATAAAAAAATTTCATTGTAACATGTAAACTGTTTTAGAACCTAAAACTTTCTTTACAATCTACTGAAACTAATCTGTAGAAACGGATTGAAATCTGACATCAGAAGCATGAGAACATTAACAATAGATGGCCCACATTCTACTCATTATAGAAACACTTAATAGTTTGGGGGCGTTTACTCAAGTGTAATATTTCATTCTAAAGGTGAAGAGAAATTGAAAATTGACTAGGCAAACTTACAATTTTAATGCAAGAATCCTTGACTAAAAGGTGGAAAAACTATTTAAAGTTTAATATAAAATGTTATGTTTATTGATCATTTAACTCATTCTTCTAATTTATAGGCATAATAATAAGATTGTAAATTTATACATAATACCAGTAAATAAAAATGTTTTACTGGCTTATGGTTTGTATTGTTTCAAAGTAACAATACCTGGTATTCACTATCACAACATTTCCTTTAAAGAACAGGTAGGTCTAGTTAAACATGCCATGCTATTTAAGGCCCACTCCACAATAGTTCCATTGCAGTTTACAAGGTGATAACAGATATTTGACACTTTCGTGAATGTACATGGCAGCACAAGGGTACAATTTAATGGCAACATTCAGTTCCACCCTGCAGCTTTCTGCTGGTAGGTTGTAATTAAAATTTTCACACTTGAACAAAAACAGACATAAAACCAATTTAAAAAAATCAATCTTCAATCTTTAGATTTTAGAGATGCTGTGTAACCCCTTCCACCAATGACAAGGCTCCAACACATCTACCATGACTCCATGGGAGATGTGCACATTATTTACAACAATAATGGCCATTATTGATTAAAATGAAAATATACACAATATAGTACTTACATATTTGTATGTATGTGTTTATTTTTTATTCATTCATTCATTTAGAAACTTAACTTTTAAATCAGAATTTAATTAACTTATATAATTATATAAGTTTGGGGGAAGTACGATTTTGTGTATGTGTGTTTGAAAGATGTCTCATGCTCACCAAGGCTGAATTTATATAAATAAAAATACAGTACAAACTGTAACAATAACTGTAATATTGTTAAAATAGTTGAAAATCTGAATTTTCAGCAGCTATTATTTTGTGTCACATGATCATTTAGAAATCATTGTACATGCTGATTTAGTGTTCAAGAAACATTTATTATTATAACAGTTGAATACATTTATGCTGCTTAATGCTTCCATGGGAGATGTGCACATTATTAACAACAATAATGGCCATTATTGATTAAAATAAAAATATACACAATATAGTACTTACATATTTTACTGGATCCTGGAGCCGTGCCATGCACACAATGGTCACCCACACCGACACAACAGAACCCAAGAAATCACAGAACTGGAGAGTGTCGTAGTCCATGATGCACATCACAGTCACACCGGGCTGGTCACAAGCATGATAAAACTGTAAAAGACACACTATTTATGACTACAAAATATGCAATGTGTATTATAAACTGACTGACTGACAGACAGACTCAGAATGTGTGAGACAGACAGACAGACAGACAGACAGACGAATGTGTGAGACATGTTTTGACACAGGCAAATCCACCAACCAGAGAATTCTATGCCACAAACACAAGAATATTTTTTAACTCTATATTACAACACAATATGAATAAAAAAAATACACTAATAGAAATACAATATACCTTGTATAATATAAAGTTACTAGGATAACTGGGTCACAATTCATTATTGATAACACAGTGGTTGTGGTGAACACACAAACAAACAGACAGACAGACAGACAGACAGACAGACAGACAAATACAGACAAATAGACAGACAGACAGATAGACATAGACAGACAGATACAGACAGATAGAATTATAACATAAAAACACACCGTGGAGAAAAACATGGTAAAGAAGTAGAGGGCGGCCTCGACGTGGTAGCCTCTGTAAAGTGCTACAACGATGGGTGGAATGAAGAATAAGTTACTGAGGGTGAGGAGCAAAGCCGCAGCCATCTGCCGAGAGTACGACTGCGCAGTCACTCCGTCCGTACAGCCCCATCCCTGCCAACCTGTCAACAGCAAACAGTAACAAACTCAGTAGCTTTAATTATTAATGATTTATGGACAGTTGTTTGCATGTGTGTTTGTTTACCTGCTTTGCACACACATGCGCCATAGAGGTAGCTGTACGTGCGTAGCAGTCTGCACTCTCCATACGGTCCACAGTCATCAATGCACGCACTCACACTCACAGACGCACTCACTATAGCGGATGCGTTCCTGCAGTCGACACTGGAAGGACAACACAGGAGCATAAATAATGCTCAGGTGCTTTATGAATGTCTGTAGTAGTCATACATTATAAATGTATAGGACAGGTCTATCTTACTGTGTGTGCTAGTTCTGCACTGAATTTGCACAACTGACCTGTCATTGCACACAGTCTGGAGGCTGAGGTACCACACTGCTGCGTCTGGAAACGGAATCCTCAACAGTGCCTGTGATTCATTGCTGCTCACGCTCAGAGAATAGCCCTGCATAAGCCCTACATGCACACATATATGCAGAGAGCTTCAAATCTGACATGCAGGACAATAGTAAGCATGCATTGCACAAATTTTTGTGTGACTAACCTGTAGCACAAGTCTGGCTGCGGTTGACATGAAGTACAGGAGCAGAACGTGTGAGACATGCTTTCACATGAGCAAATCCACCAACCACAGAACTCTATGCCACAAACACAAGAATAAATCTTTTTTAAATCCATATTGCAACACAATATGAATAAAAAAATACACTGATACACATATATACCTAGTATAATATGAAGTTACTAGGATAACTGGGTTACAATTCATTATTGATATGAAAGTGGTTGAGGTGAATATGCTGTGCTCAAATAAAATAAGTCACAAGAGGCTGTGATATATATATATAAGAAAATACCAATACCAAAAATATTGGAACAATGAGGCCAAACCCTTTATTTTTGCTGTAGACTGAAAACATTTGGGTTTGACATCAAAATATGAATATGAGACAAGAGATCAACATTTCAGCTTTTATTTACAGGTATTGTCATCTGGATCTGATACACAACTTGGAGGACAGCACCTTTTGTTTGAACCCACCCATTGCTCATGTTACCAAAAGTATTGGAACATGTGACTGACAGGTGTGTTTTGTTGCCCTGGTGTGTCCTATTACATTGATTATTCAAACAATAAATAGCACTGAATGTCTGCACTCAGTTTCAGATTTGGGTTTTTGCCTGTGCAGACTGCATTTATAGTTAGACGTGTAACCAACATGAAAAACCGAGAGCTGTCTATGGGTGAAAAACAAGCAATTGTGAAGCTGAGAGAAGATGAAAAATCAATGAGAGCCATTGCACAAACACTGGCAATAGCCAGTACAACCATTTGGAATCTCCTGAGGAAGAAAGAAACCACTGGTGTACTAAGTAACACACCTCAAATGGGTAGACCAAGGAAAACATCAGCAGTTGACGACAGAAACATTGTGACAGCTGTAAAGAAAGACCCTAAAACAACTGTTAGTGACATCAGCAACAACCTTCAGAGGGCAGGAGTGAAGGTATCACAATCTACTGTTCGCAGAAGACTTCATGAACAAAAGTACAGAGGCTACACCAGAAGATGCAAACCACTCATTATTAGCAAGGCGAATAGGAGACGACCCTCGAAAATTCAATTTTATGGACTGATGAGACAAAGATTAATCTTTACCAAAGTTATGGAAAAGCTAGAGCTTAGAGAAAAAAAGGATCTGCTCATGATCCCAAACATACAAGCTCATCTGAAACCCAGTGGAGGTCATGTCATGGTTTGGGTTTTCATGGCTTCTTCTGGGACGGGCTCATTAATCTTCATTGATGGTGTAACACATGATGGCAGCAGCAAAATGAACTCAGAAGTCTACAGAAACATTTTGTCTGACAATTTACAGAAAGATGCAACCAAACTGACTGGGAGATCCTTCATCATGCAGCAAGATAATGACCCAAAACATAGTGCCAAAGCAACAAAGGAGTTCATCAGGGGCAAGAAGTGGAAGGTTTTAGACTGGCCAAGGGAGTAACCTACCAAAACTAAAAGAGGTTGCAGTGAAAGCCTGGAAAAGCATCACAAAAGAAGAATGCAAAAGTTTGGTGAGGTCAATGGGTCACAGGCTTGATGCAGTTATTGCAAGAAAAGGATTTGCAACTAAATATTAAGTCTTATTCACTTTAATCTAGTTTAAGTCAATCTGTTCCAATACTTTTGGTCACATAAGCAATGGGTGGGTTCAAACAAGTTGTGTTTATAAGATCCAGATGTGAATACCTTGAAATAAAAGGTGAAATTATTTTTCTTTTTTTGATTGATCTTAGGAAATATTCTAAAATTGAGATACTGGACTTTTGACTTTCATGAGCTGTAAGGTCTAATCATCAAAATAAAAAAAATAAAAAACTTTTGAAATGTTTTACTTTACATGTAATGAATCTAGAAAATAAATTAGTTACAAAAATTGAAATTAGTTACAAAAAAATTAGATTTTTGAGATGCACCTGTATCAAATTTAGCAATTTGATACACTGATCAAAATTGAGAGTAAAGAAATTTATAATGGTTAAAGTCTTCTTTCAAAAAAATGCTGTTCTTTTAAAGTTTTCTATTTATCATGGTTTCCACTAAAATATTAAATCAACCCAACAGTTAAACAGTTTTCAAAATTGATAACAATAAGAAATGTTTATTGAACACCAAATCAGCATATTTGAATGATTTCTAAAATTGAAGACTGTTAGAAATAGAAAAGTTATTTTAAATTGTAATAATATTTCACAATTTTAATGTATTTAGTTTATATTTTACTGAATAAATGCTGCCTTGGTGAGCACAAAAGTCTTCTTTCAAAATCATTCTAAAATCTCACTAACAATATTATATAATATTAATATATTATATTAAATTATGTTCTTACAGTGTTCAAGTGGAGCTGTACAACAAACGTGCCGCCACTGTCACCAGGAGAGTGCTCAAGTGTGAGCACAGTGGGAAGGTCTGAGGTCACGGTTAGGTTGCTGCTGGAAACGATGAAGCGTAGTGAAAGCACATCCTGTTCATCTCTGAACACTGAAGGGCTTCTCATGCACACTGGCTCAGTGCTGTTAGTACGGAGGCCCGGTTGGTCTCTCATGGAAACAGATGTGTTACTGAGGCCACCTGAGCTGTTGCTTTGGGGAGCAATGATGGTACGAATGAAGGCTGATGTGTTGAAATCTGAAGAGACGCTCAAAGGTTTACATCCCACTGTGTGTATGAAGTGAAAGAGGAGGGAAATACATTTAAAAATCAAGCAGAAACTGGCAACATAAATGAAATTAAAGTGATAGATTAATCAAAACAAACCTGTGACATTGGCAGAGATGCTGAAAGGTATGGTGGTGTTTGGTTGACTAGTCTCAACCGTAACCAGCAACCAGCTGTTCCACGGGGGAATGAGGACTGATGTGGAGCAGCTCTCTAACCCTGAACAGTTCTGTTTCACCTCTGAGCCCGGCCTCAAAGTGCTGGAGCCTACAGTGATTGACAGCCCACAATCATTTCCCAGCTTTACAGAACAGTTCAAAATGAAAACATCCAACCTGGAGGAGAACTCTGGAACAAAGACCCTAAACAGAAAAGGTACAAAAGATTTCAACAAAAACAGAAACTTTGTTTGCATACATACATACTTATACATATACAGTATACACTACCAGTCAAAAGTTTTTGAACAGTAAGATTTTAAATATTTTTTAAAAGAAGTCTCTTCTGTTCACCAAGCCTGCATTTATTTGATCAAAAGTACAGCAAAAACAATAACATTTTGAAATAGTTTTGCTATTTAAAGCGACTCTTTTCTATTTGAATATATTTTAAAATGTAATTTATTCCTTTAATTTCAAAGCTCACATGATTCTTCAGAAATCATTCTAATATTCTGATTTGCTGCTCAAAAAACATTTATTATTATTATGTTGAAAACAGCAGAGTAGAATTTTTTCAGGTTATTTTGATGAACAGAAGAGCGGTATTTATCTGAAATAGAAATCTTTTGTAACATTATAAATGTCTTTATCATCACGTTTGATCAATTTAAAGCATCCTTGCTAAATAAAAGTATTAATTTCTAGAATTTCTTTCCCCGCAAAACATTTTTACTGACTCCAAGCTTTTGAATGGAATAGTGCATAATGTTACAGAAGCTTTTTATTTCAGATAAAAATCAGCATATTAGAATTATTTCAGAAGGATCATGTGACATTGACTGGAGTAATGATACTGAAAATTTAGCTTTGATCACAGGAATAAATTATATAATAAAATCTTTTTTTAACCGTAAAAATATTTCACAATATTACCGCTTTTGCTGTATTATCAATCAAATAAATGCAGGCTGGTAGTTTATATATCTAACAAACAACATGTTCTACTTAATACAAACACATGAACATAGATCATACTTAAACAGTGCTGGAGTTGTAGTTAGTGTTTGATCGAGTGGAATGTTGTGCTGCAGGATTGGCAGGTCAGCAGCTCTCCTTAAAAATAGCTGTGCCTGAAATAGGTATGAGCAAGACGGCAGTCCCTAAAACAGAAAGCAACAAACAATCACACATTTACTTCTACTGTTCTTCAAAAAAGAATTCAGTTTTGCATCCCAGGAATAAATTACATTTTAAAATATATTAAAGTAGAAAATTAGTTATTTTAAATTGTAATAATATTTCACAATATTACTGGTTTTTTTTGGCATTTTTAACTAAATACAAGCTAATGTATTGATCTAGAAAGTTGTCACATTTATATAGGTAATCCTACAAAATATATATATGCACATACCTGCTGCTCTATCTTCCCTTCATCCTTGGGCAGGTGAGCAGCAAGGAACCAGTCTCCAGGTTTGGGACGGGTCACATTGAACAGTGTCACATTGCCGCTCTGTCCACTGGGAATGGTCAGCGTCAAATTGTGAGCAAGAGACACTGATGTGGAGTTTGGAAAGGCTGTTTCTATGGGGTTGATGACCGGGGGCGCTCCTGCCCTAAAGTGCCTGTTAATTTACAAAAGATAGTCAATGTTAAATGAAGTAATTAGAAAACGTATTACTACTTTGTCATTTAGTTGCTCTTAACTATGTTTATAACTAACTATTCTACTGTACAGTACTTCTTTCAGGATGAGTCTCTAGTGCAACTTAGGGTTAAAGACCCCATGAAATGGTTTGATAAACAATTTTCCTTAATTTCTTGGTGCATTTTAGCTGCTAAAAATGTATTTTGTCGTCTTTTAGGAGTATATTAGTATATACATGAAATGATTTGACATCTGTATGTGCTCTTTAATAGTTTGTATGTTTCCGAGTATTTTTAAGCAGGTCTCCTGATATTGATGCAGTACACAGTAATCTTGGGCTTCTCAATTAAAGAGCTCTCATGAGAATTTGTTTTCTGTATACGGTCTCCAAGAAGTGATCTCTAAGAAAGACCTCCAAGGAGATCATTCTTAGATGCATCAGCACATTCTGAAATATAATTATTTTCATTACAAGACCTGTGAAAACAAAAACATTAAAGTCACAATGAAACGGTAACAGATGGAAAAAGGAATGTAATGTAGGGCGAGGACTTGGTTCTGTGTATCTGTGTCTGATTGGATTTTGATGTTGCACTCAAAATGGACGCAGATGAATGCAATCTTGTAGGGACGAGGCTCAAGCGGATGACAAAATGTGACACTGGACCACAAAACCAGTCTTAAGTTGCTGGGGTATATTTGTAGCAATGGCCAAAAATATATTGCATGGGTCAAAATTATTGATTTTTCTTTTATGCCAAAAATCATTAGGATATTAAGTAAAGATCCATTTAGATATTTTGTAAATTTCTTACCGTAAATATACCAAAACATAATTTTTGATTAGTAATATGCATTGCTTAGAACTTCATTTGGACAACTTTAAAGGCAATTTTCTCAATATTTAGATTTTTTTGCACCCTCAGATTCCTTTTTCAAATAGTTGTATCTCAGCCAACTATTGTCCTATCATAACATACCAAGCTTATTTATTCAGCTTTCAAATAATGTATAAATCTCAATTTCGAAAAAATTGACACTTAAGACTGGTTTTGTGGTCCAGGGTCACAAATGTCTGGTTCAAAACATTTTTAAAAAATGAAACGTATTCTTCACAATAAGATCTATAACATGCATTTAGTAAATAGAAAGGGTATATTTTAATTGCATGCTATTCCATCAGAAACATTAAAACCCACACTTGATATTGGACATATTTTCAAATGGGTTTCCACAGTAACATAATTCCTGCCAAAATACCATAGCAACTACAGCTATTATTACAACTATAAAACCCTGTAAATCTCCTTCAAAGAGGTTTTCAGGATTTGATCACATTTCATCACAGTGTTGCATAATAGCAAGTTCTCCATTAAATTTGCCCAAACTTTTACCTAGAAGCATGATGACATTGTTATCGTGGGAAAGCTTTCAAAAGATTATTTCAATACTGAAAGCACTTCAAATTCATGGATTATTCAGCAGTATTCATAATTTCACCATACATACACAGTGATGTTTTGGTTGCCACAGTTCAGTCCGGATCCCCGTGAGACGGTGAGCAGCCACCGCGCGAGCACCGCATCTTCCGGTACTCTGAAGCGATGGAGCCGAACATTACCGAACCAGCCGTACTTGGACAACCTCTGAGGTGTTTTAGAGTAGAACCCGTTCAGGTAAGTGAGGTCTGGGGGGGCAGATGTAAACAATCACAATAAGCGAGATCCTTTCATTCGCTTTAAACTTGTAGTTATATGTTTCATATTTCTGTGACATTTGGGTAAGAGCGAAAAACTGCAAATATATCTATGATAGGCTATCTAAAACTCACCTTCAGCAAAACAGCCAGCGATAACATACAGTAGAAGGCACGGTGCTAAATATTTATCCATAATGCAGTCTATATTGTCCTCAGTCAGCCCATTGTAGTGTTCTTCAAATGTCTAAGGTACTGTTGTTACACGTTACTTCCGGTGTTCTGAAATATTCGGTGTCTGAGATTTTCGGTGACGTTGGGCGGAGCAAACATGAATATTCATGAGTTTCCTGTTTCGCGTCAAAGCGCCACTGAAAATATCAGCGCACTCTAGAATCATCACAGCACAGAAAGTTTGACGTAATGTAATTATGTTTCAGTGTCAGTGGCGATCTACAGTGATCTTTTTTCTTTTCTTTTTTTTTCTTTTAGCTTTTGAAGTTTTGTTCATATGAGCACAATAGTTTGTAGATTGTATATGTCATGTTTGATTTCATGATTACAGTAATTGATTTGCCTGCCTGTCATTAGGATATGCCATTAACATGTGTTATAATGACAAATCATCCCGGACAAGTAAAATGTATATACAAATACAGTGCCTTGATCTGTTAGGAGTCTTTTAGGGGCACCAAACTGCAGGGCCTACTATGCAGGCTGTTACCTCCTGCACTTTTGGTTTTCAGTGAGAAAGCCTCACACCACTTTGTGAAGTAATCTACCATCACACTGATATTCTGGTAGGTAGCCTTCTTTCGTTGGTGTAAGCTTTCCCACTAAATCCATCCCCACAATATCCCAATGCTGTGTCACCTAATAAACATTCATGTTTACCATATAAAACAGCTGTAACAAAAATATTCCTTGTGTTTTTCATAAAAACATGAATTACCACGATAGGGGTATATTCTGTTGGGTTCTTCAGAGAAGCACTTGTCTTTTTTAACAAGCAGCACAGTGTTTGACCTAAAATATTTTTGATGGCAATAATAGATGTATGAAACTTACATTTTACTGCTGGTTATACTCTGTATAATTGTGTATGTGACGAATAAAAATCTTGAATCTTGAATAAAAACATGACGAAGGATTCACATATTAAACTCACCCATTTTTTTATGTCCACAGACATACCAGGCCAATAAAAGCGCTTGTTTATGGCATCCAGGGTTTTTTAATGCCAGTGAGCACCTATTGGGCTGCTGTGGAGCTCTTCAAAAATTTCTTGGGCATTTTTTTTCATGCTGACCACTTTTGCCAAAGTCCCTTCTTTTTTTATTCAAAGCTTCATCTAAAAAGTATAAAAATCATTATAAACAACCAGTGAAGCCACTAGGTGTACATTTTACATTACTTTAAAAAATTAAGCTTTTAGCCCTTCTTAGAAATATAAATTTGTCTTGTCTGGAAAGACCCTGAGGTATCTTTCCAAATCTTTTAAAGTCTGTCAGTGCTTTGAATTCAGCCTCATCCATCTTCAACACAACAGTGCAAAATCTAATAAATGAGTCTTATATATAATTGGTCATTACATGTAATTGTGCATCACTGGTCTCTGTCATCTAGCCATTCAGTCAATAGAATAGAATAGAATAGAAATGAGGGGGGGGGGTAGAAAAGGCTTAGGTTAAATCGTCTTCTCTATACACACATTTGCGATTAAAACTAGCACCAAAATAACCTGCTGTCTTTATTGTATTCACAAATGCTAAATAGCCACATAAAGACTTTAACTTTTATCATCACACCATGTCTCTAACCATTTGAAACACTGTGTTAAGAATGTTTATATTATAATTTAAATATATTACAAAAACATGACTTTATTACTAAAGCTGTGTTGATGTTATATAAGCTACCAACAGAACAAACAAAAAGAATCACCCCAGAATGATCACAACTGAAACTTTGTCAACACAGCAAAGATACATTTATATCAGTTATTAACAGTTTTAAAGATTGTCAAAATAAATTAGGTACATAAACAAAAATGTATGTTGGCTCAGTAAGTTGGAGTGTATCCTCAGGCACATCAACAAATTAATAGCTGTAATAATTAAACATACGACACAATCTACAAACTATTGTGCCAAAATTAACAGTAGCCTAAATACCTGCTGAACTTCACACTTTGAAGCATTTCTTATTCTGAAAACAGTCAATATTTTCAGTGGCGCTTTAACGCGAAACAGGAAACTCATGAATATTCATGTTTGCTCCGCCCAACGTCACCGAAAATCTCAGACACCGAATATTTCAGAACACCGGCTCAAAACAGAAATACTGGATACGTACGCATTGCGTCCTCTTCGCCGCTGTTGAAGGATTGGCTCATAAACGTTCGTGTCGTTCTTCCAAAAGGCCAATCGGCTAGTAGTTCTGGTTAATTAATATTCATTATATTCTTCTTCGTAATATTCATAAGATAAGTCTGCGCTGCAGAAGGATTTCCGGCTGCTGGACCTTCAGAAAGGTTGCCAAGCAACGTCATCAGGACCTGATTAATATTCATGAGCCAGACCTTCGTCATACTGGGATTAATTTCGCAAAAAAAGATGTCAATTGTATTTACTTACTATTTATTTATTTACTTTTTGATCATTCAAAAGTATTTGGAATAAAACAAAACAATAAAACAAATAAAAAATATTGATAAATGAGTCTGAATATATAAGATTTCAGCCATATTGCAGCAACTGATGGTTTGTTTGTATGTTGACGTTGTTATTATTATTATTATTGGTAGTATAGGTACTGCGACTATCATCCACCAGATTTATGGTTACAGTGAGAATTCATGAAAACAGCAACAGTGCTATCTGCTGGTCAAGACCTCATACTGTTATGTTGAAAGGCCAAAAACAAACAAACAAAAAACATGAGAAAATTGCCATTGTATATATAACATTTCTAAAATGCAATGTATGCATGTACAGTTTGTATTATCCCTCTTTACTCAATAAAACCTCATACACAAACTCTCTCTCTCTCTATAACTTTTCCCTATTTATAAATCAATAAAATCCATCTCTTCATAAATTCCATCATCTTGTATTTATTTTCGAATAATTGGCAGATAATACTAAATTCCTATTCTGGCGAAATTCATTTGTATTAAGATTAACAACCCTTTAGGATCTTCTTTTTTTTTTTTTTAGAATATAACAAAACTTGTAAGTGACAAAGAACGTCTCAGTGGTTGTCTTGTGCACTTGTGCAATGTGAAATGTTTGATAATTGTTTTCGTATACATTCAGTGTTCTAACTGGTGTTCCTTTAGTGCAATTTATTTTTAATCTTTCATAATATTTCATATAGTATTCCTACACTCTTGTACATAATGATCTTCTACAATAATGAAATATATATATATATATACATACATACATACATAGACACACACACACACACATATATATGTATATACAGTATATATATATATATATATATATATATATATATATTCGATTTTTAAACCATAATGTAGCACTTTAGTTTTTGTAAAATAACAGAAGGACAGTTCTAAATCTTGTAATCATGTGTAATGTCCACCTGTGGCTGATGGATGGTTAAGCCATTACATGCTGTCTGATCAACCTGAAGCTGCAGTTAAGTGTTCTTGTTCTCTGACATATGTTAGTCCAGATGCTGCGCTCTCCACTGCTGGTCATTAGCTCTTCTATTGCCCTGCGTTCTGCTCATATTCACACACACACACACACACACACACACACACACACACACACACACACACACACACACACACACACACACATTCTCTCTTGTTCTTCTTCTAATCTTTAATGTCACACACACACACACACACACACACACACACATAGGCCTACATGTTAAGGTGCTACTACTACAGTATATTCCTCCGGCCACCTCATAGACTGGAACTGTACAAAGCATGAATGTGGCATAGGCCTATTTATTTTTGGACAGTCTGACATTTTACACTCAATTTATAAATGCACATTTCTATACTTATTTATATCACACAATGTGTAAAAAAAAAGAACTTGAATTGATTGTTTCTTATGACCTTAAAATTGTTTTAATATTTTATACTTTATCATTTGCCTCTAGTAACTACATTTAAATTGAATTTTTATTTTATTTTGTTTATTATGTTGTATATAATTTTTGTTTGCTATAATCCCCACTTTTAAGACCAGAGTTAGTTGTAAAACTAGCCCCGGTCTGTCCTAGATCTTAAATTTAATTTAACATAACTTTTTTTATGATTTAGTCTCTTTTCTTTCTTTGTAGTTTGCAGACACAACACTTTACTGTTGCGTGTTGTGCACTAAATAAACTTTTGATTTGCTGTAGCCTATATAAAGTTTACACATTATTTATAAGGTCAAACGCACCTCAGATCAAAGGAGTATAATGGGCGTCATTTGGCTTGCTTGTCTTTTTAATGGGGTTTTATAAAGTGGCTCATTCAAAAGTCAAAACGGCGTAAGATGCGATTTCACGCCTATTTAAGCTCATTTTTAAGTGTCCACCAGTACACGATAACAGCTGTGAGTCAGACGCGCTGAGCTGAACTGACACTTGAGCGTCCCCCGGCAAACGAAGCGGCCGCCGCGCGCACTAGTTTCCGTTCTTCTCTCCGGTTGCTGGGAGCTCACGCTCTGTTTGAGCAGAACACAATTACAGACGCGCACCTAAATATTTGCTCATAAAACAGACTCCCCTCGAGCGATGGGTATAAATGAGCAAACCGCTACTTGTCCATAACGCGAAACGGACAGCACGACTTCACGCGCGACATCCATCGAGCATTACACGGTAAGAAAGACTCACATTTTAACATTTTCTAAAGAAATACTAGATTCTTTCTTTCTTTCTTTCTTTCTTTCTTTCTTTCTTTCTTTCTTTCTTTCTTTCTTTCTTTCTTTCTTTCTTTCTTTCTTTCTTTCTTTCTTTCTTTCTTTCTTTCTTCTTCTGTTAACAAAGTTGTCACATTTAATCTCACACAAGTTATGCCATTTTTATTGTCCAAAACATTTGTACAGAAAACAACAACAATTAAAATTAAAATAATTAAAAAATATTTATTGGTAAGCTGTCACATTTATAATCTTTTAAACGTAATAAAATTGTATTGTACAAAACATTTTTACAGAAAACAACAATAATTCAAATTCAAATAATAATTAAAATGATGAAAATCCTTTTTTCTTTCCTTCACTCTTTCTTTGTCATATTTATATCAGTTTAATTACAATTTATTAATTGTAAAGCTGCATTTTTTTAAATTAATTTAAAATTATAATTTTTTTTTTTACAGAAAATATAATAATAATTCATTAACAAATAAATACATTTTAGATATATATATATATACATGTGTGTGTGTATGCATATACATAATTTTTTTTATAAATAGATATTATATATACAGGTATGTATGTGTGTGTGTATGTGTGTGTGTACATATGTTACATTTATTAAACAAAAAAATACTTGTTATGAGAAAACTAAATTTCTGCATCGACCATACAGTATTACAGAGAAATAGCCATTTTCTTCAAGACAACTGTCCCCAGTCTTTTGTATATTTATGTATACATATAATTTTCTTCATAGGATGGCAGCAAGTGTTATCAGAACACTGAGTAACCTGGGTTTGGCGAAACCCTTCCCTCCCTGCTTCTTTCCGGCTGAGGATGAGGAGGAGACTGAAGAGGAATATGAAGAGGAGCTGAGAGAGGACAGTTTGGAGGAGGACGAGGATGCAGTAGCCAGTGAGTCTCCAGAGGAAGAGCCGTGGAGTTTTGATTTGTTCCCCAATAACGCTGAGATGACCAATCAGCTCCTGCGGTTTGCTGAACTCATCAGCAGCGATGTCCAGCGCTACTTCGGCCGAAGCCAAGACCCTGATGCTTGTGACATCTATGCAGAGAGACCGTGTCCAAAAGTTGGGGGCCGCCAGCGGTACTACGCTGACTTCATCAAAGTAGCATCATCAGGACAGGCGGAGGAGCCTGAGTCGCTCGGGCCCCTTGCAGAGCTCTTTCAAGAAGCTCAACGGAAAGGACGGGGTTTACCCATGAACCAGCGTCGCCTGCCAATCAGCTTCTGGACAGAGCCTTATGCACATCAGCTTGATGTATTAGGTGATGCAAACACACAAGAGAACTCGCTCAGTATGATTAACACATCAGAGGGCTCCAGTAACATCAACACGTCACTGAGTATGTTCAGTAACACGAGCGTTTGCACCATGACCAGCTCCAGTATCTCAGGGACTCTCAGTAGCTCAAGCACGCCAGACTTCAGCGATTTACTTGCTCACTGGGCCATGGACAGAGAGAATCCCAATGAATTCAACTGTGACTATCCACTTTCATAATCAATCAGCCTGTCTTCTACATTGCAAAATACCATGTTGTTAATTTGTTCTGCTTTTCTTCTTGCTCTTTTTTTATTTTATTTTTTTATTTTTTTATTAGGAGTGCAAAACATACAACATACGTTGAACACAAAACACAAAACAGCAATAGAACTGCAATGATGATAACAGCAATGAAAACAAACAGCAATGACTATCTGAATAATAGTAGTATTTAAGTAGTATTAACATGCATAATAATAATAATAATAATAATAATACTAAAGAAGGTGCTGATATCAATAATAATAAAAGTAATAATAATAGTAACAATAGTAATAATAATAATGTAATAATGGCACATACCCAACACATACCACACCTATCCTAGCTTCTGTGTCAGTGGTGAATTTTTTATTTTTTTTCCTCCTCCCATTCACAGTAAGATAACTATATGTATATGTACAGTATGTACTGAAGTTGGTTTGCTGGTGAGTAATTGTAAAAATGTGGGGCTTCTAAGCCTCCTAAAGATTTGGATTCTTGTAAAGTGCTTAATTTCATCCGTGGTGGTGTATTTTTCCAGTAGAATCGGGTGATGATGGAGTCTAAAGATTTGAACCAAGTGAGAGTAGGTTGGGTTGGGATCACAATTTTCTTCTTGTTCTTAATGTCTGTCTTGTTTTTCAGTAAAATATTTGCACAAGACAAAAGTGCTGTTCTCAGTTGTTTTCATTTGAATATTTATATGTTATTTTATTAATTAACTTTTGTTTTTGGCAGTGCGTTCAGTATACAATTTTTCAATTTAAAATACTACTCATTACAACATTTTCTTACTCTCAAGTTTGTTTTCATGTATAAAATATATATGCAACAAAGTGCTATTAAAACACCCTGTTTGCGATCAATAATGCTTCTAACTCCTCACACAGAGATGATCAATTACAAGGCAGAAATAAGTAAGAAATGATGCATAGTTAGGTCACAATCACAAAATAAATTGCAACAACTGAACCCCAATTTGTGAACCCAATGAAACTTGCATTGAAGGAAATGACCTACCTGCACTTCAATTAAAAACTAAATAACTTTAAAGCAAAATAACTTCTAACTAAAATCACAAAAATGCATAGAAAATTCTGTAAGTTTAACTAAAATGTGAAAACAGAAAATATTTTTTAAATCTTGTGAAATCAGAAAATATATAAAAAATCTAAATATATAAAAAAAATATAATAGTATATCAATGATACTTAAAATAGCACTGCCTAGTCATTTTTACGGAATCAAGTATTTCAGACAGCAGTGGAATAACACTCACATTTATGTTCATTATAGACTTTGAAGCAACAGAACAATGACAGAAAACAGAATGAGAGGCACTTGGTAGTTTCAACACATTTCCTGGTAATAATGATCTGAATCTGCCCTGTCGTACTACATGCACGAAACACACTGAACTAGATGTCTTTGTCCACATAACCACAGGCCGTTAAGCTAAATAATTCACAGGTACAGGGAACACAAGTTTTGGTAGCACAGATTGCCACATCTGTCTATGCAGTGAGTGTGTGGGAAAATGAGTGCATGTCCCTCTCTATATTTCATAATTTGTTGAAATAGTACATGTGTGCAGATCTTAATTTCGGTCCTCTGAGTGCTTACGTGTCTGAGCAGGGTGAACTCGCTAGTGGCACTGGCAGAAAGGCCAGATATGGACACATGGTTAATTCTCACTCTCACACACTCTCACACACTCTCTCACACACACACACACACACACACTCACACACTCTCACACACTCTCACACACACTCTCTCTCACACACACACACACACACACACACACACACACACACACACACACACTCACTCTCACACTCTCACACACTCACTTGTTTTTTCAATCTACTGGACACTATTCTAGATAACTGGAACAATAAAGACAGCCACAGTATATTCTCAGGATACTAAGTGATGTGAATTTGTCTGTAATCTGATATTAATTTTCCACTCTCCAACGGCTCACTTTCAGAGCTCATGCAAAGTGGCAAGTAAGACCAGTAGATTTGCACCACGCAGGCTTTTCAATGATTCGTCAGCGTCAGTTTTCTCTTATCAGCACCACAAGACCACACAGCAGCAGGCTACAGCTCATTTCAGAGCTCTTCGTCTGTAGGCCCCTGAACCGATCGATCATGAGGCTTCTACACATCCTGGGTTTCACCCTCTTGCTCTGCAGCCTGTGTGTGAGGGCAGAGGAGGAAACAGCTGAGGACAAAGTAGAGGAAAAAGATGAGGACAGCTCTGAAGAAGACACAGAACCAGAGAAACCAGAGAAGACAGAAGAAATAACAGAAGAGAAAGACGTTTTGGTCCTTCATAGCGTCAACTTTGACAGGGCTCTCAGTGAGAACAAATACTTGCTTGTGGAATTTTGTAAGTACTCTATGACTTTCCTTTAAAATATATTCTATGACTATAATTGTGCTTACAAATGGTCATTCTGATCTTTGCGTAAATAATGCAAGAAAACACTACGCTACAATATCATTTTACTGAGTGTGTTTCAAAATTATTTAAATTATAATTTAAAAAGTTTAATATTCAGTTGCACGCATTTAAAATATCCTATCAAAAGCAACACAAGTTCAAAGATTATTAGCATTTGTTGGACACATCATCCATTAGGAGCGCACCTGTTATTTCTCCCACGCTTGTAAGGAGGGCCAGTTATGCAAATGTTACAATTGTGTATAATGTTATTGTCATTGCAGTAAAATGTTAGAACAACGGTGAAAAAATTCTGATGTTATTAATGTCAACATTTATGCGAATGCATTTTGAAACTGGCATTTAATTCTGAACTGCATGCTCTGAACCTAAAATATAGGGAATAGTTGTAACACGTTTGACTCTTGTAATATTTCTTAAACAATTTCAGAGTAAAGTTAGGGATTGCAAAGGTTTGAAATATCATTATAAATAACTGTTTTATAATATATTTTAAACTATAATTCATTCATGTGATAGCAGCCATTAGCTACTGCCCTCTTTAGTGTCACATGATCAGTAGAATAATATGCTGAATTCTTTCAACATTTTTTTTATTACTATCAGTGTTTTTCAGGATCTGTTTAATAGAAGGTTCAAAAGCATTTGAACAGTTCATAAAACTATATGCGACTCAAAACCTAGTTATAGAAATATTGCCTTTGTGACAATATGCTGGTATGAAACTTGCTCTTGTCATTTAAAACATAAAAAGATGCTCCATGGTGTGGTCACTGTCGCAATCTGGAGCCCATTTATGCAGAAGTGGCTGGATTACTGAAAAATGAGTCATCTGAAGTACGACTGGCCAAAGTGGATGCTGACGAAGAGAAAGACCTTGCCACAGAGTTCCACGTGGGCAGTTTTCCCACTCTTAAATTCTTCAAAGACGGCAATAGGCAAAACGCCACCGATTTTTCTGGTAATGCATTTATTTGTTTGTTGCATTTGCATGCATGATGTTATTTTCATACAGTGTGTTTTATAAACACTAGCTCATAGGCATTATTCTATGATTTGAACAGGAAAACGAACGGTTAAAGGAATCACGAGGTGGCTGGAGAGGCACACGGGGCCCAGCGCTGCTGTTCTCAATGATGTGAAGACTGCAGAGGCTCTGCTGGATGCACATGATGTGGTTGTGGTTGGATTCTTCCAGGTAAATGACCTATTGTTTGCATAAAGTAACTGACTTTTTAAGATATGACATTGCCTTATAGCCAAAGTGTTCTAGTAAAACATATCATTGCACTCTCTATTTATAACAAAAGTTTTATCATTGAAAAGTTGGTAACACTTTAGAATAGGGGACACTTATTAACTATTAACTACAACTTGTCCCTTAATAAACTCCTAATTTGCTGTTTATTAATAGTTAGTAAGTTGGTATTGGAGACGGTCATGTAGAATAAGGCATTAATACGTGCTTAATTACAACTAATAAATGGCTAATATAATATTAATATGCATTCTAATTAGCAACTAGTTAAGAGACCCTAAAATAAAGTGTTACCGAAAAGTTATTATTTTAATTTATTTTAATTTGTTCTCTTTGTTCCAGGATTTGGAAGGAGATAAGGCAAAGACATTTTATGATGTAACTTTAATAGCAGTAGACTTTAACTTCGGCATCACAAGCAACCCAGAGCTCTTCAAGAAGTATGATGTAAAAAGCGACTCATTGGTGCTTTTCAAGAAGGTAATTCCAAAACCCCTACAATTTGCTACTGCTATTGGTGGCTATTTTGATTCATCACACTGATGTAAATCTTACATATTCGTTGTCTATTTACATCGCAAATTGTGAGTCACAGAATCATTCATTCAACTGATTCACGACTAAAAGAATTCTTATGGTCATTGCACACTGGGCCGTATTTATTTTTTAACGTGTGAAAATTTTGGACTCAGTGTGCAATGACCTTTACTATTCTTTGTTAAAAGTCAACCAATGTCAGTTGAACTTTGTCGGTTCAGTCAACCAATAAAATGTGTGTTCTCTTTCCGCACTCGACAGCTATTGGTTTATGCTATCATCAGTCTTTGAGGACAGTGAAAGCCATTCGCTTAATAGACTTAGGTGAACAAAATATCCAGTGTGTGCCTGAAATGGAATATTACATCACCTTGAAGATTAATTTATTCACACCCCAAAAATCTCTGCTTTCTTGTTTAAAAAATGTAAATAAATAAAAAATAATGTGTTGTTTGCTCCACTATGTTCCTATCACAACCCCACACATTCTTCTCTTTGTATATATTCCAGTTTGATGAAAAGCGGGCAGACATGCCACTTACTGAGGACAGCAAGCTAGACAAAGGAGATATGATTTCATTCATCCATACCAACAGCATGAAACTTGTCATTCCATTTAATGAAGAGGTAACACTTCAAAATTCACTTCACTAACCAATGAAACCAATTGCTAAAATAATTAAAAACTTTAATACTTCAAAATAAAATAACTAAAATAAATTAAAATGTATGCTAATTAAATTAATCGCGATTTTGGTGATTAACATCATCATATATTTTTTATTTATATTATCTTTCTGCAGAATGCTGAGCAAATATTTAGCTCTAAGGTCCGTAATCACATGATTCTATTCATTAACACAACTGTGGAATCCCAAAATGCATTGCTAGAAGATTTCAGAGAAGCTGCCAGTGAGTTCAAGGAAAAAGTAAGTGTTTTAACTTAATAGCTAAATTATAATTAAGTTAAATATTGGGATAACTTAACTCATATTGGGATAGAGAGCTGGTTTTAATCTTGCTCACAGTCTGTGTGTATGTGCGCAGGTGCTTTTCATCACATTAGATGTGGCGTCTGACAAATGGGATCATGTGCTGAAGTATTTCAGCATCTCTGCAAATGATGTTCCTATTATTCGCCTGATCAACATTGACAAAGTGGTGACATATGCAATGGAAGGATCAGCCATCAACAAAGACACGCTGAGAACATTTTGCCAGGGTGTTCTGGATGGTACCATGAAGGTGTGTTTCTGTAACTAATCATCTTCATTCACAGCATATGTGCAGCTGTAAATGTATTATACAGTACATTATGAAAGTTATGTTATAGCTAATGTAATTTGCCAAATTAATATTTTAATGGTAAGAACTGTACTATTCAGCAAGCTTTTGAATCAGTATGATGAAAAATTAATTTAAATATTGCACTTCAATCTAGCCCTTTTTGAAGACTCAAGAAATTCCAGAGGATTGGGACAAGAATCCAGTTAAAGTCCTTGTAGGGAAGAACTTCAACGAAGTGGCTTTTGATGAGACTAAGAACGTCTTTGTGGAGTTTTGTAAGTTAGCACTTTGTTTTTTCAAGTTAAAATAAAAGTATTGAATAGTGGCTTTAACATTTGTGTCCCTCTCACAAGATGCTCCATGGTGTGGTCACTGCCAGCAACTGGCTCCTATATGGGATGAGTTGGGTGAGAAGTACAAAGACCATGAGAATATAATCATTGCGAAAATGGACGCCACAGAAAACGATGCAGATGATGTCACTATACAGGGATTTCCCACCATTAAATACTTTCCAGCTGGGGCTGAAAAGAAGGTTCGCAACAACATTAAATATTAATATTACCTTTGTGTTGAAAAGGACATTAAATTGTGTTTTTTTCTTACACTGTAAAAAAAAAAAAGTTGAGAAAACTCAAAAATCTGCTGAAGCTGGTTGCCTTAAAATTTTAAGTTGGCTCAACTTCCGAGTATGGGTCACCATACTTGGCCAGACACCACTTTCCTTTCCCCGTTTCCTTTCCCTATAAAGTCTGAGATTTAACTATGTCCAACTTTATCTTCATGTAAACTTTCATAGGGCGATACTGTATATAGCATATCTCAACTGCTTGATTGCTTGTATTGTCAAAATCTAACCACCAATACAAATAAATTTGACTTGACTTGAGTATGTATGTACTGACAAATGCTTTTAAAATACTTTGTGCAAACAGATCGTTGATTATAATGGAAACAGAGATTTGGAGACCTTCTCAAAGTTCCTGGATAATGGAGGAGTGCTACCAGAAGAAGAGAGTAAAGATGATGATGAGGACAATGATGATGAAGATGATGAAGATGAGGTTAGCCAAAAGCCAACAGATGGCTTTGATTATTTAGCCTGTTATTAGGAGCAAAACAACTTGAACTTTTAAATTTGAGTAATATAGTTGGTGTGTTTCTTTTTGTTTTTCAGGTGTCAGATGAACCAACAGAGGAGTCACCAAAATCTACCAAAGAAACCAGCAAGGATGAGCTTTAAAAACAAGGCATAAATAAACTAATTTGTAATGAACAAGATCAGTGAGAGATGCCAATGGGCCAAATGTGTTTTATCAGGTTAATGTCATTTTTTTCTGCACTGGACCATTTCAACAGACCACACCTGATGGAATTGAATAAAACAACTTAACATGTTAAGGTTTTTCATTCATGGTTCTGGTCTTTAATTTATTTCTGTCATGACAACTCTAAGTGATTTTCATAGTAATATACATGACAATGTTAATGTATTTGGTCTTGACGGAGTAGATCTGCTATGCTGCTGCTGCTACACATATAACATGAATAACCCCCATAGCATACATGATCGCCCCGTAGCAGATCTATACAGGTGGAGCTGGGGAAGATGGAGGGCTTCTGAAGTGCACTGCTACAGCAAACACTGCCAAGTATTGGAATGTTGAGCAGCGAGCTCATTGGCTACCAGTACAGGAGAGAACCAATCAGCTATGCCATGTGATAATGTCATTATGTCATCATGTCATATTGTGTTAGATCAATCAGACTGCACCATCTACACTTTAAAAAAAAAAAGGCGCTAAATAGCACTAAGAGTGGTTCTTTGGCTCGTAATCATAGAGGAAACACTTTTGGTGCTTTATAGCACCAAATCTTGGTGCTTCAGTGGTTCTTCAGCGGTTCTTCGGCATGACTGAGGTGCTATATAGCACCGCTACCATATACAGAACCCGTTAAGCTCCATGGTTCTTTGGGGTGATTAAGGTGCTATATAGCACCACTGCCGTATCTGTTAAGCCCCTTTAAAGGTTCTTTATGAGCCAAAGAGCCACTGTTGGTGCTGTTTAGCATCGTTTTTGTTTAAGAAATACAATGCAGTATGGCACCTCTTATGGTTTTACATAGCACCATTTGACAAAAGTGCTGTATTGCACCTTGAAAGATATGGTGCTATATAGCACCAAAAGTGGTTCCACTATGATTACGAGTCAAGAACCATTTTTAGAGTTTCATGCCAGAACTTTGTACTAATTAAAGTAATTATTTGTATTACTTTAATTAGATTTAGTCAGACTGTTTGACTGCAATGACTGAATCAGCACCTAACTGACTAGTATTTCTATTCAAAGGTAATGTACACAGATTGAATACTGTCGTATTTTCATGTTCTTCAAAAGCTCAATGACTTTAGTATACTATCTCATTATATCCAGTAATAGATGGATATTCCCGCATGTACTTCAGCAACAACAGGGTCCACATCCCCACCTCCCATGACTTTAATAAATTTCCCCTTTATGAGGAAATAATACCAGATTCACCGCCACCCGATTATACCGCCGACATAGTGCCACCTGCTGACAGGGAGAGAGGTGAGAGCTGCAGCTGTTGAGGGCAGCATATACATGGCATTTATATAAGAATGAAAAGTATAAATTAATATATATTTTTATTTACAGTCAATCTTCAAGAGATTCCTCAAAACCCTAATAGAAGGAGGGCAAACCCTTATCCTGTCCTCAATGTGCCCCCTCGAATCGAAATAGTCGAACACAGAGAACAAAGTAAGTGAAATTAAAGGAATAATTCATCCAAAAATAATTTTCTGAAAATGTACTCACTCTCAGCCAATCTGAGATGAAGATGAGTTTGTTTCTTTATCAGAACAGATTTGAAGAAATTTAGCATTATATCACTTGCTCAACAATGGATCCTCTGCAGTGAATGGGTGCCGTCAGAATGAGAGTCCAAACAGCTGATAAAAACATAAAAAAAAAATCAACAAGAAACCCACATGACTTGAAAAGTTAATATAAACAAATTAAGGCATTTTATCTTCAGACCATTGCTACTGGCCATAATATCCAAAATATTGCCTTCACCAGAGAAAAAGTCATCTTGTCTAAATCAGAAGAGAAATATGCACAGATCAAGCACTGTTTACAAGCGAAAATAATCCAAAGCAAATATGTCAGTGTATTTTGATGTGAGAGGACAAAAGGGGATGAATTTGTTTCTTACAAACACACATCTTATCGCTTCATTAGGTGTTAACTGATGGACTGGAGTTGTGTGGATTATTGTGATGCTTTAATCATGCTTGAACTCTCATTCTGACGGCACCCATTCACTGCAGAGGATCCATTAGTGAACAAGTGGTGCAATGCTAAAATTTCTCCAAATCTGTTCCAATGAAAAAACTAATTCATCTACACTTAAGCAAAATTTCATTTTTGGATGAACTATTTCTTTAAATCAAGCATTTATCCTTAAAGTCAGAACACTTTTGTCTACATAGTATGTATGTAGGGGTGTAGATTACACGGGGGACGTGTCCCCCCCACCCCATTTTTAATATCACGTAAATTCGTCCACCGCACTATATATTCAAATAGAAAGCAGTTGCACATAGTAAAACTGTATTTTGGATGAAATAAATGCAGGCTTCGTGAGCAGAAGAAACTTATAAAAAAAAAACATATATATATTACATTTCTGTCCCCCTCACTTCTGAAATTATGGCTATGCCCCTGGGTATGTATGCACTGTGCACAGTATGTACATGTTTCGGAATGTATTTTTCTTCTAAGCAACCCACAGTTTTGCTGAATGAACCAGTGTTTTTGAAAAATTGAAAAAGACAGTCAGTTACACCTAATGGCGTAACGATAACACTGTAAAATCCTCACCACTAATGTACATACTGACAGTCTGTCTGGAATACGCACAGAAAAACAGAGTGATGAAAACACCATCAATGGAACATTGATTGTTGACTGATTCTAAAAAGAACTCACTAGCAGATAGTGCAGCCTGTAGCTCCTCATGCGGTCGTTGTGCAGCCACAGCAGATGCTTGTTCTTTTGAATGACACACCGACCACGACTGTGTGCATGTACTGCCATAAGAGCATCATCACTAATGTGAAATATAAATCTGGTTCTGCTGCATGGGGCATGTGCTGCTTATTAACTGTACTTGGGTAAGAACTGACACAATGAACAAGAGAACCAATGGAATGAATCAAATTACAAAATAAAAGACATGAAGACAAGAACATGAAACAGAACCCCAAAAACCCCACGTTACAATTTAGGAGTAACAAGATGGCAGCAAAGAGGAGACAAACACTTTCCAGCGAAGATATAACATTTTGGAGTTATATCATGATATGGAGTTGATAAAATGATACAAACTTGATTGTCAAGATCAAAAAGTCTTATTTTTTTTTGTAACTGACAAAGTAAGAAATTTTATAACCTCTTCCACTCAACGAGTCAATGCTCTAACTGCAGAAATTAAAGTAAATTTTTTTGGTTTGGAAAAATGCAGCAATGCACCGGGTCTTCCATATTGTGGCACTAACCCCACTAAACACAACAGTGGCCAAAAGTGATGTGTGGATTTTTATTTATTTATGTAAAATGTGTTTCCATCATATTTATGCGCATAACATTTTATTGGAGAAAAACACTATCCGCCTCAAATGAGCCCATACGTTTTTTGTGCACATTTTTAGAATTTCTACGCATCTTGACATTTCCATCCTGCATTCCAAAATTAACATAAAAATAGTTGGCAACACAGCTAGTGACTGAACCCTTATGTGACAGGAACACAGCACGCGCACACACTCACGCACGCACACACAGGGCCCACTCTAAAAACAGAAAATCAGCTTTGGCATCAGGGGGAGGGGTTATCTAGGGGGTGGAGATGGGTGGGTTTAAAGTAAAGTAAAAAGTAAAGTCGTGACGTATTGTCAAGTACACAAATGCACACACACACACACACACACACACCGTGAACACACACCCGGAGCAGTGGGCAGCCATGCTGCGGCGCCCGGGGAGCAATTGGGGGTTCGGTGCCTTGCTCAAGGGCACCTCAGTCGTGGTATTGAGGGTGGAGAGAGCGCTGGACATTCAATCCCCCCACCTACAATCCCTGCCGGCCGGGGACTCGAACCCGCAACCTTTCGATTACGAGTCCGACTCTCTAACCATTAGGCCACGACTTCCCTACTACTTATATTTAGGTATATCTAATCTAGATCCAACCACACCCCCTGGATCTTGTGTTCTGCAGTGAGGACCATCTGGATGGGCCTGACAGGCACAGGCCCGCCCACTCTGATAAATAGCCCCACCCCCCCCAGTTCATTAGTCTAAATATAGGCTAAAATGTGTTAAATAATTATTGTTTAATCTATTTTAATGCAAATGCAAAACTATTACAACATCTCAAATAGCCTAGCTAAAATAAATAAAATATGTTTTTGTCTAATTCTTGATGAGTTTGATTAACAGCTTAGGCAGTTAGGTGTTATCCAGGCTGTTTTGGGCATGTTGCGCTTGTGAATTTGCACGTGTTCAATTCAGTTAGCCTGTAATCTGCAGTTGTATGTTAGAAAATGTTAGAAAAACACCAGCCATGCATAATTCTGTAAAAATTACTTTTAAAAACTCGCACTGAGGTGGAAGAGAACCCGTCCATCAGCCCGCAACTATCGGTAAGACTTTTCAGTTCCAAGAGCACGCTTAGCTGGCATTAGCGGAGTAGCGAACTAATTAACAACTCTATTTCTTTTTTTCTTTTTTTGGCAAACGTATTTGACATATTTGGCTATTTTTTTCATCTTCATGAATGAAAAGTGAATCTTTAAAGTGAATTTGACTGCACAACTGTGGAGTTAAAAAATAATATGGCTTTAAAATATTTTTTAATATATGTATATTAAAGTTAGCCTGTAGGGTTATAATTTTTCAGTATTACAAGGAACTGGAACTGTGAAATAGCTCCGTAGTGTAGCTATCACTAGAAGAGACACTAGACAATACTCGAAATCTGAAAGAGGAAGTCCAAGGCTTATAAAGCGTGTCTGAATGGATTCAGCTGAGTATGTGTAATCAGTGCATTCAGCTGTGTGTGTGCAATCAGTGCAATGGATCATGGGAACTGTAGTGTGGAGTGACATGTAAAAGTCTGTGTGGTGTGAGAGGAAAATGTAAAGAGAAGACGATGTCTGGTGGTGAGCAAACGGAAGTGCATGGAAAGCATTCGTGACAGGTATGATGTAAGCAACACAGCTATACAACAAATACAATTGATAATGTGTGTGTTAGATTTATAGTGTGCAAATAATTAAGCATTGACAATAACCAGTCGTATTGGCGGCACCGAGGGACCCCCAAGTAAAATTCTGCTTAGGGCCCCATAAAGGCTTAGGCCGGCCCTGTGTGGCTTTATTGTGTTAAAATGTTGGCTTTCCAATACAAACAGTCTCTGAGAAACTGAAGGAAATACAAAAAGTGCTGCAACCATCTACACTCTCCCAGTAGCGTTACACGGCAAGGTTTTGGGAGTGACAAACACTACAAAACGCTCAGCGATTCACAGTGATAACCACAGCGTTATGGTTTTGTGTCTCGTGCTGTAAACAAGAAACATGGATGCCAGTAGTTTAACCAGTTTGGTTTTTCATCATTTTCGATCAGCGACTAAAGTGTAGCATCTGTAATTCTGTGTCAAAGTCTCCTGAGGACAGTAAATTGTCAGAGCATCACCCCAGCTTTCTGGAAGTTGTTGGTGATTTTACAGACACGTCTTTTAAAATACATTTTCACAGCTTTTATGATTTGTCTGTCATCAACTACTGTTGTTTTCTCAGCCGATCAGGCCGTTGTTGGTTGCTGGTGGTTTCCAAACTCTTTTAATATCTGAAGAATTAATGCAACAGGACACAGCTGATCACTTAGAAAGACCTGGGAGGCAACTGTTACAATACTTATGCTCACATCAGATAGAGGGATGAAACTCTAAAAGTGCTGAACTTCTTAGCTGGTAAAACATCTATGTGTTGAAACGGCGAATAATAAAATGTGACATTCTGTAGTTTTGTCTCATATTCATATTTTAATCATATTTGTAAATGTCTTGATTTTTGTCTTTACTGATCCAATACATTTGGAGGGCACTGTATTTAGTTTATATTGGTGAGGCATTAATGTGGCTTGGTTTCGTTAGACCCTGTTGTTTTTGAGGTCTGGAAACACCCTCTTAACTTGTAATAAACAAAACTTTGCAAACATGTTTCAAGCTCACATAAAGTCCCGGGTGAAGTATCTAGTATCTAGTAAAGATAATGGCGAAAATGCAAAATCATCATGACATTTTAACTTTTAAACTTAGCAAATTTTGTGATATTTGCTCCTTTTCTTGCAGCTTCTGTACTATAAATGTACTCAATTAACGTATTAACTACTTTTTCAATAATTTACCCATATAATTTACCCAGACTTAATTATATAAAAAAGCGATATCATTTTCATATTTTTAGTGGTGGAGAATGTGAAGAAATTTAGTTCTAACACACTAAATTTCTTCAATAACTAACTAGAGTAATAAGACTTACTCATCATATGCAAAAAGAAAAGCTAAAAATATAGACAGGTTCAAGTTGTAAAGAAAAAAATGACCTTGTTTTCATGTTCATTTCATACTTGAATTCTACAAAACTTGTTTAGATTTTTACATGGTCAAAGGTGTTTTGTAAAGTTGTTTGATGTGTTTAATAAAGTATTTAATGATCAAACAAAATCCTGTCTGTTTGTTATGCCATGCATTTTTTAAAGATTATGAAAAAAATGTTATGCTCCATTTTATTTTCAAGAATTTCAGCCTTTTTTCAGACTTCATTATGAATTAATTGCATTGCACCTAAATAACTCTATCCTCACAGAAACAATGTCTTGAACTCGGAGGAAACCTTGCATCTATCCACAATCAAGTCATTCACAATTTCCTAAAGACCTTTCTGAAAAAAATATGCTAATGGATTCCTCCGAACCTGATTGGTGCTCATGATGCAATTAAGGTAACTGAATTTTAATTTCCATTAAATATCAATCCAACCGGTGTCATATTAAAGGTGGGGTATGTCATTTTTCGAAAACACTTTAGAGCCGAGTACCAAAACAAACTTGTAGCCAATCAGCAGTAAGGGGCGTGTCTACTCATGATGTGGAGGAGAAAGCGTTCAGTGAACAGCCAAGTGACAGAAAGATAGAGATGGCGGATAAAAAACAAAAGAGGAAAACGTCTGTGGAGCGATAAGGCAAGAAGTAGGACCCTTGTAAATATCGGATCAGCTTTCCAGCACTGGAGAGAACTCAAGGAGCGGAAGGCCTGCGATCGGACGCCGAGGTTGCTTTGGTTCTTCTCAATAGGTGAGTAATACCGTGTCTCCACCGGACGCGGCGCGCCGCAACAGCTAAAGTCTGCATACACTGGACGCGATAAAGCAACCATTGGAAAGCATTTGGAATTTGTGTCAGCACGTCATAAATAGAACGTGACAGCAGTTTTGTGTCAGAGATTTGTCATGCCGCGCAGCCTCCAGTGTAGACAGCATCACTGATTATAATGACTTCTATAGTATTTTGTCACGCCCCTTGCGTCCGGTGTAGACACGGTGTAACATTGGTTTTGCTTTGTTTCACAGAACTAATCGTTGCCTGATAATGGAGGAGGAAATGAAAAGTGCGTGGAGATGGGCTATGGAGGTAATATTTACATGTTGTCTATATCTTTAAAGCTATTTAACAACATTTTTATTTAGTATAAACATGTAAAGGTTTCAAACCTTGCACATTTTATTACACATTTATACTTATGGCTTCATGTTTGCACCAAAGCATATTTATATAATTATATAATTAATTTTCCTGAATAACGTAACTGAATATACACAGATGAGCAACGCTGGAATGATGCACACTGTGATACTTTTCTCAGTTTCATCTGTTACAGAACGGCTAGAATTGATTTCTAATCCTAATTTTGATTGCTAAAATAATATCTCATGTCTGTCCATCACAGATTTCTAAAGTCTCCAAATTTCTGATTATTACATGCTTTGATTTTAATGAATAAAATAAAATGAAATAGACTTTAAGCTGAAACACATCTGCACATCTGTTTTTATTTGTTGCCCTGAATCACTCTCTTTTTTTTTTTTGAGTTCCTTTTTTGAGAAATCCTGTGCTGAAAATCATGTTTATAATCCTGCTGAAAAAAAATAAATAAAGAAATCTAAAACCTATGATGGTTGGCTGGTCTTAGTTGACCAAAACCTCTCTAAAACCAGCCTGCAAACACCAGCTAAAACCAGTCAGCCAGTAGTTTTATTTTAGTTTTATTTTTTCAGACATATGTATCTGGTGTTTTTAATATGCTTTGTAGAGTTATATTTAAGCTAGCAATAATTTACACTGTTAAATATGTAAAATGTGAAAAACTATTAAGTATGTAATTTTGATTATGTTTTAAGGGATAAAGTGACAGCAGGGGAACTTTAATGAACAAAACAAACCTTGATGGTGTAGTTACGACATTTACCACGAGAGGGTACGTCTAACCTGCCAGTTACTGTCTGACTTAACCAGCCGAACCTTGACTCCTTAATATTGACTTAAATATCTTATCTCAGGGGTCTCAGAGCTACTTTTTTAAAAAATGAATGTGGCTGAGAGCTACCCATGGTACACAACACTTAAATTTCTTAAATAACGTATCGATCCAAACTGTTATAGCCTACACAGTAGTGTTAAAATGTGCTGAAAATGTTCAAAACGTAGGTACTGATATACACTGAAATCATTTTACTAGTGTTATGCCAAAAACCAACAATTAAAATTAGCAGCACTATGCACTTTTTGTTTGCATGAACTACTGAAATGTAGCACTGCATGCTGGCCAGGTCACTTCTGTAAAAGAGAGTTGGGGGAAAAAAATCAGCCTTTTTTCAGCCTTTCAGCTTTTTATGAAAAGGATGAGTCAGAATTCTAAATTATATTTAATTTGTTCCTTAAACAGTTCTACATATGCATTCTAAAACTCTGAACACTTCAGATAACATGGTAGACTATTTTCCATCCAACGGTTAAGATTTGCAACAAAATTTGCTCCAATATTCGCATAGGTTTGAACAAAATAGGCATACAGGCATAATGAAAATGTAAATCCACTGTCTGACAGCAGGTGGCACTTTCACACAAAAAACGCAACCTACTCTGCGATTTGCTCCTGCTTGAGACTCTTACTATACTTTGCTTAACGCTGAGCAGCAATATCAATCAAATACGGGTTAAATGATCACTAAAATATGAAACAGGATCATTAAAATAATGTAAAAAAAACGTCTTGGCGAACTACCTCCAATCAGAACACCAGTTCACGAGCGACAAGAAAAATTCGGATCAGGTTCGATTTTCTGCGTTTTCGCATCCTTAGCATGCATTTTGATAGGAAAGGATGGGGAGTACGAAAAAATGGAAAAACGCGAAAATTTGGACTCAGTGTGCAATGACCTTAATCATTAGGATTGTGAAGGATGGTTTACTTGTTTAGAATTAAATCAGAATTAGTCACTGGTTGTTTTATACCCCAGTGTTTACTAAGCTCAGTGTCTTATTGTGTGAATGATCAAACAGAATCAAATTAAAGATCTTAACATTATGCACTAATGCACTGTTATGCACATTATGTGTGCTTTTTGTTTTTTTTGTGTGACCTTTTGTGGCTTTTGTTTAGTTTTATTCACTTGGGTGTGTGTTTTTGTGTAAGTGTGTGTATCTGCACTGAGAGTACCAGGCTGTCCCACTCTTATTTTCCAACTTGGACAGCATTCAAAAGTGCCTCAATGCTCTCTTTGGTTTTACTGGAAAAATCAAATGTATTTACCAAGACACTGTCAACAAGTATGCCACTACCAAAACATATTCGGTCAAAAAAAAATAAAAAAACTGTAATGAAGTACATGTAATAAGGTTATTTTTTTGTGAATTGCCATTTTAATTTCTACTTATATCTAATTAAACATTAATTTAATTAAATCTACTTATCATTCATGCAAACAGGCAATACATGATTTTCCTGTCTTCCATGCATCTGGATTTTAAATACATTTGCACTACATTTAACTTAAAATTAAAAATTTTTTTTTCAAATATTTTATATAGAAATATAGAAATAAATGATATAATAATTTACAGGTGAATATTGTCTAGTACCATCAAATCCCCTGAAGATATAAAATGTTAAATAATACATTTAATTTAAACGCATCATAATATATTCTTTTTATTAAATAATTAAAAAATATATAATAATAATAACAATAAACATTGTTGTCTGCTTTGAATACCAGAGGGTTAATCGTGTTTTTGGTGTGAGAGGAGGCAGACAGACAAAAATAAAAATCAAGGTAGAGGGAGAGCACGGAGATTATTTGCTTCAGTCAGTCTGTGCTTCCTGTCCTGTGATTGGCTACTGAGTGGCAGCCCGCGCCTGGCTCCTCCCCTACGGCATGCTGGTAGGAGTTGCTTATGTCGCTGTAGTGCAGAGAGAGAGGGGGAGCGAACAGAAACGAAACGAGTCTGTGCAAAACAGCCCCCCACCCCTCCTCTACGGGAAATGGGTCTCAGGCTGATGAGTAAGGCAAGAAGCTCCTGTAGCGCTGGTGCATCTGAAGCTACGCAGCTATGGAGGAAAGGTAAGGCCCAAAATACAGACAGATACATAGAGAACAGCACAGAAAGGGAGGCTGGTTGTTTTGCAGTCGGGGAATTATGTTGCAGCATCTGCGATACACCAACGCACCATGTTTCCATGGGAAGCAAGAACGGGGGTGGGGTGGAGGAGAGGAGAGGAGATGGATGCTCACATATATACTGTGATGGAAGGTAGTACTGTTGCGTTCGCAGGCTTGTTTCTTTAGATCAAGTGGTTTTGGTGCATGTAATGCATGAAGTCTGAACTTAACCTTCGCTGTTCTATTGAAGACAGCATATGACTCATGCAATATCAGGCATTTTTTAGAATGAAAGTGAATGTTGCATCTTTCTGATAGGCCTCATGCACAGCAAAACTGCTATTTATTTCTTTACCTCTGCACCAAACCTAATACTCTGTTGATTTCATTTGTCAGGCTTTCACGTATACTTACATTTTTTGTTGGTAGCTTCTAACCAGCTGATTTAGCATGATGTCAATATGCTGTGCCCCTTGGCCTAAATGCAATGAATCTGACATAAAAAAAAATAAATAAAAAAAATCAATTTGTCTTTGCACTGAAATTTGCTTCACAATGTGTAATACTGTAATACGTATTATTTTGTAATGTCATACTTAATTAGAAACATACAGTAAAAATACAGAAAGTAGAAATATGCCATAAATATGTAGTAGAATATAATTATTTAAAACATAAAAAAAATTATATGCTGTGAAATATATAATGCTTATACAAATTAATACATTTTATGTGTATGAAATTATGCTTCTGACTCTTAGAGAAGTAAAGTTGCAATATTGAAATAGGAAGCACTTTCCATAATTAGGGAACACTGAGATTTTTTTTTTTAAACAATAGAGGCACAAATCCAATTTGTAGATAGAATGTTAGATAAACTATTTTCTCAAATTATTTTCTAGACTATTTCTGTGTGTGTGTGTACATAGATAGATATTTTAATTTATTGTTTAATGTTTTTGCAAAGCGCAGACCAGGGTTTTAAACTGTGTGATGGAAGTGCATGCTCTTCTTGTCAGCTACTGCTCTGCAGCCAGGCTGATTGCATCACTTTTCCCTTTTCCAAGAGTAGGAACCATTTCTTAAAATGTAAAGTCTCCTTGTCAGAGACTGGTTCTTGTTCATAGTCTTCTTTGGCAGCTTCAGTGCTGTTTGGCTGAAACAGGATACAAAGCATGGATCAGAGAACATGTTTCGACATTTGGGCACCTTCAGCATAAACACTGTATTTGTCTGAAGGCATCTGGCATTTCTTCTGGAGGCTTTTTGTTTTTTTTTATATGACCACATAAGAACTGATGGCCTTCCTACATTGTTCTTTAAGAATTACTGCAGTGAACTAGTTTCCTGCTGCCTACCACAGTAGTTCATGTAAATGATCCTCCTTTTTCAGGATGTTTCATCTAAGTGAATCAACCCACCAGCAAATCAATACAAGTATAGGGGTGGACCTCTTCCTACCTTTACAATCGTCAGATGAAAGCAAACTGAGAGTGAAGTGGGTGTTTCTTAATTATACTTCCAGGTGTTTTCACAATCCTAGGTCATTTGTTTTCACATTTAAGTGTTTCCAGACCAGGATGCAGTATTGAAATTGTATTTAAATACCATCTCAGAGCTTTGTGACTTTCTTTTTCATTCATAATCTTTAATCTTAATCTGTTACCCTTATAATCTTTAATGAAAAACATTAATTTACCCTCCCCCTCATAACAACATCTCTTCTATGATGGCGTGTGCACTGGCATGAGCAAACAATCCAGTCAATTTCAATTGTTCCTGTCCCCAAGAAACCGCAGCCCACCTGCCTAAACGACTATCGCCCTGTAGCCCTCACATCAGTGGTGATGAAGTGCTTTGAGAGACTGGTCAGAGACTTCATCATTGCATCACTACCAGACACACTGGATCCACTACAGTTTGCATACAGACATAACCGCTCCACGGAGGATGCCATCTCACACCTCCTCCACACCACAACAAGTCACCTGGACTGCAGAAAAGGGAATTATGTAAAAATGCTGTTTGTGGACTACAGTTCAGCGTTTAACACCATAATTCCCTCCACACTCACCTCCAAGTTGGAGGTCCTTGGTCTCAGCACATCCTTGTGCCAATGGATCTCCAGCTTCCTGAAGGACAGACAGCAAGCCGTACGGATGGGTAAACACACCTCATCCTCCATCACCCTAAGCACCGGAGCCCCTCAAGGTTGTGTTCTGAGCCCCCTGCTGTACTCACTGTACACTTATGACTGTGTGGCCACTTCCAACTCCACCACCATCATTAAGTTTGCTGATGACACTGTTGTGTTGGGCCTGATCTCAGACAACGACGAGACGGCCTACATACAGGAGATTAAGAACCTGGAGAGTTGGTGCCAGGTGAATAGTCTACACCTGAACATCAGCAAAACTAAGGAGCTGATAGTGGACTTCAGTACGAAGCAGGAGCGGTCGTACCAGCCGATCGCGATCAGCGGGACTCCAGTGGAGAGAGTGGACAGCTTCAGATACCTGGGTGTTCACATCACGCAGGACTTGACTTGGTCCTGTCATACCAGCACCCTGGTGAAGAAGGCCAGGCAGCGTCTGTACCATCTGAGACGCTTAAAGGACTTTAGACTTCCCTCTCGGGTGCTTAAGACTTTTTACACCTGCACCATCGAGAGCGTCCTGACGGGCAGCATCACTTCCTGGTTCGGGAACTGCACTATGCAGGACAGACGAGCCCTCCAGAGGGTGGTGCGTTCAGCGGAACGTACCATTCACACCGAGCTCCCTGACCTGCAGGACATCTACAGCAAGCGGTGCCTGACCAGGGCCAGGAAGATAGTGAAGGACCTCAGCCATCCCAACAATGGACTCTTTTCTCTGCTGCGTTCAGGGAGACGCTTCCGCTCCATGAAGGCGAACACAGAGAGAATGAGGAGGAGCTTCTTCCCGCAGGCCATTCGGAGTCTAAACCACTCTCCACTCTAATCACATCACCCCACACTTCCACTTTGCACATTTTTCAAGTACAATCTGCACTAATTTGTAGAAGGTTACGAAAGGATAAATGAGTGGGACTTACATGCCATTTGTCTTTGTCTTTAGTATCCTTTTACTCACTTATACACTTTACTGCACTGCACAGCACAGCACACGGACACTTTATCACTGACATACACTTTACTTTTTATAGAATCTATATAGAATCATATTCTATTTTTTATTCTCATATCTATTTGTTATTTTATTTTATTGCTAGTTTATTCTGTATATATGTTTACTGTACTTTTTCTATTTGTATTTTTGTAAACTTGAGGTTTTTCTAATTTTGTTGGACAATTTGTTGGACAGTCGTACAATACATTTCACTACATGTCGTACTACGTATGTATATGTATGTGACAAATAAAATTTGAATTTGAATTTGATTTACTATTTCATGCTGACTTCAAATAAAAGTTTGTTGTTTGTCAAATTAATTTTCATCCAGGCCAAGATTTCCATAACTGTAATTAGAGTTATGAAAAGAGTTGATGAAAAGCTGATAGTTACTGCTAAATGAATACATGTAAATGTAAGTTACTCAATCATTAAATAAAAAAAAAAAAAAAAAAAAGAATAAAAAAGCCCATCAAAATAAAATACGTACTAAAGAAATATTTTTAGTTCTTTTGCTGACAAAAAGTTTGGGAATCCCAGTTATAATCAAAAAAGCAGTTTTGCTTATTGTTTGTAGCAATGGCAGCTACCTGGCTAATCGGCTAGCGGTATTTTAAGCTTGCAAGTTATTAAGTTAGCAGTGTGCTAAGCTAGCTGACTAATCAAAGTTAAGATAACAAGATAAATGGTTAGTAGACTAAACAGCTAGTTTGCTAACTGGTTAGCTTGATAGTATTTTTAAAGGATTCTCAGGTTGACTATCTACGTTTTCTGAAAGTTTAGCACCTATATTCACTGACCACTATTTTTGAGCCCCAATTTTATATCGATTATTATTATTTTTTAAAATTTATAGATTTGCAACGTAACGCTGGCTGTGAAAGCTCATGGTTGTGACAGGTTAGTGCTTGTGCCATCATGAGAATGACATGTCCTATTTGTTCTGTGAGCTGACAGGAAAACTATCGGGTGCTTTTGGATCTTCTGTCCAGAATGCATGAGTGGTTTTACCCTGGGGAGATTCTGCTACAGTAACTCTAAATAGTCCTTCACAAAATCGCTTGCTTGCCTTTGCCAGGATCCTTATGGTTAACGTTCCTTGTCCTGTGTCATTATGATCTCTGAGATGGAAAGAGGGGCTCTGGTTCTAACACTGAGAGCTTTTTGTGATAGAAATGGCATTGTCTGAAGAGTAATGACATATGGCAGCTCAATATTCCATTTCCTTGTATTACATCATCATATGAGCATTATCTTTTCATCCGAATGAATTCGCCCATGACCTCATTCCCATTCAAGTTTAAATTCCCAAGTAACTTACTTTATCAGTATTCATGAGTAGTTGTGCGTTTTGAATAATTTTCCAGTGATTATGTGGGGTTCTATCACAACATATTACTTCCTTTGAATGTGAGTGCTTGTAGTTAAATTGTGACCCTATTTCAGTTACCTTTTCAATGAAAACTAAAAATGTTGTGGGAAATAAATGACTGAACCAGCTGTTATCCAAAGCAAATAGAGTCATTATTGTAATGTTTAGTCGTTTAATCATGTTCTGCCTAAATCTTCATTAGTCTGAAATCCATTCGCTTGACAACATGGGAAACATCCATTTATTTCAGTCAAAATTCACTGTCTGTTTTTACAGTGGGCATGAATGGAAGCTGTTAAAGGATTAGTTCACTTCCAGTATGAAAATTTCCTTATTTACTCACCCCCAAGTCATCCAAGATGTTCATGTCTTTCTTTCTTCAGTCGCAAAGAAATTAAGTTTTTTGAAGAAAACATTCCAGGATTTTTCTCCATATAATGGACTTCAATGGTGGCCAATGGTTTGAAGGTCCAAATTGCAGTTTCAATGCAGCTTCAAAGGCCTCTACATGATCCCAGCCGAGGAATAAGGGTCTTATCTATCAAAACCAACATTTATCTTCTAAAAAAAATAAATAAATCACATTTATGCAATGCATTTGCGTCTTCACACATTCCGTAATCACGTTGGAAAGGTCACGCATGGTTAGTTCTACGTCTGTGTACTTTGGTTCAAAAAGGAGGGTAGGTTGAAAAACTCAATCTCATTTTCTCCTGCAACTTCAAAATCATCCGACATCATTGTTCTACCCTTTTTTTTTGTAAAATGAGTTTGATTTTCTTTGCACATTTGCTTTATAAACACTGAGTTGGTGCGTCCGCCTACGTCACGTGTGACCTTTCCAACATGACTATGTAATACGTGAAGTCGAGCTATAGTGTAAGACAAGCCTTTGAGGTTAAAAAGTGTATAAATTGTATATTTTTTAGAAAATGACAGATCATTTCGCTAGATAAAACCCTTATTCCTCGACTGGGCTCATGTAGAGCCCTTTGGACCTGCTCTTAAACTGCAGTTTGGACCTTCAGTTCGCTGATCCCCATTGAAGCCCACTATATGGAAACAAATCCTGGAATGTTTTCATCAAAAACCTCAATTTCTTTTCAACTGAAGAAAGAGAGACCCCATCTGTTGGGAAAATACACGTCTGAAATCAGTACCAAAGATCATGGTACACCTAGAAAAAAGAAAGGACTTGTGTGTTTGTTCTCTGCCCTGTGTCTGGGTCAGAATATTACAGCCTTCTGTAAATTATTAATTAAGTTAAAGGATTAGTTCACTTTTTAAAAAAACTTTTGTTAAAAATATAAATTATTAATTAAGATAATGTGGTAAAGAGTACAGTATATTTAAACTTGCATATTTAATTCTTCAAAGCAGCTGGACTTGATAACAACAAAGTGGCAGTGAACAAAGTGAACTTCACACACATTTTTAACACTGCTCATATTTTGTGGTGGATTGTGGTATTATACACTATTTAAAAAGTTTGGGGTCGGTAAAATTAATATTTTTTGATAGAAATTTCTTATGCTCACTAAGGCTGCATTTATTTGATGGAAAATACAGTAACACAGTAATATTTTGAAAAATTATTACAATTTAAAATAACCATTCTGTTTATATATATTTTGAAATCTAATTTAATCCTGTGATGTCAAAGCTCAACTTTCAACATCTTTACTCCAGTCTTCAATGTCACATGATCCTTTAGAAAATCCTTCTAATATGCTGACTTGATGCTCAAGAAACATTTCTTATTATTATTACAGTTGAAGACATAAAAAGCATCCTGTTGAAATGTGTTCAGAAATACTTCAGCTTTGAGACTGTGCTCATTAACGTGCTTTAAGAACATAAATTGCAGAATGAGAAAATATTCATGTGACTGCAGCACTTGTGAATTGCCAACTTAGGCTACCATAGTAACCTGTAGGTCTCTGTCAATTTGGTGTAACCCAGTGAGATTATTTTTAACTCTCATTCATGTTCCATGTAAATTCATTTACCATGGTATCATGGCAATGTGCTTTTAGACATACAGATACATGGTTGTGTGTTTATTTTTCCTGCTTTTCTACATACTACAGGGTTTTTGTGTGTATGTGTTTGTGTTTATGTGTGTGTTTTCATTTATGCTCCCTCTTTTTCTTTAGGGCCCAGTGTCAATTGAGGGGAGACTGTAATTGGCCCCTGCAACCTGTGGTCTGTTTGTGTCTCCAGTGGATCACCTTCTTCCCTTAATATCCCTGCATTATATAAGAATACACACATTTATATGCACAACGCCTAAGCTTCATCTCTCTTAAGGTGAGAGAACTTATTTTTATGAAGTCTTACATTACACCAGATTTCTTCATTTGTTATATGCTTATGTTAAATACTTAACCTGACTTCCACTAACTTTATGGCTTTTATGCTGTATTTCTTATGGAAAATATTCCCAGTACTGCAAAATGGCAAATCACACTTGTGAGATATAGTCACAGTTATGAAACTGAATGAAACTGAACTGTATGTACGTTTTACTTTTAAATATCAATTTCAAAATCAATGTAATGCTACACTGACTTCTAAGGAGAATGATTTCTGTTTCTTTCTCATGCTCCCCCCAAACTGTCTGTTCTGAGAGTATGTAAGTTTGGTTAACGGGTATGAAATTCCACAAAAAGGGATGATTGCTTTACGGCAGCAACAAATGCACATGTACAGCTATCCATGCAATTTATGGGGCTTCAAAGTCGCAAACACACAGAAAACAACATACAGTTGCTTTTAAATTTTAAATTAATATTCATCAAACTATTTTCCTCAAAAATAATGTACTATTAAAACTCTTAGTTAAGGATGTCCCATATTGTTTTTATCCTGTTTCAGGTTTGTGCTTTCTGCGTCCTTGTATTGTGGGTGCAGTTACATCTTCCAACCGCATGGAGACGCAGCAGGCTTCTCCTGACAGCAGCAGTGAGGAATGTACTGTACTAGAGGCTCTGCCTGGCAAGGGAACAGTGCTAATTTGCTCTCAACACAAAGGAAAAGTGAGACCTATTTCAATACACACATTCACATAAACACACACACACACTTACCATAAATTGATTGCACAGATGGGTGAAATATCTCTCACAGGCAGTGTTTTCCCATGAGCATAAACTTTCTGTCCCAGAAAAACAAGTGTACCTTTATCTCAGCTGGTTCCTCTATAAATATCATAAGTTGAATATAAAATGAAGCTAATAGGTTAGGGAACAGTTAGGATGACAGTTCCTACAGAAAGTATTTCTCACAATTTGTATGTGTTTTTTAATTATATTATATTATATCATGGCATGTAGCACCTGAAATGCATCCTACTTATTCCCATAAAAGATAATGAGCTTATTTTCAAGCATCACAAGTTTACTACAAGACAAGCCTATCTTGAAGGAGGGATCAATGAAAAGGCCATCACAGTAAATAGAATAGTAATCTATTAATTGTGGTTCACTCGTATGGCCTTTTTCAGCAACCAATTTTGATTCAGATACTCTGAGAACATGCAGTAGCCTTATTTAAGCAATATCATATTGAAATAAATCCAAAAGAAGCCTATGCTGCATCTGAAATCAAATGCTTCCCTACTGTATATTATGCAAAAAACAGTATGGCAAAAGTAGAATGCCCGAATTCACAGTAGGCGAAAAATACCTGATTCTGAAGCACGCATTACTTTCCCATGAGGCCACAGGAGAGGATTTGTGAATTACATTGAAGTGGCACAGCTGACGTTTGTAGGTCACGTGACAGTGACAACATAGCAAATGTAGTATGTCCAAATTTTTCTTTCTTTCTTTTTTTTTTCAGATAAACATTTGCATTCGTGAAGCAGGTTCAAACTTAAACGTCGTACCTACTCAGACAGCATGCAATTTTGGATGCAACAATTTAATTTACATAATGGGGAATTTTAATAGAAATGATTTTAGAAAAAAAAAGATAGAATAGAGAAGTATAGAAATATATTTAGAAAACAATATAAAAGAAAGATTTATAGAAATAATTTTCGTAACAATTAATAAATGGAAAATAGAAGAGAGATAATTAAAAAAAAAAAGCTATTTGAACAGTTTTCTGAATTATTTTAATATAAATAAATTTATTAAAAAAATAATTAATGGGCACTTAAAAAAAACAAAAACATTTGACAAAATAGAAAATCTATTGACATGTTTTTGTACATTTAAAAATGTCTCTGTTATTTTTCTGTGCTGTATTCAGGTGTCTGCATTGTACTGTTTATCCTGTGAGAATTCAGTATGTGAGGACTGTGTGAATGGAGAACATGCTGAGCACCCCACTGATTCACTGGAAAATATTGTGGACCAACAGCTAGCGGCATTGCAGGACAGAGTGGATTCAGCCAAGAACAGGTGTTCCCATGATGCACATCATGTCATTCTCAGTACTGTAAAATAAATAGGCTTACAAATAAGAAGGCCCACACAGAATATACACATGTACCTCTTCTGACACTTTCATCCACCAATAAGATCAATTTTGCCACACATTTTACCATTTTTAAATCCATTCTACAAATTTTGCCTTACCATCAGTACAGAAAAAAGAATAAGTCTGCAGATTACATGTGGGCCTCAGACTAAGAAAAAAAATCTCTCTCCTAATTGCTTAATTCATTAACTGATTGCTTAATGATTTAGTGTTTATGTCTTCAACAATGGTAGATAGATGAAACGACAGATGAATGGATATTTAATGGACCTATTTAACTAACTCACAGGCTTCCTCAGATCAGAGAGGCAGTTCAGAGTTTGAGAGACATTCTGCAGCAGTTGAACTCTCAGCGGAGCTCCATAGAGGAAGACATCCACTCCTCCTTCAGCGAGCTCCACAAAACCCTCGATACACGCAAGAGCGTCCTGCTCATGGAGCTGGAAGTCACTTATGGACTGAAGCAGAAGGTATGTGCACAGAAGATTCAACTCACAATCGTTTGCATGTTACTAAGCTAACAGCATGATACTATAATAAGCATTAAAATACACGCTTCACAAAACAACTAGCTGTAAATAAAATAATTTTAAGTTTTTTATATATTTTATTTCACGTCAGCTAATGCTTATTTTCCAGTAATGAATTTGAATTGAAATAACGAATCTAAAATAATGAATTTGTTTTTGTTTTAGTTTCAGTTAATGATAATAACCCTGACAAGGCTGCATTTATTTGATTAAAAATACAGTAAAAACTGTAATATTGTGATATATTATGTTTTCTATTTAAATGTTTTGATATCCTGATTTTGTTTTGTTTTTTTAATTTCTTATTATTATGTTGAAAATATTATTTACCATTTCTAAAAAGTATATTAGCATGTTACCTGAATATAAAATAAATAAAATAGAGATAAAACTTAGGAATTTTCATTAAGCAGCTAATCTTTTGAAACATTGCTCATGCTTAATTTTTTTTATCCTAAAGGTATTGCAGGCTCAGTTGGACACTCTTCTGCAGGAGGAAGCTGCCATTAACTATAACTGCGGTCTGACCGGTGAAGCCCTGGACGGGGAAAACAAGGCTGTCATACTGCAGACCCATAAAGACGTAGGAGAGAGACTCAGTGACCTGGCCAGCCAGGGCCTTCCTCTTCAGCCTGAGGAAAACGACCAGCTGGATCTCATGATGGAGATCGAAGGACTTCGCAAGTCCGTCCACAACCTGGGGACTATCGTCACCACCAATGCCGTGGCCAGTCAGACCGAGGCGTCGGGGGAGGGTCTGGAACAGTGCGTTGTGGGCCAGCCGGCAACTGTTATCATAACCACAAGAGACAAGTCTGGAGGACTGTGTAAGACGGGTAACGCCATCATCTCAGCTGAAGTCTGCACGCCGGATGGCAGCGTTGCAGACGGCGAAATTGTGGACCATAAAAATGGAACGTATGAATTCCAATACACGGTGAAGAAAGAGGGAAATTTTAGTCTAGCGCTTAGACTTTATGATCAGCATATTAAAGGAAGCCCCTTCCAGTTAAAGGTCACCAGCTCTCCGGATGATTCTCCAACCACCACCACCGCAGCCAATGCTGCATCCACGGGTTCCAGCGATGGTGGGGCGCGGAAACGGAGCGCTAAGTCTCCGGGGAGCCGAAGCCGGCAGAAGGGCGTCAGACAGGGAGGAAGCTTGTTCAGCACCCCAAAAAAGAGAGTGAACCCGATCGAGGATGACCTCATTTTTAGAATAGGTACATGCATTGAAAGACTAATGAATGGGGTTTAATAAATCATGAGCTGCTTTTTCCCTGATGAAAATGCCAACAGCCTCACTAGTTTTGCTGCCTCTTACATCTAGAGTTGCACTAAACCATTATCGTCATATTACATTTACATTTAGTCATTTAGCAGACGCTTTCATCTAAAGCGACTTACAAATGAGTAACATTGATATAGTTTTTGGTAATAATATGGTTATTTTTTTTCACAATTTTAACTTTTTTCATTTTAATTTTAGTTAAAGTTTTAATAATTTTGTTGTGCTTTTGTTATTTTTATAAGTTTTTGTTTCTTTCTGAATGTCTTTATAAATGTATTAGTTTTAGTTGATTTAATTTCAGTTGTTTTAGTACTACATTAAACTGAAATATTGAAAGGTTTTTATATATTTCAGTTAAAGTTTGTGTCGAATAACTTTTTTTTTCATTAACAATTATAACCCTTTCACAGGTTTGGGGTTGGTAATATTTTTTTAAATGTTTTTGAAGTCGTCATGCTCACCAAGGATGCATTTATTTGATCAAAAATATAGTAAAAACAGTAATATTGCAAAATATTATTACAATTTGCAGTAACTGTTTATTATTTGCATATATGTTAAATGTCATTTATTCTTGTGATGCAAAGCTGAATTTTCAGCATCATTACTCCAGTCTTCAGTGTCACATGATCCTTCAGAAATCATTTTAATATGTTGATTTGGTGCTCAAGGAACATTTATTTATTGTCAATGTTGAAAACAGTATTGCTGCTTAATATTATTGTGGAAACCATGATACATTTTATTTCCAGGATTCTTTCATGTGTAGAAAGCTTAATGAACTCATTTTAAAAAAAAATAGAAATAATTTTAACATTGCAAGTTTTTTACTTTAAAAAAACTTACTGACCCAAACTTTTGAACAGTAGTATAACTACCATAAACCAGCCTAGACCAGCATGGAAGTGCATGTTAACATGCATACTTGTACCTCAGCTAAAATATAAATAACCCCGAATAAATCCAGAAGAACATCTTTAGATTACATGACCTAAAATAAAAAATGAAAATCCCTAGCATAACCACCTTTGGATGTTCTTCATCCCAAGTCTTTAAAACAACATCTGTTTGTTTTATAGGAACAAAAGGGAGGAATAAAGGAGAGTTCACTAACCTCCAAGGAGTAGCGGCTTGTTCAGAAGGAAAAATCTTAATTGCAGACAGTAACAATCAGTGTGTGCAGGTAAGAACCCCCCCGTCATGGAAACTGGATACAGAATATCTTCATGCAGAATCTGATAACTGAACCCAATCCTTTGTTGATCAGATATTTTCAAATACAGGAGAGTTTCAGAGCCGGTTCGGAGTGCGTGGCCGTTTACCGGGGCAGCTGCAGCGGCCCACTGGAGTAGCTGTGCATCCAAACGGGGACATCATCATTGCCGACTATGACAATAAGTGGGTTAGCATCTTCTCCAGTGAGGGCAAATACAAGGTCAGTTATATTTAGTTAATACTCACAAGCAGTGTGCAATTGTTTCATTATGAATTGTCTCTGGAAATAAACTTTAGTTTTATTGACAATATTCTGACTTTTCTGAAGGCTAAGCTGGGCTCAGGAAGGCTGATGGGCCCAAAAGGTGTATCTGTGGATCAGAACGGTCACGTTATCGTTGTGGACAACAAGGCCTGTACGGTTTTCATCTTTCAGCCCAGCGGGAAACTCGTCACTAAGTTTGGTAGCAGGGGAAACGGTGACAGACAGTTTGCAGGTAGGTACAGGTCTGTAGCATCTGAGGAAGGGCTGCAGACTGCATTGTAACATACAGATGCCAATGAGTTGATACAATTATGTGATCTAATCATTCATTGGTTCTGTATGAATTTAACCTAGCCCTTCCTTTCCACGTAGGCCCACACTTTGCAGCAGTCAACAACAATAATGAAATAATCATCACAGACTTTCATAACCACTCTGTTAAGGTAAGTTTCCTAACAATGTCATCACAAATATTACCATGGTGTGACATGTTCAATAGAGTGTATTTTTTATTTTATTCCTAATGTGTAATATTCTGTAATCTTTCTAATGTTCCTATATATTATTTCTCTAATAGGTATTTAATGCAGATGGAGAATTCTTGCTGAAATTTGGCTCAAATGGCGAAGGGAACGGACAGTTCAATGCTCCCACAGGGGTTGCTGTGGATGTCAATGGGAACATTATTGTGGCAGACTGGGGAAACAGTCGAATACAGGTAATGAGTCCTTGTGAAGTCTGTTATTAACTTTGACAAACACAAAGGTTAGTCAATATAAACTGCCCCCTATCTAGACAGAAACATTTAGCTAGCACCTTAAAATCTGATGTAATCAAAGTCAGTCTCCAATAGCTTACTTTTAAGAATGGTACTTTCTTAATAAGAATCTTAATAGTTGTCTTAAAAACCTTCACCTTGTGATTGTGACGTCAGTGTTTCATTATTTAATTTCTGTTCTGCACTTGGAAACACTTCTGATTTTTATCCTAGCTTTTAAATTAACTCACAACACTAATTGAGTCAGTTGACAATGTTTTGAAAGCAACATTTTTTTAATGTTTTTGAAAAGAAAGCTTCTTACGCTCTCCAAAGGCGGCGTTTATTTGAAAAATACAGTAAAAACAGTAATATTGTGAAATATTATTACAATTTAAAATAACTGTTTTCTATTTTACTAGATTTTAAAACATAATTTATTCCTGTGATGACAGCTGAATCCTTCAGAAATCATTCTAATATGCTGATTTGAAACATTTCTTATTATCATCAATGTTGAAAACTGTTGTGCTGCTTCATATTTTTGTGGCATCTATCTATCAGGATTCTTTGAAGTATAGACATTTCAAAAGAACAGCGTTTTATTAGAAACAGAAATCTTCTGTAACATACTTTACTGTCAATTTACTGATGGTTTAATGAATCCTGCTGAAGAGAAGTATTCAGTTCTTTCAAAAAGAAAAATCTTACTGAGCTTAAACTTTTTGAATAGTAGTATATAGTTGTCTCTACACATTTAAACTGTGTATTTTAACATATATATATATACTGTAAATATATCAAAACTTAATTTTTGATTAGTAATATGCTATATGCTAATATTACTGAGAACTTAATTTGGACAACATTAAAGGCGATTTTCTCAATATTTTGATTATTTTGCACTTTCAGATTCAAGATTTTCAAATAGTTGTATCGAAAGCTTATTTATTCAGCTTTCATGTGATTGTATAAATCTCAATTTCGAAAAATTGACCCTGGTTTTGTGGTCCAGGGTCACATATATTAAATGCAAACTTACAACCCAGAACATTATAAAATGTAATTCAGGAATCATTCTCAGGTGTTTGACGGAAGTGGATCGTTCCTGTCCTACATCAATACGGCGGCAGACCCTCTCTACGGGCCGCAGGGTCTCGCTCTGACCTCAGATGGCCATGTTGTGGTGGCTGATTCTGGGAACCACTGCTTTAAAGTGTACCGCTACCTGCAATGACTTCAGAGAGACTCTAGATGGAAAGAGAATCAAAGTCATACTGTATGTGTCCAAATCTTGCACTTAATGTAATGTAATGGTATTCTTCCTCAGTGGTTTTCACATATTTTTGTATTTGTTACTATTGTCGGGTGACCTTCTATGAAGACTACAGCTTGTAAACACTGTTATGGGATGCCTTGGAATGCCTTTGCCAAACCTCCACACTCTACACTGTGGAAATACTGAGACATCAGAATGCATTGGTGAGTGAACTACTACCTAAGCTGAAACTCTGCGCCTGTGTGCTGCATATGTGGACCATGCATGCGCCGCCAACTTTTGGACACATCCGAGCTCCGTCTGACTTCTAGGATGCTGTTAGAACACTATCTCAACACTTTTATGAACCTTTTGATAGGGACATGTTAAAGAGATACTCGTATCCCTACAGCCAAGAGAGCAGACAGCGATATCTCATGTCTTCAAGCTTTAGCACTCCCTCCTTGACCTGTTTGTATCGTTCAGTTGACTAATAAACGAATGGTCAAAAGTTTGGAATAACTATGATTTCTTTAATGTAATAAAGTATTTTAAGCTCATCAAGGCTGCATTTATTTGATCAAAAATAATTACAGTTTAAAATAACTGTTTTCTATTTAAATAAATTTAAAATATAATTAATTCCTGTGATGGTAAAACTGAATTTTTAGCATCATTACTTCAGTCTTAAGTGTCACATGATCCTACAGAAATCATTCTGATTTGCTGCTCAAGACACATTTCTTAACATTAACAAGGTTGAACAATTGTGCTGCTTAATAATTTTGTGGAAACCAAGATAAACTACTAATCAAAACTTTGAGATGGGGAAAATTAAAAGAAAAGATAATAAATTCTGTTATTCAACAAGGATGCATTCAGTTATTTAAAAGTGACAGTAAAGACTTTTAAAATATTACAAAATGTTTATATTTCAATTAAATTGTTAATCAAGGAATCCTGAAATAAGTGTATCAAAGTTTCCACAAACATACAATAATTACACAACAGCGATAATTGTTTTCAACATTGCTAATAATAAGAACCATTATTGATAATTGAGCACCAAATCAGCGTATTAGAACGATTTCAGAAGGTGATTTCCGTGAAAGAATGATTTCTTGATGTGACACTGAAGACTGGACTAATGATGCTGAAAATTCAGCTTTGCCATCACAGGAATACATTCAAATGGAAAACAGTTATTTTAAATTGTTATAATATTTAACAGTATTATTCTTTTTACTGTATTTTTTTTTTTAATCAAATATATACAACATTGGCGAGCATAAGAGACTTAACAACACTCAATAACATTTAACATTAAAAAAAAAAAAATCAAAATTATTCAAAATGTTTGACTGGTAGTGTTGGCCTGATTTTAGTTTCACAAACTCTGATCATATTCCACTTGTGTCTGTTTAATTCATCACTTTCAGTCCAATCAGTGCAACTGCAATATGCAAAATTACAGTGTGGTATTGAAACATCACCAACATTTGAATTATGTGTTGTGTGTAAGAGACTTAACAGTAGACTACACAACGCACTGTTGCCTTGCATACTTATAGAATGAAACTAGCAGCATTATGGTTCTTTATTTAGAAAATATTAGGACTCTCTATTTTCCTTACAAATACTATTAAAAACTGGAAATATCTCTATATTTGTGTATTTATCATAAATTACGTTTCAAAGAAAAGATTTTTGGGTTTCCACTGCAAACGTAGTTAAAAGCCACTGATTTTGATTTGTCGATCATTCTCTTGTGTATCCCAGGATTCTTAGAGGCATGATTCACATACTGTAGTAGTAATGATGTCATACAAATTCAATCATAACTGAATGGCAATAGTATTTCATCATCATAACAATGCAAAGGTCATTTTGTGTTCTTGCTTTTATATTCAAATTCCAGAATGTTTATTTTGTTTTGGTACAGTTAGTCTGTACTGTAAATTGTTTGCATATGCTGATTTGATTTATTTTCTGTATATAAGGATTGTATGTAAAGAATGTTTGGTATGTTCATCAGAAAATAATTTTACTTGAATGTTATTACGTCTGTACAAAAAAGATCAGCCTTAACATTTACATCTGGCAACATTTATCATTTTTTTTTCACTTTATTGATGAAAATGGTTTCAGTGGAATATTTTATTTGATTTAGTTAATCTTGATGTGTGGCTGTTTACGACTTATGACAATAATCCTGCTTGGACTGTGTTGATTTTTTTATTAATATCGCTATCATGTCATATCATTATCATGCTAACGCATTAAAAAGTGACTTTGGAAAAGCTTGTCCTGTGTTGTAATAATTGGTATAAATGTAAATGCTATTGTTTTGTTTTTTTGCAACAATTTTATATTGTCACTTTAAAACACATGATCCTTCAGAAATCATTGCAATATGCTGATTGGCTACTTAAACATTACTTATCATCAATGTGATGAGTAATGTGATGTAACTAGTGAGATATTTCAGTTTGCTATCAAGTCAAATCTAAATTCAGCCTAAAATTTGAAAATAAACTAATAACACACACTCAAAGTTGCTCATTTTTGCAAATTCATTACATCTTCTACTCATGACAGACTCCAGTAAAATGGTTTTATTGTGCACAGAGCAATTTGGCCAACTCAACATAAAACAAAAAAATACTGATTTGGCAAGCAATCCTCATCATTTTACCCAAATGAAAACATATCCACTCAATATCCACACCAACATAAAATACACCACAACAATGCTAGACAGACAAAATGAGGCACAGTTTTGATTAGGTGTGATAGACAGCAGCTTTAGAGGGGCTTCTGTATGTCTTTGATGTATCAGCGTAGGTCACTTCTGAAAGAGTCGTGTGTGTCTGAATGAGTCCGTTTCTGTTTGATTTATTATAAAGTGTACAATTTGTCAGATTTACAAATAAATATTCAAAAGGTCAACACATGCACAGTTTTAAATTGAGTCAAATACTGTAGCTGTTTATTCAAGTCCAAGTGAAAAATTTATTCCGTGCACGATTCCAATTATGATGGGTTGCCAGGCGACCAGGTACCTCAACCAATCCAGAAGTTGTCCATATAAAACATGTGTTCTCTCCCAGCTGATGTTTAGATTCAAGGCGTAAATATTACAAATGGCAATCTGAAAACATGATCACATTTCAAAACATTCTCAGTATATATCTATATGTGTGTGTGAGAACACCAGGGGTTTTCGCTCAGATAATATTTCAATTTTTTTCTTTAAAGTTTAGAAACAGGGTAACTTGCAAGGCAATCATCATATAATGGGGTCCTTCACATCCAAATGTTTAAAACCCACGATATACATATAAGTAATTAATGGTTTTAAGAAATTATTTTACTCCGCAAGGATGCTTTTAACTGATCAAAAGAGCAAAACGATGTATCAGTTTCCACAAACGTATTAAGCAGAACAAGCATTTTCAACATTAATGTAATAAGTTAGATATTAAAATTAGTGCTGTCAAGCGATTAATCGCATGCAAAATAAAAGTTCTTTGTTTACATAATATGTGTGTGTACTGTGTACATTTATTATGTATATATAAAGACACATATTCTTCAGAATATATTTTGAAAATATTTATATTCATATCATTTATATTCTAATATATAAACATAACATTTTTCAGAAATATATACATGCATGGGTGTGTATTTATATATACATAATAAATATACACAGCACACACACATATATATTATGTAAACAAAAACTTATATTTCGGATGTGATTAATCGCGATTAATCGTTTGACAGCACCAGTTTATATATTAAATATATATATATAATATAAATATTTTCAAAATATATATTGTGTGTGTGTGTGCATTTATATATACATAAATATACACAGCACACACACATATATTATGTAAACAAAAAAGTATTTTGGATGCGATTAATCTCTTGACAGCACTAATTAAAATACAATACAATAGAAAACATTTATCTTAAATTGTAATAACATTTCATAATATTACTGTTTTTACTGTATTTTTGACTAAATAAATGCAGCCTTGGTGAACATAAAAAAACATTTTTTAAAAATCTTACCGACCCCAAACGTTTGGATGGCAGTGTAGGTGTTCTGGAAACCCAGTAATTATTTAACTGAATGTCTTGCATGTAAATTATGACCAATTTAACAAAATTCAAGGATACGGGTTATTCATCATCCTTTTGAGGTCCACCTTCTCATTGCAGTATGGACACGTCTGCTTTTTTCCCACTATGCACCAGCCACGAATACAGAATTCATGAAATCTGTTGATCATAGGTAGTTAAGAATAAACAGAATAATTGGACTAATTTTACAAACTAACAATTGCTTACAGAAACTTCTACTTGCGTCCTCATACAACAGAAAGTCATTTTTAAAAAATCAAGTTGAAACATTAATTAAATTTGCTAAGCATTCAAACATACACTTTTTTCCATATAACAATAAAACTTCTTGTTTCCTGTTAGGAAAAACATAACAGACGAGGTTTAGGGGAAATGAAGGATACATGTGGTTACAGGAGAGCTGGTAGGTGTCCTCAATGACGCCTTCTTCATCTACATCCACAAAAATCTTCTGACCACACACGGCACACACATCATCACTGAGGTTTCGGGACGGCATACCACCCATGTTATAATACTGAAGAAGGTAGACAGAAAAACAAAGAAAAAGCCCAACAGAGAATTACTTGGAGAAACAACCAAAACATTTAGGAGATATATAAATATGTATATTTTATTTTTTGAAAATGAAACGTTCTTAAAGGAATAATTCATCCAATAATTTGGTGAAATTTACCCCTATTGTGGATGCCATGTAGTCTGAGCAGATTTCAGCAAAGTCACGTCCCATTACCCCATAGTACAGACCGTAGAAAAGCATAATCACACCCACATCCATTGAGTCCTCTGCTTTAATTCTGAAGCACATGAACAGGGAAGGAATAAGGAACAGTGTTGAGGACCTGGGGTCTGTACAATTGTTCTTTAAACAATCAATGCACATCCTCTAAAACATACGTTACACCAGAAGTATAAATCTATTTCTTTTCAGACTTGCAATGTCACCAAAGGAGTAATTCCTTCCAATCAGAATGCCATTGTGTCAGCATTCCCATGGAAACTACTGACTCACTAACTCAGACGCAGCCAAATTCTGTTTAGGATTTTAGAATCAGAATAAAGGCACCGTTTCACTTCTAAGCAAATACGTCAAACAGCATGTTTCCAATGTCAGTCAAGCTCACACACCTGAAAAAAACGTTGAATCCAAACATGGTAAACATGATGGCGAGATATCCAATCACACCCACAACGTAGCTCAGCTTGTAAATGAGGAGGAACCACTTATACACCATCCTGCAGAAGTGAAATAGGCTTTATTTTAGAATGCATGCTATAGAACACTGCTAAAGCAACACATTCGGCAAGGGGCATTACACATCTTATAGTGCACTCATAAAACTAACCTTCAGTTATATTTAAAGCTTTAAAACTTTTTTGAAGGCCCCCCTATTGTCCAACACAATATAGTATTTAAAGCCTACACACCAGTAAAAGCCTATTAAATATATTTTTGGTATTTCTGCTAATGGCAAAGCGGTTTGTTTTCAAAATTCTTGCTGATATATTTAAATGAATTAAAATCCGGAACTGTATTTTCTTCAATTAAAATAATAGTTATTGAAGGAAAACATTTTTTAAAAAATCTAGTTTTTGATTTTGGTTTTCAGATTTTGATTTATGTATTTAATTTAGATCAGAGTTTAATAATTTATTCATTTAAATAGTTGTTTATTCATTGATATATTTAATTCTGCGGCAAGTTTTCTAAAGCCTCCTGGTTGAGAACCACTGCTTTAAAGGAAAAAAAAAAAAAAAAACGAAACAAAAACGAAAATTCAATATTGAAAGAGTCATCAAGTTTGCTCATTTCGGTCAAAATCAAAACTTTCTTTACGCTGTAGGACACAAAAGAAGACATTTCTAGGAATGTTAAGCCCATTGCACGCTGAGTCCGAATTTGTCGTCCGAAATTTTCGCACATTGAAAAATAAATCACATTGTGTCAAACACATTTACACACTGCCGCCGAAACTTTCGTCCGTCAAAAAAAAATTTTGATAGGTAAGGATAACCAATACGAAAAAAAACCTGCAAAAACGCAAACAAAAATTTCGGCCTCTTTGTGCAAGGACCTTTACAGTAAACCAAAGATTACTTTTATGTTGGACATTTGCCCTTTTAGCTTGTTAACCTTTGATACAATACAATACAGAACGTTTTAGAACAACATACAGGTCAGTAAATGCTGACAGAATTGCAATTTTCTCTCCAATTTTCCATGCATTACCGAGGCGTTCTGCAGGAGAGCGGTTTGCGTGTGGCTCTGAATATGACATAGCTGGTGATGACGGAGAACATGCCCCATGTGGACAGGAAGCGCCACCAGTAAAGCTTAATGGTAAAGTAAAGAGGAACCACCCACATCTGCAATAGTGTGACCATCTACAAGAGAAACAACGTTAACAATATTCATAAACTTCTTTATATTAAAGCATAGTGATGTTAAGAGTCCTAAAATGTATAATATGGTACTCACATTGTAGGATCTGCAATGTCTTTGTTTCCACTGAACCAGGACAATCTGTGCGACCACCAGCGTGGCAATGAGAATCAGAACCATCTCGGCATGCATGGCCTCATGACCTCTGTGCTTTACATGCATCCTCTCGTGCTGCATCCTGGAGTTACACACACGCAAGTGCATACAAAAGTCAGAAACAGTCAGAGAATGTTTATGCCAAGAAATCAAAACTAAAACAGAGATAAACAATCCCAAATGCACAAAACGAGATGCTAACGATACAGAAAAATAGGCCAGGATTTTGTGAAAAAGCTGTTCATTTTGCAGGATCATACACGAGGCCAGACCTACTGAGGCCACCTGCAAGACACTGACAGTGTTCATTTATAATAATGACACACATATGCTCTAGAAACTATTTTTATACAGAAGGTGACAATCATAAGGTACTAAAAAGACAGGTTGTGACGGTTTGGAAAAGCTGAACACCCTTCTACAATCCACTTTTACCTTTCTGAACATTCTATGCAACAATCATTGAAAAGGTTTGATCATGAGAGTACTTACTTCCAAGTTTCTCTCTGGGACATTTTTAAAGGATCATCCTGAGAAGAAAAAAAGAAAATTAACAATCCACATATTTCAACAATCTTCATATTTGCAGGACTGAAATTTGACATGCTTCATCAGCATATTTAGTTATTTGACAATTATTATGCTTGTAGTTTGTATGACCATATGTGACCATGGACCAAAAAACCGTAAGTCATAAGGGTCTTTTTTTTTATATTAAGATTTACATATCGTCTGAAAGCTGAATAAATAAGCTTCCCAATGATGTGTGGTGTGTTAGGATAGGGACAATATTTGGCTGAGATACAACTTTGAAAATCTGAGGATGCAAAAAAAACAAAATATTGATAAAATCGCCTTTAAAGTTGTCCAAATGAAGTCCTTAGCAATGCATATTACTAATCAAAAATTAAATTTTGATATATTTACAGTAGGAAATTTACAAAATATCTTCATGGAACATGATCTTTACTTAATGATACCTTACCTAATGATTTTTGGCATAAAATAACATTTTTAAATTTTGACCCATACAATGTATTGCTGGCTATTGCTACAAATATACCCCCGCAACTTAAGACTGGTTTTGTGTTCCAGTGTCACATATAAGATATCACCCTTCAGGTTTTTACAAGACTTCAAAATAAAACCGATAGAATAGAAAAAGAATAGAGCAAGCTAGTGTTAGAGATTAAAACTATTTAAGTGAACTACAAAAAGAAAGGGGAGATTAAACCAGGTGGATATCCCTTATACATTTATGCACATTTGAGCCCATAACCCTGCTGACATCATCTCCCTTAAGTCACAAGAGTGTGAGATAAACATGGCCATGCTTGTCCTCTCATTGAAGCTTCAGCTAGAAGAGAGCTTGTGTGTCTAGCAGTCAGCTGGCCCTTTATACAGGAGGATATATTTCAAACTTGTCATACACAGTATATATGAAAAAGGTCAGACATGCATTTATTCATAAATAAATAAATATGCACATACAATTGCATTGCATTGCCCAATGATTCACATTTAATAAAACAGACAGGCTATGGTTTTCTAATTACTGTATCACCCAGATCACCCCATATGTTATGATAGTAACCTACAAATACAAGTATTGACAATCAGGTGTTCCTGCCACGTTAAAGGGCGTTTTACTTGTAGTCAGCTTTCACAACAAACTAAACTAACGTTAAACTAAACTAAAGTAGCCGTCCCCATTATAATCAACGGATCTATCTATGTGTGTGTCGACTAAAGAGCGGTGTAAACAGACTAGTTCATTATAATGGCAGCATACTAGCTAGCGTTAGCTGCATAGCTGGTAGTGTACAACGACAGCTACTACATAGACCACACAATTAGGGCCAAACATAAAATGTTTTAATTGTCTCGGGACTGTCTATCGATAAAATAGATAAAATATCGAGTACCTGGGGTTGCAAGCCAGCCATTATTAATATCGGTCTAGATTCCGGTCATCTATTAATGGCTCTGTTTCTACCGGCAGACATCCTGGTCGTGTTTCATCGCTACCTGATTCGCGAACGAATCATTCTTGTGAGTCAAATCTTTTCAATGAATCTTTTGAAACTGTCCATGGGACTAAAAAAGATTCACTTCCAAATCAGAAAGAGTCCGAGCGGTGACCCTATTGCATTAACCAGCCGACTGATTTATATACAGTAAACTCTACTCGAGCCGAGAACTAATGAGTCCCTATGAATGAGTCACGTTATGACGTGAAAGAATCATTGAATCGTCTTTACTCGGATCTTTCAAGTGAACAGTTCAAAAGAACCGACGGATTTCCTGTAATGTGTTCATGACGGTCTGTTGGCACGCGTCTGCGCAGGAGCAGCACTCACTCACATCTACACAGACTACACTGATACAATGTCAGTAGATTTCTATTTCTGTTTTTCACAGTATTAAATAGCTGCTGACATACATTCAATTAGGCTACAGTTTGAGATACAACATTTTTGAAAATTTCATCCAACACAAATCAAAAGTTAATTTATCAATAGTAATTCAATAAGATCTGAGAATTATTTCGCAGTCTCACTTAACTGGTTATCTCTGTAAACGGCATAAATAATACTAAGAGAAATTACGATTATATATATATTATATATATAATCGATTATATAGATTATATATTATATATATATATAAGTTTGCATAAGCAGAAACTTAGCAAATGCAATTTTGGTGCAATTGTTGATGTTTACATGGCATGGCCAAAATCTTTTTTTGATGAAATCACCAAAAAGTGTTGAAATATTACTAACAATACAAAAGTTTTACTTACATTTACTTTTTAAAAATATGTAAAGATTTCACAGCGAAAAGACATATGCAATATGACATAAAGGGGTAAAAAAAAAAAAAAAAAAAATCAGTCTGTCAGATGACAAAATGCATGTAGATTATGTACAACAGGTTTTTATGAAAATATTGATAATGTTGATAATTTAGAGGCCTTAGAATTGTCCATATTAAATATTATACAGTAGGTTTTACGGGGTAAATACAAAGCTATAATTTTATAATGAAAGCTGAGAGTGATTGAGAGCATTAGTGTTTTTAATATAAATATTTCACTACACATTGAGTACAAGGTGTCTGTTTGTCATAGTCATGTCTGTTAACTCTGAGTCAAAGTCAGAGATGTGAGTGGCTGAAGATATGGCAATAGATCACACTGGCCAAACAAACAGCAACAGTTTACTTGCTGAGTAATGCAAATTTAACAGAACATCGACAGAGTGTTTCTCAATTGGACATCCTTTTGTGCTTAATGTTAATCAAAACCTTAACTGTGTTTTTTTTTGCACAATTTTCCCCAGAACACTGGAATTCTTTTCTTTATTCATACATTTCTTTATTCTTCTGTTAGCAGGAGCAGTGGCAATTTAATTCAAATGCTGCCAGAAGTAAAAAAAATGTAAATTTTTTTATACATTCAGTATTCACAGTAATATATAATATACAGAGTTTTTTGGTATAATTTGTTTGGTAAATATGCATTTTAATAGACATATACATTGACTGCTTCATGATTATTTCTCATTGCTTTGTTCATATCATTTCTTAATTTCCCAAAAATGATGCCGTCCCTGAGCTGATTACCAAAAGCGACATCTCAAGGATTAAAGATTAACCAACACTGCAGTCCCTCCTGTTCCAGTGCGGGGGCTCATCTGGTATAAATTCTGGGAGAGCAGCACTGAATTATCTACAGCTGAAACCCTCACACTTTTACTGGAACTGAAGTGTGAGCTCCACAAAAATGAAGCTTCGCTTTTTACTTTGCCTGTGTATTGTAGGAGCTCTTGCACAGAACGACTATGATGAAGAGGATGGAGCGGTAAATATTATTTATTATAATATTGTCTATAATTATATTGTTACTTTTTGATAATATAATGATTACTGTTTGCTTTCTTTTCCCACTTTTTTCCTTTAGGAAGACAAAAAAGATGTAAGTCTTTATATGACTTCAAATCATATGAACATTTTCAAACAATTTCATTACAAAATGTGGTAAGGTAACATTTTTAATTGGATTTTGTATTGCTTTTAGCCTAAAGAAATCCTAGATCCCAGGGGTCATCGTCCCGTCAGTAGAGGTCGTGAGACGTACTCCTCAGGCCCAGCTGCCCCACCCCCCATCAGTGGGGGAAGCCGTTACCGGGGAAGACCAACTACAGCACCAGTGGGAAAACTTGTGCAGGAGAAGGAAGAGCCGCAAGATTCTGGTGGATGTACCCACATGTCGGAGAAAATGGTCAGAGTGCCAAAGTGTTTTGATTCTACTTGTGCAATATGTGTTTAGATGGGCAACATAACTTATACAGGAATTCATTTCTGATAGTTTAAAATTAGATGACAAATATTGTAAGTGTGGCCAAGAGCTCTTAATAACAATATAGAACTAAAAATCAATGACATAACTAAATGTTCAATATTGGGGAGACCAAATTTACAGCATTAATAAACTCACACTGAAAGCCCATTTTGTCAACCATTAATCTGAATATTGGTGTTTATGGTGGTTATGGCACTAATTCAAGTTAATACTGCACAAACAAAACACAATTCAAATTTGTGTGTTTTTTTCTCTCTCTTCAGGGTGTGTTGTGTCCCACGGGTTGTGATCTAAAGAAAACCCTCCAGAAGCAAGAACGTAATGTGAGGCCAACTGTAGATCAGCTCAAAAGATCTGTGGATGAGCTGACCCAGTCCACCAATTCTGTCTATGGCTACGTCTTGGATATGACCGCAGAAGTAGCACAAAGACAAAGAGTCAGCGAGGGTAACTATACTTTCTAAGAGAGCATAGAAACTTTTGTAGATCTGCAGGTAATAATCTATCAGACAAGAATAATTCTTGATGTTCCTGTAGCTCAACTGGTAATGCTGAGGACCTGGGTTTGATTCCCAGGAACTATATAATCTAATCAAAATCATTGAGTAAGTCAATAAGAAAAAAAAAAAAAAAAAAAAAAAAAAAGTGAATTCCTTTGTCAACCCATTTTTCGTTAATTAGACATTCGGAATGATTTAACACTGTTTGTGTTTGTTCATAGGCAATGGTTTGCTGGTTGGTCAGTACACAGACAGCCTAGAGAACCAGCATGCTTATATTAAGGACGCTGTGGACATCACCTTCCCCCAGAACCTCAAAATCCTGCAGGGTGTGCTTGACAAGATCCGTGATAAGATTCAGCGTTTGGAGAAAGCCATCACTACTCAGAGGGCCAAGTGCCAAGTGCCTTGTAAAGTCAGCTGCCCGATTCCTGTGGTTTCCGGCAAGGAGTGCGAAGAGATCATTCGCAAAGGAGGAGAGGAATCTCAGATGTACCTCGTACGGCCTGATCCACTCAGCATGCCTTACAAGGTCTTCTGCGATCAGGCGAGTAATAAAGGAGGTATGTCCACTTTTGTCCTTTAAACAAACCCCTAACCCTAACGTAGCTCAGGATCTCAAAATCATGTGGCCTGTCGAGGAAAGTTATGAGAAACATCCAATTTAGGCTTTTCTGCAAAGTGATACTACGTTTTGTGATACTTTCAAATTTAAATGTCCAGTGAGTGGTACTGAAAGTTCATTTAGTTTTATCCAAAACCTTTTTATTTCATTGGCTGTTGTATGTGCTGGGGTTCATACCTGAAATGTCCACTGAAATAATAACAGAGCAACTACAAAAAACCCTACCCTAAACCTAACCAAAAATGCCATCAAAAACTAATGTAAGATAAAAAGCTAATTTGCTGAAGCAACATTGCCATTTTAGCTAGATTCCACAAGTCTTTGAGCTCTTTTGTTGTACCTCATGTTTCACAAGACTCATACCGAGTGCTCCACACTCACAAGTGCAGTGCTGTACCGGGTGAGCTACCAAGCAAGTTTACTGATGTAAACAGCAAGTTTTCTTGTCAGAAAAGCCATATGTGATACAAACTAATTAACAAATCATCAATCATGCTTTGAGGTATGCTTAGAGGCACATTTTGCCATTGACGCAACCATCATAAACTTCTCTACTATTCCAAAGGTTGGGTGCTCATCCAGAACCGTATGGACGGCAGTGTTGATTTTGGCAGGCGTTGGGATGACTACCGAAGAGGCTTTGGAAACATTGCATTTGATGTGGGCAAAGGCCACTGCCAGACTCCTGGTGAGCTACAGCTAACAAATGATGTGTGGTGATTCTGCATTTGGGAGTTTTACTGATGTAACCTGAAGTATCTAGACAATAACTTAAAATGTAGCCTAGTAGTGCATATTATGTGGTTAAAAAAGACACATATATGTTGTGTTTTGGATGCTGGTGTGCTGATTTCCTCAACCAGGCTTCTTAACAAGCTACAACAAGCTTCCATGGTCAATCAGTATTACCAAAAACTAGTGAACAGCATTTATATAAAGGTCCACCAGCACCAAACCAGCATAATCCAGCCTAGACCAGCATAGAAGTTTTAAAAGCTGGTCTTTTCAGCAGGGTCTCAATCTACTCAAAAGTCAATTCTCTAATGTACTTGTTGTGGACTGTTTTAGGGGAGTACTGGTTGGGTAACGACCGTATTAGTCAGCTTACAAAGATGGGTCCCACTGAGCTTCTGGTTGAAATGGAAGACTGGTCCGGTTCAAAGGTCTACGCTCAGTATGAGCAGTTCACGGTGCAGGGTGAAGCCACAAACTACATCCTAGCAGCTGGTCGTTACTCAGGAACAGCTGGAAACACATTCTTGGATGGTGCAACAGAACTGCTTGGAGAGAACCGTACCATGACCATTCATAACGGCATGATGTTCAGCACCTACGACAGAGATAATGACAAATGGTGCGTATGGTCCTAAGAGTCTGTCCTAATGGTGGCCAAATTGAAAACTGCATGGATAAGTTGTGCAGTATCTCATATGTTCTTTCTCTTTCCAATTGTTTGCATCTCAAACAGGATACCTGGAGATCCTTCTAAGCAGTGTTCAAGAGAAGATGGAGGAGGATGGTGGTACAACCGATGCCACTCTTGTAATCCTAATGGGCGATACTACTGGGGAGGATCTTATACAAAATATATGGCCAAGCATGGGACAGATGATGGCATTGTTTGGATGAACTGGAAGGGCTCGTGGTATTCGCTCAAATCTATCAGCATGAAGATTAGACCTTTCTTCAAACAATAAAAAACTTCAAGTAAATGAGCACCAACCTCCATTCTTGAGCACATTCCCATTCAGTAGCATTCATTTCGTTTAGGCTTTTTTGAGAATAGGAGGATAATAAAACCTGAACCTAAACATTTCAAGAGACACTGTTCATATATGCATAAAAAAGAGTGAATTAACTTGAAAAGTTTGAAAATGCAAAAGAATGTCAAACAAGATGTAACACAAGGACTGCAACAAGGATTGTAAGGAATGTAACACAATCTAGTTCTCATTAAAGCTCACCTATAAAAAAATTAAACATGTCTTTTTTTTATTTATGTAATGTTTTCTTATTTTGGAGCATTTGGGCACTTTTGGGGACTTCACGATTGTGTCTGACTTTGTCAGCTTCTAATAAATACGCTTTCTTAAAACACTTTTCACATCTCTCACAAGTTTATATACATGCATCACAGAAGAATTCTTCTTTGTCATGAAAATTTTCACCACATTTCAAACTGTGCTTCCATTCTCAAGAAAATGACATTTGTAAAAATAAATAAATAAAATTTATTTGTATTTGCATTTGTAACTATATTGTCTATATCCTTAACATAGACAATTAAAAAAAAAAAACAATTTTGTGGTGGAAACAATGTACTTTTAATGTGAACTTCATATACTGTATATAACTAAAAGAAAAGAAAAAATAAAACATTAAAAAGTGAAATCATTCAAATCATTCCCTGACACATGGAAGTAGCCAAAGATACATCTAAACATAAATATTCATATTAAAATTTCAGATTAATATTTATTTGACACTCACTACATAGTTTTACAAAAATGTTTTTCACAGTTTTGAGATATTTCATTGAGGTATTTAATACATTGTGTGTGAAATGGCATTTGTACAGTCTCTCATACACATTTCCGTCTGCATTGCAATTAAGACGGAGCCTAGTGCTTTTTGTTGTTTTTTTATATTTTTTACTGCTGTAAAAATAGTGATATTTGTATTTTCTAACACTATACACTATTTCACATAAGTTAAAAGTATACTGAAAAAAAAAGAGAAACTGAAACTGTAAACATGATATTGGCAAAATAAATGGCACAGCGGTCAAATAAATATGGAGTAAATGGATAACAAACAAAGTCACAAGAAATAAGTACAGCATTTGTGACCCTGGACAACAAAACTTATGTCGCTGGGGTATACAGTGTAAAAAATAAGTGTAATTTTAACTGTATTTCTTTTTAAAACGCTACTGAAAAAAACAGTTAATAGGTTAACAGTAAGTTTCCGTACTATATACAGGGAAAAACGGTAAAAGATCTAATCAGGCATTTCATGTAATTTTACAGTAAAATGCTGTTAATTGTACATTTAAAATGTACAATTAACAGCAATAAATGTACAATAAATTTTTTATTTAAAAATAAAAAATAACAAATCAATGTATAATTTACAGTCAAAAACGGTAAACTGATATTCCCAGAATTCCCTGCGTGACACTCCTTTGAAAGTATTTTGTTTAAATAATCATGTTTTTTAAATAGTTTTTGTTATATTTGTGTATATTAGTATAGACGTCTGTTGGTGGTGAAGCTACTTTTGATAAGCTTTGATTCTTCATGTGGCTTTCTCTTTTACCACCTGCATTATTATGGTGGTTGTCAGTATGTTAAAGGTACAAAACAGATTTTAATAGCAGTGTCTGTTGTTGAATTTAGTGGTTTTCAAATTTCCTTGTTTGTAAATTACAGTTTTATACTGTAAATGTTTACAGTTTTTCTGTATTTTTTACAAAATTATTCTGCAACCACAGCTGCCAAAATTATTTTGTAAAAACTACAGAATTTTTTTACAGTGTATATTTGTAGCAGTAGCCAAAAATACATTGTATTGGTCAAAATTATAAATTTTTCTTTTATGCCAAAAATCATTAAGATATTAAGTAAAGATCATGTTCCATGAAGATGTTTTGTAAATGTCCTACCGTAAATATATTAAAACTTAATTTTTGATTAGTAATATGAATTGCTAAGAACTTCATTTGGACAATTTTAAAGGCGATTTTCTCAGTATTTAAATTTTTTTGCACCCTCAGATTCCAGATTTTCAAATAGTTGTATCTATTCCAAATATTGTCCTATCCTAACAAATCATGGAAATACATCAATGGAAAGCTTATTTATTCAGCTTTCAGATGATGTATAAATCTCAATTTCGAAAAATTTACATTTATGACTGGTTTTGTGGTCCAGGGTCACATTTGTCAGTATATTACTCATAAATTACTAAACCATACAGAATATCAGACAAAAATAATCCCTCATATTTCTAATCTAGGCATAAATCTGATTAAATATCTTCTAGGAGTTCATCTAAAATCACCTGATGCTGCTCAATGTCTTCAAACTTTGTAAGCAGCTCAGTGCGAACAATGGGAATTTTGCGGTAAGAGGGGGACACACTAGGCCGATCAACAGACTGAAGTTTTAGTTTTTTGTTTTTGGAGAATGATTTTCGCCTCTTTGAGATAATGCTGAACTGCTCCATTTTGTTCTCCATAGCTTTGAAGGCTTCGTTATCAACGGCATGGTCAAAGGTTTGCTTGCATGATCCTTTGCACGCACGGATTTTGATGTCAATGTCCACCTTCACTCCAAAAATTAAACAAAAACAACTCTGTATCAGGACAAAAGTTACATTTTAACTTCAAGCAAATAATGAAATCCCTGACTCAAACGTTTTGGCAGAACATCTGATCAAATATATTGATTATGTGAGCCTGAATTTACTGACTTTCCAGTCAATAAAATAAACAACAGTGGTTCTCGACCAAGGGGCTATATAAACTTCTAATGATGCAGAAAATAAAATTTTTCAGAGATATTTAGTCATGCTATTTAGGGGGCTTCGAATACTGACTTTGAAGAAGGTTAAGAAGTATTCTGGCACATGCATCGATTTCACTTACCTCAATTCGACGGATTTCATTTATCTGATCGCAGATCAACTGATGATGCTTCTGTAAGTCTTTTGCAAGTTCTGCAGACCTCTTGTGCAGGAATGTTAAGTTCCTGTGAAGGTCTTCAGCAAACTTAGCATATCTGATCTCCTGCACTGCACAGAGAAAATACCATGAGGCCACCTCATGTAGTTCATCTAAAAAGCCTTTTGTTCCTATTAATGTATAATTTAATAAGTAAATAAAGTAATTTATGAAGGTAAATTTAGGTTTTTGATATGAATATTGTAAATAACATAACTGTTCGCCACACTGGTGAAACCCTCCGGAGAACCTATTGGAAGGTGCTTATGGTATCTTTACATTTTTACCTTGTTTATAAAACACACGAATAGAGAATTAGATATAAAAGCACATAAAATAATGAACTATAACGTTTAACATACTATATGTCTGGATGATAGCTTTTCTTTGTGATCCATAAAACTGCACACTCTTTTGCATTACAGATGAAGTGACGTCCTGATTTTCTTGAATCATTTCACAAATATTCCTCAGACGTTTCCGAATGTCTTCATCTGCAAGATTAATAAAACCCTCCAGATGACACCCAGATGGACATTTATCCTCCTACAAAGAAAAAAACACTTTAAAAACTTCCATAAACAATTGATTCCAACAACTGCAGAATAAATTTAACCATTTATTTATTTTCCTGTGCTAGAATTAATCATTATCTTTTCTTATATAATTTATAATTATTATATTTATCAGTGAATGTATTTTTTTATTATCAATTTACTTACTAGTTTATTTAAAACCACTTTTTGGAAGACAAGTGATCTGATTCTCCAAAATAACTCACCCTCTCCTCATCAGAGCACAAAGGGTATGTTGGCCGTGTTGGACAGTGTCCAAATCTGGTGTAACCATAGTGATTATGTTGTTTGAGACCAGATTTCAAGGTCGAACACACTGCAACAAACCACACACTTGCATTAAACTTGATTATAATGTTTATGCTTCAAAGATGGGTGATGGCTAATGTTGAAAATTGCATTCATGTTGAGAGGATTATATCATATGATTGTGAATGATATATAGTGGTAATGTTGTAGTCTCATTGTTTATTCACAGCCTTGATGTGAAACCATCTTATAAAGTAACAAATAAACAATCTAGAGTTGTATATTTAAAACAGTAGGGCTAAAGGTAAATTAATGCCTTTTGTATGATTAACTAATGGTCAAAATCATGAAATGATCTTTAGGATACACTATCAGAAAGAAAATGTGCAAAAATTGTACTTAAAGACAGCTTGTCTTTATAACAGCTTGTCATTGGCACAATATACTACCTTATTTACTCTAAAGGTGCATATTCGTACCTCAGTGATATGTACTCTCAAGGTATGAGCCTTTTGGGGGCAAATAAGGTAAAACAAACTGTTGTAAGGTATGTTTTTTGCACTTTTTTTTTCTGAGACAGACTCAAATTTATTGAAAAGTTAAAAAAGCTAAATTATCTAAGCACATCGTGCTTTTTTGTGGTTATGAATTAGCTGTAGGATGTCTATTTCCAGAAAATTATTTTGAAAGCAGATACTTTTAAATAAAAACACAAACTCCAAAACTTGAAGTGAACACATTTTTATTGGAAACATGAGGTAAGCTGGTTGTGTGAAAGTGTACATGGCAACATGGCGTCTTCACATTATGACAAGAAGATCATTCAAAACAAAAAATCTGTCCTTTTCACCATCCCCTCTTTTCGGTTTTAGACAGGTCTGATCTTCATTCTCACTACTTTGAGGGAGTAATCAGCTGGTTTGAAAGGCAGCCACACGACACCATTCTCAATCTCATAAGGGACTGTGGTGCCGGGGTCGTACTGGCCTCCTTTATAGTAAATCCCATTAAGGTTGGCCGACTGGCAGTTATTGTACCACCACCCTCCACCATACATCTCCGCACAGTTCTCCTCCCACTTATCGCTGTCCCTATCAAAGGTGCTAAACTTCATGCCAGCATGTGAAACGAAGGATCCGAGGTTAGGCTGACCTTGCACTAACGCATCACCTGAGTCACCCACGTAATCCGACACGGTCAGTGGAAAGCCTTCGGTTTCCGAGCCAACTTTAACGCTGTACTCGGCATAGGCCTCTTTCCCATCCCAGTCCTGCAGCTCCACTCTCAGAAGACTCTCTTTTTGAGTGAGAAGGTGTAGGACTTTGTTGCCTATCCAGATCTCGCCCTTACCCTGCTGGTCTAACCGGCCAAAACCATTTCGATACTCCTTCCAAGTGCGATTGAAGTTAACAGACCCATCCTCCCTCTGCTGAACCAGAGTCCAGCCTCCCAACCCAGTGCCCTGGTCACAGTAAACCTCTACTACCTCCTCCGACCCAGCCGGCTTTATTTTGAACAGTCCGCTCTGACCGCCATTCGCATGCTTCTGCAGGATTTCAGCGCAATCTGAAAGAAGATTACACACCTGCTGATTAGAGCAAAGCTGCATTCGTTCCAGAGATCCATATAATTAATTTCGGAACTAATTATGTGGATTTGTTTCTGGATGAGCAATTAAATGTGACATGTTATTGGAAATTACTTGGATATTAGTTTAGTCCATTACACCACATGTTTCCAAGAAGCTCTAACAAACTCTTGCTAGTGTTATCAATAGGATTATGTTTGCTAATGGTTCACTTGTGTATGCTGCTTAAGAGTTTCACTCTTGTGTACCTCCACCAACAAAGCCAGCCTTGCGTTCGTCGCGCGATTTCAAGCTTCGTGCGTGGATGTCTGGTAGATCCTCTTCCACGTCGCCATGCATGAACGCCCCAAGGTCATCCCCAAAAATTGGGTCTCTAGAGAGGGTGGTCTTTGAGTAACTCTTGCTTCCATCTGACACGACTGTTTTCGTGGAAGATGATGATGAGGAGAACCTTTGCCTATCAGTGCCAAGACCTGTGAAGAAACTTCCACCGAAGTCACCTAGGTCGTCGGTGCCATGAGAGAGAGAAGTAATGGACTTTTCATTCCCACCGCTATCAGTTATTCTGACTCCGTCACGGTTCAGACCTCTCCCTTCTTTGGCTGCCGTCAAAAACTCTGTATCTGAAATTCCCATTTTTTCTAAATCTTCACATCCGGGACCGCTAGCCGAAACCTCAATCTTCTCCACGGGGCCGTCTTTGGTGTGTGTTATCACCTTGCGCACTGACTTGGTGCACTGCTTGACGGTGGAGGTGGAGGTGGAGGTATGTGATGTAGAGGATGAAGTTGAGCCCATACCTGATGTGGGGAACTTGCTAACAGTGGCGGCAGATTCGGCAGTGGAACCCTCCGCCTCCAGAGTAAGCTGCATCTGACCCACGTCTCCAAAGAGGAGCTGCTTCTGCTCGGCTTTGCCCGTTCCACTCTTATATATGGAGGGTAACACCACGTCCTTCAACGGCCTGCTCTTCATGATTCCCAGAGAACTAACGGTCTCCACACTCTGTACACGCAAAGTGTTGAGATGGTCCATTTGCTTGTCCAGAGTCGCATAGCTCTCCCTGTCCACCGAGAACTCACTGTAGCTGGCACAAGAGCCCTTGCATGTGCGTAGTTTGATGTCAATGTCCACCTGCGCCAAGAGGTAATATTGGGAGAATGTGCTTCAATAGTAAGTTATGTCACAAAATCAATGTAGTGAAAAAATAATTGTGACATGCAATTAAGGCTTAAATAATTTTATTATATAAGTATTTTCAACTTTCCCTTATACTTATCTTCTTTATTTTTATTTTGAAAGGGCTATCATAAATTTCAGAATAGAAATTTTTTAGAATAGAAAATAATTTTTACATAAATATTTTGCTCACCTCAAGTCGCTGAATTACAATTACTTGATCTTTGACCTGTGACTTCAGAGCGTCCAGTAATCGGAGTTGACGGTCAATTTTAATCTTGATATCAGTAATCCTCTGTCTCAGCTGTTCGGCCAAGGTGGCGTACCTGTTATCATTACCTGAGAGAAAGGAGGAAACATTTTCTATAGTGACTTCTAAAAATACATCTGTGAACTTCCACAAATTAACTTCATGCTTGGCATGAATAATCAAAATTTCCAAAAAATCAAAGATTGAATCGAAACAATTTCTTACCAGAGCTAGAGGTCAGTCGCTCTCTTAGGTAAGTGTAAGTGTTTTTGGTCACTTGATCAGTGGAGCGATACAGTTTCCGGCCCTCGTCCAGAAGACGACGAATCTTCTCAATCTTCTTGAGGATATCGTGGTCAGCTTTGTCCATGAGGCCTTGAACTCGGCAGCCAGATGGACATTTGCTTCCCTGAAGAATTTAAATGGGTATTTGCTATATTTAGCCAACTGGTTGGTGGGCATTATTACATTTTCAGCGCTTAATAAAAACCTTGACTTGATATTTATGACTTAAATAATAAGGAAATAATAGTACTTACCCAGTCATCATCTGTACACATAGGCCATTCTTTCGTCTTACAGGTGTCTTGTGCCTTGAAGCCGTGTTCAATAGGACGAGCACCTCTAGGGTTCACAACTGTGTCGTCTGACTGAAAAATAAAATAAATAAATATTTAATTATTTAAGAATTCAAATGGGTTCAAATAAAGATTGAATAAAGGAAATATATCTACTGTTTGTTAGTGATTAGTGATCAGAGACTCACCAAGGCAGAGGACACAACCACGAACAGGCAGAGGAGCGAATGTGTGAGCTTCATCTCTGGCCTCTCTGTGCAGAATACAGACTGTCACTGCTCGCACATCCCATATGAACCCTTCTGATTGATCAACCGATTGGCTCATTATTGACCATGGACACTCAGTCCCCAGCCCCCGCAGTCTGGAACACAGTGTTTGGACAAAAAAAAAAAAAAAATCAGAGATGGAGAGAGAGAGACATACAAATTACACAACTTTCAACCGTTATCAGCTGGTTTACGGGAATGACAACCTATGTGGTTGTACAAGAACTAGCACTGCAGTATGAGATTTGACTTTCCTTAGGAAGCTAAGAGAATAACAGTGGAAAATATTTTCATACCTCATTATTGTATCATTGCAAAAATATATATTTGAAAATATTTATATATACTTTGGGGATTGGAGAAAGATTTTTTTGAAACTAACACTTCTGGGTGCATTAAACTGATCAAAAGTAACAGTAAAACAATACATTTAAATAAATGCTGTTCTTTTAAACTTTCAATTAATCAAAGAATGCTAACATATATGATGGTTTCCACATAAATATTAAGCAGCACAACTGTTTTCAACATGATAAGAAATGTTTATTGAGCAGCAAATTAAAATGATTTCTGAAGCATCATGTGACACTAAAGACTAGAGCAATGGTTGCTGGAAATTCAGTAAATTACTTTTTAAAATACATGAAAATAGAATGCAGATATTTTAAATTGTAAAAATATTTCATAATATTACTGATTTTACTGTATTTGTGATCAAATAAATATAGCATTGGTGAGCATTAGAGATGTCTTTCAAAAGCATTTTACTAAGTACTGTAGGTGTTTATTATATGACAGCAGATTGTTTAACATTTGAAATTTATTTTGCCCTTAGGGCTGTGAATGAATCGTTGCTTACGGACAGATTCGACTGTGTTCATTACATTGCATTTTTGCAAACAGGTTGAATCATCATTATAGTCTATGATTTGCAAATTCAAATCAACAATTTGCAAGAAAGATGCAGGAAGAGGTGGGAGTTTGAGCCCATGAGGATCATTTCTGGGACTGTCTTTTCAGTTACACAACCAGTGTTTGTTTTAAGTTGTTTTGATGTGCACATAACTCACATTGCACAATACAGATCAGATCACATCTCCTCTGTTAATGAAAGAAAGCTCTGCACTGATGTTCTTCATTACTATGCTTTGTGTACATTTACAATACAATCAAAAGTAGATAAAGCAGATCTAAGGCTACAATGACAAAATCATGATTTTGGAAGAATATCAATTTTGGCTGCCAACCTCCAAAAGAATTATTATTAATAAATTACTTATATTACACACACACACACACACACACACACACGCACACACACACACACACACACACACACATATATATATAGATAGATAGATAGATAGATAGATAGATAGATAGATAGATAGATAGATAGATAGATAGATAGATAGATAGATAGATATAACCATTACTTTAGCAATGGCTAGCACCTTTCAACAGCCATAATCCTAAAGTGACATTTTCCTCTTACTATAGCCTTATAAACTATAATCCCAGACCTTTCTGAATACTTTCAGATGTTGTTCTATATCACTTGTAATATAGGCAAATATAATATACAATTAAACCTTTTAAAGTAAATATGGTGACAAGTTTAATTTAGTAAAAATTTCAACTTTTCACCTACCTATAGGCTGCATGCATACGTAAATTGGTGAATAAATAAATACATTTTAATTATATATTTATGTAATTTTTCCAAATAAACAATTTAATCTATTTTAATAGAATAATCTGTGGTGCATTAAATGCTAGAATTGTCATTTAGCCTAGTAATGACTTTGTCCTTTCATGGATGAGATTTTTTGTGGTACGAGATTGTACTTTTGACTGTCAAGTTTTGTAGTAGCCAAAGTGCACAACCGTCTGTGCACAGAAAGTTAAGAAAATAAATAAATTCAACAAGAAATGCGTTTGGCGAGCATGCAGAATCTCGCGCGCATATCCGGGAGTTTGCATCGGTTGACCGTGAGAGTTTTTTCAGCCTCACCGCTGCCTTTCTGCAGGAATAATGTGTTATACTCACACAGTTTCAGTGAATCTGCAGCTGCTGTCAGATGTTTTAAAAGAGGCTCGCGTTATAGAAGCAGTGCCAGACATTGCGCCTCCTCATCAGCATATACAACTGTTCGTGTCAGGTGTGCGTCAGGGTTTTGGGGTGAAACTGTAACGTCAGGTATTTGAATAAAATTGCTTCATATGATTTGACACTGACTATAAGTGATTATTCCTATGCAAGAGTTCTTGACTGACGGTCGGACTTAGAACAAACGAACTATACAGGTGCATCTCCAAAAATTAGAATATCGTGAAAAAGTTTTTTATTTCTTGTAATTTATTTCAAAAAGTGAAACTTTCATATATTTTAGATTCATTACATGTAAAGTAAAACATTTCAAAAGTTTTTTTTTGTTTTAATTTTGATGATTAGAGCTTACAGCTCATGAAAGTCATAAATCAGTATCGCAAAATATTAGAATATTTACATTTGAGTTTCAATTAATGACCATCCCTACAGTATAAATTCAGGGTATCTCTTGTTCTTTGAAGCCACAATAATGGAGAAGACTGCTGACTTGGCAATGATCTAGAAGATGAACATTGACGCCCTCCACAAAGAGGGTAAGTCACAGAGGGTCTTTACTGAAAGGTTTGGCTGTTTACAGAGTGCTGTATCAAAGCATGTTAAATGTAAAGTTGACTGGAAGGAAGAATTTGGGTAGGAAAAGGTGCACAAGCTACAGGGATGACCACATACAAGCTTGAGAATACTGTCAAGCAAAGCTGATTCAAACACTTGGGAGAGCTTCACAAGGAGTGGACTGAAGCTGGAGTCAGTGCATCAAGAGTCACCACGCTCAGATGTCTTCAGGAAAAGAGCTACCAAGCCATTTCTGAACCAGAGACAACGTCAGAAGCGTCTTACCTGAGCTGTGGAGAAAAAGAACTGGACTGTTGCTCAGTGGTCCAAAGTCCTCTTTTCAGATGAAAGTAAATTTTGCATTTCATTTGGAAATGGGGTGGTGATGGATAAGACACATGCCTTTGGTGTGAGAGACCCGGGTTCGAATCCACTGTGAGACACCAATGTGTCCCTGAGCAAGACACTTAACCCCTAGTTGCTCCAGAGGCGTGCGACCTCTGACATATATAGCAATTGTAAGTCGCTTTGAATAAAAGCGTCAGCTAAATTAATAAATGTAAATGTAAATGTAAATGATGGTCCCAGAGTCCGGAGGAAGACTGGAGATGTACAGAATCCATGTTGCTTGAAGTCCAGTGTGAAGTTTCCACAGTCTGTGACTGTGTCTGTGATGATTTGGCTGCCATGTCATGAAGGCTGGTGTTGGTCCACTGTGTTTTCTGAAGTCCACAGTCAACGCAACCATCTACCAGGAAATTTTAGAGCACTGTTATCAAAGCAACCTGGGCTTCCATTACACCTCAGCAGTGCCACAGGCTGATTGCCTCCATGCCACGCCGCATTGATGCAGCAATTCATGCAAAACGAGGCCCAACCAAGTATTGAGTGCATAGAAATGAACATACTTTTCAGAAGCCTTACATTTCTGTTTAAAATATCCTTTTTTTATTGATCTTATGTAATGTTCAAATTTTCTGAGACACTGAATTTTGGATTTTCATTATCTGTAAGCCATAATCATCAAAATTTCAACAAATAAAGGCTTGCAATATTTCAATCTATGTGGAATGAATCTATGAAATATATGGGTTTCACTTTCTGAAAAGAGTTACAAAAAATATTGACCTTTTTCACGATATTATTATTTTTTTTAGCTGTACCTGTAATCCTTTCCGTGTGTAGTTCCTTGAATGACCACTAGATGTCATCCAAATCATAAGATCACGCCTTTTCACTCTTTCTAACCTCCCTGACTAACCCCACAAATATTTGTTACAACATTCGATTAAAAACACATCAAAATAACAGTGTATCTTTGTGAAAATCTCAGTGAAAATTAATCTGCATTGTTAATCCTTTTGATCTTTTATTTAAAAAATTCACAAAAATTTTCATTGGGTAATAACAATTTAAAATGGGGGGAAATATCATTATGAAATAAATGTTTTTCTCAAATACATGTTGGACACAATTATTGGCACCCCTAGAAATTAAGTAAAATATCTCTGAAGTATATTCCCATTCATATTCCCAATTTTGAGCACACCAGGGTGCTTATGAACATGAAATTATCCAGCCATGGCTTCCTGTTTCACAGAAATATAAATAGGAGGGAAAACAAAGCCCAAATTCCCTTAATCATCCATCACAATGAGAAAAAACAAATAATATATTTCTGATGTGCAGCAAAAGATAACTGAGCTTCACAAATTAGTGAAGTGGCTTTAAGAAAAGAGCTAGAGCAGTGAAAATGTCCATTTCCACCATCAGGGCAACAATTAAGAATTTCCAGTCAACATAAAATATTACGAAACTGCCTGGAAGAGGACGTGTGTCTATGTCGTTCTAATGCACGGTGAGGAGGAGAGTTTGAGTGGCTAAAGACTCTCCAAGGACCACAGCTGGAGAATTACATAAAATAGTTGAGACTCGGGGTCAGAAAACCTTTAAAAAAAATTTAAAAATGTTTTTGTTTTTTTTAATTGCACCTACATCACCACATGTTGTTTGGGAGGGTTTCAAGAAAAATTCTCCTAGCTCATCCAAAAACAAGTTCAATTCTTATTATCCAATGAAAGGTTATATTTTTGTGATTTTTTTTTAAAATAAAAGATCAAAAGGATTAACAATTCAGATTAATTTCCACAGCCTTCTTTGATCATATTTACCAAGGGTGCCGTGCCGATATTCTTGGCCATGACTGTATATATATATATATATATATATATATATATATATATATATATATATCATGAATAATGTTCATCTTCAGTCATTTCAGACACACTGAAGATGTGCTGTTGTGTCCTGCAGGTATTCGTGTGGTCAGTAACGCTGGAGGTGTCAATCCTCTTGTCTGTGGAGCAGCTCTACGGGAAGTAGTTCAAAAGGCGGGGCTTGACTTGAAGGTAGCCGTGGTGACTGGTGATGACCTGATGCCACAGGTACTGAACTCAATTTATGCTTATGTAATTAAAGGGCATTTACTCGTCTCATGGGAGCTGACATGTTGACATCACATGACCAGGCGAATACTACTCATTTCATCTCAGTAACCACCGTCTTACTGGACACTTTCACTTTTACTTTTAAGATTATTTAGCATGATGCTGCAGCCACACCACTAGGTGTCAGTGTAATCTAAGATGAAAATCATATCAGATACATACAGCACAACAAACAAAAAACTTTTGAATATTTATTGTCTTAGCATTTGTATTCATCGCATATTGACTGCTAGTTACTAGAGTTTTACAAAATATAAATACTACTGTACTAATTCTACTGTTCACATTAAATTGATCGAAATTGACAGTAAAGACATTTATAATGTCCTAAAAGGTTTCTATTTCTAATGAATTCAGATTTTTTTTAAACTTTCTATTCATCAAAATAAATACATTAATTAAATTCAATTAATTTCTGAAAAATAAAATGTATCAAAGTTTCCACAAGAATATTAAGCAGCACAACTATTTTCAAGATTTATAATAATAAGAAATGTTTTTTTCAGCACCAAATCAGTATATTAGTATGATTTCTGATGGATCATGTGACACTGAATACTGGAGTAATGATGCTGAAAATTTAGCTTTGCAGGTAGTCTATAGTTAATAGTTTGATACTACTTTTTTATGCATTAATTAATTGTTAGGGGTTTGTTCAAATTCCTAAACTAAGTATGAGTGATAGTAGCAGTGATTACTACATAGCCATAGCACTCATTATAGTATATCCTTACTGAGAAATGTTCAGACAGTGTTGAATGTGATCTTCTGGTTTGTTGTGTATCCTAGAAAGACTCTTTGAATGAACTCAGGATGACTGATTCAGAGGGAAAGAAACCACTTCCAACGACCGTCCACAGCATGAATGCGTATTTGGGGTATGAACCACAAGTTAATTACAGCGTGTCATTGGTTCTGTCTGTTATTCATGCCTGGAGGCGGACTGGTGGTTTTAGCATATGAGGTTCAGGTTTCTTGTGTCTGTATTCCACAGCGCCCTCCCTATTAAACGGTGCCTGGATCTCAGGGCTGATATTGTAGTGATGGGACGTTGCGTGGACAGTGCTGTGGCCTGTGGGTCTTGGATCGCTGATGCATTCAGTACGGTTTGTCACGCAAGAACGTTCTGTCACGTGCAACAGCTGTTGTGCCTCATTTCTCCTCTGTGACGAATTGTGTTGGTAATTTTAACCCCCTTCATCGGCACAAAACTAAAAAACAGAAGCAAGTAACACACCAGCAGCAGTCATTTAAGAAAGAGCCAAGTTTACTTTATCTTATAAAGGCAGATTTATAGACTTAATCCAAGAAGAAATTTACATTTAAATTTAAATCAGCTACCTTTGTTTTCTTGTTAAGTCTCTGTTGTTGCGGTGGTTTTTAATAGTATTTCTGTATGTATATTTGTATATGGGTAGTCGACGTATGAATGTGTCTTATGGTGTGACGGAAAAATGTAAAAACAAAACATTAAAAACCTCTAACATTGAAGATAAACCTCTCTCATGCTATTTGTAACTCCAAGAATGAAGAAATATTTTTCTCATGTTATTTGTATGTAAGGACACAGTCCAATTTTTATTTGTCAACTACCCATGTACATACAGTGCCCTCCATAAGTATTGGAACAGTAAAGACAAAATTGCTCTGTTGGCTGTGGAGTCAAGACATTTGCAAATATGATTAAAAGATGAATATGAGACAAAACTACAGAATGTCACATTTTATTATTAGCCGTTTCAACACATGTTTTACCAAATAAAAAGAACAGCACTTTTAAAGTTCATCCCAATCATTGATGAGCATAAGTATTGGGACAGTTGAACATAAGGCAGATATAAAAGATTAAAAGCTATTATTTAGTTGCAGATCCCTTGCACACAATCACAGCAGTGAGTCTGTGACCCATAGACATCACCAGACTCTTGGTCTCATCCTTTGAAATACTTTTCCCAGCCTTTAATGCAGCCAATTCCAATTGTTGCTTGTTTCTGCCTTTACTCTCCTCTTCAGCTGGTGAAATTCATGTTCAATCGGATTTAAATCTGGAGATTGACTTGGGCAATGTAAGATTTTCCATTTCTTTGCCTTTATAAATTCCTTGACTGAGCTGCCAGGGTGTTTTGGGTCATTGTCCTGATGCAATATGAAGTACTTCCCAATGAATCTGGTGGCATTTTCTTGAATATTGGTAGGCAAGATGGTTTTGTACCTTTCCAAATTCATTCTGCTACTGTCATCATACATTAAGTCATCAGTAAAGTTGAGAGGGCCTGTTCCAGAGACAGCCATGCATGCCCATGCCACGACACCACCTCCACCATGCTTTACAGATGAGGCTGTATGTTTGGGATCATTGCAGTTACCTTTTTTCTCCACATGTTTGCTTTCCCATCACTTAGATAAAGGTTCATCTTTGTCTCATCGGTCCATAAACACAGTTCCAAAACTCTTCTGGCTCACCTTTGTGCTTTTTTGCAAACTCTAATCTTGCCTTTTTATTTTTGGTGCTGGTCAGAGGTTTGCATCTTGCTGTGTAGCATCTGTAATTCTGTGTCAAAGTCTCCTGAGGACAGTAGATTGTCAGAGCATCACCCCAGCTTTCTGGAAGTTGTTGGTGATTTTACAGACATGTCTTTTAGGGTTCATTTTCACAGCTTTTATGATTTGTCTGTCATCAACTACTGTTGTTTTCTCAGCTGATCAGGTCATTGCTGGTGTCGCTGGTGGTTTCCAAACTCTTGATTTATCCATGCCCTTTGTTTTTGCTAGAGCTCTAACTGACTTCCTCTTTTCTTTTAGCATCCAAATTGCTTGCTTTTCTCTCAAAGTCAGCTCCCTCGTTTTCATCCTGGTTTGTGTGTGTCATCATCGAATGCAAGATTCAGAATGCAGAAGTAATGGATATAACTGATACAACACATTCCCTGCTTTTAATATCTGAAGAATTAATGCAACAGGACACAGCTGATCACTTATAAAGACCTGTGAGCCAACTGTTACAATACTTATGCTCACATCAGATAGGGGGATGAAACTCTAAAAGTATGTGTTGAATCACCCAATAATAAAATGTGACATTCTGTAGTTTTGGCTCATATTCATCTTTTAATCATATTTGTAAATGTCTTGACTCCACAGCCAACGGAGCAATTTTGTCTTCACTGCTCCAATAATTTTGGAGGGCACTGTATATTTGTGCATATACAGTATATTTGATTTGTATGTGTGTGTGTGTGATGATCTTCCACTCTCTTCCACAGTTTGGTGACTGTAGTGGGTTTCTTAGCCATAACTTTGTCACCAAAGATTTTCCAGAGATTTTAAATTGGATTTAGATCAGGACTCTGGCCCGGGCCTTTTCATTATTTCAGTGTTCTCAGCCTCAAAGAACTGCTTTACTCGTTTTGCAGTGTGACGGCAGTATTGTCCTGCATGAAAATTGCAGGCTGATTGGGAGATGAACGCAGCGAAGGAACTGCATGTTGCTGCAGGAGGTTCTGATAAACATTTGCATTCACTCTGCAATGTAGTTGCATAAGAGGGCCCAGCTCCTGCTGTAGAAATCATCCCCCTCACCATGACACTTCCTCCTCCACCTTTGACTGATGTAGAGACAGATCCTTACCCTGTTCAGCGCAGAACTGGCAAGCAATTCCAGCTGTAGTGTTGAACCCATATCCCATTGAGAGTCTCTGCATTATTCTTTCCTCTCGTGCATTTGTCTTGCATGGATGATCAGCCTTTTGGGGGGACTTGAAGGAGTTAGTGACATTGTAAAGGTGCAATATTCTAGAAATCACAGATTTGGAATGACCAACTTCTCTTGCTATAGTATGGTTGCTATCGGCCTGCTGTCGGAGGGTTTCAGTCACTTTAGAACGGCTCACCCTCTTGCAAAGTCAGTGAAAACTGGAAAGTTAGGCTGCCAGTTATATAGGGTTTGCCAGATAATTAGGGATCCAGGTGCCAGATTAACACCAATAACTGAGAGTATCTGAAAGTGTTCTCTATTTTTTATCAGTGTTCTTTTTCAAATATCTCATGAAATATGCACTTTTACTCTTGTTAGCATAACTTCAAATAGGAGTTAAGTGACTTTGAAATTTAGGAAATTGTAGGTTGCTCTTTGATCTCCACTGCGTATATACACATTTATCAAATTTATGTGTGTGTGTATGCAGTGCCCTCCAAAAGTATTGGAACAGTAAGGCCAATTCCTTTATTTTTGCTGTAGACTGTAAACATTTGGGTTTGACATCAAAAGATGAATATGAGGCATTTTTTTTATTTACAGGCATTTTCATCTGGATCTGATACACAAAAGTATTGCAACATGTGACTGACAGGTGTGTTTTGTTGCCCTGGTGTGTCCTATTAATTGATTATTCAAACAATAAATAGCACTGAATGTGTCATGATACGTGCAGTTAAAATGAAGCGAGAACTCAAGTGCAGGGAAATGGTGGTTTTAATTATAAAAGGAAACAAAACAGAAACATAAATTACCCCGAGGGGAAAAACAGACCGACAGAGCAATGCAAAAACGAGGACTAGAAACACACATGACTTACTGCACCAAGAATATATGACAACGTGGCCGAACAGGACTGCAAACACCAGGATCATTTAAAGGAGACAAACGAGGAGGCACCAGGTGTACATGCTGAGACAATTAGGGAATAACAAGGAGGGCGGGGTCAAACAATCAACCGGGGAACACATGGAACAATCACAACACAAACCCATGTGCTCAGACAAGACAGTGACATCTGGTGGCCAACCAGGGCACACCCACAGGATACGTGACACTACCCCCCAACAAAGGAGCAGCTCCCAGATGCTCCACCTGCAACACTAAGAAGACACAAAAACATGAAAAATGAAAATACAAATGTCAAGAAGGGAGGTGGGCAAGAGAAGGATCAGGGGGAGGGATGGTGGACCAGGCACGTGCAGAGGCAGGGGGCCCGCAGACCAAGGCCGAGCAGGAGACCAGGACGGATCCGGAGGGACGGACCAGGGGGTTTCCGGCCCAACAGGAACCCCAGCGAACGGCCAGGGTGGGACCGGAGGGACAAACCAGGCGGGCACCGCCGCCTCGGGAGCGCTGTGAGCGGGTACCGCCGCTTCGGAAGCCTTGAGAGCGGGCACTCACTCACGTTCACTCACGTTCCTCCTGAGAGCGCGGCGTTCGCTCACGAAGCTCCCGAGACAGCTGTGGTCACTCACGTTGCTCCCGAGACAGCTGTGCTCACTCACGTTGCTCCCGAGACAGCTGTGCTCACTCACGTTCCTCCCGAGACAGCTGTGGTCACTCACGTTCCTCCTGAGAGCGCGGCGTTCGCTCACGAAGCTCCCGAGACAGTTGTGCTCACTCACGAAGCTCCCGAGGCGGCAGTGCCCGCTCTCAAGGCTTCCGAAGCGGCGGTACCCGCTCACAGCGCTCCCGAGGCGGCGGTGCCCGCCTGGTTTGTCCCTCCGGTCCCACCCTGGCCGTTCGCTGGGGTTCCTGTTCGGCTGGAGTCTCCCTGGTCCAACCCTCCGAATCCGCCCCGGTCTCCTGCTCGGTCTCTGTCTCCAGGCCCTCTGCCTTCACACGGACCTGGCCCGCCATCCTTCCCCCTGTTTCACCATCCCCCGGTTCCACCTCCCTCCAGACTTTTGCGCTTGGTGGAACGTCTGGAAGCCGTTCCTTTAGGGAGGGGTAGTGTCACGAGTCCGGGTCCTGCACTTCTCCCTGGCGCCACAGGAGGCCGCCATCTCCCGTTCTCCCAGACTTCTTTCCCATATCACATACACCTGCCACATAGCACACACCTGCCGCATCATCATCACACTCAGTACACCCACAGCTGTTCCCCATTTGCCACTGACTATTTAGTCTCCCCTCTCCCACCACTCTGGTGTGGGTTCATTACTTGTCTTGCCATTTTGTTATCTGTCGTGCTGAAGTGTTTGTTGTGCCGTGTTGGCCTTTGTTTGTTTTATTAAAGACCTCACCTGCATTTGGACCCTGACCTCGTCTTTTCCTCTCAGCGATCCGTGACAGAATGTCTGCACTCAGTTTCAGATCCGTGCAGACTGCATTTAGTTAGTTAGATATGTAACCGGCATGAAAACCAGAGAGGTGTCTATGGGTGAAAAATGAGCAATTGTGAAGCTGAGAGAAGATGAAAAATCAATCAAACCATTGCACAAACACTGGCAATAGCCAGTACAACCATTTGGAATCTCCGGAAGAAAGAAACCACTGGTGTACTAAGTAACACACCTCAAACGGGGAGATCAAGGAAAACATCTACAGTTGATGACAGAAACATTGTGACAGCTGTAAAGAAAGACCCTAAAACAACTGTTAGTGACATCAGCAACAATCTTCAGAGGGCAGGAGTGAAGGTATCACAATCTACTGTTCGCAGAAGACTTCATGAGCAAAAGTACAGAGGCTACACCAGAAGATGCAAACCACTCATTAGCAAGAAGAATAGGAGACGAGCCTCAAAAATTCTGGGACAAGGTTTTATGGGCTGATTTTATGGACCAAAGTGATGGAAAGGCTAAAGTTTGGAGAAAGAAAGGATCTGCTCATGATCCCAAACATACAAGCTCATCTGAAACACAGTGTACACAGGTGTACATTATAGTACACATTACACAAGTAATGTAATGGCTTGGGCTTTCATGGCTTCTTCTGGGACAGGCTCATTAATCTTCATTAATGATGTAACACATGATGGCAGCAGCAAAATTAACTCAGAAGTCTACAGAAATATTTTGTCTGACACTTTACAGAAAGATGCAACCAAACTGATTGGGAGATCCTTCATCATGCAGCAAGATAATGACCCAAAACATAGTGCCAAAGCAACAAAGGAGTTCATCAGGGGCAAGAAGTGGAAGGTTTTAGACTGGCCAAGTCAATCTCCACACTTAAACCCTGTAGAGTATGCATTTTACCTGCTAAAGAAGAGACTGAAGGGAGTAACCCCCCAAAACTGAAAGCTGCGGTGAAACTGAAAGCTGCGGTGAAAGCCTGGAAAAGCATCACAAAAGAAGAATGCAAAAGTTTGGTGATGTCAATGGGTCACAGGCTTGATGCATTTATTGAAAGCAAAGGATTTGCAACTAAATATGAAGTCTTTTTCACTTTAATCTATGATCATTCTATCTGTTCCAATACTTTTGGTAACATGAAAAATGGGTGGGTTCAAACAAAAGGTGCTATCTTCTAAGTTGTGTATCAGATCCAGATGAAAATACCTGTAAATAAAAGCTGAAATGATAGTCTCTCATCTCATATTCATATTTTGATGTCAAACCCAAATGTTTTCAGTCTACAGAAAAAATAAAGGAATTGGCCTTACTGTTCCAGTACTTTTGGAGGGCACTGTGTATATATATATATATATATATATATATATATATGTGTGTGTGTATGTGTGTGTGTGTGTGTGTGTGAACACAGTGGTGGCCACGTCTCCAAGATGCTTCAAGAGACCTACCTGCAAAGCTCCCTGAAAAACTATGCACAAGTGCACCTAGGGCAAAAGCTGCTTTAAACACAAAGGATGGTCACACTAAATATTGATTCAATTTAGTTAATAGAAGTTAATTGATAAAGAAAATCTATTTATGACATTATTTTTGACAGCATCCTCAATTTACAGCATTTTTACACAAGTGCCTAAAACTTTTAACAGTACTGTAGCTTTGCAGGTAGATTTCTTCAAGTCTGTCTCAGTTTCTTCATGTGATTCCAGACAGACTGGATGATGATCAGATCTCTGTGTGGAGCACTGGCTGTTGTCAGACTCCTTGTGCAAACAAAAATCTCACTGGATTATTACAATTAATGGCAAAATTAATGTTTGGAAATGTAAACTGATATTTCTTTCTGACACAGTACAGCAAAAGACAGAAATAACTGACTTAAAACCATTTTTTAGCTGGTCTAATAATTTTGGCCGCCACTGTATATACTTATATACTTTATATACATACACTTTATTGCTTACAAAATACATCTAATGAATGTATAAATCATTTATATAACTTTATTCAATGTGAAAAAGTAAACATTTTTATTTTTGCTTTTTTGGACAGTTTGCATGGGACTGCAAAAAATTTGACCTGTTGGCTGCTGGAAGGTACTGTAAACTCTGAGCTCTTGAAATGTATGTGCACACACACACACACACACACACACATTGGTGCAATGTATCAGACAAGTTTGTCTGCTGAAAACACAGATCAGCGGAGGCTTGACAAAGATATGTACACTATACTCTGAGGTGAACATAAGGGCAGACAGCCACGCATGATTCATTTGTTTTTGTCTCATGGTGTGAAAGACCATTCAGTGTAAGAATATTTGTGGTTAACCACATTTATGTTGTTTGTCAAGTTCTGTTCCTTGTTTTGATTCCTGTGAAATTTCATTAAGCTGATTTTTTCTTTTGCAGCCTTGCTGGTCATCTGATTGAGTGTGGCGCACAGGCCACAGGAGGAATTTTTACAGATTGGCACACGGTTCCTGACTGGTAAACACGTAAAATCTGATATATTCATGGCACATTTCACACGCGCACACACGCACATACACACACACACACATGTTGTTTTTTGTGGTTTATGGGGACTCTCCATAGGCGTAATGGTTTTTATACTGAACAAACTGTGTGTACTATTGCCCTACACCAACCCTACACCTAAACTTAGCCCTCACAGGAGACTTTGTGCATTTTTAGTTTTTCAAAAAAACACCATTTAGTATGTTTTTTAAGCCTTTTGAATTACGGGGACATAGACAGTGTCCTCATAAACCACCTTCATATTGTAATACCTCTGTCATACCCATGTCATTATACAAATTTGTGTCCTCATAAACCACATAAACATGCACACACACACACACACACACACACACACACACATTTGTTTTTGTGAAGTGTGGGGACATTCCATAGGCGTAATGGTTTTTACACTGTACAGTATATCTGTTATCATCAAGAAATACATACAAGAAACTTTGTGCATTTTTACTTTCTCAAAAAAAAACCTCATTCTGTATGATTTATAAGCCTTTTGAAATATGGGGATATGAGGAAAAGTTACCTTCTCCTTGTAATACATATGTCATACCCATGTCATTATACAAATTTGTATCCTCATATGTCACAAACACTCTCACACACACACACACATATATGGTGCAAAATTTATTTTTTTAGCATCATTACCTCAGTCTTCAGTGTCACATGACCCTTCAGAAATTGTTTGCTGCTCAAGAAACTTTTCTTATTATTATCAATACTGAAAACAGTTGTGCTGCTTAATATTTTATCCTAAATTGTAAAACAAAATCCTTTGATAAACAGAAACTTCAATAGAAAATATTTATTTAAAACTACGATTATGTATAAATACTTTAATTGAAATATTTTGTTGTTTTACTTCACAGTAATGAACATGTATTATTGTGATTATGTGCTTAATTGTCATGAAAATAATGTGTAAAAATCCTAATGGTCCTGAAAATAGGCTTCCTTCTCTTTAAACAAGTGTTGAAATCTGTGTCATATTTCACCCCAAAATCAAATTAATCAGAAACCATTTAATTTGATTTTGGGGTGAAATATGACACAGACATGTTCTCGACTCCTTGACACTTGAGATGTCTTGTATCCTAGAGTCTAAGATCACTTCATTTATTATTATTGTACTTTTTTTTTTTTTTTTTTTTTACTGTAACTAACTTAATTGACTTCAAATACATTCTCACCTTATTTCATTTTATTTTCAGGGATAACATGGGCTTCCCAGTGGTGGAATGTTCTGCTGATGGTTCATTTACACTGTCCAAACCTCCAAAAACTGGTGTGCTGGTTTCATTTGGTACCGTGGCAGAGCAATTAGTGTATGAGATCGGAGACCCACAACGTTACCCCCTGCCTGATGTCACATGTGACTTTTCCAATGTCACCATTACTGAGATACCAGGTCAGTAGACTTTTACTGGATTGTACATGCATGATTATTTCTGATATTCATGCGGTGGCATATTTATAGATATAATAATAGTAATGTCTTCAAAATTGTGGAGAGATAACTTTAAGCACGACAAAGCTGGTTGATGACAGTACTTATCTCCAGAAGAAAGTCCTCATGCAGTGATCAGATGGTTGCTTGTTTATTATCTCTAAATGTCTGACTCAGAGACGCAGCCCATTGACTTTACACCAGTTGTCTAGACTGGCTACCTAAGAGCTGGTTCCAGCAATCTGCTATAAACTTTGCAACCACTTTCATTTAACTAATGTTATTTTCTTTGCCCCCTAAACTTCCATCTCATTATCTGTGTAATCAATAAGCTAATGTATGCACACTAGCTTGATTTGATCTGAAGTAAAACTGTTGAACATTCAAAACTCTAGGGCAAAGCTAATACCTTATAAATTCTCTGACATGATCACCTTTTCTTTTAATATTTTAATAAGTGCAGATCAGAATAAGTATGTTGTTTCATTTTTACATAAATATATATTTTACACTGAATGATGATGTGCATTATTTCACCCATATTTTTATATTTATTTTATTTGAGACATTAAAGTAGACACTTTACTTGCTTTTAATATGCTTTCTAAGTGTATACAATTTTCTCTTTCTAGATCGCCAGTGCTGAAACCTTTCTTTTTCCTGCACCCCAAAGCAGATCTGGAGGTATTGCTATTATTATTTTTTATGAGTAGTATGATAATACCTTGTTTTATGCATATGGTAATACAGTGTCATAGCACGTGGTGAAATCATGTAAACTGTCACATTTCTTATTGAGATGAATAGAAAAAAGTGGCCTGATTATCCTGAATTCACGCTTTATCAAAGTCCATCACTGTATACAACAAAATCTAAAAGTTCATTAACTTAACAGGTCACTCTAAGTGAATTGGAGAGAATATGGAAATGGACCAATTAAAGTATTCACATGAATCGTTGAATGAATGAATGAATGAGCCTTAATTGGTGACTTCAGATGCACATTCATGTGAATGGGGAGCTTGTGGAGACACACAGAGAGGCAGTATCAGACACTTCATTAGCTGAAGGACACGACCCCTCCCTCCACTCAGACGAACACAGCCCAACACCCACAGGTAGTGTTCATGGAATACATAGGAAACTTAGTAGGGTGAGAAATTAATACTTTTATTCAGCAAAGATGCATTGATTAAATTGATCAAAAGTGACAGTAAAGATATTTATAATGTTAGAAAAGATTTATATTTCAAATAAATGCTGCTGCTATTTAACTTTCTATTCATCAGAGAATCCTGAAAAAAGTATTGTGGTTTCCACAGAAATATAAAGCGGCAAAAACAGTTTTCAACATTGACAATAATAAAAACATTTCTTGAGCACCAAATCAGCATATTAGAGCATGTGGCACTGCTTTCCTCTTACAGGAATAAATTGCATTTGAAAATATATTAAGTTATCTTAAATTGTAATATTTTACAATTGTCACACTCTGCCAGGGAGCATGGAACAAGGAAGCCAGGAGACGAGGAATTCACAAACGAGTCTTTTAATCAGCAACTGGAAGCATGGGAGGCACAGGAAACAAGAGGAATGACGTTCAGAACCGACAAACATTCACAGAAGGACTGGGGCTTTTAAACATAGGATAATAGGGGAAGACGACGAGACACACCTGGAATCAAATTAACACAATCAGACTGGGGAGAAACTGGGTCACAGGGAACACATGAGGAGCAAAAACACAAAACAGTCCAGGATCCTGACATTTCGCCCCCTTCCCGGAAGGTGCGTCCTCGCACCATAGTAACAGGGGGCGGGCGGTTACTAAGGAGGAGGCTCAGGAGGAGGACGGACACCCGGGAGGGGGCCGGCAGACAGAGACCAGGGAGGCGACGAAGGAGGGAGGAGCCAGGGAAGAGCCAGGAGGGACCCGGAGCAGGAGGCGCACAGCTGTACCCAGGCCACAGCCGTGAAGATGGCTCATGGTGGAGCCGACGGAGGGAGGAGCCATGGAGGAGGGATGGCCACCGACTCCAGGGGGCTGACCAACGGCGGCAGAGCAGGTGGTGGAGGAGCCCGAGGCGGAGACGGAGGGCCAACGAGCCAGGGGGATGCCGAGGATCTGGGGGGCCAGGGTGGAGCCGAGGGCTCTGGCAACTGAGGCGGAAGCGGAGGCAGGGAGATCCACGGCCGAGCCGGAGCGACTGAAGACCCAGGTGGAGCTGAAGGGAGGAAGGAGCCCAACGGAGCCGGTGGGACGGAGCGACGAGGCGCAGCCAGAGGAGAGGAGTCCTGAGGCGATGGCGGGGCGATGGCGGGGCGACGCCCGACCAAGGCGGAGCCGGAGGGACGAGGGAGCCCGGTGGAGCTGGTGGATCGATGGGTGACGGTGGAGGCGAGGGACCTAGGAGCCGAGGTGGAGCCACTGGGTCTACGGGCCGAGGTGGAGTGCGGGCCTCGGAGGCTGGAGGCGGAGGTGAGGGATACTCCAGCCCCGGCGACGCTGGAGGATGGCAGACCCACGGGGCCCGCACCGTACAGATAGGGGGCTGAGGGCGAGGGGGGGGCTGCCAGACGACAGTGGTGGAGGAGGCAGGAGCGGGTGGGAGGGTGGTCATTTTCGAGGAGTGGGCACAGGACAGCATTTTCGAGGAGCGGGCACTGGAGAACACTTTCGAGGAGCGGGCACTGGGGGGCACATTCGAGGAGCAGGCACTGAAGGATCGGATGCCCCCTCTCTGTCCAGCAGTCCCAGATCTATCCTCAGCTCACCCTCAGCCGCGGTGCAGGGGGTGGAGCTCCACTCCGCGCTCACACCGTCCACGGCTTGCTCCCTCGTGATGGCCACTGTCGCCGGCTCTCGCACCTGGTTTGATGGGTTGGGCTCAACTTCCGGGGCGATCATCCGCTCAGTCGCTCGGCTTAGCGCTGGCTCGCAGATCGCGGTGGGAATTGGCTCTCCGTCATCGGTGGGCTCGGGCTGGTGCTCTGCACCGCGGGGAGATGGTGGGCTGGGCTCTGGGTCTGGAGTGGAGTGGGAGACTGTGAGGAGCGATCCATTTCTCGCCAGAGTCCACTCCACAAAGGTGGCAAAATCCTCTCGATGACCATCTTCGGACAACAGCGCTCTGCACGCGGTGTTTAGGCTTCCATTATAAAATGAGCAGAGCGCGTCGTCTGGGTAGCTGGTGGCGTTAGCTAACATCAGGAACAGTCTTGTATGGCCCTCGAGAGATCTGTCCCCCTGCTCCAGCAGGAGGAGGAGGAATTCGGGCCGGACGAAGGGATCCATAAGGGAAACACAATGGAAAGAAAAACACTGAGGGAAAACAGAAAACAAAACGGAGGGTACAAACGGAGGTAACGGTTTAGGTCGGTTCTTCTGTCACACTCTGCCAGGGAGCACAGAACAAGGAATCCAGGAGACGAGGAATTCACAAACAAGTCTTTTAATCAGCAACTGGGAGCATGGGAGGCACAGGAAACAAGAGGAATGACGTTCAGAACCGACAAACATTCACAGAAGGACTGGGGCTTTTAAACATAGGATAATAGGGGAAGACGACGAGCCACACCTGGAATCAAATTAACAGACTGGGGAGAAACTGGGTCACAGGGAACACACGAGGAGCAAAAACACAACAAAAGAGTCCAGGATCCTGACAACAATATTGCTGTTTTCACTATATTTTGGATCATATAAATGCAACTTTGATAAGCATAAGGAACTTGTTTCAAAAACATTAGACAGCAGTGTACGCAAGTATGTGGTCACCTTTAAGTTGAAACCTTGTATGATGACAAAAATGCTCTGACTGTAAAGCTCCGCAAGCACGCACCACTTTAAAATTTTTCATTTAATGACGATAAATAATCCCTTGTAAAAAAAAAAAGTTCACTTGTAAAAACATTAATTTACATTGTAGCCAATGAATCCTACAGAAAAAGTGAAGTTTCTATTTTAGATTTCCATAACACTTTAGTACAGGGACCAATTCTCAAGCTTGGCTTATTAGCATGCCTATTTTTAATATGACCATATTCTAGGTCCCTGATCCTGTCCAATGCCTAAACTTAACACCTACCTTACTAACTATTAATAAGCAGCAACACACTCAGCGGTCACAAAACACAGCAAGAATTGAACCTTAAAATAAAGTGTGACCTACATTTCTTACTTAATTCTATATACTTTGTTCAAAAAGAGTCAGAATGTGACACAAATAATATTGCATTTCTTTCCTTTCAAAGATGTTGTTCTCTTTTTCACAGAGAACATATTTCATGCTTTGTACACTTTCCAGCGCTTTTTTTTCCTCCTAAATTTTTCCCAGATCAGCATGTAATGTGATTTTATGAATGACAGACGCTTTTGTGTATCAAAACAATTTTTTCCACATGGAGACAATCATTCAGTGTTTGATATGACCTACTTCAAGGTGGAGGTGGATGGAATGTTTGAGCAACAAACTCAGCTGAAAGAACTGGGCTTAAGCCTGGGTGGTTTTATAAGATCCCTTGCACTGGAATCCAAGGCTGCTTGTTTTCCCAGAGTCCTTTGCTTTAGGTTCTCTCAAAGGCACAACCTTTGTAGTGTACTGGCAGTGTTTGCTCGAGTCTTTTTTATATATCTGCCACTTCTCAGTTGCACTAAACATGCAGCTAAACCCTTTAAATAATAAGGGACATCCTTTCATCAGATCTAGTGTTTGAACGCACGCAAGCGTGGACTGTTACGCACACACTCGCATTCATTCTCAAATACTCAAGGGCCATGCACACAAACACAGGAGGTCTTAAATACAAATGAACACAATACAAAGCAACATAGTCTCTGCGCTTTTTCTTTTCACTTTGTTTCACTTTCCTTCCCTCTCAAATCTGCACAGACACAAACAGACAGGAGAACCTGGAGCCACGGTCATTAGAGCATCACAGAGGGCTGATTGTAAGACAGGCTTCTAATGTTTCCGCAGCCCAAGGGCTTTTTCTGAGACAGAAAAACTGATTATATGCGATGTAGCTAATGATAACCAGATAAAAATTAGATTGACAATGAGCTGTGTTTAGATGAACAGAGCATCACTATTATTATTGATAGTTCACCAAAAAATTTAATTCTTTCAAAATTGACTCACTATCATTTCGTTCTAAACTTGTATGGCTTTCTTTTTTCTGTGGAACATGAAAACACTCATTTTGAAGAATGTTCATGCTGCAATAAAGGTGTTTAACACCAAAAGCTCCAAAAAAGCACTATCATTTTTTTTAGACATGAGACAATACGCAACCTTCAGCACACCCTAAGAACTGCATTGCAACACCCTGGTAAAAAAAGGTATCTTGTGCTCACCAAGGCTGCATTTATTTGATCAAAAATACAGTAAAACAGCAGTGTTGCAAAATCCCATTCCAATTTAAAATATAGATTTTAATATATCTATTTAAAAATGAAATGTATTCCTGTGATGCCAAAATTGAATTTTCAGCAACAATATTGAAAACAGCTGTGCTGCTAAATTTTTTTTCAGAATCTTTTGATGCATAGAAAATTCAGAAGAACAGCATTTATTTAAAATAAAATGTAATTATAAATGTCTCTACTGTCATTTTTTTTGATAATTTTAGTGCATTCTTGCAGAATAAAAACATACATTTCTATAAAAAAAAAAACGCACTGACCCTAAACCTTTGAACGTTAGTAAAAATGCTTATTTTATTTGCTTATTCCAGTTTAAATGATCAATTAGATCAAGCAGTCTGTAAGTTGACTGAGAGCAAAACTGTCTTTGAATAGATTCAGATGCTCGCTGTTAGTTCTACCTGCCAATTGCTGAATTTAATTACGCTGAGAACAAACTTGTCTCTCTCTCAGATCTGCCCTCTGGCCCGCATACCTTCAGACTGGAGGAGTTAGCATACACGCGCAGTGGAGACAAAGGGGACTCCTCAAACATCGCTAAGTGTCTTCCCATGTGCTTTCACACGCAGTGAATAATATTTCAACCATGAGACAATTTGCTTACTGCATGTCAGTGTAATACCAAAAAAGCATTCTGGCAATAAATGCTGGGAAAAAACTGGGTCAGACCATGTTCTCTGACCACAAACCACAAATCACAGCCCACTGTTTGCAGCCCAAAAGGCAACACTCTCTTGTGATGTGGCAGCTTGCCCTAGTCTTAACTTCATTTTAGATGTGACGGGTGGTTATGTGTTGCCCACAATAGACTGAGAGTCTATGTGTTTTTCAAATTGAACTACTGAAATATCTGTCTGTCTATCTGTCTGTCTGTCTGTCTGTCTGTCTGTCTATTTATTAGGGGTTATTGCAATTCACCCACTGTATTTCCCCTACCTGAAAAAGTGTTTAACTGCTGAAGTTGTGGAGCAGTATTTCCAACATTTGATTAGAAAGGATCAGACTGATCTACCCTCCGTCATACGGTAAAAAGAAATAATAAAAAAAAATGTATTAGTAGACATTGTCCAGTGTTGAAAGATGTTAATGGTTTAATGAAAAAAGCAAAGATGTCCAATCTTTAAAATAAAATATCATAAAACACAATGTAATACCTACTTTCTTAGTAGCTTTTACTTTTACTTAGTAGCTTAAGAAAATCATTACTTGTTAAAGTCTGAAGCTGTAAGGAAGTTAACGTCACACAAAATAAACATTGTAACACCTTTATATTGAGCTACTCCACATCTGTAGCCTGTGCAGCTTTTTAAAGACCTGCGTGTTTGTTTGAGGGAGAGAGAGCGCATACATGCAAGCCTCTTGTTTTATGGGTTGGGGAGAACTCCTTTGGTGCCGTTAATGAGGACCACCTCATGCTGGGGACTGACTGTCTAGGTGCCTGTCTGCGTGAGAGTGTGGTGTGAGCTAATGCACAGATGTGTGAAAACCGGGAGGTGATCTCAATTAAAATAATATATTTCACATGTTTGTGGTGGCTTCCAGGTACGAACTGCCCGGCATTCATGGTCTGAACTTCATTCTTCCAAATTCACTTGGAGGTGGAGGGGTGGCGTCTTTGTGCAGCGACCCTCAGGTAATACACACATACACACACACACACACACACACACACATCTTGCAAATGAACGTAGACACAGTGACTTCAACTAGTGTGGGTGTTTTTGAAGGTTAAAAATCTGTAATAAAACTATAGGGTAAACTCTTAATGTTAGGATACTGGACTTTAGTTTTGTCTTTTTCTGTTTTGTCTGGCTTTTCCTGTGTTGCCTTATTTGGTTTTGTTCCTAGCTCATTAATTCATCTGCCTGGTTAGGTCATTATTATTTAAACCCCTTCACCTGTGTTTTGCCTAAGTTGTTGCCTATTTAAAGTCTCCGTTCAGTTCAGCTGGTGTCGGTTATTGTTTATGTTACACGTTTCTAGTTCTTGTGATTAAAGCCTATCGTTTTTGATATTCCTGCCTACTCTGTATTTGTCTGCCTGCCTGGATTATACGTAACAGAATAACCGACCGAAACAGTATGAAGCTAAGACTGGCTTCAGGGGCTACTATGTTTATTTTCCAAGATGGACGTGACCTGGAGGAGTATGTATTAGAGTTTGTGGATCATTGCCATCTCGCCACATGTGATGACCTCACCCTAATGGAGGGATTTTGGTGCGGTGATGACGAGATCCGCTTCCTCATGCCCAGAGCTGATCCGTGCTGGCCGCTCAGGAATTACATCAACTGCGCGCTGTGGATCGCCGTATCAGCATCCACCCTGGACAAAGCGGATTCCAGCCCAAGGTTGTCAAATGTGAGTGCTGACAACCCATAGCCCAGTCTACCACCACCCGTCATTGAGCCATCGCTTTCAGGAGCGACAGAGCTGACGATTGCCCCGGAGCGTGTGCCTCATGTGTCTGACCGGGTGCGTGAGCCGACAGCGCAAGCGACGGTGGATATTACTGTGGAGATTGCGGGGGCTAAGGAAAGCCCCGCCCATTCCGCCACCCTCAGCGGCAACAATGGCAAGAAATGCCATTCTTGAGAATTATGGCAAGAAATCCCACGCAACCTCCCTCTCCCACCTCCTCTTATGGATCTCTCCCTGTTATCATTCCCCATTTTGCTGAATCCTTTCAGCCCCACTCCTCAGCCCACCATCTGCGGTGTGGGTTCGCTGTCGGTCTGCCCATCTCCAGCTTCATGGGCGTCGAGTCTGGAGGATCCCTCGACTCCACCTTCAGCCTCCGAGGCCCAGACTCTGCCTCAGTCCTGCGACCCAGCGGCTCCACCATGGGTTCCAGCTCCCTCGTCTCCACTGGATCCCGTCAGTCCACCAGCTCCACCGGGTTCCCTCGTCCCTCCGGCTCCGCCTTGGTCAGTCGTCCCCCTACCTTCACCTCCGGACTACACTCCTTTGGCTGCGCCTCGTCCCTTTGACCCTCCGGCTCCGTTGGGCTCCTCCTTCCCTACTGCTCCACCTCAGTCCTCTGTCGCTCCGCCGCGGCCTTCCGGATCTCCGCCTGTGCCTTGGTCGCCGAAGCCACCTGCACCGCCTTGGACCTCCGGATCTTCGGCCTCACCCTGGCTCTTCGGCTCTCAGTCGCTGCCTCAGGCTCCACCTCCACCTGGTCCGCCGCCGTCGGTCGGCCGGCTCCCTGGAGTCGTCAGCCTGTTCTCCACCATGGCTCCTCCCTCCGTCGGCTCCACCGGGGGCTGCCATAAAGACTGCGGCTTGGGTTCTGTCTGGCTCCTCCTGCTGCAGCTCTCTCCAGTCTCCGTCTTGGCTCCTCCCTCCGTCAACGCCTCCTTGGTTCTTGGACTGACCTTCCCCCAGCCGCATTGCGACCCCTACCACACGCCTTCCCGTCCTCCACGGAGCTGCCTGCTTTGGCGCGTGGACGCGCCTTTCGGGGAGGGGGAGTAATGTTAGGATATTGGACTTAAGTTTTGTCTTTTTCTGTTTTGTCTGCCTTTTCCTGTGTTGCCTTATTTGGTTTTGTTCCTAGCTCGTTAATTCATCAGCCTCTTTAGATCATTATTAGTTAAACCCCTTCACCTGTGTTTTGCCTAAGTTGTTGCCTATTTAAAGTCTCTGTTCAGTTCAGTTGGTGTCGGTTATTGTTTATGTTACACGTTTCTAGTTCTTGTGATTAAAGCCTATCGTTTTTGATATTCCTGCCTACCCTGTATTTGTCTGCCTGCCTGGATTATACGTAACACTTAAGTAATTTTTATGAAAAAAAAACATGCACACAAGGTACCACTTACAAAGTTACAAAGTTTGGGGTTAGTAAGAATTTAATATTTTTATTCAGCAAGGATGCATTAAATCGATCAAACGTGAGAGTAAAGACATTTATAATGTTACAAAAGATTTGTCTTTAAATAAACTTTCTATTCATCATAAAAAAAAAAAATATTTCCACAGAAACAACGCATAAGTTTTCATCACTGATAATAAGAAATGTTTCTTGTACACCATATCAGAATATTAGAACGATTTCTGAACTGAAATTGTAATAATATAATAATAATATAAAAAAAAATGCTGTAATTTTAATGAAAGAATTCAGAAGTGAGCAGAAGAGATTTCTTATAAAAACATTTAAAACTTTACCGACCCCAAATCTTGAATGATAGCATTAAAATCAACATTTAACCTTTGAAATTTACCAGATATATAAATCCCTCACAACATAGTTTTATGTCATGTTTTTAGTATTACTAAAAATGTGTTATTGTGTGTGTTTCTGCAGGGAAAAGCCCACGGGCAAATGCTACTTGACTACAAACTGAGAGGCCTTCCTGATTTGAAACCACTGGACGATTAAAATAGGACAATGACTGAATGATGTCAGGGTGTGTGTTCAGACTCTTCAGACATGTAAAAGTGCTATAAATAGATATTAAAAGCATTAAAAAAAAATTATTTTATCAGAGTAAACAAAATGAAGAGCTAATTGAAGCTGAATGTCAGTTTTGGTGGGTTGTTGTTGAACATGCAAGCACTTTGATATGTAGTGAGGACATTAGAGAACGACGTCCTTTACTTAGTTGTGTTGAGTTGGCCATGTCTAACAGGCGATGGCAAAACAATAAACCCTTGAAGTCTCTATCGACACAGGAAGTCAGAGAGCCGAAGGTTTTTCCTCTTCTGATGACTGTGTTTATGTTTACTGTTGAGAATACATGTGTATTCTAAGAAACAAGAAGAATTAGCTTTAATGCTGCAGGGAACAAAAGTACTTGATGATCAGTGAAGTAATGTTTTGAATGATAGTCGAAAATGCTCCAAACTCAACTACCTCATGCATTTTTATTCACCGTGACGTTAACACATTCTTTTATCAGGTTTTATGGGAAATCGTTCAAACTGTGATGTTTTGACCCGCATTAGCATGCGCTAACAGCATGACCTCAGCGGCGCAGAGTGATCAATGGCAAGTGGAAGGCGAGACATGTGAAGAGTTCATTTGTCAACGGCCGACAGACAGATCCAGCAGTTCCTTATTGTGTGCATGCAGAGCTTCTTGGCTTCATCTCAATGCAACAGAGTGTCATTCACAACAAACACATACATGCTCACATAAACTGAAATCACTCTCTCTCAAAACTCGCACATTTTTCACAAGCGCATTCAGCTGTCACATACAGACACTGGGATGCTTGGGGACAAAACAGGGAAGGAAGATAAATGGCTTGTCATTTATCACCCAGTATCTTTCAGCGCTCCACTGCTGTTCAAACAAGCAACAGCCTCGAGAGAGAACCGAATAATCACTAATCACTCAACATTCAGCTTTTGCCCTCACTGGGACACCTTTGTTACCACTGTGACACTGATTTCTCCTCCTGTCCATCATCGCTCTCCCACTAAACTGAACCTCAGGGGGAGGGCGGCTTTTTGGGGCAGCTTTAATCCTTTGCTTTATCTCTGAGTTAAGACTGTTTTGCATTGTTTTGCAAACGCTTTACCACTTAAAGTCCTCTAAAGCTCAATGTGGGTTTTATAAACTTTGCATTAAGGATTGTATGGAGCTGGACTATTTGCAAGACAATCAGTTGTTTTCATTGCATTGACACATTCTTAGTTAAGACCATTAGTGCTATTGGTATTCATCAGTAGTGCTGCTGAACTCGTGGTGAATTCAGCCCATTTCTGTTTTGGAAATGTGATGGCTGTATTTCTGGGGACTTTTAATAAAGTGCTGACATGTGCTGTGTCTGCACGTCCTGCAAACTGGTCTGTTGGTAAAAGGAGCTCTTGTTTGGTGCGGTCTGCGTGAACGTATTGAGGCCTTTAATTATTGCCACATGGCACGAACCAGCTCTCAACTTCAAACCACCGTTAGCCAAACTTTCTGCTCTCACTTTTTCCACATTCATCTACCCTGCATGTACATACATCAGAGAAAGTCCAGATACCCCTGGAGCTCTGAGATCTTCGGTTTAACTTGTTTATTTGTACGCTTTCCAGCAATAGCCCCATGAATAAAATAAATAGATTTGCAAAACTAAGTAAGTTCAGAAATATATTATTAAAAGATAAGTCAATAGATAAATTACACAAATATTTATAATTTAAAAAAGGTTGTACATAAAAATATTTTTGTATCAATTATTGAATTATTAATTATATTGTTGGAGTAGGTTTTAAACAATACAATTTCAGTCTTTTTAATTCAAAATTTCATGTTTAATTTATTGGAACTTTCCATTTTTTTGTAATTATTTGTAAAATGTACTAGTAATTTCTGAGTGAAAATTGTTTGGGTAAATTTTCAGTTTTCATTCATACAATAAATACACAATACTCCAGCATGCAGAATGTTTTTAATTAACAATTTTTTTAACACTGCTTTATTTACCAGAGCTTTTGTTTAAGAATAAAGCAGTATAAGCATTACAGGATGGCATATTAAAATTAAAATGAATGCTATGCATTTTCATTTATTTAATAGATTTATTTGATGCATACATTACAAAATAAAAGTAAAATATGTTTAAAATAAAAATAAATTTTATTTATACAGATAAAATACTATACAGATATATTTACATATCAGCTGGAAAAGGTGTAGACTGGAGCCTTATCTTATTTTATCTAACTTTTTTTCATAATAAGCATCACCTCCACTCCTAAATCTAATCTATACAACAACAACAACAACAAAACACACGCTTAGTTAAGACAACATTCCTTATGTGTGTCTAAATTATAGGTTACATTTGACCATATACGATTAGGTAGCTACACTTTTAATGTATCATTATTATATTCTTTTCCACATTTTTTGGATCAGCAGCCTCCATAGCGCCGTGACGTCACGAGGGACCGCTGCTCCTTAGAATAAAAAGAAGCAGGGAAGTGACTCCTGAGCAGCACTGCAAAATGTTAGATTCTCTTGCTTTGCTTTTGGAGAAAACCTTTCTTCTTGCACATTTTAACTTTTTCAGCCCAACTGCATCTAAGCAAGAAAGATGCGCAAAGCGCCGCGAGGACAGCGCTTATTTCCAGCGCGGGGATCTGCTGGAGGTTCCTCGCACTTTGTTCACTCACTTTGGTATTTATCTCGGTGACAACAGAGTCGCGCACCTTATGCCTGACATACTGCCGGTTCTGACGAGCAACAGATCTCAGATCCAGAAAGTTGTGACAAACATGAGATTGCTCCTCGGCGTGCTCTACAAATACGCCTCTATACGGGTCGACACGGTGGAGGATTTTGCCTACGGATCTCCTATTTTGCTCAACACAATGGATACTACCCTGAGAAGACAGCCTCTGGCCGCTGAGGAGGTCGCCAGGACAGCTGAAAAACTTATCGGTCATTTTCCCTACAGTCTTCTGTGGAATAACTGCGAACATTTCGTCACGTTGTGCCGCTACGGGACAGCGGTCAGTCTGCAGACAGAGCAGGTAACTCTTAAACGCGATTGGGAATCGACCCGTGCATACTCCAGATTGTTGATTGAAAGTTAATCATTAAATGTGACCAATTTATTGGCTTTCTGCTTTGGATGTTACGCACAGATATACATTAGCAAGATTCGTATAAAAATAGGTGTAGACCGATTAATATTTATTCTTAGAAATGTGTTATACACTTTAAAAATACTATATATAAAAATCGTTATTATCTTATTTTATGTTATCATTTATTTTATTATTTTTTATTTATTTATTTTTACAACTACTATGACCCCCCCCCCCCCCCCCCCCCCCCAAAAACACACACACACACGTTTTTTTTTTTTAGGTTTATTACCGTACTATTTTCCATATATAATTTTATAGCTTAGGCAGACCTGAGGATCTATAGGAGTCTTCTCTATTGTCACATGATATTTTCAGCTATTTTTGTACGGATAGATATAAAGTGCTACTAAAAGTAAGTATTAGGCTACTAAAAGTTAGTAGCACTTTAGCACTAAAGTTACTAGCCTCCTGAAACCTCCCTAAGATGCTTTTATGAAGTGATGGGTGTTCCCCTTTCCACCTCTCTTTAATTTATTACTCCCATCTTGACAACGTATTTTTTCACGTCATTTGGCTGACCGTGAGCTTTTCGGAAAATCTGGGTCATTTTAGCGCAAAAAGGAACAACAGCTTCTTTCAGTGGCAAGTGGGTTTGGAGAGATACGCGCCCAGAAAAACACAGCAGCACCGTCTCAGATGCGAATGACAGATTGTTTTTTGTTTGTTTTAGCGCTCTGAATCTCATCTGTTCCATCTCTTTCCCTCAACAGTTCTGTGAAAGTTTAAAATCAGTAATTCGGGACCAGAGGAGTGTTCTTCTGACCACTTTCATCGGAATACTTTCCATGTTTTTTCTTGGAATAGCGCCGTCCACCGCACTTCCAACCTTTATCATTCCTTTCATCCTGTGGATGGCTGGATAACAGACACATATGAACTATTTAACCTATCAAAAGTTTGTATTTTTGGCTTTATTGTAGAATTCCTAACTTAATCTTTTTCATTGTTTTACCCTATTAACATTTTACTTTGTTGTACATTTTTATGACACCCTGTCTTTGAAAACTTACTGTACAGTTTTAGCAAGTAAATAAATGTAAATTCAAATGACAAAATGATGTTTTATATGCTTTTGCCTAATTATAGCACAAATACAGGCTAAAATAGAATTACATTTCTTTTTTTAATTTCACAGGGTTCCAAGAAGAATCTTTAACATCAATGGAACCTCTTTTTATAAAGTGGAAAAAAGTTATTTAGATTATTAAAATGTTCTTCAGACTATAAGAAATAAAATGTTTCTTTAAAAAAAAAAAAAAAAAAAGTTAACTGAAAGGTTCTTTGAGGAAGCCAAAATGGTTCTTCTATGGCACCGCTGTGAAAACCCCTTTTGGAACCTTTTTTTTATGTCCACATGAATAAAACTTTTTAATAATATTAATAAAAAAAATAAAAATAATTCATACACTGTAAAGAGTGATAAATTGACTTAACTTAATCACTCCAAAAAGTGATACATTTACTTAACTTAAAAAAATGGAGGAAACCCGTTGCCTTAAAATGATCAAGTAAATAATAATTAAAAAAATTAAGTTAAGTAAATTGTCAGGTTCACTTAACTTATTTTTTAAAATTATTATTTACTTGATAATTTTTTTTAATTTACTTTTTACAGTGTATCTATATTTGTTTATGTTGTCAGTTGTTTACCAAAGACAATAAACATCAGTTGTTTTTAATTATTAAAAAGGCTATATATATTTTATAATTAACTTTTTTTTCAATCTTAACAAGTAGTTTTTAAAAATGTTAATTTGTGTTTCTGATCAGGCATAAGAGTTTATTTTATTTAAATGCGAATCTTGAAAAGTTCTCTAATTAATATTTATAATTAATGTATAATTAATTTTAAGGAATTAGATATCGTCATTGCTGCAACATTTGTTCATTATACAACGAGCATTGCCTTTCTTTGTTACATAAGTAGAAAACGTTAGGTAATTTAATCCACAAAGGGTGAGAAAGTTACCGGGTAACTATGAATTGTTTGTTTCATTAGGCATGTGACGTACTTATTACAGAGTTTTTTTTTCTGAAAATAGCTCTGGGTTTGTAATCCTCAAGCCCCTCCTTAGTCTGCCTCAAGATAAAGCCAGCAGGTGCCAGAGCATCTAGAAACTCACCACATCTCCAAGATGTTTCCGCTACTGTTCCTCTACAACTTCTTCTACATCGCTGTGGTCAAAGACTTTGAAGAAAAGAAGAAGAAAGCGGTCCAGTATGACATCTCCATGTACAAAAGAGGAGATCTGCTAGAGGTCCCTCGAACTCTCTTTACGCATTTCGGAATCTATCTGGGGAACAACCGTGTGGCTCATCTCATTCCTGATATCCTGCCCATCTTGACCACCGATGAGAAGGCCATTGAGAAAATGGTGACTAACAACCGGCTGATTTTGGGTGTGATAGCAAAAAAAGCAAGTGTCCGGGTGGACTCCTTGGAGGACTTTGCGTGTGGAGCAGAAATTCTGGTCAACCACATGGACAAGGTGTGCAGTCGGTCTCCGTTCGAGGGTGAGGAGGTGGCTCAGAGAGCCGAGAAGCTCTTGGGCTCCGTGGTTTACAGTCTGCTGTGGTACAACTGCGAACATTATGTCATGTACTGCAGATATGGCACCAGCATGAGCTTTCAGACCTACCAGGTGAGATTTTTCAGCAGAGAAAGGGAGCAAAATCAGGAGTCTGTGATTATATCCAAAATAAATCTGCTTACAAACAATGAAGAAATAAATGAATCAAAGAAGTTATCAAAAAGATTTTCCTGAAATAATTAATCTGAAGCTTTGGTATACTTGCAAATATCTTTCAATATTATCAACAACTTTAATATGCTGTACTAAATTACTTCTGTTAGACAAAAACAGCTAAGGACTAAGGGAAGTAGTCTTAAAATTCATTAAGCATTGATAGTTCTTTGCTACTTTCAATCAGATAATGTGTGACATGATCGAGGATACTTTTTCAGCAACATTGCATTGACTGTTTATCTTGACATTTGGATGAAAATGATTCATTTGCATTGTAATGCTGACCAGCTATTGCTGGTGAACTAGGTTAAGGATGTGAGGCAATAGCACTAATTCCTTTTCAAATGGGATTACACGCAAAAATCAGGTTAAGAAATGTACTGCGGTTGAGAAATAAACCGCTTTTATGTAAGGCTGGTGAATGACTGCTGGGTTTGAAGTACAGCATAAGTGAACTGGAATTCATTAGTTTGGAAAAATTTAATATATCTGTATATATGTATATATATAAATATATATATATATACAGCTGTTTAAACCACAAAAGGTTCAGTTCACAAACAGGTCAAAGAAAAACCTCTATTAGCTGGTATCAGTATTTAAGATAATATGTTAATTAAACAATGTTCATTTAATGTTTTGAAATAAATAAAGTCACTGTATAATGACCATCATGAGGAAGAGGACAGACAGGACATCACACATGTATTTAAATTATATGATCATTGACCTTTGTGGTGTTTTATTCATTTATATCTTTATTCAGTTGCTCCAGTTGGTTTTGAGCAAGAATGTTAATCTGCAGATTCCAGGGAACAGGCTGTAATCTCTTTGAAACTCTTTCAACAAACACACACACACACACACACACACACACACACATATTGGTTTTTGTGGTTTATGGGGACTCTCCATAGGCGTAATGGTTTTTATACTGATACTGAACAAACTGTGTGTGCAAAGGAGACTTTGTGCATTTTTAGATTTTCAAAAAAACACCATTTAGTATGTTTTTTAAGCCTTTTGAATTACGTGGACATAGGCAGTGTCCTCATAAACCACCTTCATATTGTAATACCTCTGTCATACCCATGTCATTATACAAATTTGTCTCCTCATAAACCACATAAACATGCACACACACACACACACACACACACACACACACACACACACACAGATCTCATCTCGCTTTCTTTTTTTTTCAGTCTAATGAAAGACGATGATATTCCAATAGCATGTATGATAAAACTAACCACTCTCCAGCTGTGGTCGAAACATGATTTTGCCACAAAAATCTAAAATATAGGCTCATCAAAGGACAGCTATTTTGTTTTGTTAGACTGTCCAAATGATCTGTTTTCCATTAAATGAAAATTAACCATGGAAATCAAGAAATCTGCGGTATACTTTAGAAAAATTGTGCATTTATAGATTTGGGAAAATTCCACCAATGCAGCACCAAAGAAACTTTACTGTCACCTAGTGTTAAAAAAGACTTAAACTCCCCAGCTGACCTTTCTCATTTTTATCTTTACAATTTTTAGAAAGATTCTTCAGAATGCAAATGCAAAATCCAAACTTGTATTCCTTTCTTGTTTTCTCCTCAACAGTTCTGCAAAGTCGTGCGCAAGATTGTGTGCAGCAAAACAAGTTCTCTTTTAAGCTTTCTGTTATGCTTGTTCATCATGATATATATGGGGTCTGTGTCTATCTTTGGAATTTTACCCACGCTTATCATCCCCTTCACTATTTGGATGGCATCCTGAAATGGACATTTTTTATTTCATTTTTTATTTTTTTTTGTTCATCAATGAGTTCAAAATAGTTGTTTATTACCCTGTACACCTATTGGGCCATTGTAAAAAACAAAAACAAAAAAGAAATACTGTACTGTTAAGTACTGACAAGTACTGTCATGTTAAGATACATCAAATACTTTATTTTCTTACTGTTTGTTGTGAAGTAAAATAATGCCATATCAATATTAAAGAAAATGTATATTTTTGTCTGTATAAATGTATATGTGTGAAAGCTAATGATTATCATGTACTGTACAATACTCAAAGGTTCTTTAAATAATTCCATAGACCATGGTATATTTTGTAAAAGCATGGTTTGCCAGTCAGTCTAAAAATAAATAAATAAAAATGCCAGATAACATTTTTGTTCTCTCTTCTCACTGGACAATGCACAAGTTAAAAGTGAAAAAAATAAAATAAATAAAAAAATCATAATTTTGATGACTATTTCCTTGCGCATGTAAAGTGCGGATTAAATGAAGCCCTTCAGCGGAAACGCTCTGATTGGTTGAAACTCGACTGTCAGGTAAATAGTGTTTGACGGAACAACATCGAACCGTCGATTATCGAGTGTCACACAAAGTTATCTCCATATTTTACGTTTCTTAATACATTTATTGAGAGGCCAGAAGGTAAGAGAAGCGGTTTAAATGCATTCATATCAGTTTGGAGATTAGTTCCAATGTCATTTTTTTTCAGGAGAGTTGAGAGAAGTGTCTCACACATTAACTAACTTAAATTATAATATTCGTCTCACGCAGCTTGGTATATAAAATATATTCGACTAAAAACACTTGGTTGGGTCGACTTTACAGTTTCCCGCTATTTTAAATGGTTTGGCTGTTCTGTTGTCACGACTATCGAAGTTTTTATAAAATAGTGATTAATTTAATAATTTATTGTTATTTGTATAGGTAGGTGTACATGAGATTCGTATTAGACCGTATATTTTGTTACTTGACAGTTTGATAGCTGTGATGCTAGTTAATTGTGTTTGCTAGCTGAGCTGCACTTACGTCATTTTAAGTAACGTTATCCTATAAATAAAAGGCCTCGAGTGTGATACATTTAAGAGAAACCTGACACAAAGGCTTTCTTTGGTAGCACTGTGTTTTCTGAAGTGGTTATGGACGAAGGCAGCACTGATAATAGCAAGATGGACAGCTCTAAAGAAGCTGCTCTTCTGGCCCTGATGGACAGGACAGGCTACGGCATGGTTCAGGAAAACGGACAGAGAAAGTTTGGTGGTCCACCTCCAGGTAAACTAGGAAATCTTACTGTACATTTAATCATATTAGCTAGATTCTGTGTAATATGTTTATATTCACATGTTCATAATGTAATGTAAATAGCATAACGTACACACACACACACACACACACACACACACACTTGTTTCACTATCCTTGTAGGGACTCTCATATGCGTAATGGTTTTTCTACTGTACAGACTGTATATTCTATTGCCCTACACCAACCCTACTCCTAAACTTAGCCGTCACAGGAGACTGTTTACATTTTTAGATTTTCAAAAAACTTAATTCTGTGTGATTTATAAGCTTGTTTACCCATAGGGACCTCAATTTAGGCCCCCACCGTGACACAAGTCCCCAAGAGTGTGTGTATTCAGGTTTAAGTCCCCACCGGTATATAAAAACAAAACACTCACACACACACACATACACACACACACACACACACACACACACACACACACACACACACAATAGGATAAATGTATATAAAAATAACATAACGTACACACACACACACACACACACATTAGCCTTTCTAAAATCTCTGAATCCAAAATGTTCACAGTTGTCTGCAAACTCGCAATGAGCTTTTTCATCATATACCCTCTTCACAATCCAATCAATTTAAGATAGAATAGAATAGATAGAATCAAACTTCAGCCCCTTTTCTTGCATAATACAATTACATTATGGTAGTAAAATGTAAATGCAATTTCATGTTGACTTTACAGTTTACTATTAGATTAATTCACAAGTATATGATTTATTAGTATTGAAAGTTTGTAAAGCTGTAAAACATTACTGTAATAAAAATTTGTACATGTATGGTAAGTATAGTACAAACCTTATTTTTACATAGCAAGATAGTGCTGTTCATAATAATTAACTAAATTAATTTCTTAGGTTGGGAGGGCCCTCCTCCTCCAAGAGGTTGTGAGGTGTTTGTAGGTAAAATCCCAAGAGACATGTATGAAGACGAGCTGGTACCTGTATTTGAGCGGGCCGGTCGCATCTACGAGTTCCGTCTGATGATGGAGTTTAGCGGGGAGAACCGTGGCTACGCCTTCGTCATGTACACCACCCGAGAGGGAGCCCAACGAGCTATTCAGCTCCTGGACAATTACGAAATCCGCCCTGGGAAGTTCATAGGGGTATGTGTGAGTCTGGACAACTGTCGCCTTTTTATCGGCTCCATCCCGAAAGACAAGAAAAAGGAGGAGATCCAAGAAGAAATGATGAAGGTCAGAATATGACACAACTGCACACATTAGAAACTACACAGAACTAAAACAATATGAAAGACATTGTGTGAAACCATCTAGCACCATCTAGTGAACAAGAAATTAGCATATTAATACATTACAGAAACCATAATAAAACAGTCGGTTATGAACTAATATCTAGTTGCTTTTGTATTGCAATTCTAAATACAGGTGTCTGAAGGGGTCGTGGACGTGATTGTGTATCCCAGTGCAGTGGACAGGATGAAGAATCGTGGCTTTGCCTTTGTTGAGTTTGAATCCCACAAAGCAGCTGCCATGGCTCGCAGGAAACTCATACCAGGTGCAAAAGCACGACAGAAATACATATTTAAAAATATTTATTTGTGTTTCTTGATATGCCATGCATCACTGTTTCCATTGCTCATATTTTAAGGGGGTATTGATCAAAGCATACTGAGAAAAAATCATAGTTTCCACAAAAATATGAAGCAGCTCAAATGTTTTCAACATTGATGATGATAAGAAATGCTCTTTGAGTACTAAATCAATATATATTAGATATATTAGACATATATTAGAATTATTTCAGAAAGATCATGTGACACTGAAGACTGGAGTAATGGATGCTGAAATTTCAGCTTTGTCATCACAGGAATAAATTACATTTAAAACATATTAAAAAATAACTATATTTTAAATTGTAGTAATATTACATTTTGGATTAAATAAATGGTCAGCCTAAATAAACACAGATAGTCCCTGCCCATCCTTTTATTTATTTTTTTATTAAACATACAGTATCTTAGCTGATTCAGGATACACTAGATTATAGAAGTAAAACAAGTGATCTTTGCTGGGAAATCCATTGACAATTTCATCTCTGGATATGCTACCCATTTCCATTGTATACCTGGTGTTTTCTAGGTTTTTTCAACTTAACATACAATAATTTTACCCCTTTTTCTTTTGAACAGAAAGCACATTTACCGAATTCCCTAGAAAGCAAACATGTACTTATTTTTAAGGGAAAATCTATGAGGGCCTGACAATGTAATTTAAACATTACACTTGTTACGACTTTTCACAAATATGCAACTTGCTGTGTGTCAATGTCAACTTAATGTTTTAGGAACATTTCAACTGTGGGGTCACACCATTCAGGTTGACTGGGCCGAACCAGAAAAGGAATTAGATGAGGAAACCATGCAGCGAGTGAGAGTCCTCTATGTTCGTAATCTCATGCTGAGCACCACGGAGGAGACACTTCGCTCTGAGTTCTCGCTTCTGAAGCCTGGCTCTGTGGAACGTGTTAAGAAGCTGACGGATTATGCCTTCATCCACTTCTATAACCGTGAGGATGCCCTAAACGCTCTTGAGTCCATGAATGGGAAAGTTATTGATGGTTCGCCCATTGAGGTAACTCTTGCCAAGCCTGTCAGCAAAGATGGGAACAAAAGATCTGGGTCGCGGAGTAGCTATGGTGGAGTGGCACCTACTGGAAATTATGGTGATTCCAACTTCTTGTTCCAGAGCAGAGATGATGTGACCATCGGCTTAGGAACTGGAGCAATAAGCGATTGTTTAAATGCGCGCCCCATTAACCTCCCACCTCATTTGGGTAGCCCATATGCAGTAGACTTAGATCGCTGTGTGTATCCGTTCCTACCTGGATCCACTTTGGTCCCGGTCAGCCTGAACACCCTGAAGCCCAGCCAGTTGAGCACAGCTGTATTATTGCTTGATTTCTACTGCCACAAGAATGACTGGTCTCTGCCAGAGTATCATCTCTACTCCCTAGCCGGACAAGAGGGAAAAATGCTGCTCATCTACAAAGTGGTCATCAACAGCACCAGGAGCAGCTTCATGCCTGATAAAGCCTGCACCATACTGGAGGACGCCAAGGAGCTTGCTGCGCAGAATACGCTCTGGAATCTGGGTTAGTTTATCTCAGTTGTTCTCTGGTTTCTGTAGTTTTCATTTCTGTAAAGCATTTAAAGGAATACCGGGTTACATACAACTTGAAATTAGGAGTGCACTGATATTAAAATTATGTCAGATGCATACAGTATAACAGAAATGACTTTTATGTTATGGTTTATAACGAATAAATGACCGATTATAAAATTTTACTGTTCTGTTTTGTCTAAATAAATCAAAACTACTTGAAATGCAGTGAATGTAGCACCACAACATTACTCACCCTCATGTCGTTTCAAACTAGGGGTGCGCGATATGAGCTAAAATTATAAATAAATATTAATCAAAGAGTCCTGAAAAATGTCACTGTTACCATACAAATATTAAGCAGCAAAGCTGTTGTCAGCATTGATGAAAATAATAACAAATGTTTCCTGAGCACCAAATCAGCATATTATAAAGATGTTTGACAAATCATGTGACACTAGACTTGAGTAATGATCCTGAAAAATCACAGGAATAACACTTTTATCTTACAATAGAAAATGGTTATTTTAAATTCAATATTACTGTTTTACAGTATAAAATAATATGAATACTGTAAATTAAGCCTTTGTGAGTGTAAGGGGCTTCCTTTAAAAACGTCCTTTCAAAATCTTACTGAAAAAGTCTCTAATATTGTTCAAATGCTTCACATTTCTGCTTTTTGGTTAAGATTGTACTGTAAACCCTTTGTGTGTGTGTGTGTGTGTGTGTGTGTGTTTTTCCATGTAACAGATTGCTCTATCAGTGCCCCTGCCTCCCCTGTGAATGTTTCTCCTCCTGCACCTTCTGGCTCTGGTTTCCTGTCCTTTGGATGTAGGTCTCTGCCTTACCCAGCATACCCCATGGCCTCCATCTCACCTCCCCTGCCCATCTCCTGCTCTTCTGCCCAAAGACTCTTCATCCCCAACCAGTCATCCTTCCTGTAGTCAAGTCATTCAGTATCTGAACTTTCTTTATTTACAATGTTTTTCTTAAATGTTCATATGAAACGTTTTTATTGTTTCACTGACTTTTTGTTTAGTGTTGTTTCAGTTGAATGACTAGCATCAGTGGCAGTATTTTATGTATTCTGTTTGGGTGTTTATTTCCCTTTTTAAGAAGTTAGTTATTTACTTGTGTTAAATACACAGTGTTTGAATGGAAACGAAAGACATAAACTGTTACGCTATTAAAATGGATACATATTCTTAATTAATAATGCAATAGTGGGTAGGTGATGTTGCACGTTCAAATTTGTGTTACATTTCCCTGGCAGATTAAATCTCATAATTCCATTTTGATTGTTTATTTTTTATGCATTTAAAAAGGACATTTTGATAATGCTATGACAATGCTCAGATATTATAACCAGGGTTACACTTTATTTTAAGGTGTCCTTGTCATTGTTATACATTTAAGTAATATGAATTAACTACTAACTAGTTGAAGTAACTACTACTTATATGGTTAGGGTTAGGATTGGGGTTGTTTTAGGGTTACTTGCATGTAATTATGCATAATTTATATTGTTATTATAATAGTAAATACATTTAACATGTTTAACAAGGAAATCTTAAAATAAAGTGTTACCATAACCACTTAGTCAAACATATCATCACATTAAGTTAGAACATTAAAATTGCACTTTTGATTTGTTTATTTTGAGATAGATGGCAACATGAATGCAGTGTCATGCAAAAGTAAAACTCTTCAGTTATCTCAACATGTCTACCTTCATGATGCTACATGCTCATTGTAAGATAAGTTTTTTATTAGGCTTTTAGAATTAAATTTTTCTTTTAACATTGTCTCATACTTTTATGGACTTTTATGCAAGACATTTCAAGTATATTTAACAATTATTTAAGACAGATATTATTCAATTAAGATAATTTAATTAACTAAATATTCAAACAGTATAAAATAATAAATACATCTTTATTAATCTAGTAATTTCTGACATTAGGATAAAGACAAAGTCAATATATGGCTATATTTGCATATTTTGCATTCAAGTAAGTATATCCAATGACTTAGAGGAAAAAAGCTAAAATTAAAATCTGCAAATTATATACATGTGGTCAGAATTGTTGGTACCCTTGGTAAATATGATCAAAGAAGGCTGTGAAAATAAATCTGCATTGTTAATCCTTTTGATCTTTTATTTTAAAAATTCACAAAAATCGAAGCTTTCATTGGAGAATAAGAGTTTAAAATGGGGGTAAATGTCATTATGAAATAATTTTTTTCTCTAATACATATTGGACATAATTAACAGTACCCTTTTTATTCAATACTTTTTGAAACCTGCATTTGCCAAAATAACAGCTCTGAGTGTTCTCCTATAATGCTCCCCATTTTTGTGTTGTTTTTAAGGTTTGTTTTTGGATTATTGTCCGGTTGGAAGATCCAAACATGGTCCATTTATAAGATTTCTAACAGTCAGTCACTTTTTGATTTTTTTATCTGTTGGTATTTGATAGAATCAAAGATGCCATGCGTCTACAAGATGTCCAGGACCGCCAGCAGAAATATAGGCCCATTCTGGGGATTGTTTTTGGATGAGAGCATTTTCTTTTCTTGATTTTTTTTTTTCTTGAAACCCTCCCAAACAACGTGGTGTAGGTGCTGTTTGATATCTGACCATGAGACTCAACTATTTTCTGCAATTCTCCAGCTGTGGTCCTTGGATAGTCTTTAGCCACTCAAACTCTCTTTCTCACTGTGCATTAGGATTATATAGACACACGTCCTCATCCAGGCAGATGTGTAATTGGAACTTCTTCATTATTGCCCTGATGATGGAAATGGGAATTTTCACTGATCTAACTCTTTTCTTAAAGCTCAATTATCTTTTGCTGCACATCAGAAATATATTCTTTGGTTTTTCTCATTGTGATGGATGATTAAGGGAATTTGGCCTTTGTTTTCCCTCCTAGTTATATTTCTGTGAAACAGGAAGCCATGGCTGGATAATTTCATGTTCTTAATCACCCTGCTGTGCTCAAAATATGAATGGGAATATACTTCACAGATATTTTACTCATAAGAATTTCTAGGGGTACCAATAATTGTGTCCAACATGTATTTGAGAAAAACATTTATTTCATAATGAGATTTTCCCCCATTTTCAATGGTTTTAGTTCAACGAAAGGTTAGATTTTTGTGATTATATAAAAAAAAAAATGCAAGTTTATTTTCACAGCCTTCTTTGATCATATTTACCAAGGATACCAACAATTCTGACCACGTGTGTAAATAACTTATAAAGGTTGTGTACATTGTAGTATAACATTTTAGTATAATTGTGTCAAGCCTTGGGTTGGCTCTGTGCTGTCCACTCCTTAGTTGTTTTTCAGTAATTGGATAGCATCTGCTATGCTCCAATTCTAGATCACCTTAGTCAGGAATTTTAAAGAAGTAGCTTAAATTGGTTATGGAAATGCTGTCTGTTGTGCTGTGCTGGGCCTTTCTTCCAGTCTTGCTGTTAACAGAATGAGCCAAAGCATATGTAGTAGGACCACTCCAGTGATTTTTGATGAGATTTTTGAAGCATTGAAAGCAGTTTATGTTCGTAGCAGTGAGAGATGTTAACCATGGAGGATGAAATGGAGAAACACAGAATGCTCTAAAAATAGGAGCTGTTGAAGGTTTGTTTTTAGGATACAAATTAGATGTTTCTTCACAAAGTATAGCCAGTAGTGTACTGTTTGTGTGTTTTTCTATCCATTTACTATACAGGAGAGTAAAGAGAGAAAGGAAAGTGGTGGGATCTGGAAGAGTGGACTCAACCTGAACCTTCATAGCAAAAATTGTGAATACAGTCGAGTGCGCATTTGGAATATTTAATTATAATTGGATTTTACTTCAGTCTTACAGAGAATGTGTAGTTGTTACATGTCAGTCCTTGTCTTGTGTTTCCCCTCCTCTCGTGTCCCTATTTGGCCATCCTCGTTCCTTTCCTCATTAGTTTAATTAGTCCCTAGCCCTGTGTTTGATTAGTCCACACCTGTTCCTTGTTTTCCTAGTGTTTATAAGCCCTGTGTTTCCTAGCCCCTGTGTCCGGTCATCACGTCAGATGTGTTCGTCTCTCCCCATGATCCCTGTTTGTCTGCTGGTTTGATAATAAATGTGCTTATTGGAACTCCTACGTCTCCTCGCTCCTTGTATCCCGAGAGGGAACGTGACAGATGACCGGAACTACAAAGTAAGCGGCGCTCCTTTTCCCCCGTTTTGTTTTCCGTTTTTGAAAGTTTTTTGTTTGCTCCTTTTTTCCCGCTCCCTCCATGGCGATGGAGTTCGCCGCCCGCCTCCGCGCCCTGATACTCCGCGATCTCCCCTTCGTGGAGTACACGGAGGAGTTCTGCGAGCTGGCCGGGAAGGCGGAGCTGCACGACGCGGTCATCCTCCAGCTCTTCCGGCTCGGGGCCTGTCACCACCGCCCCATGAACCTCCCAGACACCACGGGATTGACCTGGAGGCTGGGGATATACCGGTGTCTGGGAGACTTCCGGGCCCGAGTCGAAGCTAGCCCGCCGTCGTCAGCGGCTCCCCCGAGCCCGCCGCCGCTCGCGCTTCCAGAGCGCCCCCGCGAACTCGCGCTTCCAGAGCGCCCCCGCGAACTCGCGCTTCCAGAGCGCCCCCGCGAACTCGCGCTTCCAGAGCGCCCCCGCGAACTCGCGCTTCCAGAGCGCCCCCGCGAACTCGCGCTTCCAGAGCGCCCCCGCGAACTCGCGCTTCCAGAGCGCCCCCGCGAACTCGCGCTTCCAGAGCGCCCCCGCGAACTCGCGCTTCCCGAGCGCCCTCCCGCGCCGGCCCCACGCACGTGCCCTCCAGCGCCGGCTCCACGCACGTGCCCTCCAGCGCCGGCTCCACGCACGTGCCCTCCAGTGCCGGCTCCACGCACGTGCCCTCCAGTGCCGGCTCCACGCACCTGCCCTCCTGAGTTCCCGCTGGTTCCGTCCAGCCCTCCTGAGTTCCCGCTGGTCCCGTCCAGCCCACCTGAGTTCCCGCTGGTCCCGTCCAGCCCACCTGAGTTCCCGCTGGTCCCGTCCAGCCCACCTGAGTTCCCGCTGGTCCCATCCAGCCCACCTGAGTTCCCGCTGGTCCCGTCCAGCCCACCTGAGTTCCCGCTGGTCCCGTCCAGCCCACCTGAGTTCCCGCTGGTCCCGTCCAGCCCACCTGAGTTCCCGCTGGTCCCGTCCAGCCCACCTGAGTTCCCGCTGGTCCCGTCCAGCCCACCTGAGTTCCCGCTGGTCCCGTCCAGCCCACCTGAGTTCCCGCTGGTCCCGTCCAGCCCACCTGAGTTCCCGCTGGTCCCGTCCAGCCCACCTGAGTTCCCGCTGGTCCCGTCCAGCCCACCTGAGTTCCCGCTGGTCCCGTCCAGCCCACCTGAGTTCCCGCTGGTCCCGTCCAGCCCACCTGAGTTCCCGCTGGTCCCGTCCAGCCCACCTGAGTTCCCGCTGGTCCCGTCCAGCCCACCTGAGTTCCCGCTGGTCCCGTCCAGCCCACCTGAGTTCCCGCTGGTCCCGTCCAGCCCACCTGAGTTCCCGCTGGTCCCGTCCAGCCCACCTGAGTTCCCGCTGGTCCCGTCCAGCCCACCTGAGTTCCCGCTGGTCCCGTCCAGCCCAGCGCCTCCCGTGCGCCCTCTAATGTCCGCGCCGCAAGAGCGCCCTCAAGGGTCCGCGCCGCAAGAGCGCCCTCAAGGGTCCGCGCCGCAAGAGCGCCCTCCTGCGTCTCCGCTGGTCCCGTCCAGCGCTCCTTCGTCTCCGCTGGTTCTATCCAGCTTCGCGCCTCCCGTGCGCCCTCAAGTGTCTGCGCTGCAAGAGCGCCCTCAGGAGTCCGCGCTGCAAGAGCGCCCTCCTGCATCTACGCTGGTCCCGTCCAGCTCTCCTTCGTCTCCGCTGGTTCCGTCCAGCTCCGCGCCTCCCGTGCGCCCCCCAGTGCCCGCTCCTCCAGAGCGCCCCCCAGTGCCCGCTCCTCCAGAGCGCCCCCCAGTGCCCGCTCCTCCAGAGCGCCCCCCAGTGCCCGCTCCTCCAGAGCGCCCCCCAGGGCCCGCTCCTCCAGAGCGCCCCCCAGGGCCCGCTCCTCCAGAGCGCCCCCCAGGGCCCGCTCCTCCAGAGCGCCCTCTAGGGCCCGCTCCTCCAGAGCGCCCTCTAGGGCCCGCTCCTCCAGAGCGCCCTCAGGTTACCGCTCCTCCCGAGCGCCCCCAAGAGCCCTCTCCTCCAATGTGGCCCCCAGAGGGGAACTTTCCCAAAGAAATTTTGGGGGGGGGCCATATAGTCCCAGTCTGTGTGGCCAGGCCAAAGGCCAAGGCCACAAAGGCTCCAGATCCGCCATGGCCTCCCGAATCTCCAGTCCTGCCATGGCCTCCCAAGGCTCCAGATCCGCCATGGCCTCCCGAATCTCCAGTCCTGCCATGGCCTCCCAAGGCTCCAGATCCGCCATGGCCTCCCGAATCTCCAGTCCTGCCATGGCCTCCCAAGGCTCCAGATCCGCCATGGCCTCCCAAGGCTCCAGATCCGCCATGGCCTCCCGAATCTCCAGTCCTGCCATGGCCTCCCAAGGCTCCAGATCCGCCATGGCCTCCCGAATCTCCAGTCCTGCCATGGCCTCCCAAGGCCCCTGATCCGCCCTGGAGGCTTCCCTGGTCTCCTCCCTGCTCCAGCCTCCAGAGCGCCCGCCCCCCCCCGCCCGTGATGTGTATGTTACGGTGCGGGACGCACCTTCCGGGAGGGGGGCGATATGTTACATGTCAGTCCTTGTCTTGTGTTTCCCCTCCTCTCGTGTCCCTATTTGGCCATCCTCGTTCCTTTCCTCATTAGTTTAATTAGTCCCTAGCCCTGTGTTTGATTAGTCCACACCTGTTCCTTGTTTTCCTAGTGTTTATAAGCCCTGTGTTTCCTAGCCCCTGTGTCCGGTCATCACGTCAGATGTGTTCGTCTCTCCCCATGATCCCTGTTTGTCTGCTGGTTTGATAATAAATGTGCTTATTGGAACTCCTACGTCTCCTCGCTCCTTGTATCCCGAGAGGGAACGTGACAGTAGTACATATTCCCTTAACATTACTATTTGAATCCTCAGCCTCTGTTTTTATTGATGCCCATAAAGGGCCAGAGGGACTGGCATCCATGAAATGCACCAGAGAAGCAGATGCTTGAAGAAGCTCAGGGGACGTCTTTGACTTCAAATCAGGCATGTGGCTGCAACTTTTCCCAAAACATTTTTTCAGTCCACTTGGGACAACATTGATTTATTAAAGCATTTTTGTTATTTCCCTTTTAGCAAAGACGGAACAGGGTTTGTCTAACAAAAATAGCACCTTGTTTCATCATTACTTCTTTTCGGATGGCCATCATTCTCGTCATCAGGTGTACAGTAACAGTGCAATAGGTGCTTTTTCCTCCTGGTGCCAGACACTGTAATTATTGTGAAGCTTCACATAAGTTGTTATTTAAATAGGCCAAGAGTTCAGGCACTAAAACTGACAGTCATACACCATGTCTATGATTACTTTTTCGCAGTTGTTGACTTTGTAGATTAACCTGTCCGCTCTGGGAAAAGTGCTTTCAGCTCAGGAGCTCTTTTCAGCATTTCAGACTGTGAGACACTTCACCTGTTTGGCATTACTGTGGCGCTCATTTACGTCACATATTCTTCATTTGATTCAAAGGAAGTACTCCAGCTTTGAAAATACTGAAGGGAACAGTGAAGGAGGGCTTTTTAACATGACGTCTTCAGAAAGCCTGCAGTAACCTTGGAAACCACAACCAAAAGCTGTGTTGCTAGAGAAACAAACCATTTTATCCCTTCTCAAAAGATGAAGGCAACCAGTTTATTGGAAGAAAATCTTTGCCCGCACTTGAGAGGTGATGTTTAGGATTAACTGAGAATTATGGTGTATAATAAGACTTACTTCGGTCTACCAAAAATGGTCTCTTGCAAAAAATATCCTATACAGACATACAGCAAAATCTCTTATACAAATTTCCCTTGCAGGTGATATCTTTAAAATCACATTATCATTATATTGCATATGCTATTTGAACAAATATTCAATATTTCTTAAGTATTGACTTTTCTGATAAAGCTGTTACACTTGTGTTCACTGCATATCTTGGGATTATAAAAATACTATCTTTATCACTAGGGGGCAGTGCAATACTGTGGCTCCAAAATTGTCCAATTTCACAGTTGAGTTCAATAGGTTCTAAGCAGTTCATAAATGTGGAGATCTGTTCACTACACTCCCTCTTCTTTAGTACTTCACATATATAATTGCTTCTTGTGGTTTCATCATAATGTGAGTGGCAGAAGTCATGTGTTGGTAATACTGTTACAAAAGAAAAGACTAGCCTCCTACAAAATGATCTGTACAGGTCTTTACATGTACTGTACTGTCCTGTCAAGTAAATTCAAGACAAAATGAATATGCATTCACTTCATATTTCAGCAGCATCTTAGTGCTTACATTTTTGCGATTCTTTTTCTAGTTAGGAATGAAGCTATTTGTGGAATGAGAGTGCCCAAAGCAATGCATCATTTTAAGAGCCAATTGCCAAGCGGTTTAAATTCAGAGTAAATCTTATTAATAAAGTCGAGGGCCTCTCAGTTCTTGGTTATGTGTTATAGATACAGTCCAATAAAACAAGCACACACAGATACACACAAACGTGGATAAGTTAGACAGATGAGGTCAAGCAGCAGTCTCAAGGTGCTGCGAGAATGGGTTTATGTGGCAGAGCCCATATGTCAGAAAGAAGACTATAGGAAAAATGAAATAAATTCTCCTTTCTTTCAAGTAACCTCATGAAAGCTGTACACACGGGACACTTTGTTACTTATGAGGGTATCATAAGATACTGGGCCCCACAGGATAAAATGATCCCTGAATGTTTTTTTCTCAGACTTAATATATCTAAGCTTGGATTGTGACTTGATGGCATGCAGAACAACTGATTTTTAAAAAACAATTTTTCTCCTTGTCAGTGAGCTCTTAAATGTATGATGTATAATGTTCATACATTTAGACAATGATTGTTTGAAATGAGCGTCTTGTAGTAGCCATACATCCTTTTTTTCCTTGACATGTCCTGGCCCAGATTTCTAAATTGCCAAGAATGTTTTCCTATTGTATTCTTGCCGAAGGTAAGGACTGAAAAGTAGTTTGAGTAATAGCATTCAGGCATTGTAGATAATCGACCAACTGCGCCATGCAAGAAGAGTACAGTCAAAGCAATGCAAATATGCATGCATTTAATATATGAGGACTGTATAGAGCAAAGCAAAGCCTATTTTAGGGAATTTAGAAATCTCGACCAGGACATGTATGGGAAGAGGAGGACATATGGTCATCCAACTTCTAGAATATTGAGATTATCATTGTAAAATATGGGGCATGAAGTTGTTAAATTGCAAACACATAGTAGATGTTAACCAGCCATTTGCACAAACTGAAGTAAACGCCCACTTCTGTGATTGGCTAAATTCATTGGACTGTATCCATGGCTTCTCATAAAGCATGTTGTGTGTTTTGATACTCGAGATGGCTGTGATACTGTTGTTGATAACATAACAGCCAATATAATTAAAGGAATAGTTCACCCAAAAATGAAAATTCTGTCATTAATTACTCATTAATTACCCTCATGTCGTTCCAAACCTGTAAGACCTTCATTCATCTTCAGAACACAAATGAAGACATTTTTGAGAAGCTAAGAGAATACTTTTGTGCGCAAATAAGTCTCTACGAATCTGCATTTTCCCTTCAGTTTTGTCTACAGCAAGTGAAATGCATGCTCAATCGGATTCAGGTCAGGTGATTGACTTGGCCATTGCATAACAGTCCACTTCTTTCCCTTCAAAAACTCTTTGGTTGCTTTTGCAGTATGCTTTGGGTCATTGTCCATCTGCACTGTGAAGCGCCGTCCAGTGAGTTCTGAAGCATTTGGCTGAATATGAGCAGATAATATTGCCCGAAACACTTCAGAATTCATCCTGCTGCTTTTGTCAGCAGTCCCATCATCAATAAATACAAGAGAACCAGTTCCACTGGCAGCCATACATGCCCACGCCATGACACTACCACCACCATGCTTCACTGATGAGGTGGTATGCTTAGGATCATGAGCAGTTCCTTTCCTTCTCCATACTCTTCTCTTCCCATCACTCTGGTACAAGTTGATCTTGGTCTCATCTGTCCATAGGATGTTGTTCCAGAACTGTGAAGGCTTTTTTAGATGTCGTTTGGCAAACTCTAATCTGGCCTTCCTGTTTTTGAGGCTCACCAATGGTTTACATCTTGTGGTGAACCCTCTGTATTCACTCTGGTGAAGTCTTCTCTTGATTGTTGACTTTGACACACATACACCTACCTCCTGGAGAGTGTTCTTGATCTGGCCAACTGTTGTGAAGGGTGTTTTCTTCACCAGGGAAAGAATTCTTCAGTCATCCACCACAGTTGTTTTCCGTGGTCTTCCGGGTCTTTTGGTGTTGCTGAGCTCACCGGTGCGTTCCTTCTTTTTAAGAATGTTCCAAACAGTTGTTTTGGCCACGCCTAATGTTTTTGCTATCTCTCTGATGGGTTTGTTTTGTTTTTTCAGCCTAATGATGGCTTGCTTCACTGATAGTGACAGCTCTTTGGATCTCATCTTGACAGTTGACAGCAACAGATTCCAAATGCAAATAGCATACTTGAAATGAACTCTGGACCTATTAACTGCTCATTGTAATTGAGATAATGAAGGAATAACACACACCTGGCCATGGAACAGCTGAGAAGCCAATTGTCCCATTACTTTTGGTCCCTTAACAAATGGGAGGCACATATGCAAACTGTTGTAATTCCTACACCGTTCACCTGATTTGGATGTAAATACCCTCAAATTAAAGCTGACAGTCTGCAGTTAAAGCACATCTTGTTCGTTTCATTTGAAATCCATTGTGTTGGTGTATAGAGCCAAAAATGTTAGAATTGTGTCGATGTCCCAATATTTATGGACCTGACTGTATGTCGTGATACTCTCAAAAATGGTGCCAGGGCGACATAGAAGAATTGTTGAATAAAGTTGTTACTTTTGTTTAGAGAAATAGCCCTTTTTAGAGTCCTTCAAAGCTGCATTGAAATTACTTTCAAATTGTTGGCCACCATTGAAATCCACTATATGGACAAAAATCTTGGAATGTTTTCCTCAAAAATTTCTTTGCAACTGAAGAAAAAAAGACATGAACATCTTGGATGACATGGGGGTCAGTAAATTATCAGGAATGTTTTTCTTGGAAGTGAACTGATCCTTTATTAATGACAAAATTTTCATTTTGGGGTGAACTATCCCTTTAAGGTAATTTTATGTCATTTTAAAATATTTATCTCAAGGAAAAGGTTCTGATCTGTGTATCTACAAATTTTACTAGCAACACTCAAGCAATATGCTTGGTGTCTTAATAATGTTAAATGCTTGTGTGACTATCAGTAACATTTTGATTGTCCATTTCATGAACCCTTTAAAATGATAAACGTTCTACTGTGTATAGTCCTTCAATTAAGACAAGGTCATATAAAGTGCATAATAAATATAGTTTTTGATGGAGTATAGCATTTTACACAGCAGGACACTTCTCTCACACTGCAGGACATTTCAAGCTTTTATGCTGTTTTGAGAAATTGCTGCTAACATTTAGCCTTTCAATTTCCACAGAAATCTTTTTATGTTTTTGTTTATTGCAGTTCATGATGAATACTGTCACGACAAGCAATATGCTGAAAAACAAAACACAATTTGAATGGACTGTTATATTTTTATAGACGAAGCTTTCCAGGCAAATTATGAACATTTAAGACAAACAAAGATGATTGGCCCCCTTTTTTTTAGATTAAATTTACATGGCGAGTCAATTGCCCACACATAAGTCGGACTAATTATAAAAGCCACTTGAGAAACCTAGATAACCATTCGCCTTTCTGGGAATTTCATAAGCATGTTGGGAACGTATCTCTCATTTTGGCTTTATGTTCTTGGCTCTGACCGGCACTTTGCACCTGCTGCTTGACTGTGAAATACTGTTCGCCAAAGGTCAATATGTAGCCAGATGTCAAATAGGCCACCTCCTGTGACAGATGATGACGAACTTTCCCAACCTCTGTGCTCACGCACAAGACAGTCTGGTGAACAGCGCGAGCTATAGTCACATATCTACTAGCAGACCTTAATCATCTAGACAAGAGCACTGTAATCTAGCTGTCTAGCCTCATTGCAATGATATAGTTTGACCTTTGGCCATTGTGAGCTAGAATATTGACACAGGAGACACCTATTCTATATATTAGATTTCCTGTGCTCTCTACGCTCAGAGGGTCATTTTCAATTTATGTGCATTTGTGCCAGACTTTCATTATAAAATATAATGCACAGCTACTTTATGGTTTGACGTATTGCTTTATTGGACATTAATCAGGTGAAATGAGACTGGGTTATACCTGTGCTATATTGTACAGCTCATCCTTTCATATTTTTTTTTATTTTTTACATTTCTCTATCAATCTTTTGCTCTCACTTTCTATAAAACTGTCTTGTATAGCTCCATGATTCACCACCTTGTCTTTTATATTTGATTGGAGCTGCTGAATAAAACTAGATGTTATATAATGTGTTTAGTAACAAAGGCTGCGTTATAAAGATAGAATGTGTATTTTAAACAACTTTAGCTAAATTGGTTAGAAATGAAACTGAAACTACGAGGGTATTATCTGGCTGATCAGCCTCTGCCAATGAAAAGAGACAACGTGTTCCTGACAGTACACCGATTGAGAAAGATAGCTTGAAGAAAGGTGTGATATTACTTTTCTAAGCAATTTTCACCTGATGGGCAATAGATCTCCCATTAAATACCTATAGACTTACAGGAGAAACTTGAGCCATATCTAGGGACAAGAACATCACAGAGCAAAGAATTAATGCATAGTTATGCCCTGTTTTTCAGTAGAAACATAAAAGCATCCATAAAACAAGAACATTTACTTGAGAAGCAGAATTGTGGAACATATTAAGCCTTATTTTCAGAAAATATATCTTGAATTAAGTTTACCCCCCCCCCCCCCCCCCCCCTCCCATTTTATTTTTAAAGACTTTCTGCTAATCTTCCTTTTCAAATAAATGTAAATACATCTGCATATACACATACATATGCACACACACACACACACACACACACACACACATGCTATATATATATATATATATAAATGACTAAAACTTCAACTAAAAATAAAACAGAAAATATAAAAATTAAAACTAAAATGTAATTTGAAATGGTAGCATACAAACTATAATAGTTAAAATAACAACATAACTACCTGTAAAGTTTTTTTTTTCACTGTTATGTTGAGAAATTTGTGCACCTGTCTTTTAAACATACAACCCCTCCTTTTCTTTTCCAAAAAAGGTGTCCTATAATAAGATTTTTTTTAATTTTTTATTATTAGATGTTTGCTTAAAATGGACAAAACAAATGTGTCAAAGAGAATAAGAAAAAAAGCAGCAATTTCTTCAGAAAATGAAAGATTCTTCTTTTTTTTAATGTTCAAACACTGTTGCCCATTTGTGCTCCTGTTTATCATGATCAAATACTGGAAGCCAACAAAAGAATCTAAAAAAGCATGTCAAGAAACAGCTGGGTGAAATGGGGTCATGAAAACATTTAACACACCGCTTGGTGTGCCACGCTGAAAGCAAAGAAAAAGCTAATAACTACAGGGGGAGTAGGATGACTAAATCTGCCCGCATTTCAGTTTCAATCAAGCACTTTGTTAGCAGGCAGATGGAAGTGAATAAATCTCAGCGTTTGGTCTGCAGCATATTTTAATACAACAAGCTATAAACCATTCAGCAACACAATGAAACATTGACTTAGAGGCAGAGCCTACCAAGCTTTTGCAAGTAAAAGAAAGCAATTTTCATGAGAATTACTGAAATACCTCTATGGGTTTTACCATTTAACACCCAAACACTCCTGAGATTCATGCTCAGCTCAGACTAAATCCTTGACATGTGCTGCAGACGTTGAAACCTAAATCCCTGGTATTTGTCATCGTTCACTAGCTAAAAGTGCTGTGGACAGTTCAAGGCCCAGTGTGAAGTGGAAATAGCAGGGAAGCTCTTGAGCTCAGTAGACTAATGATGTTCATCTGTCCTTGCTGCTAAAAGCTGTTTCAAAAGATAAAATGAAGTGCTATGTGTCTAAGCCCTCTATTAGAGATTCTCTTTGTCTCTTTACTTTTTCTCTCAGTTTCAGCACTCAACCTCAAGGGTTTAAATGCTGTTATCAAAACTTGTATCACTTTCCCTGTCAAAGGTACTTAAAAATAAAAACTATGCATAAAATGCCCAGTACTCCCTGACAGATCGATATCACTGAAATCACTCCTGTCTCTTTAACAGCTCTAAAGAAAAAAAAAAAAAGACAGCAGCCTGTAATTTTTTTAGCCAATCAGACATGCCCTCTGACTGTCAATCATTTTTCGCCTTCAGGTTCACTGAAACGTCTTTTGGAGTTTGTAGAACAGAGCTTTTGAGGTCTTATCTGTGCTGTTCTTTATTCATATAGGCTCACATTAAAACACACACTGGGCCTCATTCATGAAACATGAGCAGAACAAACTGTGTAAATCTGAATGATAATAAGAATGGTTTCATGAACAATTTGCACAGAAATTTGCCACTTGTGTTTCATGAATGAGGCCCTTTGAATGTTATTTTCAATATTTCTGCTCAGTCAATCCATGAACACTTTCAAATGTCAACAATCAGCTCTGAAAAATGTAAGCGATTTTAATGTAAGTATGGTGTTCAGAAAGTGTTGTACTGCTCTGAAATGCTTCCAGCACTTTGCTTTTGTGTGTGTATTCGTATGCCTGGTTTCAGTTGTGTTTTAATCCTTTAAGTGTTTATTGATGGTAAGGAGGCACTTGTGTGTGTTTGGATCATTTAAATGCTTGAAGAAAATGTAGAAATGTTGCACTGTGATCCACATAACATGATTTTTTAATGAGTGCTTTAGTATTGTCTGTTTCATAACAGTGGTTGTTTTATCCTCTGTTGATGTTTCTGAAAGTTTTTTTTTTTTTTTTTAGATTTTAACATTAGTTGGTCTTGCATATGTGAATAACATATTGAAATTTTCTGTTGTTTCTTCCTGTTCAACTTACAGAGCATCAGGGTTTTGCAGAATTGATTCCATTTCAATTCATAGAATTTTGAAGGAACTGGAACTGGAATGACAGCAGACACAATTAACTGTTTAAGAATAACCTATAATAAACAATTAACCAACATTTTAGACTCTATAATTGAAGACTTAAGGAGAAATTAGCGCCATTTAATAAATTAATGAAATATAAAATAAATACAAATGCATATAATAATTGATCAAATTAAATATAAATCATCCAGTTTTTCTGGAAATACCTCATATTTAGTGTGCATGATGAAATAAATTCAATATATTATTAAAACCACACATCATGGTCATTAGAATTTCACTCCATTTTAATATTGCTGATTTAAATGTTATTACAAATTATTTTATATAATTCTGCACCCTCTTTGCTATCTCAGTTCAAATTCAGGTTTATTAATTGAATTAAAATTCAAAAGGCATACTCGGTTCAATTCAGAATCATGCCAAGTTCATGGATTTGATTCCCAGGGTACAAACAAACAAACAAACAAAAAAATGTTTCTCTTTCTATTCATGCAAACTCACATTTAAATACACAGTTGGCCTCATTCATGAAACATGAGCAGAGCAAACTAAGCAAATTGTTCTCGAATCCATTAAAATGGAAATTGTTGCATTTGTTGGAAATTAAATGTATACAGAAGGTGTAGCAATATAGGGCACATAAGGCAGGCAATTGCCTAGGCCCCTGCATTTTAAGGGGCCCCCTGATGGCTGATCATTTAAATAATCAGAAATGTTAATATTAAAGGGGTGCCTATTTACACTAAGTGCAAATAGCCCACCTTGTTGGCAGAGGCTAAGTATACTAAGTCCACCCACCACTGTCTGGTTGGGATAGACAAAATTTCGAAAGACACGCAATACAACAGAAGCATAAGCCATAATTTTTATATTTTAATTTTTAATTTTAATAAATATAATTTAATAAAGATCATTTACACTCAGTATGTTACTATACTGTTTTATAATGCACCACAATATTGAGGTGCAAATATCTGCCTCTATTTGCATATAAATGGTATAAATTATTTACACTTATAGCGAAGAAAACACTTGTGGTATTTTTATGAATAATTAATAACAATAAATATGAATTATAAAGCGTTTCTGAAAATAACTCATATTTTGTTTGCATGATACCATTTATGAATAATTCATACTAAAAATAAATGAAATATATTATTAAAAACCAAACTTACATCATAGAGTCATTGGAATCTGAATCATGCCAAGGTTATGGATTTGATTCCCAGGGAACAAACAGACAGAAAATTCATAGCTTGAATGCACATGAAACACTGTCATATAATAAATGATAAGTAAAAATCCACATGTAATTTCTTAACAATCAACTTTTGCTCACCAAATACCCTTTCTTTCTTTCTTTCTTTCTTTCTTTCTTTCTTTCTTTCTTTCTTTCTTTCTTTCTTTCTTTCTTTCTTTCTTTCTTTCTTTCTTTCTTTCTTTCTATTATATGCTCTGAAAAGAGAAAAATGCCTTACGTCGGACGGTCATGTTTTTTTAACACCCATCCTCGCTGCCTCAGCTGCAGGTGCCATTGTAATGACGGTCTTTGAAATCCTGAACTCTACACCGTACTAGTGAGAGGAGGCGTGATGCTCAGCTGGTTGCTATGGTTCTCCTCCTCTCAAGCCAGTGAGATCACAGAGGCTAATGGAACAAATTTCCTAACATTAAGGGGTGAACATAACTGGGTCATCTCATCCCCCTCAATTCCTATAGGAAACAAGCCGAGCGTTATAAATGTGCATCAGCCTGTGTGTGATATCTGCATTGTCTGCAGCACCTTACAAACTGATGCACAGGTAATCAAGTGTGGCGTACTGCGATAATTTCACGAATGTCAGAGAAATGAGAGATCATATCGCCACATGTGCCTGTTTGAGGTGTTTATCTGGGACATGAACAAAAGATACATGTGCACTTTTGTGAAAAACACTCAAGCATGTGCTATGTAATCTTTCGACATTATCCCCAAGATATATTCGGCTCGTTTCATAATGCATGTCCAAATGTGTTTGAAGTTGGAATGAAGAATTCAGTGAGGGCTTTTGTGCGTGATAAATGAACTTGAACTAAGAGGTAAGGAGCTTTTGTTGTTGTTTTGTTCACGGGAAAACAAAATCATTTCCGAGTCTCCTTTTTCATTTAGCATCCCTGGGTCTCGCTGTACTTGAGTGTTAAGGTTGTTTATTGAGTTCATTGCTCATTTTGCTGCAACATTTTCATCTGGTCCTTACAACCTTCATCAGTTCATCTTGTAAATTGTTCAGGCTGTTTTGATGCCTTACCATTTCAAGAGCTTTTTATGATGCTGTCATGACTTATGCTGTTGTAATGGATTTGTAAAGACTCCCTGTTCAGAGGAAACAGATATTTCAATGGCCATGGAACCAAGTTAAATCATGTGAATTCTTTGATTTAAAACTACTTATGAGGTGATGCATTTGACTTTGTGAGAGTGGAGTGATATAAAAGGTCTCAGTCATATGATCTGATTTATTTCTCTGTGTGCGTGTTAGTATGTGTGTTATCTTTTAAAGGGATCATATCATAAAAAAATTTAATGTTCCTTTATTTTGAAGTTAAACTGTTTTGAAGTAATGCATTTTAAGATCTGTCCTTCCCAGTCAAAAAGATAATTTATCGTTAAATAAGCTGTTAAATGGCTTGCTCTGTACTCTCTTACATTCTGCAGGATGAATGCATAAACATGACATCTGCATTTATGCATACAATTCCTATTTTGAAACTTCTGCATATTAATGGAGGATTTAGAATGGATACTATTTTCTAAACACACTCCTCAAATATATTAAAGCCTAAATTGATGCTTTAAGATTTATTTCAATTGCATAAAAAACTTTACATGTGGCAAACAGTGCAAACAACAATAGCAGGAGAAGAAACCATTACTCACCGTGATTGATGAATGATACCGACTTAACTTACCACTAACCACTGTTTGATGAACTCGTGAAAAACGGAGCGAGAAAAAATAAAACAGTAATAGACGCGAGTAGAAACACTTATGACAAACCGGCTAACAAATGCTAACGCGCGACACTCACGGTTTTAGATGAAAAGCGAACGATCAAATTAGTCAGGTTAGTTTGATAGATAATATCAGAAATATGGTGGGAATTAAGTTATATTTTACCACTTAAACAACAGAGAGTGAAACTAAGATAGAGATTCAACAGAAAAGCGAAGCTACAATCAATCACATATAATAGCGTCTCCCTGATGCCCGCATTTTATTTACAGTATAATTACCCAACTAATATAACTGCGTGTGAAAGTATTGAAATATATATCTTCCTTGAGCTACTGAAATGAGCGCATTGTGAATCAGCCAATCAGAGCAGAGCTCAACATTGAGCCGCACTGTGAAACAGCCAATCAGAGCAAAGCTCAACATTAAGGTCTGTTTTCGAATGAGATTTGTACCTCAGGAGGGACATTGGAATGCTAAAGAGTCAAAAACGTAAGAAGGAAAAACTCCTTTCATAAAAATACCCATGTACATATGGACATGGCCTAACACTCGACGAAGACAAACTGAACAGACTAGAACTGAAATAGGGAGGAACATGAGGATAATTAACTAGACACAGCTGAACATAATGACGAAATCAAAGGGGAGACAGAAGCTAGGTCACACAGGGAAGACTAAAGGTCATTAAACACTGAAGGTCCTTGCACACTGAAAGTCTGACATTTTTGCATACGGTTTTTTTTTTTTTCATCCTTTACTATCAAAATGCTTGCTACGGATGCAAAAACGCAGAAAATCGAACCTGATCCGATTTTTTTATAATGGATGAAAGTTTCGGAGGCAGTGTGTAAACGTGATCGACACAAAGTGAGGTCGTATTTATTTTTTAACAAGCAAAAAATTTGGATGACAATTTCGGACTCAGTGTGCAATGACCTTAAGACAATAATAATGACACAGACTGTGACAATGGTGTGAGAGTAATAGTATAAATAAAACAAATATGTTTGTCCTCGTTTAAAGTGACTGCATGAACAAAAGCGACTAATACATCCTACAAGTCATATGTGACCATGGATCACAAAACCAGTCATAAGGGTCAATTTTGTTTTATTGAAATTCATACATCATCTGAAATCTGAATAAATAAATTCCCATTGATGTATGGCTTGTTAGGATAGGACAATATTTGGCCAAGATACAACTATTTGAAAATCTGGAATCTGAGGGTGAAAAAAAGTATATACCTGTATATAAATATTGAGAAAATCGCCTTTAAAGTTGTCCAAATGAATATCTTAGCAATGCATATTACTACTCAAAAATTAAGTTTTGATATATTTACGGTAGAGAATTTACTCTCTTTATTATCTTCATGGAACATGATCTTTGGCATAAAATAAAAATCGATAATTTTGACCCATACAATGTATTTTATACCGATGCTATTTATGACTGGTTTTGTTGTCCAGGAGTCGAGTGACATATAAGTGAATAAATTATTCTTTTTTTTTTTTTTGGACTGAACCATTCCTTTTACCATTTGAAATATATGCATATCAAAATATTTTTTTTCTTGCATAATATGTTCTGTCACCCTCACTGCAGCATATCTTAGAGATTTTATATTCCACATCAAGTCTTTAAAATTCAAGATTTGTCAAGATCCTAAGTTCAACATCAGGCTCATAATTTATAAATGTGCCAACTAAATGTCCTAAATCAACCCCCGGCCTTTGAGTTCCTTCTGTGTTGTTTGTCTACTGAAGCACATGATCTGAATTTCTGTGTACAGGTATTGGACAGTTTGACAGTAGGGTTCCTTGCACAATTCTTTTTGTATTCTTGTCAAGTTGTATTGTCTGTTAGTGCATGAACTCAGACTTGGGAAATTTACATATTTAGGTAGTTCATTCTAGCTCATGTGTTGCCTGATGATGTTAGTGATATTCATTATAGTTAATCATTTACAGGCACATGTCAGCTTTTATACTGAGAAATCAACAGTGTGGTTGGTTACACAATTGTTCAGTCTAACGTTTTTTTTTTTTTCAGTCTGTAATTGTGGTATTCATGTGAAACTGCATTCAAATTACCACTACAATACATAATAATTAAAGTGTGTTCCACCTAAAAAATTAAATTTTTTTGTTACTGTTTACTGATCCTTATGTCATTCCAAAATCCATGCAAATTGAACATTGTGCCATTGTGTATATTGGAGTACAATTTTTTTTTAAACCAGATACCACAGTACTTTGTTCTCAGGTGAATGAAGTTATAGAAACATTGGACCCCAATTATTGTCATTGTAGCGACAAAAAACGCAGACAGATTTTTCAAAATCTCTTTTGTTTTTTCACTGAAGAAATGAAGTCATACAGGTTTGGAATGACATGAGGATGTGTAAATGATGACTCTACACTCTTAAATGCCATTTAAGTTGATGTGTATTCATGTGTATTCAAATGTGTCATATATTAAAAAAGAACAGCACCTTCAAAATATCCCCTTAAGTCATTGGTGAGGGTAAGTAAATCAAGTCCAAATAAGTTTTTGTGTTTAAATTTTTTTCCCCCAGTAACTTAATATGACCTTTCAACAATATATACAAGTGTTTGGAAAAACTGTCCCTGTTGTAATTATGGAAAGTTTGTTGCAGTTTGAATAAGACCAGACATGGACATCTACAGGGAAATAGATTTTTGGCTGTAGTTGAAAAGTTTCTCCATTGCTATTGATTGCTTGACTGTGATGCTCAGCAACTAAAATGCAGGTCAATCAGCAGACTCTCTGTGGACCTGCACTGCGCACCTTCTACCATTAGTATTCATACAGGCCAATGGGCTGCTAATCTATAAGACCTCCAATATCTACCCACTGGGACATTTGTATAATTACATGGCATTAATATTCATAATACAAGCCAAAGGAGATGCATCTCTGAAGACTGTGCTTTACTAAGGTTATCTCAGGTGTAGAAACATGCTGCAACTTGTATTCACACAAAACCTTGAAAAGCATTATGGATTCAGTTGATTTAAATTGGGGTCAACATGCTGTACTACAAACCGAAGGCATACAATAGCAAAATAGCTAGCATTCAAAGCAAAACGTTTAAAGAGGTGGGGTGTTGATGGCGCAGTAGATAAGACACATGCCTTTGGTGTGAGAGACCCGGGTTCGAATCCACTGTGAGACACCAATGTGTCCCTGAGCAAGACACTTAACCCCTAGTTGCTCCAGAGGCGTGCGACCTCTGACATATATAGCAATTGTAAGTCGCTTTGGATAAAAGCGTCAGCTAAATGAATAAATGTAAATGTAAAATGTAAAGAAAATATGACTGCTTTGATTGTATTTGGAGTTTTGCTAATGCAGACCGCAGTCCTTTGGGACTTGGTGATTCCGTTATCGGCGTTCTCTCATTTCCTCATAGATATGTGGGCGTCAGACAAATTGAATAATTAATGCTGAAATGAAAGATAAAACACTGCTTGTCACCTTCAGTCCAGCTTATTTCCTTTTACTAGGGATGCAAGGTGCATCTTTGCCTTCGTATTGTGCCCACGCCTGAGAAAGCTCTTTCTAATGAGACCAGACAACCTGCTGAAATGTGCATATGCACAGTTGTTGTCATGAATCTGGTGTGTGGGGCGGGGGCGGGGGGGTTCAAGTGGGAAGCGTGCAATCTGTGATCACGTGCAGTTGCTGATGCTTGCTAAAAGCGTGCAATCGCTTTCTTATGTACACTGTTTTAGCGGTTTCACTTTCGCTTTCGAAATCGATCACGTTCAGCAAGGAGGGGAGAGGATGGAAAGTGGGGGGCACAGTAACTGGTTTGGGGGTGGGGGGCACGGCTCGCGAATGTCCCCCCTTGGTGCTGGCCCTGCTCATGGTATTGGACTACCCGTCTTCTCAAGCCCTCTGGATGTTGTTCGCCACTCAAAGACCCACGCTTGCCCTAGGATTACTCTTTGTCTTGCCTGTGTTATACCTGTTTGCTGATGCTTTGACCCTGCTTGTGTTTTGACCACGTTTTGGAATAAAGTTTTCAAATGGATCTGCACCCCGTAACAGATGTTTATCTAATGGTTGGCCTTGTATTACGACAGATTCAGCTACCAGGCAGAAACTAATTTGATTATATTTAAAATAGCCTGTGTAATTTATGTTTTAAAATGCAGCTAATTTTTATGTTCACAGAAGCTGCATTTATTTGATAAAAAATACAGTAAAAACGGCAATATTGAAAAATATTATTGCAATATTGTAAAATCTTTTTTTTTTTCTATTTTAATATATTTTAAAATATAATTTATATCTATGATGGAAAAGCTGAATTTTCAGCATCATTACTCAAGTCTTCAGTGTCACATGATCCTTCAGAAATCATTCTAATATGCTATATATACCAACACAAACTATTATTTCTGTCCCTTCAAGGTTTGTGAACAATGTGTTTGTGAACAATTTTTGCAAAATGCAGTTTTCTTTTTTCAGTCATGGCAGTGGGTTACTTTTCCAGATGTATCCCAAGAGTCTTGATTACATTCACACCCCAGTCTCCCATCCCAGTGGAGTGTGCAGACTGAGCCCCAGTGTACATGTGTGCAGAAGGGAACCCAGGGAACGCAAGACACCGCAATTCTCATCTGGCTGGGATGTAGAAAGTAGGGCACTCAAGAAATAGTACTTGCTTTAACCCTGATAGAGAATAGGGGCACTAGTGCTATACTCTCATTAAGACCTTTAAGAAGCTACTGTATTTGATAATAAAATGATCAAAACAAGTCAAAATAAAAAGTTTAATGTTTAATGAAATAGCCTATGTTATGCATTGTTAATGAATACTAAAGGAATATTTAGGATATAATAGCATATTATATATAATAGGATATAATATATAATAGGAATAGATTTTGTTTCTTAATCAGAACAGAATGAAATAATTTGTGCCCCCTCAGTTTTCTTAATGAACTTATTTATTTTAACTGTTAATGGATAATTAATTGGAGGAGCATGGGCACACCATCTGCAGAGCGCATAAAGTTGTGTTCGATTTGAGCAGATCAATCAGCATTTGACTTGAAGCAGTGTAGCTAGCCTATCAAAGTAGTGGTCAGTGTCCCCCTTTTCCATCCTCTCCCCTCCTTGCTGAACGTGTTCAAAAGTGAAAGTGAAATCAGAAAAAATAGCGCGCATTTAAATGCCTCCCTCTCACTGATCTGTTTTCTTAAAAACATGCTAAAAACATGAGAGTCACTCCTCTCTTCCTTCTTTGCTAATGCCTCCATTGCTAAAAGGACATACCATCATAATAAAATTAACAACTCTCTCATGCTCTTTAAAATATTTTCCTCCCTCCTTTGTCCTTCCCCTCCTTCATCTACTCTTAACAGCTAATGACTTTGCCATGTTCTTCATTAATAAAATTAAAACCATCAGTGCACAATTTTCCACACCATAATCTGTCAAGCACATCTTACCAGCAAACATACACTCGTTCACATCTTTCTCTTCAATCTCTGAGGCAGAAGTCTCCAAACTCATCCTTTCTAATCATCCTACTACTTGTCTGCTTGATTCTATTCCATCTCATCTCCTTCAAGCCATTTCTCCTGCAGTTGTACCTGCACTCATTCACATTATTAACACATCCCTTCCCACTGGTGTTTTTCCCTCAGCATTTCGACAGACTTGAATAACCCCACTACTTAAGAAACCCACCCTTAACCCATCTCTTTTAGAGAACTACAGACCGGTTTCTGTTCTTCCTTTCATTGCAAAAACATTTGAACGAGCTGTGTTCAATCAAGTCTCTGCCTTTCTCACACAGAACAACCTCCTCGACAGTAACCAGTCTGGTTTCAGAAGTGGACATTCAACCGAGACTGCCTTGCTCTCAGTTGTTGAAGCCCTTAGACTGGCAAGAGCGGATTCCAAATCTTCAATACTTATCTTGTTGGATCTGTCCGCTGCTTTTGACAAGGTTAACCCCCAGATCCTCCTGTCAACCCTATTGGCAACACTATAAGTCTTACCTCTCAGATAGGTCCTTCAAGGTATCTTGGAGAGGTGAGGCGTCCAAGTCGCAACATCTAACTACTGGGGTGCCTCAGGGCTCACTTCTTGGACCTCTTCTCTTCTCTTTCTACATGGCATCACTGGGCTCTGTCATTCAGAAACATGGCTTTTCGTATCACTGCTATGCTGATGACACACAGCTCTACCTCTCATTCCATCCCGATGATCCAACAACAGCTTCTTGCATCTCAGCTTGTCTAACAGACATTTCTTGCTGGATGAAAGACCATCACCTTCAACTCAACCTTGCCAAGACAGAACTGCTATTGGTTCCAGCAAACCTCCTTGTTCAAGCTCTTGTTCTGTCCAGGCTGGACTATTGCAATGCTCTCTTGGCAGATCTTCCAGACAGTTCTATCAAACCTTTACAATTAATCCAGAATGCGGCAGCAAGATTCATTTTTAATGAGCCCGAAAAAAATGCACGTCACACCTCTGTTTATCAATTTGCACTGGCTACCAATAGCTGCCCAAATAAAATTCAAGGCTTTGATGTTTATCCACAAAACCAGATCTGGCTCTGCACCCCTTTACCTAAATTCATTATTTCAGACTGCCCTCTAGAAGCTTGCATTCTGAAAGTGAACGTTGTTTTATTGTACCATCCAAAAGAGGCACAAAATCACTTTCATGGACTTTTAAATTAAATGTTCCCTGCTGGTGGAATGACCTCTACTCAATCCAAGCAGCTGAATCCCTAGCCATCTTCAAGAATCGGCTAAAAACACATTTTCCATTTTTATTTGACCCTCTAACTCTAGCACTCTCTATTCTAATTGTCTTATTAAAAAAAACTTGCACTCTATTTATTTACTAACTGCTTTTAATCTTAAAACAACAACAACAACAACAAAACACTAACGCTAGCTTGCTCTATTCTTTTTCTATTCTATCTTTTTTCTTTTATTATATAATTAACAAAAAAACTTGCTATGTGTACTACGTTAAGCTAACTGAGACTTGTTATAGATCTTGCATATCATTGCTCTTTTGTTGATTTTGATTGCTTCCATTGTCCTCATTTGTGAGTCGTAAATGTATAGTAAATGTAATTGATGGACTGGACTGATGTGGATTATTTGTGGATTACTGTGATGTTTTATCAGTTTAATCTGACAGAGACTGCAGAGGATCCATTGGTGAGCAAGTGGTGTAAATATCTCCTAAATAAAACCCATTTACATCTTGGATGTTCTGAGAGTGAGTACATTTAAGCAGATGTTAATTTTTGGGTAAGCTATATTTCTTATAGGTTAAGGTTAAGTCAGGGGTTTTCAAACTTTTTGATACCCTTTACAAGGGACCTTCTTTATGTGTTTGATGGACCAAGTAGAGTTTATAGAGTTTATTTCGAACATTACAAATCAAATTATTTATATGCTGTCACATTAACTAAACATTTCCTGCTTACCAAGTTATTATTCTTTTCAATAACTTAGCCTCAGGATCATATTTCTCACATGCAGAGGCTAAGTGTATGGAATTTAAATTATACAAACCTTTTCATGTGGTGATCTGACACCTCCAAGTCCCTGGTTCCCTGGTGTTGTTGTTAACATTTCTTTGTCACTTTGGAGCGATATCTTAGGTCTGTTTGTTTGATAGGAATATTGTTCCAGTACTAGCAAGGATGCAATTCCAGGAACATGCATCACATCTGGGGAATATATAGTGTACAAATTTGGATAGAAGCATCATGTTTGTTTGTTTTTTTGTACCCAGCTTTATGGGGAACCCATTAGTCATTCTGTTGACAGCAAATCATTTGGAAGCATGTTTTAAAACCACACTAAGAAAAGTTTACTACATAGACAAAAATGAAAATGTTGCTCCATGGCTTCACCATTTTATCCTAGTTTACACTCTTTTAGGATTTTTTTGTTTTCTTAAAACGGTCTTTTCTTCTTTGACATATTTGGAGCTGTTCTTAATACTCATGTTCTGTAATATATTAGAGCAGACAACAAAGTGACTCCTCGAGAGCTATCATTACAATTGTCATAATCTCTCTGTTTTATTCTCACCTACTTCCACCATAAAGAAAAAAGAAATTAAGTCTCAAGACAAATGCATCTCTGATAACATGAACGTTGCTGTTTGTCACAGTTATTTTAATATAATATAAATTTGAGAGAGATGGGGAGGAGTTGAAGGAAAATATAGAAAGGCTGCCTGCAATTATTTATGTATGCATTTATTTTTTTTGATGCAGAGTATATACAGAAAACAACAGATTTTTTTTTTTTTGATGAATTGTCTATATAAACACCTGCAGCACTCTCTAATAATTTCTCCTTTTCCCACACCCCCCGTTTGACTGGAAGAGGTGGAGGTACTGGTCTGCTCATCTCTAATAATTGGAAATTTACTCCTTTTCCATCTCTGAGTATCAACAGCTCTTTTGAATCACATTCGGTTACTATTACCTACCCTCTAAAAATCCATTTTGTAGTTGTTTATCGTCCTCCAGGTTTACTAGGTAAATTTGTGGAAGAATTAGATTTATTGCTCTCAACCTTTCCTGAGGATGGTACTCCCTTTGTCTTACTTGGAGACTTCAACATCCACCTAGATAAACCTCAGGCTGCAGACTTCCACACTCTGCTTGCGTCTTTTGAGTGATAACTACGGCTACTCACAAATCAGGCAACCAACTGGACCTTATTTACACACGACACCGCTCCACTGATCATGTGCTGGTTACTCCACTGCACACCTCGGATCACTTCCTCCTCACTCTTAACCTCAACATGATTCCTGACACATCACATACCCCTCCACATGTCACTTTTCGATGTAACTTGCGTTCACTCTCTCCCTCCCGGCTATCTGCTATGGTTTCATCTTCACTTCCTCCCCCTAAACAGTTATCCTCTCTTGATGCTACTGATACTTTCTGTTCCACTCTGACGTCTTGTTTAAATACTTTCTGCCCCTTATCTTCCAAGCCAGCCCGTACCACCTCTTCTGCCCCTTGGCAATCTGATGTCCTCCAAAAACATTGTTCTAAACTCAGGGCTGCGGAAAGGATGGCGCAAATCATGTAATCCTTCTGACCTTAATTTATATTGATCACTCCTCTCTGACTTCTCTGCTAATGTTTCCACTGCTAAAAGGACATACTATCATGACAAAATTAACAATTCGCCTAACTCTCGCATACTCTTTAAAACATTTTCCTCCCTCCTTTGTCCTCCTCCTCCTCCTTCATCATCTCTAACAGCTAACGACTTTGCCACATTCTTCATTAATAAAATTACAAACCTCACTGCACAATTTTCCACACCACAATCTATCAAACATATCTTACCAGCAAACATACACTCGTTCACATCCTTCTCTCCACTCTCTGAGGCAGAGGTCTCTAAACTCATCCTTTCCAGTCATCCTACTACCTGGCTCTGCACCCCTCTACCTAAATTCATTACTTCAGACTTATATGCCCTCTAGAAGCTTGCGTTCTTCAAGTGAACAACGCATTATTGTACCATCCCAAAGACACACAAAAACAGTTTCATGGACTTTTTCATTAACTGTTCCCATCTGGTGGAATGACCTGCCCAACTCAATCCGAGTAGCCAAATCCTTACCCATCTTCAAGAAATGGCTAAAAAATCATCTGTTCCATCTTTACTTGACCCTCTAACTCTAGCACTCTCTATTCTAATTTTAAATTTAAATTTTAAATTCAAAGTCTAGCTATTCTTAGTTCAAATGGACATGCTTGCACAATCAGTTATAAAAATGTAAAATAGGATAAACATACTTATTTTTAGTGCTCAAGATATTGGTTTCAGTACAAAAAGGTATGTTAAAATAAAATACTCTCACACAAAAATATTTAATTTTATTTTAAATGACAAAAGCATTTCAATTAAGATATACCGTACATGAAATTCAAAAAGTCTGGCTGTTAATGGGTACACTTTTGTACCCTTCAAGCTCACCCCTGTTCCCATTAAGCTCACATCATGTTTTAAAAATTAAAATAGTTTATTTTAAGGAACATTTTTGAAAGAATAATTGTAAAAATATATATTTTTGGAAGGTATAGATTCATTTATATATTCATAATGAAGTGTCATCTTAGCACATTGCAACATATACTATACTAGTCCACATTCAGCTAAGTAACACACATTCAAAAATCAAATAAAACATTTAATTCATGGGGAATTTAAGCTAGCCTCATTATGAAACCTCTTTTTAAATGGATGTCAACTTATAGTCTCTTAAGGCTGGAATACACAACACAATTTTTGCCCCGATTTTCCACAGATTTACAGTATGGAGAAGTTGATGCTAGTTGCCAAATAGCAGAGCCAGTCTGCAGATTTGAGCTGACAGAATCCATAGAAATTGATTAACTTAACTTAGTGACAATCAGCTTATACTTAAAGTCTGTTTATGAAGTATTTACATAGACGTTCAATGTGGAAGAGCTTAAAGAGAGCACAGTGAGCTTAATTGGAGCAGCAACAATTTTTCATTTTCATTTCATGTAATATTTATTAAAATGACAGGATTTTGCTAAATAAATAGTCTAGGTCATGTATTAAGTTCATACATATTTTAATATGAACTACTATTAACAATATCTATGAAATTATACTTTTTCTTACTGATGTCACACTGAAGCCGTGTGATTTTCATAGTAGTGTACCCTTTAAGCTCACCTTAAAATAAAATTAAATCTTGAAAAATTACAACAGTGTAAAATGACAGACCAGCAATAAACTGTCAATGTATAATATTATGGATGCAAAAGTACAAGCCAGTAATGCCTGTGAAGTAATATGTTAGCGTAGCACACACGCTTATACAGCTAATCAGCTAACTGTGTTCTGTAGCATCTGCACGGTGTTGTTAAAACTATCTTTTGGATCTAATGTAATTATTTTCCACATCCAAGTTCCTAGTTATAATATATAATATAACATTAATCTCTTAATTTTACAATAAGTAGTGAAACTTAACCAAAATAAAGGCTTAAACATCTTAAAAAACGAAAACAAAAAAACAAACGCACATTTAAGGAGCTCCTCTTTTGGTGAAAGTTTTTAGGCAGCTTTCAAAATGGCCGCTAGACAGTGTGAACACATGGAGACCCATATCTCAGTGTGCAAGAGTCTGATTGACTTGAAATTATAGGAGGTATGTAGTAACAAACACATCAATTGGTTAAGACATCAATAAGGATAATGAATTTATTTTCTCTTTTTATAATCTGATCTCAAAAATGGAAGTGTGCTTAATGGGAACGTTTACCCTATGCAGTGTGTAGACATATTTTGGGTGCCCTTCTCACCTTGCTGCTGTAAAATATCATGCAAAATAGATGACTTTAAATTTAATTAGAAAACAAAATGCAATGAGTAATATAATAATTTCAAGGTGAGCTACTGTGACTGATTGTTTACTTTACAGTTTGCTCAGTCGTAGTCATTTCTCTCTATTTTTTCACTAGGCAAATTAAGAAAAGCTAATTAATTGAAATTAAATAGTTACTTTTCCCGCGCCGTAACATTTCCACCGGGGAGGGGGGAGCAGGCAGACAGAGTCAGAATAGGAGGAGCCTGGCAGGACCCAGGCCACAGCCATTACGGTGGCCCATGGTGGAGCCGACAGAGGGAGGAGCCATGGAGGAGGAATGGCCGTTGACTCCAAGGGGCCAACCAACGGCGGTGGAGCCCGAGGCGGAGACGGAGAGCCAACGAGCCAGGGGAGGGAAAACACAACAAAAACAGTCCAGGGGCGTGACATTACTAGAGCTGAATTATATTTAGATTTGATTATTATAATTACACTGAGCCAACCAGAAAAAAAGCCTTTCTCTTAGCAATGCAGTGTATAACCATGTCAGAATTTATAATGTATGGTTGGTGTAATACCATTACAGATAGATAGATAGATAGAAAGAGAGAGCTAGAGAATTGAATTGTAAAAGCTACTTTATCAAAATTTTAACAACAAATCATACAATCCTTCTTAATTAAGATCCACACAAAATACCAAATATATTATTCAATACATCTAGAGAAAAATAAATCATCATAACAGTGCACAAAACTACGGAGCCCTTTAACAGTGACATTGGAGGACCAAATTTGATTATAATAAAAGCTTATTAAATTATTAGGCTAATATTAATAACCTTATTAATAATATTAGCCTACTAAGCAGAATATCCCATAATATGAACGCAACGCCCTGCATGTAAGCATTTTCTCCCCCATAATACTCTTAAGGTAGGCTAATGAATGGAAACGGTGATTTAAAAATACCAAATAAGTTGCATTCATATTCTGGGCTATTCTGCTTTATTAATAGTAGTATTACAAATAAGATTATTAATATTAGCCTAATAATTTCATTAGTATTTTTATTATAGAATTTGGTCATCCAGTGTCACTGTTTTAATTCATTAAGCCACATTAAGCATTTTAGAATGTCCCAAAACCATGCCTTGAACTAACCACTTACTGTATTTCTTTATACTTGAGTCCAAGTTCAAAATAAAACTCTATGAACCGCTCCATTGTGAACATACGAGCTGTAGCTAACCACTGCAAGCTGTAAAGTAAACAGGAAGAGTTTGTCCGAACTCAACTGGTTTTGCCAGAGAACACAAATATCTTTGCAAGAGAACGCAAAAGTTTCTCGAGGGAACGCAAAAGTTTTGTGAGGGAACGCAAAACATTTGAAAAACGCAAAACACAATTTATAAAACATAAATTCATGCCTTATTCTTGCTTTAATTAGATTTCTGAAAGTGCCCTTAACATCATTTCCTTCCTTCCCTTTTACTTTTTTATTCTAATTAGAACAATTGCTGTCTTTGCTTGGCCAACAATAAAATTTAATAAACACCCCTTTTTTCTACTTTCTTTCCAATATTTAAAACCATAAATAAAACCAACATTAGAAAATACAACCTTGAAACCTTAAAAAATTTCTTGAAGTCTTAAAAATAGAACAATCTATTACAATACAAAAAAACAATGGAATATTTTGTTTCTTTATTTTCACAGAAAGGGCACTTACTTTCAACAGACTGATTAATAATACTTATGAACGCATTCACAGCAATGGTTCCATGTAATAATTTCCATTGCAAGTCTTCAGTAATTTCGGTCAATGATGGTTTATACAATATTCTCATTCAGGTTTACAATTCTCATCAACCCCAAATTGTGATTTCCAAGGAATATCTGTCTTACTCTAGAGCTTATATTTGTTCAACAACACTTTAACACTCATCTTATAAAGTTTTTCCCCACAACTAAGCATATTTTCAAAGTATTTGCTCTTATATCATTATGCAATGGAGAGAGAAAGATAACTGTTTTCTGAAAATGTGGGCCTTTTGAATATGACTGAATATAGAGCAGATATTATTCAACCAAGCATAGTTTTCACAAAAATAATTTTAAAACTTGTTTTTAAATTCTGTTATTTCACAGGTGCATCTCAAAAATTTGAATATCGTGAAACAGTTTTTTTTTTAATTTTGATGATTAGAGTTTACAGCTCAGCTTGTCTGTATTGTTGAATCGACTTTTTCTCATCTTCCTCTTGAAAATATCCCATCGATTCCATATGGGTTTCAGGTCAAGCAAGTTGACTGGCCAATCAAACACATGGTCAGCAAACCACTTGGAAGTGGTTTTGGGACTGTGGGCAGGTGCTAAAGTCCTGCTGGAAAAGGAAATCAGCATCTCCATAAAGCCTGTCAGCAGATGGAAGCATAAAGTGCTCCAAAATCTCCTGGTAGACGGCTGCATTGACTCTGGACTTGATAAAACACAATGGACCAACACCAGCAGACGTCACAGTACCCCAAATCATTACTGACTTTGGAAACTTCAAGTAAATAAAATTTACTTTTATCTGAAAAGAGGACTTTGGACCACTGAGCAACAGTCCAGTTCTTTTTCTCCTTAGCCCAGGTTAGATGCTTCTGACGTTGTTCCTGTTTCAGAAGTGGCTTGGTAGCCCTTTTCCTGAAGACGTCTGAGCGTGGTGACTCTTGATGCACTGACTCCAGCTTCAGTCCACTCCTTGTGAAGCTCTCACAAGTGTTTGAATCAGCTTTGCTTGACAGTATTCTCAAGCTTGCAGTCATCACTGTTGCACCTTTTCCTACCCAAGTTCTTCCTTCCAGTCAACTTTGCATTTAATATACTTTGACACAGCACTCTGTGAACAGCCACCCCTTTCAGTAATGATCTTCTGTGACTTACCCTCTTTGTGGAGGGTGTCAGTGATTGTCTTTTGGACCATTGCCATGTCAGTAGTCTTCCCCATTATTGTGGTTTCAAAGATCAAGAGATACCCAGAATTTATACTGTAGGGATGGTCATTTAACGAAACTCAAATGTATACAGTGCCCTCCATAAGTATTGGAATAGTAAAGACAAAATTGCTCTGTTGGCTGTGGAGTCAAGACATTTGCAAATATGATTAAAAGATGAATATGAGACAAAACTAAAGAATGTCACATTTTGCTATTAGCCGTTTCAACACATATATGTTTTACCAAATAAAAAGAACAGCACTTTTAGAGTTCATTCCAATCATTGATGAGCATAAGTATTGGGACCGTTGAACATAAGGCAGCTATAAAAGATTAAAAGCTATTATTTAGTAGCAGATCCCTTGTGCACAATCACAGCAGTGAGTCTGTGACCCATAGATTAAAACTTTTTTTATTACAGGCTCCCATTGTGACAAATAGGCAAAAGTTTATTAGGTAAAATATTAGGTCCTCCAGTTTTTTTTTTGTATTTTGTTTTTTGTATTTGTTATTTCAGCTAATAGATGTGGTTACTCAGGATTGAAAAGAGCTGTGTTAATATTGTACTTTATGTGTTGAACAGAGAAAATTACAGTGTACAGGTTTGGAACATGAGGGTGAGGTAAAAATGGCCATTTTAATCAGTCAACTGTCCCTTTAAGACCTAATCTCAAGTAACTCATGCAGTTATTTTTTCACAGAATTTTCTCAGACCGTTGTCTTGTTCATCTTTGGAGATTTTGTCTCCAGTGATTGACTGTTAAAGGGCAGAAGTCAATGAAATGTTTGCGTAGTGGTCCTATCTCCTGTGGTGTAATTATCCCAGGGTTAAGGGAGAGAAGCTTTGAACAGGGACGTCTTACCAAAGTTACTGACTGCTCTGGTGTCATGGTGATAGAAGACCCTTTCGAACCACGTTAAGGGAGATGAGAGGTCTTAAAATTAGACATGTAAGACCAGACTATCTTAAGGGGGAGACCACATACAGAGACACATAGGTCTTGAATGCACAAGCACGTACTGTACACCAAGTTCAAAACCATATTTTATGTAAGCAAACGTGGGCGTGAGGCTGAGATATTTTGCTGTTCTGCTATCTTTCAAAACAGACAATTACGTGCTGAATGATGTGGAGTTGCTCTTATGCTGTATCTTTTTCTCCTGCTAATGTGTGCTTTCTTATATAGCCACATCCACATACAGAGACTCATTGTTGAAGCTGAAATGTCTGTCAAAATGCCTTTTCGTGACATTTATGATATGTGATCTAATAACCATTCTGCCTCAGCTTTTTGAACACTTTGAATACTTTCAAGGCACATGTTCTTTTGATGGCTTCAAACACTTTGGCAGAAGGAAGTAGGATGTCTCAGCTCATGGTTTTCAAATGTAACAGACAAAATCTTGCTTCACTTAAGTCGTTTCTCTGAATCCTCAATAAGTTTTAACCATTTCCTAGTTGTTTGAAGTCATAGAGGTTTTGTCCCACAGTATTTGGAGTTTTTCTTCATGAAACTGGTAATTTGTGTCTTAACATTTATTTAGTAGATGTTGAAAAAAATCTACTGCTATTAAATTATTTATTAATTTTTCATTTAAATTTGATGTGCCAAGTTCTTAGAAATGTCATTTTTGTATTCATGCTGGTGTTGATTTAATGATTAAAAAAGTCAAGTGGTTAACAACTTACAGTAAAAACTAAGTGCCAGTTTTACTAACAGCTTGTGCAAGCGCAAACCGTTTTTTGGCATTAAAATTGTACTGTCAGGTATTACAAAAGACGCCATGTGACGAATTACAACCTGAATTCTGGAAATGTTGGGACGTTTTATAAATTTTAATTAAATGAGAACTAAAATACTTTCAAATCACACGAGCCAATATTTTATTCACAATAGAACATATAGAGAACATAACAAATGTTTAAACTGAGAAATTTTACTCTTTTATACACTAAATGAGCTAATTTCAAAGTTGATGCCTGCTACAGGTCTCAAAAAAGTTGGCACGGGGACAACGAAGGGCTGAAAAAGCAAGACATTTTGAAAAGATTCAGTTGGGAGAACATCTAGCAACTAATTAAGTTAATTGACATCAGGTCTGTAACATGATTAGCTATAAAAGGGATGTCTTAGAGAAGCAGAGTCTCTCAGAAGTAAAGAAAGGCAATTGATCAAAATTACAGTAAACCCTTATAAATAGCTAGAAAAAAGTTATTTTAAACAAATACTGATATTTTAAACTGATATTTTAAACTTGAACAAAAAAAATTAAAAAATGTTTTTTTTGCAAAAATATTAAGCAGCATTGTTCTAACTGTTTTCAACATTGATAATAATATGAAATGCTACTTGACCACCAAATGTATATTATTATTATTATTATTATTTTCTATCAATTAATGTAGCATTGGTGAGCACAGAAACTTCTTTCAGAAACATGAAAAAAAAGTCTTAGCAAACCCAAATTTCTGAATGGTATTAGATGTGTCTTAATTGTTATTAATTAAAAATAATTAACAATTCTGAGTCATGAATATAATTTTTATCATTTGATCATCTGAACTAACCTTTATGATAATGATATATCATTATTTCCTACTTATACTTTCAGGTGCTACATTTTGTCTTCAGAAAATAAGTGCCACATCGCTGATTTTAGCGTATTAGTTTTTGATGCACATTTATTTTTGCAGCGACCTGAAGCTTTTGTAGAACAAGACTTCTTCCTATGAAAAAGTAGGAAATTAAATTATAAGCCATATAAGTGAAAACTCATAATGTTCTCCATCTCCTTATCATCCTGTATCATTTTCTCATCTAAATTTTGTCCCAAAAACACAAACCCATGCATTCTGTGACACTCTGATAGACACTCAGACAGCATTATAACATCATCATGATTTTAGATTTTTTTTCCCTGGTTAGATGTCAACCACTATATAGATTCTCAGCAGAGGAGAATATAATCTCTTCTCAATAGCTGTCACATTTTAAGCATGTCCTTTTCCCAGATCCCTCAGGGATTTTAAGATTGTGTGACTCTGAGGTCTTTGGGGAGGCAGGGAACAGGGCTTGGGATCTCTAGTCATTCTAAACCTGAAAATATATTAAAGAGTTCATGCCATTTGCTGCAAAGAGATCTGAAATCTCTTGCCTGTTGGGCATTAAAGGGGTTATGCCATGGATTTTCTTTATTATTTTATTATGTTCCATGAGGTTCACTTATATTTTTTAAAGTTTTTTACACACTCTCTCTCTCTCTCTCTCTCTCTCTCTCTCTCTCTCTCTCTCACACACACACACACACACACACACACACACACACACTCACACAAAGTCATATATTCACAATCATATGATAGTTTTCAGCACTCATTCTGAAACGTTGTTTGAAATGATCTGTTTTAGGAGGCATCTCCCTTAAGGCTTGCAGCCACTGTTGTGATAATGAGATTATAATGCAGTTGCATGGAAAAAAGTATCAATGCCCGCAGTGTTGCATGGGAATAAGTGTTTTGAAAACATTGTCCATATAAAACCATCATTTACATTAAGTATTATGAAATTGTTTACTTATGCTTTGTGATGTAACTGCTGTCAGATCCAATCTAGTTGGCTGCTATCTCGTTTAACAAAAGCTTTTTGGAGAAGTCTACATTACAGCCTCATTTACAAAATAAACTGCCATTAAATGCTGTGAACAAACATAACCCTCCATTGTGATCTGGGACAAAAATAAGAAAACATTGACTTGTTCTTGACACTTGTGTACATCTGAACCAGTGCAGACTGTACTTTTCCAATTGTCCTGTTGTCGGGAGTTGCTCAAGCACGTGGAGTACATCAGAAATTGAATGGGCATCTGTACTGTGTAGACTGCGTCAGTGATTATAATGAGTTCTATTTGCTTTTGATAATTATGTAAAACAAATCTATTTATTGATAGAACTACTTTGGAATGATCGCTTTCAGTCAGTCTGAACTAAAAAGACAGGACTGATTAAGAGTAATCGAATAGAGACAAAACAGAGTGAGTAAACAATAAAATGCACCCGTTTTTACCCCTCAGCATAATTGAAGCTTATTTCATTAAACTGAAACTACAGTGTTCACAAGAGTCGTTCTTTTCTCGTTCTTTTCATTTGCTCCCCTGTTGCTTATTCTTCCTCACACCCCTCCCTTTTCACAAACACTCAGCAGTTTTCTCTGATTAAGCTTTGAGAGATGTTCCCTCACTCAAAGTCTGTTTATCACCTCGACAGCCTGTAGCGTTACTTTCAAGAATCGATACTGCAACACCTATTGCAGACCACCTTTATTAAAGGATACTTAGCCATTTATTGCTTTGAAATTCAACTGTCCTGTGTTTTGCGAGATATCGGATTGATTTAACTTGTTTTATAGTGCTTATTTATTTGCTAAAAGGAGGTTAAATGGAGGTTATCGAGTGGGATGTAGCTGCTACTCTTAACAGCGAGATACCTCCGAGCCCATTACATGGAAACATTGGTGTAATGGGCTGGGAAGTACCTTCACTGCAGGAAATTCATCTGAAACTCATATTTCTGGGTTCGCTACCCTAAATGTGTGTGTCTGAGGGTAAATGGCACACTAAAGAGAGGAAGATTAAGTGGCAGCCAAATCACTCGGACATTTGTATGCATCACTGGTTTTCTTTTACCGTACACCCATGCAAATGCACTCAAAATCTCACAAATACAGGTAACAAAAGCAGCTGCAATCCATCCCCTGCTGTTAGCCTTTGCACCACCCCTGTAGAATAGCATTCAGTCATAATCGTGTCAGAGCACTCAGTATTTGTATGAGTGTGTGTATGTTTGCATGAAGTCCGTGGTGGGGAGTGTTTTGGAAGCAATATGCAGTAAGTGAGAAAATATGTATCGACTGCTCTATTTTTGCATTAGATGTGGCTCTCGGCAGTGGTTTACAGCTGTGTCAATGTCTTTTGCATTATTCATGATATGGTGTCTTGCAAATGTGTGTTTGGTTTGTGTTTAGTGACCCTGAACTGGCCTTTGTCTGTTGTCCAGATGTTTGTCCGCAGCAAGTATGAACAGAGGATTTCAGTTTGCTTAACATTGGCATGTCATCAAAAAAAAAAAAAAAAAACATGAAAAGAAATGGATGAGATAGCAGCAGCTTGCAGGCTTAATAGTTTTCAGATAAAAGATAAAAGCTTGATTTGTGAATGTGTTTTGCATTCTAAGTTGCTGCTCTGGACTCAGACTTTGCCAGCTGCACCGCACACAAACAGTGGATTATGTCTAACGGGAACATTTAGCCTGGAGCATTGTATTATTTTGATGATGTTAAGAGGGAGGTTGCTGATCAGTTGGCCAACATAAAACACTTCAAAGGTAACAAGGCCATAAACAGAAATTAAGATGTCACAGTGCAAATATGGCCATAAACTTTGAAGTACAGCAGGCGTCAATATTATCCCTTCCTCAGACTGATGAGGAGAACTTTCTCAAACCCACAAGCTCCAATCTGAAGTGTTTGGCATGAAATTAGGGATGGACCGATATTAAAATTTTGGTCAATACAACAAGCTGGTTTCTAAAATTAAAAAATAATACACCAAAACTAATATTTGAAATGCTACACGTTAAATTTGGTATCAAAATGTAATTGTAAGTAGAGTTCTGTTATATACAGAAGATTTTTTAAGTCTCTCATGATCAAGGTTACATTAATCTAAATGCATTAAAAACAGTAATATTGAAAGTGAGAAATGTAATTGCAATTTAAAACAACTATATTTTTCACTATTCTTTAATTTTTTTTAAAAGAAACTTTTAGAAAAAAAAGTTTTCTTCTATTAATCCCGTCAATAAATGAAATGGAAAAAGATTCTAGTTTTGTTTGCAGAGTTATCTGTGTGTAAAACAATCTTCTGGTCAAAGGGAACATATAAACACAAATCCTACTATCACTTTCCAGTGATTTCTTTTGTGTTATCCATACAAGAGTTTGTGCTGCACTATTATTTGTTTGACCTACTACTTTGTTGTAGGCTTTTCTATTATTGTGGTATCATCTTTCCTCAAACGGCACATAAAAAAGGACATTGGATGACATTCTGGAAAGGTAGCAGAAGACACCACAGCTCAGAAAGCTGAAAGCAGCATTTCAACATTCTGCACTAACTGTGTGCATAAGTTTGACTAGCTTTTACAGTTTTGTCAGTAGTGAGCTGTTTCTTCATTAGATTTTCCATAGTGTTGTTATTTTGTATTAGACCTTTCTGCACTTTTATGTTAACATTTGTTAGTTCCAATTCATGTTAATTGGAAGAAAAACCCAGAATGTGTTAATACAGGTCTAGTTCTCTACATGCATTTGTCTTTGAGTGACCTCTAGGGTTGTTCCACCAGCTGTATTCCCTGCTGTGAAAGATAAGTGATCCATCACACCAAACATTTATCTCTATCTGATAATAAGTGCCAATGACTCATGCAGGACATGCAAGAGGAAACCATAGAGCCAAATTAAGAGCAGCAGCCTGAGAAGAGATTTGTTATTTCTTTTAATCATTACATTAATCTGTTCATGATTATTATTAGTTGTGCTTGTGTGCATATGAGCACAGAAGATGCTCTTCACACTTACATATATTTTTTATTTAGCAGACGCTTTTATCAAAAACAACTTAAGGAATGAAACAATATAAGCTACAACACAAGCAGTCTCCACAAAGCTGAACACATCTTTGATGCTTTATAATGGTAGAATCAAACAGTTAGAATAAATATGTTTCATAATGCTGAATTGCTTGTGTATATTCTATCTCCAAGATTACTCTCTGTCATCCTTTTTTAGTTACAGTCCGAAGCATTTTTATTGTCAGCAGTTCACATGAGAAAATTAAATAGGCTGCGTATATGTAGCTTTTAAAAATAAATGTATTACCATTAAAAAAATCAACAACAAGCAGTGGAAGGAATTCAACTGAATTAGTTGAACAGAAATGAAAAAAGTATAAATTATAAGTATAAATTTAGCATATATGTGCCGATAAGCATGTATGCATGTTTTGGTTAGAACCTGTATGACTTTCTTTCTTCCTTCCATATGACTTAAAAGGAGATGTTTAGTAGAATGCCCAAGCTGCTCTCTTCCATTCAGTGAAAATGGACAGTGACTAAAGTATAGTAAAAGTAGTTTATACAACTTGTGCTCTGAATTTTATATCTTCTGAAGCCTTATGTCAGCTTTTTAAGAGAAAGAGATGAAAATTATTCATTGAAAATCTTGTTTTGACAGCTTTGGTCACTATTCACTTTCATTGTATACAAAAGACATTGAACATTTTGCTATAAATAACTCCTTTTGTATTCCAGGAATGAAAAAAAAAGTCATTCAGGGTTCAAAAGGATGGAAGGCAAAGGTGGCAATTTTCCTTTTTGAGCAAACTATGTTTTCATTATGTGTGGCGTAAATTACAGCATGGCTGAATGTTACCTATGATTGACATTCAGTAACTAATTATGTTTTTGTGAAGTCGACTGAGCCGTTGGGCATTGGCCAGTCTCATTACCTCCACCAACCAAGCGTACTAATCTCTAATAATCATTTTGATCTTAGCAATGCCTTTAGCACTCCCAGAGCTGTCTATCTGTTGGGTGAAGGCAATCCAGTTTGGAGCTTTCATTATTTTTCCCAGCTGTTTGGATACTAACACACTCTTTCTCAGCACCCGCACTTTCCCTTCATCTGCTTCATTACCAACTTTGCTTTCTAAGAAAGGTTGCTGCTACTCCGTAGGGGACTAAACACAGAATATTTACTTGAAATTGATCTCAAATCTATTCATTTGTAAGCTGATGTGCGCATCCAGTCCACAGGGATTGTAGAATTTTATTCTTGAGACATTGGTTAACTTAATTTTTTTTCCCCAACTTCCAAATTTCTTAAAGGTGATGTGTGTCATTTTTTTAATGTTAAAATACTTTAACGGACAACTATAAGCCTCATTCACACAATACTGGCAATTCTGATGTTTTATGTCACTATTCACTGGTTGATCACCAGTAGCAATTTCTTATTCAGGTTTCCTGTACTGGTTATTGTTGTCAACTATTTTCCATTTTGAGTCCAAAACTGTTTGGAAACAATCATTTGTAATTTGTAATTTAATTTCATCATAGTAATGTGGAAATCACACCCTTCACCCTTATAATAATATAAGTATATAAGCTGTTGTTATTTATTTATTTGTTTATTTTTAAGTTAAATTAATAATTATATTCATCAAAGAATCCTTAACAATGTTTTATCATGGTGTCCATAAAAATATTAAGCAGCACAACTGTCTTTAATAGTTACATAGTTACTGCTCCGGGTGTGTGTTCACGGTGTGTGTGTGTGTGTGTGTGTGTGTGTTCACTGATGGGTTAAATGCAGAGCACAAATTCTGAGTACGGGTAACCATACTTGGCCACATGTCACGTCACTTTCACTTTCAATGTATGTTTTAAGCACCAAATCAGCGTATTAGATTGATTTCCAAAGGATAATGAAGACTGGAGTAATAATGCTGAAATTTCAGCTTTGCATCACAGAAATAAATTACATTTTAAAGCATGGTAAAAACAGAAAACAGTTATTTTAAATTGTAATAATATTTCATAATATTACTGTTTTTACTTTTATTTTTGATTGAATAAATGCAGCCCCAAACTTGTGAATATTCATTTTCACTTGTTTTGTAACTCTGCATGCAACTCAAAGAGACAAGATCTTTTCTAAATTTATTTTTCATTAAAAATTTTAATATTGTCTGCCATGTTTATTTGTGCCTGCGCACTCATCCCACACTCCTGTCACGCCAGCAAGTCTGTCTTTGATATGAATCCACAAGAGGTCTAGAGTAATCACACACACTATGGCATAAACACAGAGTGTCTCCCGACAGACAGATAATAGGAATGTCATTGCATGTAGCTTATTTCGATTAAATCATAACATCATTTTCTTTTGCTTTTCTCGATTCAGCCCAGCACACTGCGTTCTGTTGGTTAGATTGACTGAAACTATTAGCTGTCAGGCGCAACTGCCGAATAAATTACTGTTTCACTCTGAGACTTTTTACAATTATTTTTGAACACATTGTCCAAAACAATGACGGGTTTATGAATGTATTAATTAGCAGTGGTTGCTAAGGCGAGAATCACAATTATTGCTCATAGCTGTGGTTAGAGATTTTTCAAAACCCTTAATATGAACACTGCTTCCTAACCAGGCACAACTCAATAAAGTGACAAGCTATGTTATTACAATGATGTTCACAATTATGATAAACTCAGCCCAGGCAAGCCTGTGGTGACATTTCTGCAAAATTATATTATACAAATGAAAGTTCTTTATTAGCTTCTATGGCTCCATGAAGAATCTTTAACATGAAGCCTTTCTACTAAAGGTTATTTGTAGTGGGAAAAGGTAGTTTACAAATAGTGTATATCGAGGGGTGAGAACCAGAAGGTCGAAGTGACATTTCACCAATTTTACAGGAGAGCCAAAACAAGAATTTTACAATAGTTTGATCTGACTTTGTGTACTGATTTCCATTGTTTATACAAATTTGCACACTCATGGATGACAGTACTTTTGCCAGAAGAAAGAGCTCATTAAGAGCTTTCATTTGATGTATATATCTCCATTTCACCAAATATTTCACTTATGCCCTTCTGGTTCTCACCCCTCGAGATGGAAAAAGTGTTTTTAAGTCATAAAGTATTTACAATTGAACAGGAATATAAGTTATGTTTTACTGACACTAATGTTCCTTTTGGCAGGAAACTGTGGTTAATTTTATGTACAGGTACATTTTGGAATGTATATATATATATATGCACACACACACACACACACAATATATATATATATATATATATATATATATATATATATATATATATATATACTTTTTTTTTCAGATTTATTTATTCATTCATTTTAGTCATTTTATATTAAAGGGAAAAGAACAAGAGCAAAAACTGACCAGAAAGTTGTTTGGTTGTTTACTAAATGGATTCTCTGTGGATTAAAATGTTCTTTTGTTGCTTGGTGATTCAGTCACATACAAACACATGCTTCTTGCACATAACAGCTGTAGCTATAATGGTTGAAAATAAAATGGAAAAAGGTTGTTGACCATGTTTACGTCAATTGATCAAAAGCATTATCGAGTACCCTTACCTTCACAACACCTTCAACTCCATCTATTCAAACCCTGCTGACTAGAAAACTGATTTAAATCACTTCTGACATGACCGTGGCTATGTGTGTGTGTGTGTGTATATTTGTTCGCAGGTTAGTGGAGTTCAAGCATTTGTGAGCATTGACACATCTGATGTGACCCGTACTAGCAACACAGACGCACATTCACATATACATATGTGTGCGTGTGTGTGTGTGTGTGTGTGCGTGTGTGTGTGTGTGTGTGTAACATTGGAAAGACAACATAACTCAAGGATACTAAATCAAAAATTGCAGTCCCATTCTGAGTCATATTTGCCCCGTTCAATGATACCAGGAGAAAAACATGAGGATTTGTCATAAGTATATCAAAAATGATCGCTCACTGTCAACATTCCCACAAAGTGAAATCTGTCACATAATTTAGACAAACTGCCTCGTTTGAAATTTTGCATCATGCACAATTGTATCCTTTGGTCCAAAGTCCTTCTATTGCAAAACTCTCCATATGTCCATCAGGATTTCATTATTCTGTGGAACTGAGCAATGCTTCTTCTGTATACGGTATACATCATGATAGTGGACTTGCTGTGCCAGCACATCTAAATGTCAAATGATGGATAGCTTCGCAATCTGTGAGTATAGAGGATATACAGTACATCCTTCACAAATATAATTGTATATTTATCTTGTGCTCCTTCATCTGTACTTGCAAGGGAGAGAGAGAGAGAGAGAGAGAGAGAGAGGTGGGCTGGAAGTAACTGGGATCCAGGCTTTTTTTCTGAACTCGTAAAAAGGGCAAATGAGGAGAAGCAGAGAGAGTGGGACTGATATGGCTAGCCGTTTGGACTTTTATTTCCTCACAGGATATGAATTCTTGATATCAACAATTACATTTTTACTAGTTAAAATGCTAATTCTTGATATCAGGAATTACATTTCTACTAGTAACAATGGCTATTTTTGATATCAGCAATTGCATTTCCACTATAGTAAAAATGTAATTTTTTTTAGATATTTTTATAGACAGGACAGTAGAGAGATGACAGGAAAGCACTGGGATGAGAGAGGGTATGGCAAGCCGTTTTGACTTTTATTCCTTCTCAGGATATGAATTCTTGATATCAACAATTACATTTTTACTAGTTAAAATTTTAATTCTTGATATCAGAAATTAAATTTCTACTAGTAACAATGGCTATTTTTGATATCAGCAATAACATTTCCACTAGTAACAATGTTAATTTTTGATATCAACAATTCAATTTTCACTAGTTAAAATGCCAATTGTTGATATCAAGAATTAAATAGTTGATATCTGTAATTGTATTTTCACTAGTTAAATGTCACCATAGGCCGCCATTCAAAATCAATTGTTGATATCAAGAATTAATTTCTTACTAGTTGAAATTCCAATTTCACATCAGAAATACAATTCTTACTAGTAAAAATGTCTATTCTTGATATCGACAATTTAATTGTCACTAGTGACAGTGTTCAATTTTGATATCAAGAATTAAATTGTTGATATCAGAAATTACCCTCCCAATTGTTGATATCAGAAATACATTTTCAGATATAAGAAATGAACATTGTCACTAGTGACAATTAAATTGTTGATATCAAGAAATAAATTGTCGATATCAAGAATTCATATAATACACGAACTATAAAAGCACCATAAAAGTGGTCTATTTGACTTGTGTACTATATTACAAGTCTTCTGAAGTCAGATGACAGCTTGATGTGAGGAAAAGTTAGAAAATTGAAGTTATTATTCACTGATTATCTTTAGCGCTGTAGTTTTCAAATCAAATATGACTTCAGAAAATGGAATATAATGCGCATATCGGACGAATATAATGGTCATATGGACTACTTTTATGGTATCACTACAAATATCACTACACTAAAAAATTAAGCCCAGTGGTATTGTTAAATTATGCAAAGCAATAAGGGCATTTTAAATGATGTGGACCTGAACAGTTTAAACTTAAAATTATAATAATTGTGACAGACAATTTGCATAAATTAACATTTAATACATAAGTGTTTACATCTACATGCACAGATGAAGTTGGTATTTTCTGTGAATTCTTTTATATAGTTCATAGAAAATCTGAATTGATGTAATATATAATAATAATAAAATGGTGATAAGTAGTAGTAGCCCTTTATTGTCACTAGTCACAAGTACCAGCAAAATTAGCCATCAACCTGTCCATACATACACAAACATACATACAATACAATATGACAAGGGGGTGGACAGGACAGGAAGACAGGGAATTTGAGGAAGAAATACAGCTTAAACATGAGGAAGGAGGGGAGAAAAAAAAATAACCCCCAGACTATGCTCCTATGGGAGAGAACACAGTGTGAGAACAGAAAAAAACACCCCAGCAACAAAAGCACATAATCAATACACCATAGACACACGACTTGCAACAGGTGGGGGGTAATCCAGCTCCTACAAACAGCCATCCGGTCCAGCAGCTATTCTCAGCGCCGGTCACAGACTCGCCTGTCGGACTGGCGGAACAAAGCGGCGAAGGCGAGGGATCGGGGGTGGGGGGGTGAATGGAATGTCTGTATATATGGGTATATGTGTGTGATGTGAGTTCGTGTATTTGTAGGCCTGGAGATCCGCCCCGCTGGTATCCAAAACAAGTTGTCTCAGTCCGCAGATTGTGATAGCGACTCAGCAATTGCCATGGAAACGGCCTTGATCGGGACCCAGACGGAGTCGACAATCACCAGGTGTCTGTGGGAGGGGTCAGGAAGCAAGAGCGTCTCACTGCAGTGCCCTTCCGGGGGGGTTGTTTCCAGAACGACCTTGTCTGAGGCAGTTCTGTTGTTTTGGGAAGCTGAAAGATGATAAGATTGTTTGGTCTTGGTGCGAGCAGCTGCATACCAATTTTCACAGCTCTCTTTGTCCATTCTGGTCTCCAATTCAATCAATTTTTCTCAGCACAGCCGTGAGCTTCTCCGTGATAGAATCCATATTGTGGTTGATGGTTTCAGTCTCAGTGCTGACCGCTCTGCCCACTGCTTCAATCATGACGGGCAGCCTTGTGAGGCTTTGGACAGCTGTTCCCGTCTTCTGAATTCTCTGATAACCCAGGCCAAAGCCTAATCCAATCAGCAGAAAACCCGTTATCATGGTTCCGAATAGGTAGATGTCTTCAATGTCCTCCACGGAAAGAGCCGCCAGACACATGACCCGGCATCTCTCCCATGCGTCCATCGTGTAGGCAGTAGCGAACGTCCCGTCCGGACAATTGGGCTCCCCCGAACCCCGGGCTCTTGTAGAGAATATGGTGTCAATAAAATATGACAAGAACTCAGAGTTAAACTGTGTCAGAACAAATTCATCTTGATAATGTCAAATAACTTTGATAGAAAGTTATGTAATGAATTAGGTTGAATAGCTGTCAGCTGTTAAATTTAAGTACACAATTAGATAATACCAATTTAGGTCAACCAATTACCAAGCAATGCTTAATTTTGTACAGTCTGTGGCAGGACTGTCCAAACTCGGTGCTGGAGGGCCAGTGTCCTGCAGAGTTTAGCTCCAACCCTAATTAAACACACCTGAAGCAGCTAATCATGCTCTTACTAGGTATACTAGAAACTTCCATGCAGGTGTGTTGAGGCAAGTTGGAGCTAAACTCTGCAGGACACCGGCCCTCCAGGACCGAGTTTAGACAGCCCTGGTCTGTGGTGTAAAAAGGTCACATTAGCAATTAAAGAAAAAACGCTTAAGCAAAACATGGTCAGGTCAAGATGTCTGAATAATTTTTGATCCCAAATTTTTATCAGTTTTACACTGTATGAAGACTTTGAGTATAATATGCCACAGTTTACTTTATCTTGCTATCCTCACTTACATAAATTAAATATATTGTCCTGCACCCACTAGTAAAGAAAAAAAAAATCTAAAATTATATCTGGTGTCTGAATAATTTTTTGTTTGACATATATATTGACACTAGAATATCTAGTGTTATAACAGTGACATCAGCATAAACACCAGCATTTTAGGCAGAAATGCATTAGTATGCAGATAATTTTAGGCCAAACATAAAGGCTAAATGCTTTTGAAAGGAGTGCAACTACTAGCAAGTTTAAGATGAACAGAACAGCATTTTCAATTTTTCTACTTTTCTTTATCACACATCTGATGGTGCAGCGATAAGAGGAATTGGAGAGCAGCTCAGTGTTGTGAAAGGCTGTGCAAAAGGCCGGTCTAATCTCCATCTTTAAACCCACATAATATATCACAGCCAAACTCTCATAGACAGCTTACCCTGCTGCTCTGTTAATATATTAAAAACACACATTTTCTAAGATGAAAGCACAGAAACATGGCAAAAGACACACACACACACACACACACACACTCACACACATACACTATATGCCAATATATATCACACAGCCGTATGCCCTCGGCCAACTGTGACCCTAACGCTATGCTGCATAAAATACAAACTCACGCAAATATACATATGAAGCACAAACTTTCTTGAGGCACACACACACACACATAATAAGGTATGATATGAAATGAAACAAAACTGGTATTTTAAAAATAATAATTTAATGTATAATCGGCCTTTTTTTGTTGTTTTTAAGGATATATATTATTTTAGGAGTAGATATGATTTATTGGTATGACAGCAGTTTACAAAAATCAATTTAGAAAATGAATGTGATTTCTCATGACAAGATAGTTCAGCATGCATCAATAGTTAGCTGTATTCAGCATAATTAGTACAAACACAGTGTGATGGACAGACTTTATTAGCCGTAACCACGCCATTAGAGTTACTGTTTCTGACTTGAGCGCTTCATCGGTTAGTTACAACAAACATGAGAGGCTCAGTCACAAAAGTGAAAGCATGCATTTTATTGACTCCCTCACAGTGGGTTTGTCCACTTATTTAACAACTGTGTACACAAATAGGTATATATTTGAATATACAAAATGAGTTATGCAAATACCATTGTATGCTGCTTGAACAAAGGGAGATTTACAAATGTTTCACACTGACTGGGTTATAAGAGTAGTTAATCTAAAAATTATGAATCTTTTGCTGACCCTTTCCAAACAATTTGATTTTCAAAACAAGATATTGGGAAGAAAAAAGCTTACATGTATAGTGACCATAAAACATCAAGCTTTAAAATTCTAAAAAAAAAAAAGAATATATATATATATATATATATATATATATATATAGAATAAAGCACCAACATTATTGAAGGTAACATACGAGATATCAAAATATTATTTTGACCAGGAAATAAAAACAATTAATAAATGAAGTCAAATTGCAACATATAGCCTAAAATATATTGTTTTAGTATTGTTTTCCTTTAACCAACTGATATGACGGTTTTTGAATGGTGCATGGATAAGTTATGCACGCTTTATGATTTTTTTTTTTATTAAGCCTCAACTGAGCCTAGCCATCGTGATTCATCTCTCTCCCTCTCTTCCCTATCGAGAACTCTGAACTTGTGGGTTTGGCTTGTGTGGATGGATGTGATTCAGTCGCGAGCGTCAGAGACGATTGAGCTCCACAGACCACCTCACCTGAACCTCAACCTTTCCTTCAGGAAAACATATTGATTGAAAAGGTAAATAGAAGAACATGTAGTCTAGTTGTTTATTGTATGTCAGTTTATAAATATAGCTACATAACATTTCTAAAGATCTCTGTTTAACTGATGGTGATGTATCCTGAGGCGCACGACGCATTGTTGGAGACGGCGAGGTGAAAACGCTACCTGGGAATCGGTAAGTCATTTTAATATAGCTAATTTTAAATCCAAACCTGAATTTCCACCATTCCTCTGAAAAAGGCACTACAAATACAGGCTATGATCTTTTATACGCCTCTCAGTTTCTTCGTTTTATTGGTGCGCCTCGTTCATTGCGCCGTCAGTGTCCGTGAACTGGGAAGTGTGCCATGAAGTTTCCACGGACTCCAGTGTGTGTTTATGTCTCATAGTGATAATGGTTTCGCCATGTACCTTTTCGTCTCTCAGAAAAAGACGATGGAGTGTGCTCGAGCGCAGGCAAGCCGTGCGTAACGAGCTCTTAACGCGCAGAGTAGCCTACATTTTAGCTTAATGAAAGTGACCTGACAAGTTACCTTAGAAGAAGTCGATACGCCTTCTTTCGCTGGTGGAAATAAAACAATATGGGCTCGCCAATATGTTCTCTGACAGACTCTCTCTGAAAAGATATAAAATATTTATACTCTGGAATGGAGAGCCGTACAATCCGGTATAGTCACTTGTAAGATATGCATGTGAATTAGAAATAGACTAATATTTATTGTATTTGCATTAATATATGGTGAGGTTAGAAATTATTTTATATATATTTAAAAAAAGCTTTACTTATAATTAAGGAAATATTTCCAGACAAACCGATTAGTTCTTTAAGTCTGCTAATAAACAGTATTAGTTTCATGATATGCAGTCCAAACTGTTCCCTCTGTGTGATGCATGTCCATTGCATTCTTTTATGAATTTTGTTGTTGTCATATTATGCTTCTATCTATCTATCTATCTATCTATCTATCTATCTATCTATCTATCTATCTATCTATCTATCTATCTATCTATCTATCTATCTATCTATCTATCTATCTATCTATCTATCTATCTATCTATCTATCTATCAGATAGATAGTGTTCTGTGTTTTTATATTGATCAGATTCATAATATCAAATCAACCCTGTGTTTTCAGGTTGTCAAACCTAAGAGCAGCTTGGTCTTTCTCTAAAATCTGACATGGCCATGTGATAAATGGATTCCCTCAGCTTAATCAATGGCTCCTCTGGGAGCAAAGAGCTGGCCATCGGAGAGGATTCATCCGACGTGACTCTGAATCATCCGCTGTTAGAGCTGGGAGACAGCACCAAGTTTCTTGGGGTGCAGGTGGTCCTGATCTTGGCATACTCTACCATCATCCTTTTGGGTGTTGTGGGGAACTCACTGGTGATTTATGTGGTTTACAAATTTAAGACACTCCGTACTGTCACCAACTTCTTCATTGCAAACCTAGCCGTGGCCGATCTGCTCATCAACACGTTGTGTCTCCCGTTCACGCTGGCTTACACTCTCCTCAGAGAATGGAAGTTTGGACAAGTGCTTTGTTTCACTCTGCCATACGCTCAAGGTCTTGCCGTCCACGTTTCTACAATTACATTAAACGTAATTGCATTGGATCGGCATAGATGCATCGTTTATCACCTAGACACTCGAATGTCAAAGGACACCTGCTTTCTGGTCATTGCCATCACCTGGGTGGTAAGCGCCATTCTGGCAAGCCCACTGGCCATATTCAGGGAGTATGGAATCGTAGATCTTTCTCCAGATAACTCCATTGAAGTTTGTGGAGAGAAGTGGCCTGACAGTAGTACAGACAGCACTCTATACTCGTGAGTACCAGACATGCATATTTTAATGAACTGCATTATTACGGTTTCCTCAGGCCCTCAAGGAGACACAAATGTATGCTGTGTTCATTTATCAAATGTCACTTTCTTCCAGTTGCACTGAAAGCAAAAAGATCTGTATATTTTATAGATAAATATACAAATTTATGAAGATTAAATGTTGATATTTATGTAAACAGATATCTAGATTTTGACAAATTTCTGAAACATTTTCAAAGAGGTTGATTACTGTGAATCATTTAGATTTAGATTCAAGATTATTATTACAATCTATTTTCATCTTTGGAAGCTTCTTTGTTCTGTAACAGATAAATTACAGCTAAAATGAGTCATAGCTTGTTTAATTTTGGAGCAAGATTGCATGTTTTGTGAAAGCATCTTTAACAATGACATAATGACACTCTTCAGCTGCTCTTATGCCGATGATGGCTGTTTTCTTTCTTCAGAATCTCCACGCTGCTGCTGCAATATGTGTTGCCTCTGGCAATCATCTCTTTTGCCTACATCCGTATCTGGTGTAAACTCCGCAATCACGTCAGCCCAGTTGGTCGCAACGACAGGCATCAGCGCCGCCGCAAGACCACCAAGATGCTGGTTACCATGGTGTGGACAGTTCCCAGCTTTCCTGATCAAATATTATATCGTAGTGTTCCTGTATCCTCATATTATAAGCATTCACATGTAGACAGCAAAAAGTCTGATAATGAAAACGACGACTAACATCTAGTGGTTGACCAAAATGGGTTTTTATAATGGCTCTCAATGCCAGTAAAAACGGTAATATTGTGAAATGTTATTATAATTTTTAATAATTTTAAATAACCATTTTCTATTTGAATATATTTTAGAGTGTAATTTATTTCTGTGATGCAAAGCTGAATTTTCAGCAGCCATGACTCCTTCAGAAATCAATCTAATATGCTGATTTGGTGCTCAAGATACATTTCTTACAATTATCAGTGTTGAAAACAATTATAGCATTTGTTTCAGGATTCTTTGATAAATAGAAAATTAAAAAGAGCATTTATTGAAACACAATTCAAAAGTCTTTACTGTCACTTTTTATCAATTTAATGCATCCTTACATAATAAAAGTGTTAAATAACTTCCTGAAAATAGCTTACTGAACTTTTGGAAGGTGTATACACACAGACACGATAGATAGATAGATAGATAGATAGATAGATAGATAGATAGATAGATAGATAGATAGATAGATAGATAGATAGATAGATAGATAGATAGATAGATAGATAGATAGATAGATAGATAGATAGATAGATAGATAGATAGATAGATAGATAGACTTAAAACCTGGACGTCTACAGTTGATACTTCTGATATTCACATCAAGGACTTTGTACATTTTTATTTTGTGTGTACTTTCTTTTTTTTTTTTTTTTATTGTTTAGAGCCAGGACTGCTAGAACAGCATGCATCTTTCCCAAGAGCATTTCCACATAAGAAGTCTTCTGTAACCCAAATATTTTAGAGCTATTTTCTCCACAGTTATTTTGAAAGATGTTATAGTTGCCAATAATATAAACAGAGAACTAGACCAGAATGTAGATCAGGCTTTAATTGCAGCTTGACCAGTACTGATGCAGCATGTGTGCAGACGTAACATCTCATTGTATCTGTTGCAGGTTGTGGTTTTTGCAGTAAGCTGGTTGCCTTTCCATGCCTTCCAGCTCGCCATTGACATTGACCACAACGTGTTGGACATGAAGGACTTCAGGCTTCTTTACACTGTTTTCCACATTGTGGCTATGTGCTCAACATTTGCCAACCCACTTCTTTATGGTTGGATGAACCGGAACTACCGCAGCGCCTTTGTTGCGGTCTTCAGTTGCAAGGAACAGCTTGAGTCGTTGCACGCCGAGGGCCAGGCTGCCACAGCGGCTCGCAGCAAACCCAAAAAGGCTTTAGAAGCTCAAGATATAGTGACGACACATCTCAATGCAACAGATGTCTGAGGTGATCTATCTATCTGTCTATCTATCTATTAGGGGTGTAACGGTTCACAAAACGAGGGCGGGGCAATCGGTTATGTCGCGATGTTGGAAATATTTCTGTTTTAAACCATGAAGGCGAGTCAATGGATATCACACAAGCACGCGTTTGCACCAGGGTTTGCACACGTGCAAACTTTGCGCAAGATTTATGCCGGTGAATGTCTTAATCTCAGTCAATTCACTATAAGCAGAAAGTGAAAGTACACTGAACAAAATTATAAACGCAAGACTTTTGTTTTTTCCCCCATTTTTCATGAGCTGAACTCAAAGATCTAAGACTTTTTCTATGTACACAAAAGGCCTATTTCTCTCAAATATTGTTCAAAAATCTGTCTAAATCTGTGTTAGTGAGCACTTCTCCTTTGCCGAGATAATCCATCCACGTCACAGGTGTGGCATATCAAGATGCTGATTAGACAGCATGATTATTGTACAGGTGTGCCTTAGGCTGGCCACTCTAAAAGAGGCCACTCTAAAATGTGCAGTTTTACTGTATTAGGGGGGACCAAAAACCAGTCAGTATCTGGTGTGACCACCATTTTCCTCACGCAGTGCAACACATCTCCTTCGCATAGAGTTGATCAGGTTGTCCACTCCTCTTCAATGGCTGTGCGAAGTTGCTGGATATTGGCAGGAACTGGAACACGCTGTCGTATACGCCGATCCAGAGCATCCCAAACATGCTCAATGGGTGACATGTCCGGTGAGTATGCTGGCCATGCAAGAACTGGGATGTTTTCAGCTTCCAGGAATTGTGTACAGATCCTTGCAACATGGGGCCGTGCATTATCATGCTGCAACATGAGGTGATGGTCGGGGATGAACGGCACAAAAATGGGCCTCAGGATCTCGTCACGGTATCTCTGTGCATTCAAAATGCCATCAATAAAATGCACCTGTGTTCGTTGTCCATAACATGCGCCTGCCCATACCATAACCCCACCGCCACTCGATCCACAACGTTGACATCAGCAAACCGCTCACCCACAAGACGCCATACATGCTGTTTGCCATCTGCCCTGTACAGTGAAAACCGGGATTCATCCATGAAGAGAACGCCAGACGCCATCGAATGTGAATATTTGCCCACTCAAGTCAGTTACAACAACGAACTGCAGTCAGGTCAAGACCCCGATGAGGACGGCGAGCATGCAGATGAGCTTCCCTGAGACGGTTTCTGACAGTTTGTGCAGAAATTCTTTGGTTATGTGTAACAGCGGGATTCAAACCGTCAGTCGCCAGAGCGCCACTTGAGATCCAGGAGTGAGGTTTAACCTGCACAGCACTTACCCGCTGGCCTCTGCTACATATGCAAACCGATTGTTGCAGCAGCTGTCCGGGTGGCTGGTCTAAGACGATCTTGGAGGTGAAGATGCTGGATGTGGAGGTCCTGGGCTGGTGTGGTTACACGTGGTCTGTTGTTGTGAGGCCGGTTGGATGTACTGCCAAATTCTCTGAAACGCCTTTGGAGACGGCTTATGGTAGAGAAATGAACATCCAATTCATGGGCAACAGCTCTGGTGTGCAGTCAGCATGCCAATTGCTGCAGTCAACATACCAATTGCACGCTCCCTCAAAACTTGCAACATCTGTGGCATTGTGCTGTGTGATAAAACTGCACATTTTAGAGTGGCCTTTTATTGTGGCCAGACTAAGGCACACCTGTGCAATAATCATGCTGTCTAATCAGCATCTTGATATGCCACACCTGTGAGGTGGATGGATTATCTCGGCAAAGGAGAAGTTCAAGTTTATTTGTATAGCGCTTTTTACGATGCAAATCGTTGCAAAGCAGCTCTACAGGAAATTAAGTTTCCACAATATATTTATATATTGCAGAAACTTAATATATTTAACTTATGGCAAAATTTGGTATTTCTGTATGTTATCTGAGCGTTGGCATCCTCTGAGGGGTTGGCATCATCTTTTCTCAGATGTTCGGTCATCTCAGATAATTTAAGGGTTGGATCCAGACTGAAGCTTCTGTAATTCCTAGTTACCACGGGATGTTAATAAACAAATAGAGACATAATTAGCGTAGCTGCTGTTCCATCTATGGAAAAATGATTTGTTAGCAAAAATGATTTGTTAGAAGTGCTCACTAACACAGATTTAGACAGATTTGTGAACAATATTTGAGAGTAATAGGCCTTTTGTGTACATAGAAAAAGTCTTAGATCCTTAAGTTCAGCTCATGAAAAATGGGGGCAAAAACAAAAGTGTTGCGTTTATAATTTTGTTCAGTGTAAAAACGGAATGACGGATTATATGCTTTCGGTATCTGATGCCGCATATTCTCTCAGAGACAAAGAGAGACGAATCTACTTCAACATATGCTGATAACTGTATAGCCTATAGCTGTTTTCATTTATTTCCTTTATATTTCTCTTGTGGCCTGTACATACTGAAAAAAATAAATAAATAATAAGGAAGGTATTTCATGTTAAACAGGTTGTGTTGAAAAGCCTTTTATTTCATTGATTTTTATTGATGACTGCAGTGTTAATATTTTAATTATAGGATAATTCATTGTAGGTAGCCTATAGCCTAATAGACCTGTTTAAAAGATCTTTTTTAAAAACATTTTAATTGAAGAGTAAATATAATCTTATACTTGCAGCGCGTCAGTTATACGTTAATTATTGTTTAACGCATAACTGGCAAATTAATTGTACTTTTAATTTAATAATAAAAGTAACTTCATAATAATAATAATAGGCCTAATAAAATAAGAATGTAACAGGCCTACATTAATTGGAAATTACAAATGCTCTTAATATTGCCAATAATTGATGTTTTTGACAATATCTCTGGCTATCGTCGATACAAGATCATCGTCTTTCGACGCACCGCAGCACGGGGAGGTTATTGCGGGGCAGACAGCACCTTGCCTGTTACGTCGTTTGGGCTGCGTTGTTGAGCGCAGTGGCACTGAGAACATTATATTTAACACACTTTAAGCTTTAGTTTTCCAAATGTAATAGGATTAGTCCAACGAATCTTTCGGTTTGTAATGCGTACCGAACCGAAAGCCTCGTACCGAACGGTTCAATACGAATACGCGTATCGTTACACCCCTACTATCAATCAGTCTATCTATCTATCAAGCTCACTCTCTCACACACTATCTATCTGTCTATGTATCTATCTATATATCTGTCTGTCTATCTGTCTGTCTGTCAAGCTCACTCTCTCACACACTATCGATCTACTGTATCTAAATTGTCTTTCGCTCTGTTTTTATGGTTTAGGTGAGCATACTGAAAGGATTTCTAAAGCCAGTTCAAAACTATGGAGGATTTATCATAGCGGGAACTTCCTGTTGATTTGTGTGGTTTCCAAATTTAAAACGCTTCATACCATGACCGTTTCTTCATGGGACACCATGCCATGCCCGATCTGCTTGTTAAGGTGTGTCTCCCATCTATGCTGCGTACACTCTACTGTGGGAAAGGAGTTTGGAAGTGCTTTGTTTCACTCTCAAGGTCTTGCTGTCTATGTCCCTCTGTTAAATGAAATTGTGCTGGTGGCAACTTCACAACAATATGACCTAGCTAAATTGTGAACTCAGTGCAATAAAAGAACACAGACAAGTGGGCCATGTTTGGAAGATCTTCTCATCTTCATCAATTCATCATCTTCAACAAGATGTAAAAATTGGCTGAAGATACTTATACTTGAATCAGGAACATTTTCACAAATAATTCTGGATCTTGCCATGTGCAAAATGCCTCTCAATCTGTAGGAAAGATGGCTGTTTATAGTTTTGTTCATCATAGAAGAAGGTTCTTCATCACAAAAAAGTTTCAGATGTTACCATATGACAAATTTGTGCTCTCTAATCTTTAAGCAGCCATCATCTTGCGTGAACTTACAGGCGGGTCGTGCACTCAAATGGCTCTGGAAAGTGTTAACAGCAAATTGCTTCTCCTTTCATCTGAAAGTAATTTGCACAGAGGACCAGTGTTGTGGCACTCTATCAGACTAACAACAGCATGAAGACAGGGAGGCGTTTCTACCCCTGCGGTATGAATGTTTCTCGCATTAAACCTTGCGGGATGTTCTGTCAGTCCAATACTTTGAAAATATTATGAATGTGTTTCATCTAAAATACATAAAGAATTATCGTTGACAGGACTTGATGGATCAAAGTGGATTATTTACTTGCTGTGCTTCACTTTTTAGAAACTTAACCCTAGTAATGGGTTGGCATGTGCAAATATGACAACATAGATGTGTAGGTGAAAAAAAGAAAAAGTAATGAAAAAAAAAAACAGTAATGTAAATGTGCTTTCTACTGTATATTGTTGTCATCTGTAAAGCTGTCACATTTGCAATCACCATGCCAGATGAATGTAATTTCAAGAAAATCAATATTCTTCTATGTAAGAAAAATACCTGACACACATGATGTGTATATATATATATCACACAGAGTAATTAATCTGCCTTTAAAAATGTCACTTGTAGAATTACAGCCAACACATTAGAGGTGTATGATGTCATATCAACATGAAAACATCCTCTTATTCCCCCATGTTCTCCAATTTCCTGAAAGAAAATCGAATGCAAAGCTGCTTTAAAAAGCAATGACTCACACAAATTATCGGTTTGCTGATGCCTGTCCACTGTAGAACTAAATTACTCCTTTTAACCTAAATTGTCTGCAGGAAATGAGAATGCCACGTTTAATTAGTACTATGGGCTTCTGTGTGGATCCTGCTTGAATTTGGGATGAGAATTGAGAATTATTTGTAAAATATAACCACATTCAACATTCGACCAGTTCTTCAGCATATAAAAACAAACAATAATACATTAATGATGGAAGTCTAAAAGGCATAAATGTTGAAAAGCACTGTGTATATTCTTATGAAAATCATGTAACAGCCATTAATATGATATGTACCAGAAGGGACTGTTTATATTAAGAGTCACTCATAGGAATTACATCTGTAATGCATAACCAGAAATTCATCTGCTGAGAAAAATAGTTCCATAGGACACAACTTTTTGCACTAAAGTGCTTTAACATCATTAAACTCGCATTTCCGTTTTTTCACCCCTTTGAAATTACATTAAAGTGCATTTGTTTATTGCAACAAGCAATTTATCCACTACACAGAATGCAAAATCGCAGCTAGAACGTATCTGAGCAAGATTTTTGACCTAGAAGAGCTCAGGGTGGGCAGGGTTGACAGCATGACACCAGCATGACTGTATCATTTATTTAAAAATTATTGTCTGTGGCAACAGCCTGCAGATACTGAAACTTGTTTTGAACGCAGAACGTTTCTTAACAAGGGAAAGACGAGTGAGTCAGAATGCCAAATAGTCAAGTGGTGCCTAATTATTTAGTTGATTTTTTCTTTTCTTTTCCACATGCAGCACAAACACACAAAATCACCAGTCCAGTTTTTCTTCAGGGATCTCAGTTCACACATCAACTCTCACTCTGTGTGAGGGTGTTACAAAAACAGCCACTAGTGTTGATCAGTGTTGATTTATAGTTTTTAATTATTATATTTACATGAGCATGAATGCTTTTACCTGGCACATTTTGAGAAAAAACTTTCACTCTGCAAACCATTTTCAATGTAACATACAGTACTTATGAACGTATATTTGTGGATCTGTTTTTGTGAAATTTTATACTTGTTTGTATTAACAGATGTGTTTACATTTAAAAACATTAAGTACCAAAACTTTGGTTGATATGACCAAATTGTGCTGTGATACATTAAAATATTTTTTTAATGTATAATTCACATTTTATTTATATATATTTGCGATATAGAGGATGAAAGACGAAGATAATGGCTCAAAGGGTCTTTGTAAATAAACTTATTTGAATTGAATCTCACAATAAAATTGAAGCTTGATGTTTAATATGGCTGATTGTCCTTATCTCAGGATTTTGTTTTCACATGGTGCTTTACACGACAGTTCATGGCATTCTAAAATACACAGACATCAAGCAATCCCTCTCTAAGCTCCTCTTCCAGCGATTTGCATGAAACAATGGCCTTGTGAAAACGAAATGATTTGATTCAGTGAAACGATAAATCCTAGCTGTCACTCTGAGGCGCATGGGTAAGTTGACACACACCTACCCACTGACACATGCACTTTTTCTTGCTGTCTCTATCCTTATTTGCTTTTGCACTTGTATTTCATCTGGTTATTGTACCTTGACTGATCAAAAAAAAAACAAAGCAAAAATGTATTTTCAAATAAACTATGGGTCATCCATCATATCTGTTTATGTCACACACAATATGAGGATGACAGGCCTTTTTCTTTCACACTCATGGTCTTTTCACAGACACTGACTAAAGCTGTTTTCTTGATTGCTTGGTCCAAACCCAAATTCAATCGTACTCCTTCCTTTTTGGATCCGAATACGCAGTATGATTATGTCCTCAGCGTGAGCATCTCAGTATGCTAGCTGCAGATGTTTACTACTGTAACTAGACAATGACTGGAGGAGCAGGGGATATTCTGTTTTAAATTAAGTATTTGTCCCTACTGATTTATCACTTGAACTTTACACACACCGAGCATCACTTGTTTCTGTCCATTGCATTTCAATGTTTTGCAAGGATTCAAACAATATGTGAGCCGCTCTCCAAATGCAGTTTAGTCAGAGACTAGCAGCTATGCCTGGAAATAAATGAAAAGGATAGTTCACCCAAAAATGAAAATATGCTGTTAATTTACTCAACTTCAGGCCACCCAAGATATAGGCGACTTTTTTCTTCATTCGAACAGTAAAGAATTTTTTTAGCTGAATAAATGGCTCTTGGGGATTCATAAAATCCAAGTCAGAGGTCACCGTCAATTTGATAGTCAAAAAAAGCATATCAGAGAACACAAAATTAATACCTGTGGCTCCTGGCAATATTTTGAGGTCTTATGAAGTGAAAAGATCAGCCTGTGCAAGAAGCTGAACATTATTTAAAATATGATTAATTGTAATCCATAGCCTCAGGCAGAGTGAACAGTCAAGTCAAGTCAAGTCAAATCTCCTTTATTTATATAGCGCTTTTAACAATACAGATTGTGTCAACTCCAGTTACTACAGCAGTACACTGAACTGAGGAAACAGCTCTGGCTCGGACCGAGGTAAAAGTTTTATGGTTTCTCATTGTTTATGTAAAAAGGTAAGTTGATTAAGACTACTTTATATACTTTATAAAAGTAAAACATCCTTGTTTTACATCATTATTGGGTATGTTAATAATATACATTAACACACCCAATATACGTTATGTAATTGCGTGATTACATGAACTGGTGAATCTTTTTTTTTTAACCAGTTTATTGAAACGGACTATCTAAAAGAATCAGTTTGTTGAAAAGAATCAGACTTCCCGGTTTGCCTGAAGCTATGGATTACAGGTAATATATAGTTAAATATGGTATTTGTATTTCATGAATCACCAAAGACCACGAGTTTAGCTAAATATCTTCTTTACTGTTCTACAGAGGAAAAAAGTCCCCTACATCTTGGAGGGCCTGAGAGTGAGTAAATGAACAGCACATTTTTATTTTTGAGTGAACGATACCTTTAAGGATGATAACTGTAATGTTTACCATAAACTTACTATAAAGATTAATATTTGTTCTAATTTTATTTTATTTATATTTTAGAAATATAATATCTTATATTTAATTTTATTTGATAACTTTATTAATAATTCTTCTATTTCTATTTTAACTATTACGATGCAGATAAAAACAAAACATGAAGAGTATTGGTGCAATCAAATTTCAGAATATTTTTATTTCCCCCATCTGATGAATGATTGACAGCCAATCAGAATTCACCCAAGCATTTAAAGGCAATCGACAAACCTGTAGCGCACACTAACAGACTGTAATTGTCCGTTGGTAGACATTAACATAGTCAGTCATCTTCACTGTTATCGGATAAAACCGAAGTACAGTGCTCTCCAGCAGGGGGAATTCACTTAATAAAACACAGAGAACACATTGTTTATTTACATATACTACTAACATTGTAACAATACAAAGCTGGTTAGAACTCTGCAAACTTATCCTTAAAGTTCCAGGCTGCTTTGTCACATCAACTTTGGAATTGCAAATAATGACAAGTCTCATTTTTGAATGAACTGTTCTATTATTATTGTTATGGAACTCTAGAGGAACAGCTGAATGCTGAAGGATGTATATGTTATTTCTGCTGTTGTATGGGAGAGATCAGTGTGAACTTTCTTTACACTTTCTAATTTTGTCTTTCACAGAAGGGCTTGGAATGACAAATTGTAAAAGCTGATGCTTTACGAGTAGGCTACCCAATTTTTGAAGCCCTTGTAACAGGGAGAAATAGTTTTGTTCCCTTTCTGCTGGAAGGAGTTCTAATATAGAGTGATCAGTCTCACAGCATGTGCGGCTCAGGTGATTGGCTCAAAAAATTGTCCCCAGAATGGACAGTGTCTCTGAGAGGCAATGAATCAAAGATAACAGCATCCAAGTCGTGACCTCTACGAACCAAGCTTTCTCTCTCTCTTTATCTCATGTCATTTCACACACAGAAACATCTCTCAAGATCTCCACAGAGTTGCTATTCAAATTTCATCAAATCAATATTGCTAAAGAACAGAGGTGGAAAGCAACGAATTACATTTACTTGCGTTACTGTAATTGAGTAGCTTTTTTGTGTTCATTTAGAGTGCGTTCTTTCACTGCGTGATTCAGTCTGTTAAAATTATCACAAAATTGAAGATATAGGTGCAGAAATGTATATTTATATAATTTTTTAGAAAGACCGCAAAACACTTGGTGTGCGATCTTACCACAACCACCGTTCAGCATCTGAACGGTGTTTACAAATCCATGTTATGGTAAGTGTGCACGCTAGTCTCTGTGCACTTTCTGAAAGCCACTTTCTTCTTGATGCTCCAGTCTCGCCTTCCGAGCTTTTCGGTACCTCCGTCGAGACGGTGGTCGAGAAGTTTAGGGAGGCGAAGGCACGCTCAGCGGCCTTCAGAACCTTTATTCCTAGAAGGTCCAGGTCTAAGCCCGAACAACGCAGGGGTCCTGGCCCATCTCCATCTGGGGATCAGAGATGGGCGCAGAAGGCTAGTGTCGCGACTCGTGCCCCTCCCCCGCCTGCGGGTAGGGCTAGAGGGAGGCGCAGGTCAAGGAGAGGCAAGCAAGACCTGAGGGAGGTGATCCAGACGAGGCATTCTCAACGCTCTCGTCCGGACCAGAGTAACTCTTAAACATCTACTCCCTTCCCTCAGGGGGCCTGTACATCTGCCCTCATCTTCTCCTCTCTAATTCCCCTGCAACCACCGTCAATTCCACCTGACCGAGTTTAGGTGGGAGCCTAGGAACCTGAGTTTTAAGAACATTGCAGTCTCTGTGCTGGACTTATGATGTTTTGGTTAAGTTCTATGTTTCATAGAAACTACCTTACTTATGGTCCGGACTCGACTCTTCGGACTTCGCCTCCGGGACTGATCTCATGCGCAGGAACCATGGATGGGTGAGTACGATACAGTTTTAAGAATCACTGGTATAGTTAAGCCATTCTTTGCAGTTTCTGGGACCTGTTGTGTGTGTGTTTCACCTCTTGCCTTCGACACAGTGCAGTGATGACCTCACTCATCGATACTAGATCCAGGCTAGGGTGAGAGCCCTGTTTCCGGCCTCATACCCCTGGATCGTGTGGCCCAGTCATAGTTTCTGTGGAAAGAGCCTCCTTGGTCATCAGGTCTCCAGCACTACAATGCCTAGGACCTGCGGGTCTTTTTGCATCAGTTCTTGGCCTAGGGACGCCTCCTTTGAATAGAAAGGTGCATGGCTATCTGAGGATATCTATGTGCTATCTCAGGGACTGCTGCCCTTCCGGGGGTTTTTATGTATCTCCTTGAGCCAAAAAATATGTGCTGGGGTGTAAGTAGAATCTGAGAGTCCAAGTTCCCTCTCAGGCTGGGAGTTGAGTTCTCCGCTCTCCAGAGTCTGTTATGGTAGCGCTAGTATTGCTCCCCTCACTATTGAGGGTCACCTATGAGCATGCCGCTCCCTTCGGAACGTCTGACTTCCCTCTCATGCTGAGAGTTAAGTTCTCCGCTCTCCAGAACTCTGCCTTGGTAGAGCTTCCATTGCTCCCCTCACTGTAGAGGGTCACCTATGAGCAAGCTACTCCCTCTCGAGCTCTCCTTGTTGTTGGTTGAGCTGGCATTGCTCCCCTCACCTTAGAGGGTCACTTATGAGCATGCCGCTCCCTTCTGAGCGTCTGAGTTCCCTCTCATATTGAGAGTTAAGTTCCCCGCCTCTCCGGAGCTCTGCCTTGGTAGAAATAGCATTGCTCTCCTCACTGTAGAGGGTTACCTATGAGCATGCTGCTCCCTCCAGAGCATCTGAACGGTGTTTACAAATACATGTTATGGTAAGTGCGCACGCTAGTCTCTGTGCACCTTCTGAAAGCCACGTTGTGGTAAGATCGCACACCAAGTGTTTTGCGGTCTTTCTAAAATCCTGTACTGTATGGATTACGCGCTGCGGCTTCGTACCCATTCTTTGAGTCGGTCAGGCCCCGGTCTCATCTTGGGCCCCACTCTAAGGGGAACGTCTCAGGTTACATATGTAACCATGGTTCCCTGAGAGTAGGGAACGAGACACTGCGTCCTCTAGGTTCGGTGCCACGCTTCGGATGCAAGCTTCAGACGAAGAAGTGAATGACGTATTTTCCCCTTTATACTGTGGTCGCGCCGGTAGTGACGTCATAGGCTGTCGCTGGCCAACATGTGGTGTTTTTGTATGTATGCTTCAGACACGGGTCACGCTGACAGCGTTCCCCATAGCGACCCCTAGAGGACACAGTGTCTCGTTCCCTACTCTCAGGGAACCATGGATCCACATTGTAAAACATTTCAAGCGGTTTCAACTATTATTTAGTAACGAGTTCCACAGAAATTTTACGTTCAGTGAATTTCTGACTTCAAAGTGTTGCCTGAATTGTTATTTTTTAGTTGGCTCAACCTTTACTGAGGTTTTATTGTGCACGTGCACGTGTTTTTATTAGTTTAGTCAACATTAGCATAGGTAATTGTTGATTGAATTTGAAAATAACCATTCATTCAATGTTTTTCAAATATATTTGTGTAGACTTAATATAATATGTCCTCTCAACTAAGGCCAAACAATAAAATTAGCTCAACTTAAATATTTTTGCCCTTCCAACATTTTTTTAATTTGATTTTTTACAGTGCAGCTATAGCTGGATCAGTTGTGTTTAATTAGGGTTATATCTATACTGTTGGAGAGCTGTGGCCCTCCAAGAACTGTGTTTGACACCCTTGGCCTATCCCATTGTTGCGTCCCTTCCACTGTTAAAAAGTAATTTTTATTCTGAGTACATTTTAAATGAGCTACTTTTTACTTTTACTTGAGTAGATTTTTAGTCTGGTACTTTTACTTGTACTTAAGTAAAGTTTCATTAAGGTAATGGTACTTTTACTTGAGTAAAATATTTTCGTACTCTTTCCACCTCTGCTAAAGAATAGCCATTATTACATGGCTTGAATATGATGTGCAAGATGAAACTAAAGTTGAACCAGAATTTGCTATGAATTCAGTGGTAAACTTGTTTGTACATTTGGACTTGCTTAAAATATAGAATGAATGCAGATGTTGGAAATAATTTGGAAATCCATAAATTAAAACCGGGCTTGTCCTCAGTTGATAAACACAGACTGAGGTGACTGACTGTGTATGTACACAAGCACTGAAAATAATCTAGCAGACATTCAGCAGAATTTAATCAGACATAACAGCTAACCTTTGAGTTAGAATTAATTAGTTATTGATTGTCAGTGAAATGATAAAAGACTCTGCTGTTTGATTTTTGTTAGTCTTAATGAATGTTTTCAGCATCTGTGTTGTTCTGTTATAATTGCTATTACATTGTGAGACTTGAATTTATAATGACCTATATTGCCAATTTATCAGTTTAATTTAGTTAGTTCTTCCAGTTTAAATACGTGATTTAACAGAATTTCTCTGCTGCCTCTCTGAAAATTGAAAAGTTAACGGTTTTTATGAACAGACAGATTTAATAAAGACTGATGGATGTATTTAATCACGACTAAAGAATGATGAAATCAACAATGACGGATGAATGAATTTAATTACTAAAGATTAATTTAGTATCTCTCCTCAATTCATAGCTCATATTACAATAGTGGTAATATGAGCTTAGTTCAATTTCAAGATGTTTAAGAACCTCAGACAAACCAGAAGCAAGAAAAAACAGCAGAAGATTTTCCTGGATCAACATCCTTGTTGTGGCTTGAACAATGATCTTATCAACAGATTATTTCCTTCTGATTTATATGGCTGAGGTTAAGAATTGGGTTTGGATTTGTTCAATGGAAATATTGTTTCAGGACCAACAGAAGATGTTAGAAGATCCGGACTCATTTGTTTCTTTCCAGTAAGACGCCTTTTAAGGAAGCACACATTCTTTCATCTCTAAACAGCTGAATCACAAACTTAAAATGATTGTACAGTGGACACATGGTCTCCTTCACCATGAAATATGACGATTTCTCTCAGTTCTGTGGCGAGAACAAGAATCTGCCTGCGCAACCTCCAAAACAAAAGCATTTTTCCAAAACAGAGGTTTTATTTATATGCACAAAGGACATGGTGTACTTCATTGTTTACAGCTGAAGATTCATCACCAGTAACAGATAAATCAGGGAGTCTGCTGGCCCCACCAGACATTGATAGGCTGGAGGTCAGACAATCCACAAGCTATTACACACAGTTTTGTGTAATATATCCAGGCAAGGGAGGTGATCTACAACCACTGCAGAAGGCTGCAGAGGTTCGTAAATCAGCCTGCTGATAAAAATGACTACATAAACCGAAGCCATGGATTCGCCTATAGTGTTAAATGTTATTTACTCAAGTTGGACATTTTCCTGGATCAACATCCTTGTTGGTTGTGAAACAGCATTCCCATCAACCAACAGGATTTTATAGTCAGGTTTACGGTAAAGTCTAATTATAAGTGTAGGTTATAGTTAGGGTTAAGATACATATTGTACACTTTACTGCCTACATCACAATCTTCATTCAGATACTCTCTCTGAGTAAATTTTTTGAAGAAGTAATCACTTAATGACTATTAAAAAGTACATTCTATATGAGCGCATTATGAACATAATCCAGACATACTACATTTGTCATTGTCATGTGAACTACCAGCTTCAATCTCTCCACTGCCATTCACAAATGATCTCCCATAGACTGTAAAGTATAAATAAATAAGACAAGTAAGTAGTGTCCATTAGAGACACTTTAGTGTCATCCAGTTACTTTTTGGCTATTGTTTTACGAACACTATGAATTCAGACATACGGTACTACTGTTTTCATATACTGTCTTTAGCCAACTATTTAGTAGGGAAGTAGCCTATGTGATTTCAGATGCAGCCTTTGAGTCATTAACGTAACCGATTCGTTCAAACACACTGATTCATTCACAAGTTCATGTCCTTTTTTCATTGAATCATTTAATTAAATTGTACAACAACACAGATTAATTTTGGAACAAAAAGAGGGCCTGTCCCAAAACGCACAGTTGTGGTCTTGGCCCCTTGAGAGCATGTTCATGTGTGCAAGACCAGCAAAATCAGCAAAATGCTCATGTGCCCCAGTATCACACAAATTTGAGGAAAACTTTCCAGTTTAAGTTAAATTAGGTTGATATTACATATAATTCGGTAGTAAAACAGTTTATTGGTGCAATAATGTGAGCATGTTTCTTTTGTAAAATGTTTGCAAATACTTACCAGCACTTAATTAGAAGCATCACAATGATTAAACTGTCATCTTACATGTTACATAGGAACTGCTGGACAGACATTTCAATTATTAATTTTTTTATTTAACAAAATTTGCAAATAAAGCTCTGTGAAAATTTTCGATTTTAAAATACTATGTTATAAGTGTCTCCCACCAGGTTGTCAAAAGTTCTACACACACTTGCGGTCGTCACGCTCATTTGAACACTTGGACCAAGTATAGGACTAATTAGACAAGTGGTCAAGTGCAAAGATCGCAAGTGTGGGTATTGGGACAGTCCCAGAAACACCACTATTTATGAGTGTGGAGAGCTGGTTCATTCTGCTTCGACTTTCTAGAACTGTTTTAGTTGCTGAAGCTAATATAAACAAAATGAGTGTCTAAAATGTAAGTTAATCACTGTTAACTTCTTATTTATTACATTGTTGTTTAAAAGCAATATCACACTTGTAAGTTAGGAGCTGTTCACACAGAACAAGTTTTCCACTGTGCTGTTTTTTTGTAAATATTCCACTACCCAGCATCTTGTGTTTTTAAACACACGCACACATGCACATGCACATGCACATGCACATGCACGCGCACACACGCACACACACACACACACAAACACTTTCATTGTTTTTTGTTTTTTATTATTATTGTTTTTTTTTTATATTGTTTTTTCCCTGTATAAATAGGCAGTTTTAGATACAAATAAGTTGCAAAGTTGAGTCAAAAGTCTGGCTATACAAGACCATTCCAGGACTAAAAGGGATATTGGTCCAGGAATTTATCCTATATGTCTCAGTTGTCTTGTATATTATTTGAAAATGATATGCACAAAAATGGATAAGTCAATTAATCTGATACAGTAAAGCCATCACCAAGTACAGGACACCATCCCCCAGCATTGAGGTGATTCAACAACTTGATGAAGATCTGAATGAGTTTTATTGTAGATTTGAAACCCCCCCACACCCGTCCTGACCATCTCTCTACACAACCGTTAACACCTCCAGTAACCCCCCCCCCACTCCTGTACTTCAGATCAGTGAAGAAGATGTACGCCAGGTCTTCAGGAGGAACCAGAGAAGGAAGGGACCAGGCCCAGACGGTGTGACACCAGCCTGCTTGAAAACCTATGCTGACCAGCTGGCCCCCATCTTCACACAGATCTTCAACAGATCACTGGAGCTGTGTGAAATCCCTTCCTGCTTCAAACGCTCCACCACCATCCCTGTTCCAAAGAAACCCAAGATAACAGGACTGAATGACTACAGACCTGTGGCTCTAACATCTGTCGTCATGAAGTCATTTGAAAAACTGGTTCTGGCTAATCTGAAGGACATCACTGGACCCTTACTGGACCCCCTGCAGTTTGTTTACCGAGCAAACAGGTCCGTGGATGATGCGGTCAACATGGGACTGCATTATATCCTGCAACACCTGGACAAATCAGGGACTTATATGAGGATCCTGTTTGTGGACTTTAGTTCGGCCTTCAACACTATCATCCCTACACTCCAGACCAAACTAACCCAGCTCTCTGTCCCTAGCTCTATCTGTCAGTGAATCATCAGCTTTCTGACAGATAGGCAGCAACTAGTGAGACTGGGGAAATTCATGTCAAACAGCCGCTCCACCAACACTGGTGCCCCTCAGGGCTGTGTTCTCTCCCCACTGCTCTTCTCTCTGTACACCAACAACTGCACCTCTAAAGACCCCTCTGTCAAGATCCTGAAATTTGCAGATGACACCACACTCATCGGCCTCATCCAGGATGGTGACAAGTCTGCCTACAGACAGGAGGTTAAAGAGCTGGCTGTCTGGTGCAGTCTAAACAACCTGGAGCTCAACACGCTAAAAACATTGGAGATGATAGTGGACTTCAGGAGAAACCCCCCTGCACTCTCCCCACTCACCATCATAGACAGTACAGTGACTGCAGTGGAGACATTCAAGTTCCTGGGATCCATCATCTCTCAGGACCTGAATTGGGACACTCACATCAACTCCATTGTAAAAAAAAAGCCCAACAAAGGTTGTACTTCCTTCGCCAGCTCAGGAAGTTTAACCTGCCACAGGAACTGCTGAAACAGTTCTACTCAGCCGTCATTGAGTCTGTCCTGTGCACATCAATAACTGCCTGGTTTGCCTCAGCTACAAAATCAAGGATCAGAAGACTACAGAGAACGGTTCGGACTGCTGAACGGATTATCGGTGCCCCCCTGCCCACCCTCCAAGAACTGTATACATCCAGAGTGAGGAAAAGGGTTCACAAAATCACTCTGGAAGCCCCCCCCCCCCATTATGCAATAACAATGTGCAATAACCTTATATTTATTTGCTACCACCTCCATCCTTGTACATCCGTGTATCTCCTTCTATTCTATCCCATTCTATCATCTATAGTACAACTGTATATACAATCATTTGTTTCAATAACTTTTTTCTTTTGCAATTTTTTGTTTATTTATTTTTACATATGTGTATTTTTTTATTCTCATCTCATTTTTATTGTCTGTGTGTCGTTGTTGTCTCTGTGAACTGGAAGCTTATGACACTAAAACAAATTCCTTGTATGCGCAGTGCAAGCATACTTGGTATTAAAAGCTCTTTCTGATTCTGATTCTGATTCTAAAGTTATTTTACAGTGGCTTTTTCATCATTGAGAATTTTTGACAATGCCACAGCATAATCTAAATTAATCTAAAGGCCTTAAACACTCTCAAATAAGGTATTTAAATGTTATGTTAAACATGCTTTTAAAGAGTGGATTTATTATCATCTGAAGATATTCTTGAACTCAGCATGTCACATTAATCACATGAAAATGCTAATGCTGAAATTTTCGATCCAGAGGGTATTAGATATTACTTTGCTTAGTTGGGCTACATTAGATCACATTTTGATGAGCACATCCTTCTGAAATTAGAGGATGTTGCAGGATGCTGTCAGCATAACTCAAGCTCAGAATCTCTGGCTATTTGCTATCAAAATATAATTCACAATTTGAAATGACTTAAGAAGAACATTACATGACACACAATCAAGAATCAGATTTTCTATCTGTCTGCACTGTAAAAGAAATCCATCTGTTCTTAGCACTAATGTGATTAATTTAAAGTGGAGCCATGCCAACTTCCTGCTACTAATATAATGCCCTGCGGTGTTGTTGTTACATTTACCATAAAGAGAGAGAGAGAGACAGAGAGAGAGAGAGAGAGAGAGAGAGAAGCAGCGAGAGAGGAAACCTTATCACAAAAACAAAAGACTTAAGGATCAATAAAGTTATGGTCAGTTTTTATGGACAAAATTCTAATATATCATTGAAAAGAAAGTGTTTACTAAAGCTGTTTTTTTATTGTTATTATTATTATTATTATTATTATTTTGACTGCCACCAGGTCACTTTGAGCCGCCTCACCCGAAGAATCACACTTCCCTGAAAATGTAAATGAAAACCTCATTGATTCCATCAGAGGGGGTGAAAATGACTTCCGCCGCCAGAAATATGGCAATTTTTTGATTGATTTTTCATGAGCGATGAACCCTGGAAATGTTATAGACGACTGTGCACTGTAATGTTTGCCAAGCAGCCCCAGGCAAGCCAAACTCTGCTGCAGCCATCAATGCTACTCTCCTCTCTGCAAAATAATTATCTGTGATAACAGGAAAAATGGTGACAGTTAGCCACCATGGACCTTACCGGATCGGAACAAATGCATGTCATATATATATATTTTTTTCTTTTATAATTAGGATCAGGGGAGAAAAGAAAAAAGAACTAGACATTTACATTTTCCAAAGAGAATGAGCTGCACATCCTGATGTGAATCTCCAGTTCCACCATATCCCAAACGTGCTACTGGATTGAGATCTGGTGACTGTGAAGACCATTAGATTATAGTGAACTCACTGTCATGTTCAAGAAACCAGTTTGAGATGATTTGAACTTTGTGACATGGCACGATATCCTGCTAGAAGTAGCCATCACAAGATAGGTAGACTGTGGTTCTGAAGGGATAGATGTGGTCAGCAACAATAGGTTGTGTTGTTGTAGGTTGCGGCATTTAGGTAGCCTTGACTCGATGCTCAGTTTCTTACTAAAGGGCCCAAGATGCAGGATGGATCCATGCTTTCATGTTGTTTATGCCAAATTCTGACCCTACCATCCAAATTTCGCTGCAGAAATCATATATACATACATACATATACACAGGGTTGATTACTTATAAACTGTAGTCCGTTACCGATTCCAAATTAAATGGCAAAAATTGTAGTTAGTCATGTAATCCATTAACATTACACATTTTAAGAGGTTCAGATGACAAACAAGTCTTGGAATGCCTAATACATGCTTAAGCAATCCACTGAGTGATAATTCAAACAAAAATGAATGTGTAAAATTAAGTAGATGATGCAATGTTGAAACATGTCTTAAACCTCTGTGTGTGTGTGTGACTGTTCACAAAACTAGAAGACTTTCTGAGTGTAAGCAGTAGGTTATTTTAGAAAGGAACATTTAAAAGATGAAAAAAGATGAATTAGAGAGAATTAATTAAATTGCGAATAAAAATATGTATATTTTGTGAATATAATATTTAAAGAGGTCATATGATGTTGCTAAAAATAACATTATTTTGTGTATTTGGTGTAATGCAATGTGTTTATGTGGTTTAAGGTAAAAAAAAAAAACACATTATTTTCCACATACTGTACATTATTGTTGCTGCTCTATGCTCCGCCTTTCTGAAACGCGTAGATTTTTACAAAGCTCATCGTTCAGAGAAATGAGGTGTGCTCTGATTGGCCAGCTATCCAGTGCGTTGTGATTGGCCGAATACCTCAAGCGTGTGAGGGAAATGTTACTCCCCTTAACGTATTGTGATGCCATGTCCCGGTGCGACGAGAAAAAAAAAAACAATAAAACCCATTATAAATGAGGCATTTGTTGCATCCAGTGGGGACATAATTACTGATTATAATGACTTATACTGTCTTTTTACGCATCGCGTTGCATAAACATTACCATGTCTGCATTTGTGATTGGAGAAACTACAAACAACAAGCGCTACTCTACACAGCTCAAAACTCGCGTTTGAATCATCAGTGGCAAATTCTTTAAATATGAAAACATACTTACAGGCTGTGAGTCAGAAACACCAGACTGTCCTTGCAAAGTTGGAATTGCCCCACTTTATAGAAACAATTGGCAATGTAGGCTACTCTCCCAGGTTCAGGAAATAGTCTTCCATAAAATGCGCTGCACACACTCTAATATTTGGGTTGAACTGTTCTGAAACAGTGTTGTAAATACAACTTAACCACTGATTTCTTGTTGTGTCCTCTTTTGGAAACCCAAACAATGTAGTTTCGCTTTCACAACGAAACACAGCATCTCCAGGACATTTTCCATATCAAAATTACTACAGCGACAATAAAAATCATGCCCTCTTTCTTTGCGTATACATTTGCGCAGTGTTATGCAAATCTTCCCACACAGTGACGTAGACATGTGGGGGCGTGTTTAAATAAGGTGTTTTAGGAGAGCGTGGTTTTTAACTTTTATAAAGAATATCTCTTTAGGTTTGAGACTTTAGTCTTTGCAACTTTAGGGATCTTATCTATGCACGAATAACTTGTAACACTCCAAAGAGAAAGGAAAACTTGAAATCGCATCATGTGACCCCTTTAATCATGTAATCAATAAAAAATAACTGTAATCTGATTATTTTAAAATGTAATCTATTAACAAGTACTTAATTTATAGAATCTGATAACATATTCCAGATTACATGTCATCAGTTACAACCCATCTCTCTCTCTCTCTCTCTCTCTCTCTCTCTCTCTCTCTGTGTGTGTGTCTATATGCTTATTTGTTTGTTTGTAATTTCCAGCAAAAAATAATTGTCAAGAAATAAAACATATTCATACCATGCTGTAAGATTTTGATCATACCAAATTTGATCACAATTTCTGTGATATTCAGTGACATTCTTGTACTAAGACAGTGCTCAGATTCCTCCTGTGTAAATATTTGGCGTTTTTGTCTTCTTTTTCATCTGCCAAAGGAAAATTGCAAGTCCGATTGCTTAGAAAAACAATAGCACACCTCTCCTCAAAAAGCTGAATGATTAGATGCATCATTCTTTTCCTCTAAAAATAGTGTGAGAATTATGAACCAAAGTTTAATACTTAGGGTTAGGGGCTTGTTCAAATTCCTAATCAACCTCAGTCTGAGCAACAATAATAGCGCTGAATGTCTTAGCAAAGACAATGATAAATTGTGGATAATGAGTATAAAAGAAAAGGTCACTAAAAGAGAAAAAATAATGTTATACTGTGAAGCTGTCAGACAAGCAATCTGCCCAGCCATTATTGCATGAATATAGTAGGGCACAGATCATTAGATAACAACGATACATCATTCTAATTAGGAGTGGATGGGGGGGGGTTGTGAAATATAATACATGCATAAATGGAAATAAACACGTCCCAACGGAAGGACTTGATAAGAATGCATCAAAAGAGTGCACAGACCATTAGCTGCCAGTATCGTCAAACCTGCGTCCATCATGTCTTTATTTTTTATCCTGTTTTGTCACTAGATCTTTTTTTTTTTTTTTGTAATTCTCAAATGTCCTGACGTTTCCTGAGGATGGAAGTGTGTTTTATGCCACTTTCGCAATGATGAAAATTGCCCCACAGAGGCCGATCTTGATCAGGTGGCAACAAAGGCTCATTCCCCAATCAAAAGCCACCCTAGAGATTAATTAATTCTGTATTTTAGGCTTCAAGTCAATTAGCTTTTCATCTAACTTTACACTCCCAGCAGAACACAGTTTCCTCCATTTGATTGTGTATATGTTATGATGATCACAGCAGGCCCTTTCTCTTAAAGGAGATAAATTATACAAACCCACCGCCACGCTAACTCAGTGTGTCGATTTAAAAAGCATTCCCTCACCCACACTTACACACTCTATATATTTAAGGACACACTGATGACTGATGTGGTCTTCAGTCAAGCCACGATAGAATTCAATAACTCTTCCTGATAGGAATCATCTGCCGAGAAGTTGTGGGTTGTTGGCCAGGTCTCATATGTGACCAGCTCCATCGTTTTAAATCGTTTTGACCCAGAAACACATTTTGAAATTCATTTCCAAAATGAAAAAAGCAATTATTTTGTTGTGAACATATTTTGTTCTCTTATTGTGAAATATTATTACAAATTATATTTTTAAAATAACATTAAAATGTAATTTATTCCTGTAATGGCAAAGCTGAATTTTCAGCAGGGTTATTATAGTTAAAATTAAAACTAAAACCATAAAAAAAAAATTTTTGTTTCCTGAAATTAAATGAAATAACTTTTTCTTTTTTATTTTGACTTAAGAGACTTCTTTAAATAAAAATGAAGAAGTCTTCCCGCCCATTAAACTTTTGAACGTACTGTATATAAAATGTATATTTCATAAACAGCACATGCAAGGCAAGTTTAATATTGAGCAATTGATGGTTTATGCAATGTATTATGCATTGTAATGCACTTTGAGCCCGAAGTTAATATGCAATGAGGTGCAAGAGGTTTGTTAATGTGTGTGTTCAGCAGGTGTTGGGTTGACAGTAGAGAGGGGGTTGTGTGTGCAGACATGGTTTGTCAGTGCTGGGTCAGTGAACGAGCACGACTGCAGCAGCCTGAAGGCAAACCACCCTTAGTCACCCTGCCAGACACACACACAATCACTCTTACGCAAACATGCTTGTGCACACACAGATATGGATTTACACACATGTATGTGTACACACACAGCGCTCTCGGCTGGCTGACATTCTATTTGTATAAAAAATACATAATCATCTAGTTTTGTCCTGCTGACGGAGAGTTAAGAGGTAAGGAGATACATCAGGACTCATGCTCAGTGCATCTGTGCATGCTCTCTGCTTCAACACAACAGATACTAGTACGCTAGAATAGAATAGAATAGAATAGAATAGAATAGAATAGAATAGAATAGAATAGAATTTATTTTCTGAAACAGGTGCTAAACCTGCGCATGCAATTAAACCATGCTATGTGGTGGAGTTTTTTTAATATCATTATGTGGGAAATTAAATTCATCTTCATTTAATTTACAAGTTAAGTTAGTATACTGTTTGTTCTATTTCTCTGTTTTTATGAACTTTATTTCTTTCTTTTTGCCCGGTCGCAGTGTTTTTGGCACTGCGGAAGCTTCTGTCACGAAAACAAATTCCTCGTATGTGTAAACATACCTGGCAATAAAGCTCATTCTGTCTCCAAAATCCCAAAGCACCCAACAAATGGTTGAAAATTACAATATAACAATATGTTTTTTCATAGTTTTGCTTTGGTTTTGTGTCCATTTCACACTTCAAAGACATGTAAATTGTGTCTAGTAATGTTTTGCTCTCTCTATGACAACAAAGTCAACAAAACTACAACTAATGGCTGAACATTTAAGCCAAAGGTCTGTATACTGTGTCCAACATGAAAAAGTAATGGAGCAGCTTAAATTCATTATTGAATAAATATATATTGTAATCTTTTTTTGTAATCTTTTTAAATTTTGGTTTATATACGTGTATGTGTTTATGTATAGTAATATTAATATGAATATTGCTTATTCTAATATTAATATGAATTATTAATCAATATTAATTGTTAAAAAAAAATAGTTGTTTTTTAAAAATAAGTATCCTATATGCTCCTCAATGCTGCATTTATTTAAACAAGAATAAACCGGTAAACAGCAATAATGTGAAATTATATTATTATTATATTAATATTATTATATTAAAAAACTATTTTCTTTTTAAATATATATTTAAAATTAATATATTCCTATACTGAATTTCCAGTAGCCATTACTCCAATCTTCAGCGTCACATGATGCTTCAGAAATCATTCTAATACGCTGAATTGGTGCTCAAGAATCATTTATCACAGTATTGAAAACATTTGTGCTGCTTAATATTAATAAAACCGAAATACATTTTACTTTCTTTAATGAATAAAGACAGTTCAAAAGAGCAGTATTTATTTTATACAATGTAAAAGTCTTACTGTCACTTTTCTATCAGTTCATTATGTCCTTGCTGAATAAAAATATTAATTTATTTCCAAAAAATAAAAAAAAATCTTACTAGCCCTAAACTAATTCTAAACCATAGGCATAAAAAATTTCAATAACATAATGGATTCCTGTGGACTGTGCTAAGATGTGGAAAACAATATACAGAACCATAAAAACAATAGAATGTAGAGCCACTTTTCTTAATGTTGAATTATTTACCTTCAAACTACTGCAGGATTGAGCTTTGATGGTTGTTTGTGAAATGCAATCCCTGATACAATACATAAAACAAAATTACCCATTGCATTTTGCATTGTGTAAATTAAAAATTCAGTCAACTCTTTCTGCACAATACAATCACCTTTGGTGGCCACCAACCCATTTGGCACTGCTTTTTGGCATCCACCATAATGGTAAGACTCATACTTTAGCTCGTAACTCCCCCGTTGTCTGCTGGGAATAGCATGTTGCTAATTTACCTAATTCACTGCAGCAGGCAGTAATTGTTTACGTGTATCCTTATGAAGGTCATCACCAGCAGGCAGGATGTTGAGTCATAAAGCCATCCCTATAGGATTCAACAACATGACATTCGTAAGCATCTCAGGCACTCCAATGTCTTCCAGTCATTATGAGGAAACACCTCTACGTTTCCTCTACATCTGGCATTAACTAACAGCTGTAATCAGAACTAGTCCTATGATTTCACACTGATTGTGAAAGTTTAGTCAATCTTTCATCAACATACATACCGAATAAAAGTTTGGGATCGGTGAGATTTTTCTCCTGCTCACCAAGGCTGCATTTATTTGATCAAAAATGTAGTAAAAACAACAATATTGTGAAATATTATTACAATTTAAATTTGAATGTATTTTAAAAAGTAGTTTATTCCTGTGACGGCAAAGCTGAATTTTCAGCATCATCACTCCAGTCTTAAGTGTCACATGATTCTTGATCCCAGAAATCATTTTAATATGCTGATTTGATGCTCAAGAAACACTCTTATCGTTATTCATTTCTGAAAACAGTTGTGTTGCCTATATGTTGATGATGCTCTTTCTTCAAGAGTCTTTGATGAATAAAAAGTCAAAAGAACATAATTTATTTAAAATATGAATTTGTTTGTTGCAATGTAAAATTCTTTACTGTCACTTTTGATCAATTTAATGCAATTTCTTGCTGAAGAAAGCAATTCATTTAATAATAAAATTTGTTAAAATAAAAAACAAAAACCCTACTGATCCCAACCTTTTGAATGATAGTTCAAAATGGTAAAAAAAAAAAAAAAAAAAAAAAAAACCTTCCTTGACTCACAAATCCCTCTTATTTATCCCACTTATCACAATTCAGTCAAGTTCCACACCGTTTTTTTTTTTTTTTCATAGAATAAGCTGTTTACACAAAATGTGTCAAATTACAGATACAAAATATATATTGCTCTGTGCATGCTCAAAATTCAGTGTAAAGGTGCAATGCTACACAAAAGACCCTCATAGTTGTAATTGCTGACAGTCTGTGTAAAGACACCTAAATGCCACTCCGGAAGCGCTTCTGTGCCACCTTTGCATTGTACATTTGGCAATAGTTTGTGAACAGTATTTCATGCATATAAGGGTTCAGAATTTCCCTTTTGCCAGAGTTTTAAAACATAAAATATAATAATGTATCTGTGTGACTTCAGCTTTCATTGCATTTTTTATTTGTTACCACAGCACTTTATACTAACCCGCCTTGTGTGTACACCTGCTCTAGTCTATTCAACAGAGAGTGACCGCAGTGGACTGAAGTGTGCCTCTGTCCTCTGGACAGATGGAATAAATGCCTCCAGAGGCACTATCGTACAATCCGCATTGCTGGGTAGGGCAGCAAAGCGAAGCTTTTCTCGGAAGCTTATACAACAGATTCCCCTGGGTAATAGTACAGGATGGCAGATGGCCACTACCAATGCAGCTTGCAAGAAAACAGACTGAAGTGAAACCTTGGGAGGTTGTGTTGCTTCTCCTTGTGCACCAAAACAGCATTAAATCTGATTTTGTTTGCAGATGAACAGATTGGAGATTCCAAGATGCATCCCTTTAAAACAGTTCACTTTTATTGGAATGAAAAATGAAACTATTGGGGGATGAGCTCAAGAAATGACACAGTTTAACTTGCCCTGGAGCATAAGCATTTATCACTAAGCAACAGCTTCAACTCAAATATTGAATTTTTAACATGAATCATCACTTAAACATGTGTTTAATCTCAACCTGGCTGGAAACTCAATGAACACTCATAAATTAAGCAGTTATGTGGATCCACACAAATGAAACCTTGTGCTCGGTGATGTCTGTGACTGATGTACACGTCTTAAGGATCATTGTCCTTTTCCCACATTCATAAAGACCAAAGGATTTTTAGGGGCAATGACACAACACTCATGTTCCTATACATTTCTAAATTTAACAATAAAAAAACTTTTCAAATACATTTCAGACTTGAATATGACTACTTCTTTCAGACTATATGATGAACATGTTTTCAATTTCTGAAATTATTTCATTTTAAATTTTCATTTGGCATGACATTCACTTGCATGGATTTATTTATTCAGTTAAATGCATTTCATCCTTCAGATAAATTATCTCTTATATGATGAATATGCTTGACATTTCTGAATCAAATCAAACAGTTGTGTGGCTTGACGTAACTACATACTGAAAACAGGTTCAATAAAAGTGAGAAAATCATTAAAAAAAGTGGTGTTTGCCATAATATTTTTTCTTGCAATGTCATTTTATTTTTGAAAAAATTAAATGTTTCGTTATTAATAAAATATTGTTAATTTAAAAATGTGTGTATGCCATCCAAGCGACTGCCATAAGATAAATGGGAATGCTAATGTATAACTTTCACCAGAAGTTAAGGACTAACTTGAGTATAACCAACATGCCATTTTTTGACAAGAAAACTATAAAACAGGAAACGATATTACAGATGAATGCAGTGGTGTAGTCTACGTGATACGCAGGTATACGGCGTATACCCACTAGCAAAGGTCAAGGATTTCCTTATACCCACTTAAAAAAGCGTGAAGGTACGTAACAACATCTTTGTGACAAAACTTTCACTCGTTCATTCATAAATTCACCTCATCTGTGTTGTGATCGAAGCACTGACTTTACAAGAATTAAACTATATTATGTAAAAGAATTTATACAGTGAAGACTATGCAATGCTATTTTATATTTGATTATTCGGTTTCTGTACCTGGACACCTACAAACTTGAAAAAACTTAAACATTGGGTAAATAGCACAAATAAATATATAGAACAAACATATATTAAACTATTTAAAACAGGGCCCACAGGTACAACCTGCACCGGGACCCCGTAAACCCCAGCTATGGCCCTGGGAGCAGTGACAGATCAGTCAACTATCCCAAGCATCTTTCACACATGCAGTCAACAGTATGTTGACTTTCTCAGGCCAACATAACTAGCAAATAACTTCAGTAACATTAGTGTGCAGATCAATGAATGCAGGTGAAGGGGAGCAATAACACAGATACTGCGTATGTGTGTCTGTGTACAGCAGTTAAACTGAATACAATGTTGATATCTCCTTGTTTCAGATGGTAAGATAGATGATCCTGGCCAGCCTTGTGGACTGAAGGTCAGGCTAGGGGATTTAAAAACAGGCATTCTTAAATGTGCATTGAAAATTGCCAGCTGATAAAACCTGTGCAATGTCATTGGCTGTTTTGTGTCACATAAGCATCTTTCAGAATGCTGTCAGTTACATGTAGATGCATACTGTATACATTAGTGAGTGGTGCTTATGGGGTGTCACTTTGGGACAGATGAGGGAGGGAAAATCACAGTATGCGCACTACAAAAAACTAGACAACACCACTGGATGAATGTAATTTGGCACAACATCTCTGTCACGGTGCTGTGTTGTGGGAAGAACGCAGGAGACAGGAGATGCGGTACAAACGGTCTTTGTTGTAATAAATCCACTTCCAAATAAAACCAGACAGAAAACACAACCTAAAATGATGAGTGAACGGACAAAGACTCAGGGAGAACTCAGGACTTATTAACACATAGGATAGGGTAAAACAAAGAACAATGAGTCCAGAACCCTGACATTACCCCCCCTGGAGGCTGGTCCAGGATGGAGACACGGGAGGCCACCAGGGCGACGCAGGGAGCTCTGGCGGCCATGGCGGGTCCTGGGACTCGGCAGGCCCTGGCAGATCCTCCGTGGCCTTAGCTGTCTTGGCCACGAACATATGCCCCCCCCACAATTTTTTTTTGGGGAAAACTATGAAGCCTGGGGGCGCTCTGAAGGAGCGGGCACTTGAGGGCGCTGTCGAGGAGCGGGCACTGGAGCTGGGCTCTAACACATACCCTCATAAGCCACCAGTAATCCCAGGGGCACATGTGTGTCCACCGGCGGGCTTGACAGCGGAGAGGCTGGCAGCCTTGAATGAGCCGCGGAGGGCGGCCAGATTTTCCCGCAGACGGCGGCGGGCTTGATTTCCTCGCGGACGGCAGTCTTGCTTGAGCGCGAACAGCAGCGTGCATGACTTCAGAGCCGTGGGCTTGAATGAGCTGCGGATGGCGGCGGGCTTGAGGAAGTCGTAGACGGCGGCCTGGATTTCCCCACGAACGATCGGCTTGAATGAGCCGCGAACGGCAGCCTTGACTTCACCGCAGATGGCGGCCTTGATTTCCCCGCAGACAGCGGGCTGGATTTCCTTGCAGACGGTGGTGCTTGAATGAGCCGTGGACAGTGGGGCCGTCCGTGACTAATTCAAGGCTGCCTTTTGCGACGAATTCAAGGCTGCCGTCTTCGACGAATTCAAGGCCGTCATTCGCGGCTCATTCAAGCCCGCCATCCGTAGGGAAATCAAGGCTGTAGTCCGTGGCGAAGTCAAGGCTGCCGTTCACGGCCAACGCAAGCCCGCCGCCATCCGTGGCTCACTCAAGGCCGCCGTCCGCAGCTCATTCAACTCCTCGACAGGGCCCTCAAGTGCCTGCTCCTCGATAGCGCCCTCAAGTGCTCGCTCCTAGACAGCGCCCTCAAGTGCCCGCTCCACGACAGCGCCCTCAAGTGCTCGATCCTCGACAGCGCCCTCAAGTGCCCGCTCCTAGACAGCGCCCTCAAATGCCCGCTCCTCGACAGCGCCCTCAAGTGCCCTCAAGTTACCGCTCCTCCAGAGGGCCCTCAAGTGCCTGCTTCTCCTGGTCTCGTTCCAGTGCCCGCTCCTCCAGGGCCCGTTCCATTCCCTTCCCCAGTGCATATGTTATGCCGCGCCTATCGGGGAGGGGGGGGGGGGGGGGGGGGGGGGGAGGGGTTAATGTCAGGGTTCTGGACTCATTGGTCCTGGTCCTGAGTTCTCCCTGAGGCTTTGTCCATTCACTCATCCATTTACGTTGTGTTTCCTGTTTGTAGATTGATTTATTAAAACGAAGAAAAGTTACTTACCTCAAGTCTCCTCCGTCCTTCCCGCTACACAACACTGTGACAATCTCAGCTAGCAGGGAACATTCTCAGATATTTGGCTAACATTCTAGCAAGGTTCTCTCAAAGTTAGAAATAAGCATTCTTCCAGTAATGTTCATAGAATGATTGTTCGAAGTTATATGTTCTTTAATAACATTCTATATTATTTAAAAATCAATTTTTTTACTTTTTTCTGAAACATTTTAGTTGGACATTGGTTAAATTTTTTAAACATTAATACTTAAAATACTTTCAAAGGTAACTTTCCCATAATGTTTGCAAAATGGTAATATGGAACATCCACATAACCAATAATTTTTTTGCTGGATGTTTTGCATGTTAAGAGAACAGTCTTGAATAATGTTTTCATAACTTAACGGGAACTTTAGAAAAACATTCTTAATTTTTTTTTTATCTGCCCTACAACAACATATTCAGATCATCTGAGGTTTCTGCTACCCTAATATGTTAATAGCAGACCAGTAATGATAACCCCCCCCCCCCCCCCCCCCCCCCCCCAAAAAAAAAACATCTAGTGTACAACAACAACAAAATCTACCTGCTCAAATATTCACATCTGTCATGACTCAGGTAAAGCTAAAGATAAGCATTCAGCTAATGAAGCAATGGAGCATGTTGAGAACATTGGCTTAAAACAAGATAACAGTAAAGCGGTCTGATATGGATTTTGACCAGCTGGACTTCTTATTATTCTGTCATTTGTTTGGATGCTGGTCTCTGCAAAACACATCTTTGCATAATTTACTATGATATTTTCCCTAGACACTTATCAGTAGGTGGTCTGCGATGGCCTTATTATTATACTAATTACAGTTGCAAGCCTTCCCTGCTTAGTAAATTAGACTGTGCGACCACATTCACTCACACATCAGTGTTGTCCTTGAGAGCAGGGGAAATTTTTAAGTGGCTATGCATCCTTCAATAGTTCTCTTGTGGAGAAAATGTGTGTTTGTTGTGGCCTGAGAAGGAGACAGCAATTTGTTCCACAGAATCAATGTGCCAATAAGAGCTAAGGCACTGATCTAAAGCATGAATGAGACATTCAGTGCCATTAAAAATACATTAGGGGCAATCTGTGAACCAGCAGGGATTTGCTGGACTGTCTCTAGGCTGCCAATAAGAGCCAGCATAGTAGAGGTAGCAGAGCACTCAGTGTATGAAACTGAAAATCGATAATTGGCTCTGATATGAGTGACAATGACCATTCTTATCAGTTTTTTTGGCTTGGTGATCGGCAGATTGCCCTTTTCAGACTTACAGCGGTGATAGTGATAACAGTGCAATGTGTTTTCTAAAGTGATGTTTATTGCATACATCAAAAATGTTCCAAAGTGCTTCCTGCAGCGTAACCATGACAACATGGGGCGTACTTCCTGTAAGCTTTGCTGATCGCGATGAGTTTGAAATTGTTTGGTTGGTGGGTGTCATAAAGTTATAATCACCAACACAAAAGCAGCAGTCCATATTTTGCATTGAAACTCATATGAAAAATGATTTAGGATTTCCTTTGAAACTATTTTTATTTAGAAACATGAGGGAGAGTGTGAGAATTTTAGTTTGAGGGAACTATCGCTTTAAGTTACCAAATGCACATCTGCAATATCTTTAGCTTTTGAAAGTTTGATCAGTTTTACTCTCAAAATCACAGTATGGAAGTGGATGTCTGTTTGGGGTCAATGGCCCTTTATTGCCTATACAGTTTGTCCATCTGTGACATTTGATACACACTTAACTTTCAACACACGTTTGCCTCTATTATGGCTCTCAGACATTAAGAGGATGACTCAGCTAAATGAGAACAAGAGGCGACAGTATGCAGTGAAGCACATTAACAGACAGCAACGCAGTTTTGTGTGAAAAGATGTGTGAAGTGTGTATGCGCTATATGGAGTTTCTTGTTTTTCATTTATATTGCACTGGGAACATATTGTCAAAAGTAATTCTCTTCTTGTGTAAAACTTTACTAATTAGGAAAAACTACTGTAATGTGAAAATAAATAATTGGAAAAAGATTAAATATGTTTAACAAAGTATTGATCTATATACTGCATGCATTAAGAGAAACATTCTAAAATACATTGAATATTTTTAACAAAATTAGTAAAAAGATTTGTGCTGTGAACTGTTAAATTAATAACAATATAGCCTAATGTTTCCAAGATAATAATAAATTGTGTAAGACGTATGCAGCAAAGACTTCACACTAGCAGAGAGAAGATGATGGAGTTTCTGTGTTTCTGCTACTTAAAAAAGTTTTAATATCTTTTTGGAAATGAGCTGAGCTGTGATGTGTGAAATCTGGAGACAGATAATTGGATCAGCAGTCATCAGACTGACATAACGCTGTGTGATTTATCAGATCCCTCAAGAATACATATCTTTCGAGACGTGATATGACCCAAAGTAAAGAAACTGTAGAATAACTGGCAGCTGGAAAAGCAAAATGACACACTGCTAAATGCAGGATAGAGGCTGTGGCACATTTAAGGTGTTTCTGTCCAGTTGAGAGAAACAAATGAGATAAGGTCTGTAGTTTAAAACAGTGACAATAAATAAAAAGATCAATAATTATGAGGCCTTTCAAACCTTGGAAATAAAAAGATTAACCCTTATGGAACATAAATATGGTATATCCCGTGTGCTTTGTAAACAGTAGCTCTAATTGCAAAGTTAATATTATGTATAGAGTGCGTTGGTTTTAAGGAGCATCAACGGACATTGTAAAACCACTGGAATAATTTGTTCTGAGGTTTATGCATTTTTGATGGGCACAGAAGAAGTTTAATTTCAGTTCTATTATTTAAGATAGCATTAATGAAATACTGGGAACTGAATCATTTTACTAATAAACCCATAGACACTCATAGCTATAAATAAAAAAATTATGCAAGCTAAAAATAATTGCCAAAATTCTCCAGATTCAGGTCAATCGAGTATTAAAAATGTTTTCAAACCACCAAACCAAATCACTTCTTATTTGAATTTAGGGCTAAAATTTAAAAAGGGAATAAATATTTAAATGATATGCAATATGATGATGCCCCTAGGTGACGTCAGCCAATAGTGAGCTAAACTAACCATCAAATGAACCAATGTGACTGGCAGGTATTAACCAATGGCACTGCAAGCTAGATTTGAAGTTTGTATATTATGCACTTTTCTGTATGAGTGATTTGACACTTCTTTGGGGAATGAACATATTTTGTTGAGAACTAAAAAGGGAGTTTTGATTGCTCAGACTGTCGTGTATTTCTGCTGCCTTGTGGCATAATTTCAGTACATTGCCTTTTGACTGCCCAGAGGTGGCAAAATTTGCATAGCTTCATAAATTTGGACCCTGCTCATCCTCTGAGTTAGGAAGAGCCCGAAGGGTAATGTCTCGACCGGAGTGAAGAGCACCTCAAGCATATAGCCAAAACTCAAGACATGAAGCACTGAGTGACAGTGCTTATAAATCGCCCACTCGCTTGACCAATGCTAGAGCTGTAAAGAAGGGCCATCTTAAGTGACAGGGGCCACAATTCGGCTGACTGAAGTGGCTCAAAGTTGATGCCAGATCCTGTCTCTCACTTGAGAGAGGAGGTCCTTCCTCAGTGCAATTGGCCAAGGAGCTGCCAGCTGGATCAACTCGGGGAACCATGTCTGATTTCTCCAGATTTCTCAGCGTGAGCACTGCCCGGGCAAGCTGTGCACTCACCATGCCCATCTGAGTCAGGCAGGGGTTCCCTGTATGAGCCACACTTGTGGCGCAACATTTGAAACAACATCGCACAGAAATTTGCTCAGGAAATGCCCTTCTTAAAGGTCGCCAGATGGCCGCATGGGAAGCGCTGAGAGAGGTGATCTTCTGTTGCCGGGGCTCTTCTACAGAGAGTAGGCTTCGACCTTCTTGCTGCTGCTGCTTCTTCAGAGTCCAGCGAGGAGATGATCTTCACACTGAAGGAGAAAATTCTGATGAAATGGTGCTCAAAGCCGACAATATATAGCAGTCTGTCCCACTTTGGTGGGCTGAAGCGGCATTTGTTCGTGCAGCTTCACGATCATGAACAAATCAGGCTTCAGTATTCAGAGTAAACAGGAGTTTCCCCATAGCATGCTACACAATGGGAGAAATCATTCAAAAGGGAACTTCCATTTAAAAAAGGTATCGCTCAAAATAAATATGCATGTGGATATTGAAAAAAGAAAAAACCCTAATTAATGCAGCCTCCTCATCTACATGATCCTGTATAAAAGGACATGCCATATTTGTCCCTTTGATGGTGTATGATGAAAATATGCACAACGGATGAATGCACCTGCACTGGGGGGGGGGGGGGGGGGGGTCATCTAATGATGATAGAAAGATCATTACAGACATATCATTAAGCCCCTTTGAAACGATACATTTTGAAAACATACTTTTAAAGGAAAACTGGGCAGAAAATTAATGAACTTTCGCCACCTGCTGGGCATGTTGTGCAGTCAAACATCAATCACCACCTCACTAATAATGACTAATAATGTAAATACCTTTTAGGCTTTGGAACGGGCTGTGGAGAATTTTAAAGAGAGATTCACCTTTATCAAACTAATTTATTCTAAACATAATGCAGTCAATATACATAAATAAATTGGCATCTGACATGTTTTTATTGTAATAATTCACCTGTCACTTTTAGTCTTCCTTTTGCCTTGAAGTTTCAGTGAAAACCTGAATTCAATGTACCATTGTCTTTGATCGTTGCCTCTTTTGCACTGACAGCAGCACTTGACTTGAATTGAGCAATTTATGCTAAACCAGAGGATCCATGTTAAGCAGCATTGTGTTCCAATGAGTATCTTGTGCATTCAAGGACCTTTAAAGGACTTCACATGATAATGATTATGTGTTTGATGTGTGACTTAGAAATAGTATAATTATTTTTTTGTATTATTATTTAAAAACTTTCATGTTTTTTTTCTAGAAATAAAATTGCCAATCTGGCCAGTGTGGTCTCAGACTGTATTTGTCAGCCGTCTACATCCGCTAGGGGGCAGCAGCACGAATCCCACGGAGATTCTCTTCTTCTCTGTTTATCATCATCCTTCACTTCCTCTACGAAATCATGGCGGTCCACGGCCCGTTCGTGAAAATCCACCCGGTGGTTCTGGCATCGATTGTGGACTCATACGAGCGCAGAAATGAGGGAGCGAGTCGCGTGATAGGAACATTATTAGGTGGGTCTTTTATTTTCTCTGAGTGAAGTCCGAGACAGTCTCGTTTCTTGAAGACAACAGAAGCCTCGTTTTGTCTTACGAAGCATGTGTTGTAGTCGAGCAGCATGGCTGAAGAGGACGAGAAAGCGCATCCGCACTAAATTTAAAGAGCATCACTTAACTGTTTTAATTTGTGTGTCACACAGGAACAACAGACAAGCATTCAGTTGAAGTCACCAACTGCTTCTCTGTTCCTCACAATGAGTCTGAAGATGAGGTGAGACCAGCATCAGCTCATTTACCCGTTAAAGTACTATGATATATTGGTGGTATACCATGTTATCTGTGGTATGTGCCGTTTACCTGAATGATTACCTTATACTTACTAAACATGTGCTATCACTAAACATGTAACGTTACTATCAAATTATTGCATGTACTTTGGAGTTCCACCGTGTAAATATCACAGTACATTAACTTAAAAAACGTCCTTTAAAGACAAAGTGAACAAAACACAAAAGTGACCTCATCCTTGTTTACAATGTTTATATCATAGGTGGCTGTTGACATGGAGTTCGCCAAGAACATGTATGAGCTTCATAAGAAGGTTTCGCCAAGCGAAGTCATTATTGGATGGTATGTGGCCACTCGTGCTGAGGAATTCAATCAATTTAGTTTGTTTTAGGGTGAATTCACACCTGCCTTGTTTGGTTCGACTGAATCGAACTCAAGTTCGTTTCCCCGATTGGTGCGGATCTTTTGGGCAGGTGTGAATACAGCAATCGCACTCTGGTGCGGACCAAACAACTACCGAGACCCAGGTGAAGAGGTGGTCTGGGTCCGCTTCCAAATAAACTCTGGTACGGTTGAATGGATGAACCAATGAATGGATGAACTTAAGCACACCTGTGGTTTTGTTTACAGTTTCTGGTTCACTTGCAAAAAGGGCAGTATGAAAGCGAACTGCACAAAAAAAATCAACATTGTATTTGGACCAAAGCAAGTGAACTAGCGGACTTTCCTGGTGTGAATACACCCTTAGATTGAATTCACAGCATAGATAATATAGTGAATTAAAACCATAAAATACATTATTGTTACTCAAAATAAACCTTAACTGAAATAAAAATTATTTCAGACAGTTTTCAAGTGAATGTTTTCATTTCATAGAACTTGATGTACTAACATAACTCAAACTGAAATATGAATAAAAAGAATATAAACGTAAAGAATTAATAGAATTGACAAAAATAAACTGAATCTAAAATAAAAACAAATTCAAAATATTTATCAAAACTGCAATAATGTCTCAATGATACTAAAATAACACTTTAACAGTAGAAAGGCTTTAAGTATTTTGCCGGTCATTATGGTGATACAGTAATTTTAAATACCCAAAATTTTAAATGTACTCACCCTCAGCAGGCCATCCAAGATGTAGATGAGTTTTTCTTTTTTTAGATTATATTATGTTAGTTGCTCACCAAAGGATCCTCTGCAGTGAATGGGTGCCGTAAGAATGAAAGTCTTCACAAACATCACAATAAACCTCTCCAGCCCATCAATTAACATCTTGTGAAGTGAAAAGCTGTGTGTTTGTAATAAATCCATCATGAAGGCATTTTATCTTAAAATAGTTGCTTCCAATTAATATAAAGTAATTTCTTTGTATTACTGTTTTTGCTTATGTAAAGACAAATATGCATGGATCAAGGGAAACAAATATTTTGATTTTGTTTCTTACAAAGAAGAAACTTTCCACTTCGCAAGATTTTAATTGATGGACTAGAGTCGTGTGAATTATTTGGATGTTAATATCGGTGTTTAGACTCTCATTCTGACGGCACCCATTCACTGCAGAAAGTGATTTAATGCTAATTTTCACCAAATCTGTTCCAATGAAGAAACAAACTTATCTACATCTTGGATGGTCTGAAAGTGAATACATTAAAATTTTTGGCAGACAAATTTTTTTAAAATGCAAACATAACGAGCACAATCTGTTGTTTTGCAGGTATGCCACAGGATATGACATCACAGAGCACTCCGTTCTGATCCACGAGTACTACAGCCGAGAGGCGCCGAACCCCATTCACCTGACTGTGGACACGGCACTGCAGAGCAACAAAATGAACATCCGTGCCTATGTCAGGTAAAGTCATCTAGACAAAGGTCGATTATTTCTTGCTGCTGATCTGCTCTCCTCTGCCGCACTAGAAGTGTTTATTTGTTGTTTGTGTTGTTAGTTCCCAGATGGGCGTTCCGGGCAAGACGGTTGGTGTCATGTTCACCCCATTGACAATCAAGAACGTTTACTACGACACAGAGCGCATTGGAGGTCAGACTTTTTTCTAAACATTATTCATTGGAAATTGAATGGCATTACTGGTTTACAAAATATTTTGGATTGGAATGTTATTACAGTTGCATATTTTAAGAATAGCATATTTTATTTTGAGCACATTCTTATAATGAATTGATCACCTCTTTCTGTAGTTGAACTTCTACACAGGACTCGTGAATCTCCCAGTCGTACCAATGGACTGACCACAGACCTGGCCCAGGTAGCCAGTGCAGCAGGACGCGTGCAAGAAATGCTGTCCACAGTGCTCACATATATAGAAGATGTACTGGTGAGTGTCTCTTTGGGACATAATGTTAATTCATTTTGGTGACCTATTTGGTTTCAGAGGTAATTTATCCAAAGAGGGATTTTTTTTCATACTTTATTAACTGCTTTGCTGCACAGAAGACTTTCCGTCTTTTATTTTTTTTAAGTTATAAATTATATTATAAAAAACAAGTGTATGAATAATATGTGTGGGTTTGTTTGTTTGTGTGTATGTATTTTATATATATATATATATATATATATATATATATATATATATATATATATATATATATATATATATATATATATATATAAAAATAGCTTTAATTTGACCTAATTTCTAAATGATTCCTAAACTACTCGTGCGAAGCAGTTCAAAGAATCAGTCTCTCTAAACCCCTCCTTTCCGTGAGCCCTCGCTGCTGTGATTGGTCAGATGGCACAGCTCTTTGTGTGTACAGCGCGAATGACAGCCATGGGCGGACATTATGCAAATGTGTTACTTCGTGACGTACAGCCGTAACAGACTAAGATTCTAATTCCTAACGACTCGTTTAGTTGATTGCGAGCCGACTCTTTCTTTTGATCGACAATAACTTTATATATCGTGCACTTTCGGCTTCACAACTTACAGAAAATGTCATGTTCACATACTGCTACATGACACACTGCATGAAAGGTAATATTCGAAAAGGCATAATAATATAGGGGCACTTTAAAAATTAAGTTATTATATAGAAAATACAAGAATAATCAACACTTGTCTTGTAGGGTGATCTCACAAGATCCATTTTTGTTTAATGACTGAAATATTTTTTTCCTAGTCTGGTAAAGTGACTGCAGATAACAGTGTTGGTCGTTTCCTGATGGATCTTGTGAGCAAAGTGCCCAAGATCACAGCAGAAGACTTTGAGAGCATGCTGAACTCCAACATTAATGTAAGTGACATTCCGTGCAATTTGATATACTACGTTTTACATGCTTTCAGGGTTCCAGAGTTTTACATCAAAGTTTTGTTTTCTATTTCTGAAAACATGAAAGTTTTTAGAATGAAAGTGAGGTAGCTGAATGTTTTTTTTTTTCTTCTGTTCAATATTTCAGTGGCTAGTTATTGCTCATATGTTGAATAAAACATGTTAGCCATTGTGAGTGAATTGACTTCTTTTCAATGAATTGGTGAAACTAGTGTTATGTACTAAAATTATCTTTAATGGTACCGTAGCCAGTGTTCCTGAATCAAAAATTATTTATAAAAAATTTTATCCAAGAAATCACAAAAAACTAAAATGCTAAGACCGTAGGAACCCTGTAATGTGTCTCAGATTGAATTCTAGCTGTGTTCTGGTGTTTCTGAAGTGCTCATACTCTTGTTTCTTTGCAGGATCTGTTGATGGTGACCTACCTGGCAAATCTCACTCAAGCTCAGATCGCGCTTAATGAGAAGATAGTTGTTCTGTGAAAAGAAATTAAATAAATGTTTGTCATTCCAACAATCTGTGTGATTTATTTGATTTTAAACCGTGTGCTTGGATATCTGAGAGCTTGTGAGAACATTCCTTTAAACAAACAAACAAAAAAAGAGGTGCTCGAAAGTTTCTGCTAGATTTTTAATTATATCATGTTTTACACGAAGTATTATCGGACACCAGACAAGCAGGTGGTCAGGAGGAGGACTGGACCGACGAGATGCGTAAAGCTCGTCCTTTTATGACGTCATCAGGAAGACCGCAGATGGAAAGATGGCTGCGTTTCGCTGTCGGCGAGATCCGTGCGGCTTTATTTGTCTCATTTTAACTTATTTCAGCGTCTTTTACGCCGACTATGTTGTGATTCAGTATGTCCTGATCCCCGCGTATTCTGGAAGGTGAGTGCCGTATGAACGAAGCTTTAAGCAGCCAGCGTTTGGTTCACGTAACCGCACCACTGTTCCTTTTTCGAATCCTCCATAAGCAACAGCCGTTCAAAAGCAGACAGCGTTCCGAATGTTATCAGCGTTCTGATTTGTTTTCCCGCGAGCTGTGTTTACGGTGCGTTTAAACTGTTTGCAACTAGTACCAGCATCCCTCTGCGGTAGAACAGCGTTCATTCAGCGTGTGTTTACTACACTTTCAGTCTGTTACACTGGTCTAAGGTTTCAGTGCATCTCACATGATTTTTTTTTTTTTTTGACGTGTAAGTTACTGTGTTATTGTTTGAAGTACTGAAGGTCTCCAGTCAGTAAATGTGTTTATATCATTCCATTCTCCATGAAAGTAACATGTTTCTTTGGACATTAGCTTTTAAAATAGCAACCTCTTATATATTGAACAGGCACTAGTTTTTATGAAAAGAAAAAAATATATATATATCTTTTATAACCAGTATGGTAACTCTTGGGGTTTATTTGTCATTTTCCTTAATTTAAGTCCTGTTAAGTAGCTGAAGAATACATATGCGATATGCAAAATATAATGTTTATCTATTTTCTCTGTGTTTAGTGTATGGTGCACTCTCCATGGATCTGTGTTTAATATTATTTTATTACTGTTGCTGGCGTGCCATTCAAAAGCAGTGTTCTCTGATCCTGGTGAGTGCTCTTATTTAATGGCTCAATGTCGTTTTCTCTGGGTTTCATATTGTAGACTGTGTTTTAACCCTATGAAGTCTACTGTATCATATTTGATATATGACTTTTCAAATCCTATAAATTATCAGCATGATTAAAACTTAACAAAAACACCTTCTGTCCTCTGCTTGATAGTTTATACTTTTTGGAAGTAAATGGCTTTTTAGTAATTGTCCACCTTCACATGTCTTGCTGCAAAATACTTAATTTTATAAAGTTAAAGAATACTTTTATATTGTATGAAATCATGTTAAAATGCAAGTATTAAATATCATACAATAGGCTTTTGAGGAATGTTGCATTGCTTTGCATTATATGTTTTGCCCCCTACAATAAAAACTACAGAGCTTTGATCATAAAATAAATCATACTAAGATTATTGGGAGATATAGCCTAAAGTGACAACTCATATGCATTTTATGTAAGTTGGACTGTTATGTTATGTATGAGCTTTATACTCTCACTATATGGACCATAATTTCCTGGAATTAAATGATACAAACATAACACATATATGCAAACTTTTATATTTTATGTTAGAATTTGTCTTGCTTAATGAACTGATCCAAAAAATGTGATTTCTCTGACTATCATTTCACATGTCATGCTTAACAGGGTCAAAAATGCTATCAATGTAAATTTGCACCATTTATTAATACAGGTATGGTTCCTCTACCTGAGACAGCCATTGACTTCTCAGACTTGAGGTCCCAGTCCAACCGTCTGAGTGACAGAGTGAGTGTTGCTGGTCCGTGTACTCCTGTAACAGTGCTTATATTGTAGTTATGTTGATTTAATAGTGGTTCACATAGTGTGTATATTCTATTTACTGGCTTTGGATCTTATTTCACAGTGCATTTGCTCTCTGACATGCCTTTAATCTTTGTGTTGCTCTCATCAGGGCTGTGAGGGCTGGACAGTGTGCAGTCGCTGTGAGACGTATCGGCCTCCTCGAGCCCATCACTGCAGAGTTTGTCAGCGCTGCATTAGGAGAATGGACCATCACTGCCCATGGTGAAGCTCTCATCATTTTCCATTAGCCAATGTTGTCAAATTGAATATATTTTCATGTAACTGGGTGTATTTAAAGTAAAATAAGAGTTTGCAATATAATTTTTGTTTCTGATAAATGTGTTTGCATATGCGTTTGCTCTGTTACAGGATCAATAACTGTGTTGGAGAACTCAATCAGAAATACTTCATTCAGTTCCTCTTCTACACAGGTATGTTTTAAAAGGATAGTTCATCCAACAAAGCCACTCCAAACTTGTATACCTTTTTGTTCTTCTTTTGTGGAACACAAGAGGTGATATTTTGAAGAATATTAGTTACCAAATAGTTTCAGGGTTCCCTTTTACTTCTATTGTATTTTTCTCCTTACTATGGAAGTCAATAGGACACAAAACTGTTTGGAACAACATGAAATGATGATAGAATTTTCATGTTTGGGTTCACTTTCCCTTAAAGAATACATGAAAAGAAATTCAGTGTTGGATTTCATGGTTTCCATTCCTGTCCTCTAAGGCTATATTGTTTGTGTATGAAATTGTAGGCATGGCCAGCTTATATTCCATGGCGCTGGTGGTGTCAGCATGGGTGTGGAGAATAAGGAGCGAAAGAGAGGGAGAGGGAGATGGAGATAAAGAAGGGGAAGAAGCTCCCAGCAAACATCTCATCGTGTAAGTCACCAATACCTGTGAAGGTCCTGTATATTTTCGTATAAATTATATAACGATTATCAATATTGTTTAAGATTAATTTTCTTTTTGTAGCTTTTCACTTCTCTCACACTGTTCTTGGTCACTTGTTCTACAGGGCACATTATATCATTTTACTTGTGGAGTCGATACTTTTTGGAGTTTTTGTCTTGGTGATATTTTATGACCAGGTATGCTTCAACATTATATAGTTCGTAATTTTGGACCATATGTTAATATTATAATAAACAGCAATACCATAATTGTAATATTTCATATTGAATTGCTACTGCTTGTCATTTTGCATTTATCTGAATCATTTAATTAATTTCAACATCTTTTGCCACCTTTACATTGCAGATGATGTGTTGTGCGTGGATCCTCATTCACAGCTGATAGAATGAATACCTTGATTAATGAAAAGTGTCTTTTTTTAAATTAAAGTCTAAACTTAATCATGCATAAAACTTTTAACACTATTTTTTTTTAGCTCTCTAAACTAGTGGTCGACCGATATATCACCAAGGCCAATATATCGGCCGATATTTGTCATTTTTCAAATATCGGCATCGGCCGATAAGTTTTTCTGTTTTGCCGATGTGTTCGAGGAGGGACTTTTATTTTGTCGGTGCGGCTGACTTTTTAATGCAAAGTGTCTATTTTTAAACTAAAGTCTAAACTTAATCATGCATAAAACTTTAACACTATTCTTTTTTGCCTCTGTAGTCTAAACACTAGTATTTTCTTCAGAAAATGCTAATCTTATTTATGTAATTAATTGTTGAAATGTTAACGTTTTTTGCATGCTTTGATCTGTCATCTCCTGTCTCTCTGTTGTTTTTGTCCCAAGCTGGTGTCCATTATAACAGATGAGACACCCATTGAACAGATGAGGAACAGACTAATGAAAGATAAACCCAACAACACTCACCCATCACAAATTACACACACAAGAAAGCCCAAAATTGCATTGCTGAGGGAGGTTTTTGGACGTGGTGAGTTTAATGCTGTTTATTTACGGTGTCTATTTTGATCCTGCAAGACTGTTGTTAGAATTGCATCACTAGCACAGTTACAAATCCAAAGCATTGAGAAATAATGTTTTACATTATTTAAAACAAAACAAAAATGTGTATTTTTTAAGTGTTTTCAAAGTCTCTTATATTCACCAAGGCTGCATTTATTTGAGGAAGTCAGTAATTTTGTGAAATATTACTATCATTTAAAATAACTGTTTTATATTTTAAGGTGTAATTTATTCCTGTGATGCAAAGCTGAATTTTCAGCATCATTTTCAGAATTCTTTGTCACATGATTCATCAGAAATCATTCTAATATGCTGATTTGCTGCTCAAGAAACAATTTTCATTCATATCAATGTTGAACACATTTCTGCTAATTAATATTATTGTGGAAAATACTTTTTTTCATGATTCTTTGGTGAATAGAAAGCTCAAAATAACAATTTAATTGAAATAGAAATCTTTTGTAACATTATAAATGTTTTTACTGTCACTTTTGATCAATTTAGTGCATTCTTAATGTAAAGAGTAATTGTTTTTCCGTTTGTATTACTCTCATATTTACAGGTTCAATAATATGTTGGTTGTTCCCACTCCATTCCTCCCCTCCTTCTGTTGGCGGCATCAGTTATTCAGCACTTCCTGATTACGATGTTTAACACTAACCAGTTTTCCATCGGTTCCTTTGAACATTTCATCAGTATCGCATCATGTGTAGGACACTGTGAATATTATGTTACTGAGGTGCAAATTTCAGCTATGATGAAGGAAGAGTGCTGCTGTGTGAGTGTGACTTCTGCTTGCTGATTCTCACACACACACAGATACAATTACAAGGTACTTCCTCTACAAACCTGGATCTTTTTCCTTTCTCTGTTCATCTAAATAATTTCTCTTCATATAACCCAGGACATTTATTGGTTTTTAAATTTTTTATATAATATTAATTATAAGGATTAGTCCATTTTCTCTCATTAGTATCTTGTTTGAAGTTACTAAAGCAGTATCTTAACCTGTAACCAGTATATATTTTGTTACATAACCACTGATTGGCTTTAAGGGACATGAGGACACACTCGAAAGGTCAGCTGTGTTGACTTTATTTCAGGTAAATGCAATAGGATGCACCATCATTCATTTCCTTATTATTGTGTGTGTGTTTGGATACATGGACTGTACTCCAGTTTACATAAGGATTGTAAATAAAGATGTATTTTATAACTTTAATTTCTGACAAAAGTGTTGCTGCATTTTCAGGGTACTGACTAATTTTGTTGAAGTGCTTGGTTTCGTTTTGTTTGAAATGTTAATGTTTTTTACTGTTTTATGGACAGCTTGAGGGATGTGTGTACATAACAGATGAACATGTATATTGATAATGTTTACATTGATATTTATTGTAATTTATCTGTGGATTTTTGTCTTAATGCTGCTCTGACTTATGTGAAGTAAAAGACGTCTTTTCATATTCTGGCTTTTTTGCTTAAAAATTAGAAATTTGAGTGGAAATAAACCAGTAGTGGTAAATATAGTCTACATTTCTTTCTAAGATTCTATCTATCTTATCTGTCTGTCTGTCTCTCTGTCTGTCAACACATGCACACATCATATATATATATATATATATATATATATATATATATATGATTGTGTGTCATTTGTATTTGTTATAATAATTAAATAACGTGACTAATAGGATTTAATTTTGCCCAAAATGTATAACATTCTCTAAAACAGGCAGCTTTTATTAATGCGTGTATAAGGAGTAGTGAACATTAATATTTCACTGGATGCACAGCACACTTAAATGAGTAAGAGCTAATTAAAAGGGGATCATATTAATTTTTCAATCCTTCTAAACTCGTCGCTTATTGGCCCAATCCAATCACGTGTTTGTGTTGTTATTTTTGTTATCGACTTCCTGGTAGCAAAAAAAAATCATGTGACGCTTCCTGGAGCTTTACTTTCACGCATCACTTTTGCTCTCCGCAACAACATTTACAGCAGCAAAGTCTAAATCCACCGCGGGATTTTGCGCTCGTTTACGGCATGGCTGACGGTGAGCGATCGCCTTTGCTGTCGGACAGTCGCGATGGAATGAACGGGCTCTCACCGGGAGATGAGACCTACCGACCTCCGAGCAAACCACAGAGTGAGTCAAAACTGACCCGGATTGACAGAGAGCTTTTGGAGCTGTCTACCTCCACAGCACTTTTGGGCATCCTAGACGAATTCGAACGTTTCGTTTCAGTTCGATTGGAGCGTTCGAACTCGCCTGAGATGCCCACGCTCACATTCTGACTAGCTAGGCTTTTATTATTTATTACTTTTGTTTTGATTTATTTAGAGCACAGTGTGTGTATATTTTGACCATGTGATTTAACGTAATCTGCAGATCCTGAGCACCCTACAAATCGATTAGTGGCAGATTAGACAGTGCACCTGAATCACATGACTCTTAAGTAATCATGATTTTTGTCCTCACACTTATCAGTTTAAGTACTATTGACTCTGGATCAGACTGAGCAATAATACAAGTTAAAATTATTGACCATTTGTAAAAATGTTGAGTAGCTAACTATCTACACTCAATATTGCTGTGGGTAACAAATCCATTTTCTTCGCTTTGCTAAAACTGCATACAAATGGCAATTAAATTAATTAATTAAATATTAATAGCATGGTTAGACATGAAGGGATAATGTTAGGTTAGGGTTTTTATTGATGTTGAATATTTTTTATATATTTATTTACTTATTATTTTGATGTGTTTGTTTGCATAATATTTTTGTAATGTTTATTTTGATAATATTTTTTTTGTATTGTCAATTGTAGAAATATCTTTCTTAGTACTGTACTTATGTATAATTATAATTTATATACACTGAATTTATAATTTAAGTAAAAAGTTTGGAGGCCATATTTGTTAGATGTTAGTGTAAATCTATTAGCGTGTGTAGTCATTGTTGTGTAAAAAAAAAACAATTGTGTAAATAAAAGGTTTTAAAGCATTGTTTTTACCCGTTTGCATGGAATGCTGATTCTTCCATGAAATAAAAAGTAAATAAGGCGAATTTTTTTTTGTGTGTATATATATATATATATATATATATATATGTATATGTGTATGTGTGTTTTCTTACAACATTTTATCTTTCATCTTACAAATCTGACTCTTTTTCTCACAATTGTGAGTTCGGAATTGTAAAAAAAAAGACTGGCGGAAACGTGCTTTCGTACTTTGCATTTTGATATTGGTTAAAAAAGTGCCTCTGTTTCAGAGCAAATATATATATAAAAAAAAAATTATCAATTAATTAATTTTAATTTCGTTTCACTGTTACAGGCAACCTACAAATATTTATTTAAATAATATTATTAGTAATGAGTTCTATGTGATGCAAAAAAAAAAAAGTTAGTCTTAACCTTAAATACATTTTTTGGATATTGCATGCCATCGACGCATAATAATATTGGAAAGGAAACCTTCTCCAGTTCTTTATATTTCATTTGCATGTCAGTTATTAAATGTAGTACAATCATCCTTTTTTTCCCTCTCTTTCTCTCTCTGCCGTCGCCTCCTTACATCATCTTTCCTGCTCTCTCTTCATCCCAGATTTCCCAGCATTCCCGTCAGCTCCTCCCGTGTTGATGCTGGGAGAGGCTCCTCCACCGTACTCCCCGCTGGGCTCTCCGGAGAGTGGCAGTGCTCCTGTCATCAGCTGTAGAGTGTGCCAGTCGCTTATTAGCGTGGAGGGCAAAACCCACCAGCATGTGGTCAAATGCGGTGTCTGTAATGAGGCTACAGTGAGTTAACAAGCACGTTCATCTAGGATTCCAGTCAGCAGACATGCCTATTATTATGTGAAATATTTGTTTGCAAATTGTACTAGATTTAAAATTTAAAGTTCAGACTGTGACATCACTTCCTGTTTTATCTAGCCCATAAAGAATGCTCCAGCAGGAAAGAAGTATGTGAGGTGTCCGTGTAATTGTCTTCTCATCTGCAAAGTCACCTCACAGAGGATTGCCTGCCCTCGACCTTACTGGTGAGAGACAATACCATCCTTCATGAGCCTTACAACAAAGCATTAGGTTAGGAACACACCATGGAACATGCTATCAGATATATACTATGAAGCTATTACCACACAACTGTTCAAAAGTGTGTGGTCAGTATATAAAAACTCTTTCAAATAAATGCTGTACTTTTAAACTTTTTCTTCATCAAAGAATCCTGAAAAATGCATCTAGGTTATAGAAATGCATTGATGATAATAAGACTTGAGCACCAAATCAGAATATTACCAGTTATGTAAACCGGTTATAAACGGTTATTTTGAATAGTAATAATGGATGCAGTTCAGCTTTGCCATCACAGAAATGAATGAAAATGTCCAAATAGATTATGTTGCTGATTTTGCTGTATTTGTGATCAAATAAATACATTTGATTGACATTGAAACACAAGATTTCTTTCAAAAATGTAAAAAAACAAAAATGTTTATCACCACAGAAGTTTTGAACAGTAGCGTATATTCAAAATGTTTTTTTTTTTTTAATTAGTGGACTTTAGTAGATAAGTCGGGAAATAATTTTAAAGATATTAAAAGATTTTAATGATATTAAAGATTTATGAAACAATGTAATTAGATATGATTGGATGGCGAGAGGTTGTTGTGCAATGATGTTGATAGTGTTTAATTATGAGTTTCCAGAAATTATTTTATTTAATGTTTTTGTGTTTTTTTTTTTTATGGGGATCAGTAAGCGAATTATCAATTTAGGTCCAGTTCATCCTGGTGCCGGTAGTCCGAATCCTCAGCCTAGTGGAGCCAGAGTTTCCTGTGGCCACTGCGGAAACACTTTTCTAGTAAGAAATTTTCATATTCATGCACCTATTTTAAAGCTCTTTATCATTTAATTTGCCCTAATAATAACCTTAATATAACCGCGACTCAATGTCTATCTGTTGTTGATTTAGTGGACAGAATTTACAGATCGGACACTGGCTCGTTGTCCACACTGCAGAAAAGTGTATGTTAAATATTATCCATTGACCTTCCTCTATTTAGTACCAACCGTTACATTCACTGCAAATATAATAATAGCATGTAATCCCATTCTTTTCATCCATATAGCTCATCGATTGGCCAGAGGTACCCTAGAAAGCGGAGTTTGATATGTTTCCTGGTGTGCTTGATCTTCATGATAACGACTGCAGGATTGATTGTAAGAATAAAAGCATTTTATAGTTCATTATTTCAAAATGCATCATCGTTTTAGAATACCAGGAATCTTCTTTTCTCTCTTTGTAGGCTGGCACGTGGTGGAGGGCACACACATATAAGGGAATTTATGCCTCCTGGGTATTTTTCATTCTCCTGGTGCTGATCACTTTGGTCAGAGCTCTACACTGGGCCTGCATGAAAATTAGTGAACCGCTGCACAACTACTCATCATAGGAGTGATGAATGTGGAGGAGGAGGAGGTAGAAATGAAGTGTAAGAGCCAAGAACAAGGAGAAAACAGAGCAAAAAGATATTAATAAAGTGATGCTCTGTCAGGAAAATATCTAAGTCATATTTCACCCCAAAGCCAATGCAAAAAAGTTCAATTTCACAAAAAAATTATAGTTATTCTGAATAATAATATCATTTTGATTTGGAGGCGAAATGTGAATACTTTTCACCCAAATATTTGTTTTTTCCCCTTTTTTTATTTTAAAGTGCTGTGCTTTTGAACCCAGCTCTTCTCTGAACTGATTTCAAATCCAATTTGCCCACATTCCTAATGGGAATCTGCTTACTAAACGCTGCAGAATTAGAAAAAGCATAGAAAAACAAATACCTCAGCCTTGTCAGTAGGATAATAACTTCTAGTTTAGTTGCACAATCAGTAACTGCTGAAACAGGGTATTTTTGCTCCATGAACTGACTCTGACATTACTGTGACGTCACACAAATATATTGAAACTTTACAGTTAGAATGAGAGATTGTGTTCGTGCCTCATGTGACAATGTGCTCTGTTGTTATAACTTATAAAGCATTTTTTTCATATATGAAGGAACTGCAACTTTTAGCTTTATTGAAAATTTTACCCTGACATGGCACATCAAATAAAGCGTATGAGCAAGAAAAAGGAAATGAAAACACACTGAAATATTTGGAAGGCTTAGAAAAGCAAAACTTTTTTTAGACAGTGCATTTAGTGCATGTCACCTATTATTGGAATGTACCATAGATTGAATCATAGGCAAAGATGAATTGATTATTCTTTCAGTGTAGTTTATTGCTTTTCTGTAGATGTTATTCAGTGGACCTGTAGGGGTTTCTTCTCTTCTGTGGCCCAGGTTTAGACTCAGCCTTTACCTTCCTTCTTCCTTCTACAGCATTCAGCATGTCTGTGTCTCTGCACCCTCAAATTCAGGCACCCAATTATGCTTTGCTTACTAACTATGCTCAAATATCCAACACAATGCAATATTACAGATAATTTTGAGAGTTCTAATGATCCTTGTTACTTTTGTTGATGCACTTTTAAAATCAGGCATTGCTGCTCATAATTTGTACCTGTCTGTGGTTATATAGGTATATAGCTGCATTAAAATCATCTCCCTTTTATGTTATGAAGACCTTCAACATTGCCTAGTAAAGTAGTATGGGAAGATAATTTTTCTTTTCTCTCTTTGGCACAATCTGCACATAAAAGCTGTCAAATGCTAGTGACTGTAAATACTCAAAGAAAATTGCTGTGATTAACTTAATATCTACATTGTCTGAAGAAATTATGCAAAAATTGGACAACACTTTGTCAACTTCATACCTTATCTAGCTGTAAAAAAACACAATAGTACTTTAGAGTTGTAATAGGCCTATATTATGTACCCTACTAGAACCCTTTGGGGGTAAATAATGTACAAAGTTGTACCAACTGTTGCCATTTTTTGCACATTATTTTAGAAAGTAATCAGATGTAAATGTGCCGGCTGACCAATCGTATATAGGCTCGTTTCCAGCTGAAATGAACTTCTTGCACTGCACTCTTAATGAAGATACAGTTACTAATAGATATAGTACCTGTACCTATTCTGTGAAATGCAGAAGTGACCAGTATGTTTTTATTTTTTCAGAGTTTGATTTATGGAGTGTGCAGTTTTACTGTGCATTTACTCTTAATTTTTTGTTGAAAAAGTTAGATATATATATATTGTTGCACTACATTTTAGCGATTTCGCTAACAGATTCCTTGTCATTGTTGATTTTGTTGTTGATCATTTTTGTATTTTCCTTTGTGACTAAAATGTTTTAACAATCTATTGAGTATTTGTGTGTGTGTGTGTGTTGGGGGTTCTGACTATTTGCCTAATTATGACAAATGTAATGAAATACTATAGTGAGGATAAAAAAAAAAACTCATCTGTTTGGTAAGTTTCCAAGTCAAATGCTAATGTTAAAGGGATAGTTCACCAAAAAATGAAAATTCTGACATTGACAGAATTTGTATTTTTGGGTGAACAATCCTTTTAATAAGACAAACACAGAAGCTCTTTTTGGCTAAATTAACTTGTTTTATCCAAAGCAACCTTGAATTCAAGGTATGTCTATACATTTTATCAGTTCATGTGCTTCTGTTTGAGCTACAGGAATGTTACTGGGGGAAAAAAAGTAATTGTGAAATCTGTGATGTGATTTTTGCGCAAGTGATTATCTTAGTAGCCAGAGAGAAGTTGCTTATTAAGGAAAATATTAAGTATAAAATATAAATAAATATAAAATATGCAGACATTCAACTGAACATTGTAGTGGTGAGCATGACGTTTTAATAAATTACACATCTTTTATAGACAAAATTTAACATCCTTGCAAAAATGTTTTTAGTACGTCACTACGGTAGCACAAATGTCAAAGGAACAATTGCTAATGTTTTCCAGCCACAGACATCTGAAAATCTTTTAAAAGTTTTAATTTTCAGCTGAGTTGTTATAATTAGTTACATTATGGTCTTGGAAAAAGTAATAACTTGTATTACTTTTCCTGAAAATGAAGTTTTACTTAGATCACCACAGAATTATTATTCACTCAGTACAGTATAGTTTTCCAAAGAATTACATTTTAGTCATCATTTACACACCCCCATGTTTTCAAATTCTGTGGAACACAGATTGAAAGAATATCCAATCATGCCTGATTCTTGTGTTGAGTCTTTTCACTCAGGTCTTTTCATTTGGTATATCCAGTTCACAAATGATGCATTCACACATCTGATTGATCCAGTTCTGGAGCTCATCGTTTTCTTTTTGTATTCCACAGAAGAAAGAAAGAAAGTCATACAGGTTTGCAACAACATAGGGTTGAGTAAATGATAACAGAATTTTCATTTTGAGGTAATCTATCCCTTTACATAATTTCAAAGCAGCTTACGACAAAATATAACTAGATCAAAGATGCAAATCGAGATGAAATATTTTTTTCTTATTTACAGTAATATTACCTCATGTTACCTGACTAATAATGTGCCCCCTCTGTTTTTGTTACTATCCCACATTATCAGAAAAAATAAATAAAAATTATACAAAACCTGTCACTGTGGTAGCACCCTTTCAAAAGGTTCTAATATGTATAATTAGGTTAGAGGTGTGCAATCCTGCTCCTGGAGGGCCACTCCTTTCCTGCCTGGAAGCTTCTAGTCCTATTAGCATCTGTGGTTCAACAAAGAAACTTTAATATCCATGGAAACTTTCCATTGTACAAATGGTTCTTTACAGTTGAAAAATATTCTTTAGATGATTAAAATGTTTTTCACACTTAGAAAAAATGGTTCTTTTAAGAACAGTTTACTGAAAGGTTCTTTGGGGAACCAAAAATTAGTTGTTCTGTGGCATCACTGCAAAACCCCCTTTTGGAACATTTATATTTAAGAGTGCAGGAGCAGGATTGTACGGAGCCCTTTATGAGACATGGTGGTGGGAAAAATTTGGTACAGCTCGTATGTTCACAATGGAGCGGTTCATAGAATTTTATTTTGAACTTGGACTCAAGTATAAAGAAATACAGTAAGTGGTTAGTTCAAGGCACGGTTTTGGGACATTCTAAAATGCTTAATGTGGCTTAATGTATTAAAACAGTGACATTGGAGGACCAAATTTGATAATAATAAATACTAATAAAATTATTAGGCTAATATTAATAACCTTATTAATAATATTACTATTAATAAAGCAGAATAGCCCAGAATATGAATGCAACGATTTGGTATTTTTAAATCACCGTTTCCATTCATTAGCCTACCTTAAGAGTATTATGGGGGAGAAAAAACTTTAGCGTTCTAGAGAACGCTAAAGTTTTGCGAGGCAACGCAAAGATATTTGCGAGAGAACGCAAAACATTTGAAAAATATTTTTTTCCTCCCACCCCAAATTTTTTCCACTCACCCCGAATTTTTGCCACCACCATGTCCCATAAAGGGCCCCGTAGGATTGGACACCCCTGATTTAGGTACCTTTAAGGAACCTAATATGAATCCTTTAGGATTAAATGAGGTACAAAGGTGTACATTTAGAAAGTGTACACTTTTTGTACCATTTCTTCTAAGAGTGCAAGGTCTGCAGACCCCAAATGTTTATATTATTTGTTGAGCCCCATCAGTCTAGTTCAAGATTCTGCCCATGGCTACAACTTAAACACCTTAACAGTGGTGAGAGTTGTGTTCTCCTCATCATTTGGGCAGTCCAAGTCCTCTTCCTCTCCATCTTCTTCATCAAGTTGGAGGCTCCCAGAAGAAAAGCGCATGCGTGCCAGCGGACCAGAACGCACCACTTTACCCAGTGCAGGAAAGTAGGGGTAGAAAGTGTCTGAATCTGAATCACTATAACTACCTGTGCCGAGTACGCATAAAGAAGTGGGTCTTTCCGGGAGTGGGGTGGGACTTAGAGGAAGATAGGTTGGCCTGGTAGGAACCTGTTGTCGAGAAAGGTGTGGATAATATCCCAGAGGGCGATACTCGGATGCATAGGCAGCGGCGTTGGAGGCAAGTGTAGGTCGCTGGAATTTGAAGTCTGGTTGGCTTGAGGCTCGACGCGGCAAACCGGTCTGAAAGGTGGAGTCGTCGCTGTAATGGCCCGCTTCCACTCCACTCAAGTCCAGTTTCCTATTCAACCCAACCCTTAGTCCTAGTCCTTCTCTGGGGTACAATCTCGATTGTCCCCGGCCGGCGGGACGGAGCCTTTCCTGCTGCTTTTGGAGTTGTGGCGATAAGCAAGAGGACGGCAAGGACGAATGAACAAGTTGTCTGGGCAAGTATTGCAGAGGCACATGATTGTGATGAGTTTGAGGGAGGCGGTCTAGGGATGAGGACGTGTGGTCTTGCAGTAGATACGGGTGAGTGGCGAGTGGGAAGGTTGGCAGCACTGGGTGGAACTGTAGATGGGGCGTGTTAGGATAGAGGAGCACAAGATGCTGGGCGCTAGGAGACAATCGTCTCTTTGCCTTCTGTCTCTGAGCTCCTCTACCACGATGTTCCGCTCCTGATGTGGAAAGGGAACGGAGCTTGGGCGAGGCAGAGTTGCTTGAGAAGGCAGGATTTCGTGACAAGGGCCTGGATCGTTCCAGCTCATTAGCGAACATGACTTCTACAGCAGAGAGGCTGCGCTTTGCTACGCCTGTCTGTTCGCTGTGTTGCCCAGCAACGGTAGGGTCGGGAGATAGATGCTCGTACAGCTATGGGAGGAAGAAACAAATGTGAAAAACAAGATCCAAAAACACATCCGAAATGTAAGTAACTAGTACAATACCTGCTTGGAGACATCAGTCAGTATGTCAGGAGAGGATCTACACTGTCGAGTGTCATATTTAGACTTGCAGTAACTTCTGAAAAAAAGTGCAAAAACAGGCTGTATAGATGCAGTGAAAAACAAACCCCTACAGCACTGTTCAATTCCCTAAAGGCTCTGTTCTTGCAACTAAAATGTTAAAACACATTGCAGTTTAATGTTCAAAGACAACTTTAAACCATTTGTAGGTTGATATGCCCTACACTCTCATAAAAAAGCCACAAAAGCTGTCACTGGAATGGCATCCTTTCAAAGGGTACACCATTGTACCTTATTTACCCATAAAAGGTGCATTTTAGTACCTTAAAGGTACATATTTGTACATAAAGTGTACACATTAGTATGTAAATGTTACATATTAGTGCCTTTTGAAAGGGTGCAAAGTTGTAAAAACTGTGGTGCATTTGTTATTGTTCTGTTGGTTTCTGTCCCAAATGGTGCACTTGATGTGCTCTTGTGTACTTGAAATGGTCATCACTTGTCCGTTCATGACACTGTAGGGTGTCCTATTTGACGTTTTATGTTTCAGATGTGTGCTCATGAGGGCCTTTGTTTGAGGGGCTCAACACAGTAATGTTGACTCAACCATTGGTGTTAGGTCAGGACTACCTAATTGTCTAAGCCAGCAGCAGACAATTGTATCATTTTTGCTATTCTGATTATTCCCAATAGTGGCTTAGAAACTACGTGATGTTTTATTAACAAACTTCGGGAGGAGCACGCGCAGATAATTAACACGGCCAATTCACCATCAGCAATCACTCAGTCTATCCTATCAGCCGAGAGAGAACTTCTATAAATAGACCAAGCCATCTTACCTTCATTCTCTCTACAGTTTTTAGCATCCCTCCTCCACCCCAACTCCTCACCATCAGCCCGCTCCTACCCCAGCGTGGGGAGGAGCTCGGGGGGAGCGCTCTGGGTCCGGGCTAAATGCCGAGCTCGGACCCCTCTCCCCGGACAGGGGGAGTGCCCCGGGTTCGGGAGTAATTTACAGAGCTCGGAGCCCTCTCCCCGGACAGCACGCCAAATACGCATAAACCTTGACTCTGTTCATTATACGCAAGGGCGAACTCGTGAAATGATAACATTTCATAACATACAATACCCAGCATAACATCTTACCTTTCAAAAGGCAAATATTTCTTGTCTCCAGAGCCTACACACTCAAGAAGTTGCTTCTGTGTCCTGCCACTACAATACCACAATCGTAAGAATAAAAAGAGTCAACTGTTACTGATCAAAAAATATATCATCAAGCCTTGTTCACACTGACAGTGATTTTATAGAACATTTGAATTTTCTGCCATTGGATGCCCTAACGTTATTTTTGGGCTGCATAACTGGCCAGAGCTTTTGAAAATTTGATTACAGATGGGTTGGTATTGGGTTTAATTTTTTGAAAGAAGTCTTTTATGCTCACAAAGGCTGTATTCATTTGATCAAATACAGTAAAAGAAGCAATATTGTGAATCATTATCACAATTTGAAATAACTAAAACAATGCAACATTTTTTGATGAATAGAAAGTTCAAAAGAACAGGATTTATTTTAAATATATATTTTTTAAACAATGTAAATGTCCTTACATTGATTTTGTTTGACCAATTTAAAGCATCCTTGTTGAACAAAAGTATGAAACTTTTAAACTGTAGTGTATATTACTGTAAAAACAAGAAGCTATTCTATTTTGACAATTAATCCGTTTTTGTAAATATTCTCATTTGTATATAAAATCCAGCTGTGCATGATGCACCATATGCTGAACAAGATCAATGATTGCCAATACATGAATCAAACTCACTCAGAATGCTGACTGTTTCTGACACAGTTTCCACATATTTTTATTATACTGCTGTATGTGGGGAGAGATATATTATACAGAAGACTGAAATCACTCACAGTGACATTAACTTCTGCATCTTGCCTACACTCAACTATAGTATCTGATCATATTGCCACATCGCTGCTTTTCTCAACTTTGTCATATCGCTAGACAGACCCACTTTGTGTTGCCAGTGATTACCGTCACTCATTTTACCAATCATCAGTTCATCATTCAATAAAGTCGCTGTCAGACTGAAAGCACTTTCATACATATAAACCAATGAATAAATTATCTTGTTGTGTGTTTAGCAAAGAAGATTAGAACTACACTGTTTAATATCTTCATTATAATCTCTCAGAGGGTTTATGGAAGATGATTAGGAAGGATCATAGCATAAAGTATTAGACAACTGGGCTTCTCATTGCATTCCACAAAATCTAAAGTCTCTCTGTCACGTACCTGTATCTAAAACTGGATCCTTTACTGGACAGAATGGACTTTTGATGTGACTTGGGCTCTTCGGCGAGTCTGAAGAAAGCATGATACTCCACACACATCTTCCAGAATGCCTTACACACATCTCTGCTGGCCATGGAAAACTCAACGGTGTCTCTCCTTGAAGGCTAACTCCGTAAGAGTTGAGTGAATGACAGATGAGGATATTACTAAACATTCCATGTAAAATTCATTCATTATTCATTAAAGCATTTTCAGCCTCAAATTAAATGCTTTCATCCTTATGCTAGCTTATTAGAAATACATTCCTATATTTATGGAAATCATCAATATAAAATATCTGGAATTTTACCACTTCATTGTGGACTCCAGTGTGGATTATTTAGGATGATAAACAAAAGTTGTGTATCTCCCTTCTTGCATTTTATATTGTTTATCTTTCCTCTATTTTCTATCATACTGTTGTCTCTCATGATAAATTGCTTGTGCTGTTCCTCATTTGTAAGTCTGCCAGCTTTGCATAAAAGTGTGTGCTAAGTGACTAAATGTAAATCTAAAAGTCAGCACAGGCATTGCAGTTATGATGTATAATGAGAAAGATTATTTCAAGTGTTGCTGAGGAACTATTGTATTCTTTTCCCCACAGATTCCAATGTAAAAACAGCTGTTGCTATGGAGGGATCGTTTGTGTCTCTCACCCCAGTCTCAGTGTGGAGTTTGATGAGGAAATGTTTCCTCTTGAAGCTCAGCTTTCGGATCTTAGCCCAGCTGAAGGTATTGATCTTTGTGTTTCCCTGATAATGGTATAAACATGTAAGAGAGAGTTTAAATTTCTAAGCTGCATTTAAGGCTGCTGTGTATATTTGTTTTTATGCATTTTTCTAATTATACGGCTAAAGAGTAAGCATATATTTTTGTACAGTACCTGAAAGACTAGTACTCCCATATGTGTGACAGCAAGGTTGATCCTCATGCCTTCTCCATCATGGGCAGGGTGAGGACGGATCCCATACATGTCCATTTTCCGGGCAACCTCCAGCAAATGCACATCTGATTCAGCAGGAGTGTGACCTCTGACCCCATAAAAATAAAATTGAACTCACAGACCAGCCACTATAATTACATGGAAACACAGATTTTGACCATTGGATTTATTTTAATTTTATATTTTTACTATTACCTATTACCTTTTTATCAATTTATGAACCCCCGCAAGGGGGTGAAGTTCAGATTGGAAAACCCTGATGTAATGTTTAATGCACTTTTATTTTTATATCAATATGGTACAAGATTGTCCTATTTAAATGAATGTGATAAAGTCAGAAATTAGATCAAAAGTAATAAAAAAACAAAAAACAATCAAAAATAGTCTGATTATATTTCCTAAAATGTGCATTGTAATAGATCACGTTACTAACTACACTTTTTGTCATGTAATTTGTAATCAGTAACGGATCTACCAAGCACTGTGTACATTAGGACATTACATTTTACATTATATATGCATATCAGTAGGAATATTATCTTTATGGTATACTTGCATGGCATGTATCTGTATTTTACCTGTGCTTTTTGTGAAAGCGAATGATTTTGTGATCCAAGTATTCTTGGTTTGGCACATATTGCTTATTTTCAAGATGATGAGCATCTAACTCGTCGTCATAATCCCCGATTTCTGCTACAAATGGGGACAGAGAGGGAAAAGTACAATATGCATGAGATAATCAAAAGGTAAGATTTGAAAGTGTTGTATTTTGATGTTATGTAAACATTCAACGAGGTAAGAGGAGTTACCTTGCAGTATATGAGAGACCAGCAGGGCGGCGCTGTTATCGTGACAGGTAAGGCTACCGTTTGACAGATCCTGTTTGATCTGAAGGGCAAACAGATACCTGTATAAAAGAGGCAGTAGTCAGACTGAACGCATATCACCTATCACCATCTATTTATCTGCCTATATATATATATATCAGATTATCACGTGTGTGTGGTTTACCTTGTTAAGCCTCTCTGCAATTGTCCTGGGTCAGGAGGGAAAAACTTCACTATAAAATGGAACGCCACATCACTGATATCTATGGGTGAGGAGCACACTATCTTATTAGACCCATGAAACTGGCATTAAGCCTACTTTATTAATAAGCTTAACATTCACTAAATGCAACAGATCAAGTGGATAGCCGTGGTCTAATGGTTAAGCACCTGTGATGGTAAATAAAAGGTTTAATCCAGGAAATAACTGAATCAATAATTGGTGAATACTGACTTCTGAGATTACATATTCTACAGTAAGCATCTAGGGTATAGGGAAAGTGGGGTAAGGTGTGCCAGGGGATATGTTCTCAAGATACAGTATTTTTATGTATTTCTAAAAGTATGTTCATTTGCAAAAAATGCTGCTGACTTGCAAAAAAGCATGTCAGCAGCATTTCTAGCTGTTTATGTAGTTTTCTACAAGGCCAGTATAATGAGTGTCATGTCAAAGAGTTTGGGTGCAAGTTGGATCAATAAATTATTGAATCACTTTTTATGGAAACCCTATTTTAATCCTTCCATTTTAAACCTTTCTCCTTAAAACTTAAGCAAAACTGATGCATCACTCCCAAATCACCATTATAAGTTATGATAAAAAGCATTTGCCTAAACAAATAATAATAAAAAATTGTAAGGGACAATTTTAGTTTAATTCTCAAATTCTCTCTAGCATACTGGCTGTTTATTAGTACTTATAAAGCACATATTAATGACTTATTCTGCATGACAATATTTTAAATCACGTATTCCTACCTATAACCTAACTTAAATTCCTTACAAACTATTAATAAGCAGCAAATTAAGAGTTTATTAGACAAAAATCGTAATTAATAATTAATAGTGAGAAGGTCTCCAAACTAAAGTGTGACCTAAAGAATTAACCAAGTGTAACTTGTCACAACAAAACAAATATGACACAACAAAACTCACTTTTGATTTGCTTAGCCACTGGTTTCAGGAGTTCAAGCCAAACCTGTATAGAAGAAACAGTATCTGATTTCATTTTCTACTGTATGGGTGCAGCAAACAAATCTGTTCTGACAAATATAGCAACTAAGATTTAACTAAGAAATGAAAATTATGTCATTTATTGTTCAACTGTTCCAAACCATATTTTCTTCAGATCAAATTTGAAGTCATTATTCATAATCTTGCCATGCAATGAGCTATTAAACCAAGAACAGTCAGGTTTGGAGCAACATGAGGATGAGTAAATGGTGACAAAATGTTCATTTTTGGGCTGTTTATGATCAAACTCTGCTATTGACGTCATTGACAGGTCAAAGGTTTTGACTCACATAGCTGCCAGTATGGTGACGGAACTCCAGGCCAAAGTACTCTTTCTCCAGCAGCTTTACATGACCACACACCTTATTGAAGAAATCAGAGCCCAGAATCTTTCTCTGTGGAAAGATGAATAATAAATCACAGCACAGAGACAGAACCGCTTTATAAATCTTACATGTCATTTCAAAATTGATACTTCTCTCAGTGCTGCTTTTATCAATGTTAATTTTGAGTGATGTGACTGCAGTGTCACTGTGAAATTACTTAGATTTGCTTCTTTCTTCCATCTCTATTACTTGATGCGGGTGGTAATGAGATGGTGATGCGATTTGAGCAGAATGTGTCTCTTTGAGCAACTTTCTCTGGTAATTTAATCTGCAGAAACTGAACTCCTCAAACAGAATTTTGGGAAAGTCAGATGCTCACTGAGTCAGCCTCAAAATACAGGGTTGCTATCTGATGAGTGTGTTTGTGGGCACATATGTGTGTGAGGATGTGATCTTGAACCCTGTATTTACTGTGACAGCGGGGCATAGAACCTCCCCATTATCTTGTCAAAGACAAGGAACATGAGAAGAAGATAGAGGGATAAAGTCTGGAACAAGTATGAGATAGAGAGGTTGAAACACATACCACAGTACAAAGATAGATCTGTGACTCTCATAGCAGGGTAAATTTATGCCAAAATAGACTTTGTAAATACTTGTGATAGCATTATGGTTGCTTTCTTGCACTGTTTATTCAGAACAAATAGGATCTTTAACAGTGAATCATCATTGACCATGCACTTTAATTCAGTGCTAGCTTTACATTGAGTCCAGGGAATACAATCTACATCAAAATACTCAACCTTTTTTTTACTTTTTTACAGAAAATGTGAGTGGTGCTTGTCTGTGCAAAAGCTGACACCATGATGCCAGGTAGCAGCATTATTTTAGTATTACTTATATAACATTATAGTATTTATTAATTGTTTGAATTAGCTTTTATTGTTATATTTTCAGTTTTCATTTTGTTTAATTTATGTTTTAGTCATTTTGTTATGTGTTTTTGGCATTTTTATTAGTTTAAATAGATTAAATATGACTTTTTTGTTTGTCTTTTTTTTTTGTAATTTTAATATTTTGACTGTACCGTATTATTGCAAGGCAACATTTCTCATTTTCATTTCTAAGTTTTTTTGTTGTTGTTGTTGTTGTTGTTGTTTTAAGTGTAAGTTTTATCTTCTAAAATTCAGATTTGTTTCTGTCTAGGCAATTAAAACAAGTGAAAACTAGTCACTATATATTTTTCTCTTTTAATGAAACTGAATTACATTAATTAGCTAATCCCTGCTGATGAGTAAAAAAAGCTAAAAACAGCCTGTGCTGGTTGGCTGGTCTTAATTGGTTTAAGCTGGTCAAGCTGGTGTTCATTTGGTTTTACTTAATTGGTCAGCTGATTGAGCCAAGCCCCCTCTGAAACCTGCCTGATCTGGCTGGAAGACCATCTAAAACCAGCCAACCAGGAAACCAAACTGGTTTCCCCTGGTTCTTTTAGCAGGTATTGCTTATGTAGGCTAATAATACTGCTCTTCTCCACAAACCACACAATCTGAGGTGTCGTTAATTTTGATATATATTACTTAGGTGTAGGAATAAAAAAAAAATCCTTAAATATAATAATAGCAAACACCACTAAATATGCTGAAATTACATTTTGTTGACCAAGTATCGATCAAAAAAAGATAATCTCTCTACAACCTCTTTCTCTCTGATTTCTTGTATTTTTCACTGCCTCTAATAATTGCCTGTTTTGCCTGAGGATGTAGGGGAATGCTGGCATGCTCTCTGGAATGAGGCCAGGGCAAGCTTCTGTTCAGTGCTGGCCACGATATTTACCCCTATTCAGACACACATATGCCTCACGGCTACTAACTCACTCTTTGTCTTTTTTTCTGTCTATCTCTCCACCCCCCTGATTTTATATCTCACCTGCTTTTTCTGACTGGCAGGACAAGGCTGTGCTGTGTAAAAGCAGTGAAAACCCCCAGGCATGTACACACAGATACACACAGCATCCCCCATGAAGCAGAAGCAGCAAGCGGATAATGGGACATGAAATGATGCTCCTTTACAAGAAAAACACAGCTGGACCAAAAGTAAGACAACCCCCCACCCCCAAACAACACACACACACACACACACACACACACACACGCACACTAGACTAGGTCTAGTGTGTATATTAAAAATATATATTTTTCTTTTTTTCTTTCTTTTTTTTTTAATGAACTACTTTTTGATTTAACTTTGATTTAATGTAAATAACTACAATGTAAAAATAAGTGATTAAACGTCACAATTATGTTATCTTGTTATCAGCTACACCATACATTTTAAAGAAACTCTTATTCTTAAGTGGTTATTTAATACAGACAGGAAAAGAAACATTACAAAATGTAATTATGGAGTAGGGTAGACGTGCTGTCACACTTTTTACTTCACTGAATATTTCACAGGGTAGGGTTATTTTTGAACATCAGCACCAAAAAAAAAAAAAAAAAAACAGTTCACTGAACATATTCTTCCCATTTGTGGCCACATGCCTTAATAGAGGGCCATATTGGCACACTATATGGGCTAATTGTAAAATATGTTTGAAAAATCTATCATACACAAGTGAAAAAGGCAACATATTTAGGCAACAAGTAAATATGTATGTGACAACTTGCCTCAACCTGGCATTTATGAAAACCACTGCTATAAAACAAGCATTTGTGAACCTTGTAGTTACCCATAGCCCCCTGTGACAACTTGCCCCGGACTGTATATTTATATATATATATATATGATTTCTCACCTCCACCTCGAAAACTCTCTCGCTGTCGTCTAAGAAGATGACGCGTAATCGCAGTTTCTCGTTCTTGCTCTTCTTCCCCACAGCTGTCTTATTGACAGGTGTCTTCAGCAGCTCGAACTTGTCCCCCATCTTCTGTGCGTCTGTTTAGGATTTAAGCGCCACACTTTTCTTTTAAATAATGTGTGATATTATCCGTTTGATGCTGTAGTGAGGGAGTGAGGTCTCGTGACGAGTGTTCACGCATCCTGATCTTAAACTGAGCAGCATCCGCAGCAACTACTGGATCTGATCTCAACCCAGAGCACGCAACAAACACAAGTCTCGAACTCTACAACGCGCAGAATCAACGGGTTTATGTTGTTCACAAAATTGCTTTCGTAAAATATTTAGTTTTGTCAATGTAGGCTATTCATCGTTGCAGACGCTGAATAAAGTCTTAGAAAAGCCGACGAAAAATGCACCACATCATACGATTATATATTATATTGCGATAATATATTTTGTATATGGAGAACAAAAATGTATATACTGTCAGGAAAAAAAATGCAAAAATTGGGGTAGGCTATATACATATAAATACACACACACACACACATATATATATATATATATATATATATATATATATATATATATATATATATATATATATATATATATATATATATATATATATATATGTATGTGTGTGTGTGTGTGTGTGTGTGTGTGTATAGCCTACCTGCAGAATCCTCACATACGAGAGATGGTCCTCACTGCAGAACACAAGATCCAGATCCAACTCCTCCCACCTTACATACACCTAAACCTACCCATCTCCACCCCCTGATCCCTAAACCCACCCATCTCCACCCCTAAACCTACCAGTCTCCACCCCCTGATCCCTAAACCCAGCCATCTCCACCCATAAACCTACCAGTCTCCACCCCCTGATCCCTAAACCCATCTCCACCCCTAAACCTACCAGTCTCCACCCCCTGATCCCTAAACCCAGCCATCTCCACCCATAAACCTACCAGTCTCCACCCCCTGATCCCTAAACCCATCTCCTCCCCTAAACCTACCAGTCTCCACCCCCTGATCCCTAAACCACCCCATCTCCACCCCTAAACCTACCAGACTCCACCCCCTGATCCCTAAACCTACCAGTCTCCACCCCCTGATCCCTAAACCACCCCATCTCCACCCCTAAACCTACCAGTCTCCACCCCCTGATCCCTAAACCTACCAGTCTCCACCCCCTGATCCCTAAACCACCCCATCTCCACCCCTAAACCTACCAGTCTCCACCCCCTGATCCCTAAACCACCCCATCTCCACCCCTAAACCTACCAGTCTCCACCCCCTGATCCCTAAACCCCCTCCAATCTCTCATGGTTTTTATGCATAATAGACTACATTATTAGTTTACTTTGACCATCGCCCATTATAGACCAACTAACATAATCTATAAAGGTGAGATTCGAGATATTTCGTGATAGTTAATGCGTTTGGAAATGTTTCGAATAAAAAGGAAAAAATAAATAAAACATAAGTGCTATTGTGGCTGCTGTGTGTCAAATGACGGCCCTGGGGGCTACTGACATGCGATAGCCTAGTAACATCTTTATGTTTACAGGCGTGACATAATGAGCAGTGCCATGCTCGAATTTCCCGCGAAAATACCCGTGCTTTAAGGAATATTCAGTGAAGTAAAATGTGACAACTAACATTGTATAAAGGCTATAATATTTGTAGCATGTAAGCATGACGGTAAAATCTATTAACTCCGATTACTGTACAACAGTGAGTATAGATCTCTAATGGTGAAGGTAGATAGTAACCTGGAAATTCTAGTTCAGAGAAAATACTTCAGCTGCAACTCCTAATATATGTCAGGAGGTGGCAGTATTTACTAGTGAATTCCAAAGCAACGACTCGGGTAAAAACAAACAGGCCTACTGTAACTGTGTATGTCTGTAAATAGAGTACAGAACTGTGCGATGAGAGATTAAACAATTAATTATAACATGTCAGCCTCTCAAAAAACGTCACACATCAGAAGTGTTTCTCCTGTCCTCACCTATTGTGCTCTGTATTCCTGGGCAGGTGAATGTAATCTCTTGTTTTGATACGGCGGAGCGGAACCTGTAAGGGGAGCTGAAGCCGGAGCTCTGCTGACCAGCTGCTACTGTTCCATCACAAATCATCATCATCACCACCGGCCCTGTTTGATTTTCCGAGCACCTGTCGGTCTTTGTGTTTTCCACCTGTATTCTGAGGCTCATGTACAGCGTCTCCACGACCACTTTAATGTGTGCTACAAATTCAACATCTGGAGAAATGCTGATTTCTGCTATGACTTTTTACACACATTTTTTTTTCTACTTACACCGACATTTTGTCACGGAACTGATGCCTAAAACAATCAGTTAATAATAATAAAAAAGTGTATTTAAAGTTGTTGCATAAGTTAAAGCTTTACAAATGAACCCCTAAAGCTGAACACCTAAACCAAACAGTAGGTCACAAGGAACCTTTTCAGAACTTTCTGGGGGGCTTCTCTCAATGTCATGAAAAAGTTAACTTGGTCTATTATAATGCTTTCAAAATATTAGCACAAAAACATTTTCATACATTAATTTTTGGAACTTTTCTTCTGAAATATTTTAGTTGGACATTATTCTTATTTTAAATGTTTTTATGTTATGTATTAGTTTTAGATGTCTTAGAGAACTTTCAAAAGTAATATTCCCATAATGTTTGCAAAATTATAAAATAGAACATTCCCATACTGTTGTCTCTAATGTTCACAGAAAATCATAAAAAAAAAATGGCTGTTTGAAACGTTCAGACAACGATCAGAAATAACATATTCTTAACTCAATGGGAACCTTAGCTAAACAAATTTTTGTTTGCAGGGACCTGGGAGGTTGACTCAGACGACAACTATGAATGCTTTTTAAATTTAGCCGTTTTGGATGTTAGTTTCAAACACCTATTTCACATGCCCTGTCTCTGGGGCAAGCTGTCACAAACATTTTGTAGATTGTTTTTTCCTGGACAGAAATGGTGGAAATTTTAAATGTCTGTTTGTAGTCAAGATTTTAAAGGGGTAGCCTATTTACACTTGATGACTTGACATTATTTTGATCAGATTCCTGACTGAGTGTAAATGCCCTCCAAGACGTGCAAGATGTGAATAATATCTGTAATAGAAGTTCATGACATAGGTTTTAAAAAATAACCCTATACTAAAAATATTCACCAAATGTGAGTGCTTCACCTATTGCTATCTATTGATGTGTGTAAATGGCAAATTGTCTCATCCATTTGTTTCTCCCACCTTAAACTTTTTATTTCTTGTTATTACTCATTTTCCACTTGAAGGATATAAAAGCACAAATGCCCAGAAAGAGTTACTACAAAATGTCAAGGGTGTCATTTGGAAAATGTCATACACCGCCTGGCATGAGAAGGGTGATATATTTTAAAGCTCTTCTGTTAATTTAGTAAGCAGTCAGTGGTCCTTTGGTTCATCTCACCCTGGGGGTCTGAGAAAAAATAGACACTGGAAAAGGTCTAAACCGTTCCAGCCACTTTGCCCTTGATGATTCATTCACCTACACACTCAAATCCATGTATCTAGCCAAACATCTGCCTTAAACTGTCTTCCCATTAGCTAATCCCCTATGGTTGCACCCCCCCCCTGCTTCTGGTGGTTCAGTTTGTGTGGTTTATCATTCTGCTTCTCAAATTTCCAATACTTTACATCTAAGGGTACTGGACAATAATATTTTTTATGTTAAAGTCAACAGTTACCCTTTGCTTGTAGGAAATGTTGTACAGTAGATGCATAAAAACATCTTTTTCCATTTACAGTAATTCAAAAGTAGCTGTATTTTAATGATATAAATTTTTTCTTGCAATAAACATTCACTACCATTCGAATCAGTATGTTAGAATGATTTCTGAAGAATTTCTGCCGAAAATTCGGCTTTACCGTAATGGGAATAAATTAAATTTTAAAATACAGTTAAAGACTTACTTATTTAAATTATTTAAATTGTAATAATATTTAATAGTATGTTTACTGTATTTTGATTAAATGAATGCAGCCTTGGTGAACATGAGAGACTTTTTTCAAAAACGTATTTAGACCTTTTATTCACACACCACTTTATAATGTGATGAGAGAAGCAGGATATTCACATCAAAAATGTAAGGTGAGACTTCAAAATGAAAGATAATGAAGAATGTATTAGAAAAGTATGTGGCGAGTAAGTGAGTTAAAGGGATAGTTAAAATTCTGCCATTATTCACCCTCATGTCGTTCCAAACCCGTAAGACCTTGATGAAATTCGAGAGCTTTCTCACCCTTCATAGACAGCAATCAACTACCATGTTCAAGGCCCAGAAAGGTGTAAAGACATTGTTAAAATAGTCCATGTGACATCAGTGGTTCAACCGTAATGTTATGAAGCTATAAGAATACATTTTGTGTGCAAAGAAAACAAAAATAACAACTTCAACAATTTCATCTCTTTCCTGTCAGTCTTAGACACACATTCACGAGTGAAGTACCACACGTTATTGTTTACTTTTGCACGAAAAGTATTCCGTAGCTTCATAACATTACATGGACTATTTTAACAATGTATTTACTACCTTTCTGAGCCTTGAATGGTAGTTGCATTGCTGAAATATCTTCAATTGCATTCCAAAGAAGAACGAAAGACTTATGGGTTTGGAATGACATGAGGGTGAGTATTTAATGACAGAATTTTCATTTTTGGGGGAACTGTCCCTTCATGATTCATTTATGAGTGAATCATGTTACATATCTCTTAATGTCCTACCCTGAAGAAAGAAACCTCATCTATGTATGAATAAGTTCACAAGAAAATTTCCAGCTAATGTATATGCAGCCCTCAGGTATGGCATGTCTAACAACAACAAAAAGGATATGAAAGTGTCTTTGAGCTCTTAATAACTTGTTCACTTGTCTTACGAGACATCCCCAATCCTTTTCCAACCCACTCACCCCTCTGGGGTCCATGTCTCATGAGAAGTCTTCCTGTGTCTTCACTCTCCAGCTGATGTCATGACCAAGGACAATGTCACAGCTTATTAAAATCGTCCACACTGCAGGATCAGACTCCGTCTTTGCTTCATAAAGGAAGTAGGTGGAGAGGGAGAGATAGGGAGAGCAATCCCTTTATCCACACTGAAATTAAATTTAAACCCCTGTTGTTTTACACCATGGAACAAACGTTAATGTGGATTCATTCTCTTTTGATTTTTAAATCTCCTTTTCTTTAAATGAGATTACATGTCACAGCTTAAACGACTAGACAGAGGAATTTATATGGAGAAACATAATGGTCACTTTGTATGTTAATTGGGATGTTTAATGGTTTGTTTCCTCAAACCTCAGCCATGTAACAGCAGCAATTGGTGACTTTTAAGAAAGTTTTTAAATAGATATGCTGTCTCAAGCAGAAGTTCAAGAAAATGCATTGTCATCAACATAAAACACATGTACTTCTGCAGTATCAAGACAGCAGAAGAAAAGGGTTCTTGGTCAAAACTCTGGAAATAACTTACTCAACATTGCAGACAACATAGTACACTATACTGTTCAAATGCTTGGGGTCAGTAAGATTTAGTTTTTAAAAAGAAATGCATATTTTTATTCAGCAAAGATGCAATAAACTGATCAATAATGGCAGTAAAGTGAAGTGACATACTGCCAAGTATGGTGACCCATACTCGGAATTCGTGCTCTGCATTTAACCCATCCAACGTGCACACACACAGCAGTGAACACGCACACACCGTGAACACACACCCGGAGCAGTGGGCAGCCATTTATGCTGCGGCGCCCGGGGAGCAGTTGGGGGTTCGGTGCCTTGCTCAAGGGCACCTCAGTCGTGGAATTGAGGGTGGAGAGAGCGCTGGCCATTCACTCCCCCCACCTACAATCCCTGCCGGCCCGAGACTCGAACCCACAACCTTTGGATTACGAGTCCGATTCTCTAACCATTAGGCCACAACTTCCCATTTATAACGACATTTATAATTGCAAATAAATGCTGTTCTCTTAAATTTTCTATTGATCAAAGAGTCCCGAAAACAAAATGTATCACAGTTTCCACAAAAATGTTAACCATCATAACTGTTTTTAACATTGCTGATAATAAGAAATGTTATTGAGCAAAGCAGCGTATTAGAATTCTGACAAATCATGTGACACTGAAGACTGGAGTAATGGCTGCTACAAATTCAGCTTTGCATCACGTGGAAAAAAATACATTTTAAAATTTATAAAACAGTTCCATTTGTGGTTATTCGTAATGTATGATGTTGTCCATTATATGGAGGACACTATAATCTGCCCGAGGATGTGGATTGTATTTACATAAGATCTGTCTCAGTCAGTCTCGCACTTATCTGAAGTGCAGGTCTGTGTTGTTTCATTTCAGGGTTGATGCCAACAAGAAACAGAGAGTCGAGTACCTGCTGAAAGCTAAACTTGTGACAGGATACTCCTGAGATGATTAATAGCTTTGCTTACGATTTCATTAATCTATTAATACCACTGATAAGTTTCCTGCTGCAGAGAGAGAAGGTCAGTGTCAGAATAAATCTGGACACTCATTAACCCCTCAAGCCAAACCTCTGATCTTCAGAAAGGTCTGCAAAGAGAGGCAAGAGAAATGGCATCTTGGCTAGAAAAAATGCTTTTAAAGAAATAGTCTGATCTTCTTAATGAATGGTTGATCCAGTTCACAAAAGCCAGTGTGAATAGTTTGATCAGACGGATACAGTTTGCAGTTTGAACTTTATAAATTCTCAACACTTCTTTTTTTATTTTATTTTATTTTATTTTTTGGCTATGTACAGTAATGCACACCACCATCCCAAAAATTGGGGGCATTTTTCTTATGCTCACCAAGTCTGCATTTATTTGATCAAAAATACAATAACCACTAAAAATTATTATAATTTAAAATAACTTTTTTTATTTTATATATTTTAAAAGGTCATTTATTCCTGTGATGCCAAGCTTAATTTTCAGCATCATTACTCCAGTCTTCAGTGACGCATGATGCTTCAGAAATCATTCTAATATGCTGATTTTATCGTTGAGAAACAATTGTGCTGCTATATATATTTATACATTTACATTATCCATTTCTTTACTGTCAGTTTTGGTCAATTTATGCATGTTACCAAATAAAAGTATCCTACTGACCCTAAAATTTTGAATGGTGGTGTATTTTAAAAAACTAAAAGTATTAGCACAGGTCAATGACAGCACCATCACAATTGATTGATTGTGCTACTGTTGGATCAAGCAAAAAATAACTGCTTTCATAAGGTACCATAAATCCAGGTATATACTTGATAGACACTCTAGATTAAAACAAGACAAGCCGAGGTTTTTTAGATCTGTCCTATGATTGAACTTTTGGGGAATTTGAGGTTGAATACAGATGAAAGAGGCTGAAACTGTTGGTGTTTTCTCCATTATCACATGGATCAACTTTTTTCCTTCAAGTTGACTTTTTAATTTCTTCACCTTATCTGGGTGGATTTCAACATTTTTGGTCTTGTGCCTGCACAATGCTGAAAATAGATGCTTGTATGCATCACACATTTATTTAGCTCAAAATCATATCCTGTTCTCTGTTTAGTAAGATATTTTCTTCATACTGCGTTAGAGTTTCATTTGGACTTAGTTTGATGCAGGAGTAACTAATATTTATAGTACCAATTAAAACCTCTAGCACTTTTTGCTCCTTTTTCATTAAGGCGATAGCACTGATGGCATTGGTCTGTCGAAGATTGTAACTAACAAGGTTTTTAGTGTTTAATCAATGCTTAAATTTGTGAGATTTTACATCAGCAGGTTTCCTTCACACATACTAATGCTATCCTTAGACTGAATGACACTTGAAAGCAAATTCAGTTAGCATTTTACACAGTTTTAATAGTAGAAGATACTATTCCCATTTTTGCTAAAATGAAAATGAAAAAATGCTCAACATTGCAGTGCACAAGGACTTAATATTGAGATTTGAAATTTAAGCAGGCCTTAACAACACAATAAATCAGAAAATGATCATGATCATGCTTATGGAGTACATGTAGTAAGAACATGCTACAACTTGGTCAAATAACTCTAGCTATACATACTCTGGATACCGCAATGAATGTTTGTTTCTGATGAGACTGTATGGGGTTGTATCAGTTTCTCCAGCTCCAGATCTCAGTGTTTTTCTCATTTTTTACCAAGGCAGTGATATCTTCAACTTGGTGGAAAAAAACCTGGCCAGGCATTTTTTCCCTCTGCCTTTATGGAGAGTGAACGGAAAGTTGTAAAACCTGGTGCCAGCTCTTACCTGGCCTTCCAAACCCGGAGATGAACTTGAAGCAGAAGGATGAGTCAAAAGTGATACATTGATGATTTAGAGCCTTGCAGTGGCTAGTGTTCAGGGAGCCCAGAGGAAACTCCTCTCCTCCGCCAGGAAAACTGATGGAACGAGAGGAATCAGTGAAGGAATGGTATGTTCTGTCAGATGAAGTCTAACAATAACTGAGAGAATCTCTCTGCACCAGGGAGATATAAAAGAGAGTGGAGGGGTGGAAATATTATGGTGGAAAGTAAACAAGGGCCAACATGTGCAGAAGAAGAAAGACTACTTGTCAGAGACAATGTAAGACAAGAGGAAAGGTAATTTTTAAAACAATTTTTAAAAATAGGTTATCCAAAAATAAAAAAAATGTTGAAAATGTCTTCTTCTTACACCACTTCACCAATGGATCCTCTGCAATGAATGGGAATCCACACCTCTCCAGTCCATCTATTAGGAAAGGAAGGAAAGGACGTGACGTGTGGCCAAGTATATTATCCCATACTTGGAATTTGTGCTCTGCATTTAACCCATCCAAGTGCACACACACACACAGCAGTGAGAAGTGAACAAACACACACACACACACTGGGCAGCCCCACTTTTTTTGTAAGAAACAAATCCAGCCAATGCTGCGGTGCCCAGGAAGCAGCTGGGGGTTCAGTGCCTTGCTCAAGGGTCTCACCTCAGTCAGGGTATTGAGGGTGGAGAATGCGCTGGACATTCACTCCCCCCACCCTGCCAGACCTGAGACTCAAACCAGCAAACTTCGGGTTACAAATCCGACTCTCTAACCAATAGGCCACGACTTCTGCCAAAATTAACATCTTGTGCAGAAAAAGCTGCGTGTTTGTAAGAAACAAATCCAGCATACATCAATTATATCATTGAAACAAACTCATTTACATCTAGGATGGCCTAAGGATGAGCAAATTTTATTTTTGAATGTTATATTTGTTTATTGTTTAACTGATTGATTTGATTGCATCTTTTTGTTTGTTTGTTTGTTTTTTTCTTTCTCTCTCTCGCTCTCTATGTATATATATATATATATATATATATATATATATACTGTATGTATATATATATATATATATATATATACATATATATTATTTATATATATATACAGGTGCATCTCAATAAATTAGAATGTCGTGAAAAAGTTAATTTTTTCTTGTAAGTTATTTCAAAAAGTGAAACTTTCATATATTTTAGATTGATTGCATGTAAAGTAAAACATTTCAAGTTTTTTAGTTTTCATTTTGATGATTAGAGCTTACAGCGCATGAAAGTCAAAAATCAGTATCTCAAAATATTAGAATATTTACATTTGAGTTTCAATAAATTACCCCATCCCTACAGTATAAATTTAGGGTATCTTTTGTTCTTTTAAACCACAATAATGGGGAAGACTGCTGACTTGGCAATGATCCAGAAGACGAACATTGACGCCCTCCACAAAGAGGGTAAGTCACAGACGGTCTTTACTGAAAGGTGTGGCTGTTTACAGAGTGCTGTATCAAAGCATATTAAATGCAAAGTTGACTGGAAGGAAGAATTTGGGTAGGAAAAGGTGCACAAGCAACAGGGATGACCGCAAGCTTGAGAATACTGTCAAGCAAAGCTGATTCAAACACTTGGGAGAGTTTCACAAGGAGTGGACTGAAGCTGGAGTCAGTGCATCAAGAGTCACCACGCTCAGACGTCTTCAGGAAAAGGGCTACCAAGCCGCTTCTGAACCAGAGACAACGTCAGAAGCGTCTTACCTGGGCTGTGGAGAAAAAGAACTGGACTGTTGCTCAGTGGTCCAAAGTCCTCTTTTCAGATGAAAGTAAATTTTGCATTTAATTTGGAAATCAAGGTCCCAGAGTCTGGAGGAAGAGTGGAGAGGCACAGAATCCATGTTGCTTGAAGTCCAGTGTGAAGTTTCCACAGTCAGTGATGATTTGGGCTGCCATGTCATCTGCTGGTGTTGGTCCACTGTGTTTTCTGAAGTCCACAGTCAATGCATCCATCTACCAGGAAATTTTAGAGCACTTCATGCTTCCTTCTGCTGACAAGCTTTATGGAGATGCTGATTTCATTTTCCAGCAGGACTTGGCACCTGCCCACACTGCCAAAGGTACCAAAAGCTGGTTCAGTGGCCATGGTGTTACTGTGCTTGATTGGCCAGCAAACTCGCCTGACCTGAACCTCATAGAGAATCTATGGGGTATTGTCAAGAGGAAGATGAGAGACACCAGACCCAACAATGCAGATGAACTGAAGGCCCCTATCAAAGCAACCTGGGCTTCCATACCACCTCAGCAGTGCCACAAACTGATCACCTCCATGCCACGCCGAATTGAGGCAGTAATTAAAGCAAAAGGAGCCCCTACCAAGTATTGAGTACATATACAGTAAATGAACATACTTTCCAGAAGGCCAACAATTTTTTATTGGTCTTACGAAGTATTCTAATTTGCTGAGATAGTGAATTGTTGGGTTTTTGTTAAATGTGAGCCTAAATCATCACAATTAAAAGAACCAAAGACTTAAACTACTTCAGTCTGTGTGCATTGATTTTATTTAATACACGATTTTCACAATTTGAATTGAATTACTGAAATAAATTAACTTTTCCCACGACATTCTAATTTATTGAGATGCACATGTATATATTATTATTATATAATATTATTATATTTATAATTTAATCATTATTATTAAAACAGTATATATATATATATATATATATATATATATATATATACACACACACACACACACTACACTTTATTAGGTTCACCTGTTCAATTGCTTGGTAACACAAATTGCCAATCAGCCAATCACATGGCAGCAACTCAATGCATTTAGGCATCTAGATGTGGTGAAGACGACTTGCTGAAGTTCAAACCGAGCATCAGAATGGGGATTTAAGTTACTTTGAACGTGGAATGGTTGATCTACTGGGATTTTCACGCACAACCATCTCTAGGGTTTACAGAGAATGGTCTGAAAAAAAAAAGAAGAAAATATCCAGTGAGCGGCAGTTGTGTGGACGAAAATGCCTTGTTGATGTCAGAGATCAGAGGAGAATGGGTAGACTGGTTAGAGACGATAGAAAGGCAACAGTAACTCAAACAACCACTCGTTACAACCAAGGTATGCAGAATACCATCTCTGAACGCATAACATATCAAACCCTGAAGCAGATGGGCTACAGCAGCAGAAGACCACACCGGGTGCCGCTCCTGTCAGCTAAGAACAGGAAACGGAGGCTACAATTCGCACAGGCTCACCAAAATTGGACAATAGAAGATTGGAAAAACGTTGCCTGGTCTGATGAGTCTCGATTTCTGCTGTGACATTCAGATGGTAGGGTCAGAATTTGGCATAAAGAACATGAAAGCATGGATCCATCCTGCCTTGTCTCAACTGTTCAGGCTGGTGGTGGTGGTATAATGGTGTGGGGGATATTTTCTTGGCACACTTCGGGCCCCTTAGTACCAATTTAGCATTGTTTAAACGCCACAGACTACCTGAGTATTGTTGCTGGCCATGTCCATCTCTTTATGACAACAGTGTACCCATCTTCTGATGGTTACTTCCAGCAGGATAATGCACCATGTCACAAAGCTCAAATCATCTCAGACTGGTTTCTTGAACATTACAATGAGTTCACTTTACTCAAATGGTCTCCACAGTCACTAGATCTCAATCCAATAGAGCACCTTTGGGATGTGGTGGAACGGGAGATTCGCATCATGGATGTGCAGCCGACAAATCTGCAGCAACTGCGTGATGCTATCATGTCAATATGGACCAAAATCTTTGAGGAATGTTTCCAACACCTTGTTGAATCTATGCCACGAAGAATTAAGGCAGTTCTGAAGGCAAAAGGGGGTCCAACCCGGTACAAACAAGGTGTACCTAATAAAGTGGCCAGTGAGTGTGTTTTAATAATAATAATTATTTTATTGTTTTTGTACACCCTTAGAATCTGTGCATGACTGGGAGATAACTACTGACGTTTTGCATTACAACCCCAGTCTCTTTTTATAAAATATTTAACCGTTTAAAAAAATATTATTATTCATAAAATAATATTTGTATAATTAATTCAAACATTTTATATTAAGTGTATTTCATACTTACATGTGATAAAAATACAATGTAATTTATAAACTATTTAATTTCTTAATACATTTATAAAATATTTAATTATTTTTATACCATAATATATAATATTTGCACATACTGTATAGTAAAAAAAATCAAGTTGCTGTCTTTCAAGTTACTTAATATTTAAGCAAATTTTCTCTTCCTAACAGTATACCTGGGGGAAAGTCTTTTAATTTTTTTTCACGTTTTCAACCAAAGGGAATATTATTTACCGTTGTAGTGATTTCAAATACAAATGCACAATCATATAATTCAACACAGCTCCGAAAATGATCTGTCCTACATTCATTTATTCATTTATTTAACTTAATTTATAATTTAACATTAATAATTGAATTTATTAATTCTTTAACTTATTGTTAAAGCTTGTAAACACCTGGCAATACATTCCAGAGCAAACACAGTGCTACTCTCATTTAATCTGATGAGCACAAATATTATTACGAAAAGAATCTGCTGTTTATGTGAGCATTATTGTCATACTGATATGTTTTGACTCAGCGAAAGTCCAGAGAGCTTTGTTAAATAATTAGTACTAAACTCTGCCTAACTAATGTCTGAATTCAACTCAGGCCTACAATAACAGCAGTAAAATTGAGCTAGAGGAGACTTCACCTTTCATCAGTGTCACGTCAGGCTGCTGTCACCTCAGACTCATTTAACCAAGAGGAAAATTCATGTAAGTGTTTTTTTAGCATCTGCCAGATAAGCAACGCATCTGTTCTCATTTGCGCACAGTGACAAAGAGCTGCCGAAAATAAAGGGAGCGTGTGTCTAAGACTGAGCTGTTTTTTTCAAACATGTGCCAGTCATTTCTTTTTGGACGTGACGGCTTGTGATACGCTTAACTCTGGCAAATCATTCTTTGAACAGATGCACATCCGGTTTGAAATGGCAGATAATTAACATGTGTATGTGTACTATATAATAGATTTATCAAGCTTCTTCGTCCACAAGGTTATCATAGTCCATCCTGCGGGGTTCATTCCAGAGCATCTGGATTTGTCACTGCAGACATTTGGTCACTTGTCTGATCTTTTCATATATATATATATTCTTATATAGATATATATATATTCTTATATAGATGGTCCGTACTCTTGCTTTATTCTCTCATTACTTGATCCCTACAAGTGATCTGATGCATAGCCAAAACTCTGACCGACTGACCTTGCCTTTTTTCAATTTTGTGTATATGTGTGTGTAATCAAATCCCTCAAACAATGATAATGTATCCATGTATTGAGAGATGGTATCAATGTATGTAATATTTCCTATTTTAATGAGTTTAAGTTGCATTTTAAATGTTGTAATTTTAAATGTTGAATTTATTTTGTTAGTTGTGTTTAAGTCCATTTTGATGGTTACACCTCCAAATCTTTCAAATACATGCAAATATAATATATTTGTTTTTTACAGAGATATTTAGCTTTGATCCTGTGAGCAAGATGATTTATTGTCAGTGATATACGAACAAAGGTAAGATGAAAATTTGCTAATCATATAGCCTCAGGACATCCAAGATATGAGTTTGTTTATTCATCAGAACAGATTTGGAGGAATTTGGATGTTAACTGATGGATTGGAGTTATTGTGATGTTTTTATCAGATGTTTGGACTCTCAATCTGACGGCACCCATTCACTGCAGAATCCACTGGTAAGCAAGTGATATAATGCTAATTCTGTCAAGACCACTATTGTCAATGATAGACACTTAGCATACAGTTTGGTTTGGCGGTATGGTTCTGTTCTGGGCAAAAACTCATCTGTTCAGCAAGAGCAGCAATAATAACCCCCCAAGGATTAACAGAACAGAACCAAGCAGATATCATTAATGTACTTAATTACGATTTAGTGTAACACATTACTCAAGATTAGGGAGTCTGATTCAACAGGAATGTCAGAAGCCAAGTCCTGACTGTGGCGAAAGGAGGAGTTGGGGATGGAGGAGGGTAATTTGCTCCCGAGCAAACAGGTTGCTGAATAATACCGAATAGCACTTATGTAGGGATGCCGTGATAGGTGTCGTATTCATTCGTGAGAGTCAGCTGATGTAAGCTTGACTCGCGAGACCTGCCAGAACTAACACTACGCTTAATATTTCTCCAAATCTGTTCCCATTTTTTTGGGTGAACTATTCCTTTAAATGAACGTTAATCATGTAAATTAGAATGAATTTCAAATGCATTATGGTTAACTTTACCTCTAGAATATAAAAAGGTACAGGTCTATTACATGAATTAAACATATTGTTAATCACTATGGATAAAAAATATATTTTACTATATAAAATAAAAAAACATTTGTCTATATTAAATATGGTACATAGATAAGATGAAAAATAACGAAAAAAAGTTTATGGAAGCTAACCTAACATAATATTACAAACCCCCTTTAATATAGAAAAACTAGCAAACTAAATGTGAAAACCATACAAATGATTGAAGATATCTTAGTGCCGATGTCAAACGAAAAAATCACTTTGTGATATCACATGCATTTTAATGTCAAATGAACAACAAGAAAACTGTTTATTTCATTGTAATGTCATGAAACCCAAAATAAAAAGTTTTAGACAGCGGTAATGTAGCACATTATTTAAAATTCATCATAACACTTTTTTTGTTTGTATTAATACCCTTATTTTAATACCCATCACTTTTCAAATTGTTCCTTCGCCTCTAAATGACTGAGTGTTCAGTGTGGTTCTACAGCTCTCGCACCATTAATTTACTGTCCATTAACCATTTAAAGAGAAGCATGTCAGTCTAAGACTAGTTATACACTCTCTCCTTTAAATTGGATTTGAATGGATTAACTCCAGCCTTGTTTCCCAGAAAGCCTCATTCCTACTGTTCATAATTACATTTTACACTGAAATACAAATTCAGGTCAAAGTGTCATTGAGGTCATCTACATCTTCCTGACACTTTATTTCTTTATTGACTTTGGTCTGCGATGCTTGAAGTATATACTATGAAATTTTGCTTCTCGATACCCAAAATTAGTTTTCATGTGTTCATAATGTTGATAAATTGTTAACTAAATGCAACTAAATCTGTATTATGTCACTGTTTTATAATGGTTTCATGGCTCACTCTACTTCAAAAAACCTCTTCCTACTCTTCACCTGTGCAGTCTGAGTCATTTAGTATTGTGCATTTGTATACATTGAAAGCTCATGAGTTAAGTTAGTTGTGCCAGTCTTTCAAATCTCTAAATACAAAACAAACTGAAAATGAATAGCATGCAAGCCCTATAACAAAACTGCATACAGTCTGAGGCAACTTGTAGATGTTTTCTGTTTTTCGAATTTAATACGTGTGTCCTATTAACATACAATTAAATCTGCTACAGTTTCTACAACAATAAATCTGTCTCTATAATCATACCCAGGAAAATAGATTTAGAGCATAGTTCACCTAAAATTAATATTCTGCAATTATTTGCTCACTCTCATGTCATGCCAACCTGTATGCATTCATTTTTCCTGCAGAAAAGATGTTTTGAAGAATGTTTGAGTCAAAACAACATTGACTTTTTCAATGTATGGACAAAAGGTTTCACAGATGCAAGTCAAGTTTGAAAGGACATGAGTGTGAGTAAATGATGACAGAATTTTCATTTTGGGGTGAACTATTCATTTACCATTACCCTACACAATACTTAAGATACTTTACAAAACTGCTTTATTAATGTGAATAAAGAGATGGCATGCCTGATGGGAACACAAATGTGGTTATAAACGACGTGTGGGATATTTTTATGGCATTTTTCTCAAAGGATTCCTCGTAAGTCCCAGGAGAGGGGTGCACAGAAGTCTTTCCACAGACGCATCCAGATGTGTGAGCGTGTTTTCCCAATGATGCTGAACAGATGGCATTCTGTTGCCTAAAGATCATGCTTCTTATTTCACGCTTTATTTTCTTGACATAGAACTATTGCACACAATTTAGTGTGAATGAACAATTTAGAGTGTATTACACATGTGATACATGTGTGAGTGGAAATTTCTGTGAAGATTGTATTTTTTTTGGCCAGAGGTTCATGGAAAAAAGCGGATCAAGAGTACTTTATATCCCTAGATAGACAGATATATAGAATAACACTGCACTGAAATGATCCTGTGGAGTGCCAAAATGTATTTTTTTTTTTTTTTTTTTTTATAAATGACCATGCATAAATAGCAACTAATAGCATCTCTGTGTGTACGTTTCTAAGTTCAAATGGTGAAAGAAGCTATTCACAATAAATGTAAATAGAAGTAAAATGCTATTTATACCTTGGTGGGAGGAGACCGTGCAAACAACATTTCCCAATAAATTTGGCTATAAATAAATAAACTCTGCTTACTAACAATTTAAGAAAAAAATGTTCAGAAGGATTTTGCGATTGACGGTCAGATATAGATATGGGATATAACATTTAACAGCTTGAGAGAAGCTGAAGACTGGCTCAATAGAGGAGGAGGGCTGACATTTCTCGACCTCCAGTGAAGTCTTTACCCATAAATTGGAGCACATGTGGTTGGCAAAATGGAGCATCATTCTTCCAGCGAGAGGCGGAGTTAACCGGACCGAGAAGCGCTCCGCTGATCTGAATTTTCACACGGGTAAAGAGAGGCGCTCTGCTCGGTGCTGCCAGGTTTGCTCAGTGGACGCAGTTCAAACGAGGAAGGCATATAAAAGAGAGTGATGAGAAAGTAGAAGACCTAAAAGAATATATTGAAAATAATAATAATTGTAATGACCACTATGGCCGTTCCTGCGACTCTTCCGGTTCACTCTGGGACTTCTGCGGTGTCCGATAAACTCTTCAGAACCGACCCGTTCTTCTCGAGTCCCGCGGACTCTCCGCGACCGACCAACTCGCTGAACGCGACGCTTCCGAGCGGCGCAGCGACGAACGAATGCAAAATCGCGGAGGTGCACGGAGTGAAAGTCGCTTCTTTCAGCGTTGATGGACAGGAGCTTATTTGTCTCCCGCAAGTCTTCGACCTTTTCTTGAAGCACCTTGTTGGCGGACTGCACACCGTGTACACGAAACTCAAGCGTTTGGATATAAACCCGGTGGTGTGCACCGTGGAGCAGGTGCGCGTGTTGCGCGGACTCGGTGCCATCCAGCCCGGAGTGAACCGCTGCAAACTCATTTCCAGAAAGGATTTCGAAGCGCTATACAACGACTGTACCAACGCAAGGTTTGTTCGGTCAATAACTTTTTTTCTGTTTAAACTTTAAATAACTGGTGATTGTGCATCAGCTTTTGAATTGCATATAGACTCCGAAAGAAATATTTTTTAGTACTTTTCCAGAATTACAGAAATCCCTAATTTCCTATTCTTAAACGCAACACGCACCGCAGTGAAGCAGAGATGTGTGAAAAAACAGAGGAAGACTGTATTTTACACTATGGCTGGATGGAGGAATAGTGTCCCCTTATGCTGCTTATAAGTCATTTCAAATGGCAGTCAACAGAAAGCAACAAGTGGAGCCCCAATTTTGACTCTAGTTTTTAAATCTAGGTTAAAACCCAAGCTCAAAGAAAGTTCTTAGCAATGGCACTTTTGTGTTCATCCTTGTTTCATACAAGAATATTTAATTTCTGCAAAAATGTCAAAAGGTATAACCTAGTAAAAATTAAATATCCTTAGTTAAAACTACCGGTACCTTGAATACAAGTTTATGCAACCTAAAACTTGGTATTGATTCACTATGATTTTTTTTTTTTTTCTTTTTGTTTTATAGTTTTCTTGGGGCTTCCTGCATGTTGGTTATGCCACACTGACACTGATTTGGCAGCCAAACGTTTTTCAAATGTTAAAGTAAATCGCAACAAACAAATTAATTAATTTATTACAAAATGAAGCCTTTTAATGTGACTTTAAGCCCCACAAAAGGTATTAAATAACTTTAACACAGAAAGTGAAAAGATAGAGAGAGATTTTTTTGTGATTTTTGAATAACTTAAAAGATCCAGACCAAAAATACAGCACTAATGCAAAGTCCTGCAACTGCTCATATGAAAAATGTATTTTCTTGGTAAAACATTTAGTGAAAATTTGCTATAGCATTAAAACATCACAATGTGCTTATCTTCTCCATGGACACCGTAAAGTACTTTCAGGGACCCCCAGGGGTCCACAGGCCCCTGAATGAAAACCCTGGCTCTAATTAGATGGAATAGTTCCGTCAGGAACCATTAGTTCTGTGAATACACGTTATGCGTCAGCTTGTGGATTTTTTTGTGGCCAAAGTGTAATCGCCATTCTTTGAAGCCCAGTGCATGCCTGTCCTGTTCAATCCCCTTAGACCCTCATGTACGTGACACAGATTAATTTTCCAGTTCTCTCCGTTATGTAAACGCATATGCATTGGTCAAGATAGGAAGATGTTTACTCGCTTTCCGACCTCTCTGCTTGTTTTTCATTAAGTGCGTTTTGAGCATCCTGTGTTAAGTTTCATTACTAACATTAATAATAACAGACTTCTAAACAGAGAGAGAGAGAGAGAGAGAGAGAACCAACTAGATTGCATTTTGACCTAACAAAGACAATATTTGCTTGGAGCCTAGTAATGTAATGAATTTAAACATTTAATTTGAGTAATAGCTTCTGTTTATCTCTTAGTGATCAACTACATGACTGTATATATTTTAGCATGTTTTGTACAGTGCTGTGAAAACACTGGGATCATGTAGCCTTTAAAGAGTCAAGTTACGGTCGCGCTTTATTCACAGCAGACAATAGGTTAAAATTTGGCGCTTTGAACGTGATGTCTTAATCCTTCTCTTTGTTGCGGTCTGTTTGTGCAGAGACCATAACTGAATAGAGGGGAGATATATTGTCATATTAGGTCATGTGTTTTGAAGAAAGCCTGCCATCAGATTTCAAAGGGCCTTTCGGATACTTTCAGAGGTTTGCAGGAAATATTTTTATGGTGTGTGAAAGTCAAAACTCTTGCCTCTGGTGAGATTAGGAAACTGTAGTCATTTAAAAAAAGTTTTGAAATTTAAAGCTATGACTCTTTAAGGAAATGATAGAGAAAAAAATCATCTAGTAGTGTTTTTTGTTTGTAGATAATTATGTAGAAACCCACTGTTTAATGGCTTTTTATTCATGTCTGCTAATTTTGTGGCCATATGTTTGCTATTGTACTGCTAAAAGAAATTGATAATTCATTCATAATTTGTTATTTATGGGAAAATACAATAAAAATGGAATGAATCCAGGAAAAGCAATATAATTTTTAATTGTATTAAACATTTAGTATTGGTCACATTTCACCTTTGTGTTGTCTGGATTGTGTTTCCTAGCAGATGGTTTACACTGCTGTGCATGAGTGAACTCCTTATTCACCTGTGACATATATTGTGGCGAACACACACATACACTCTTGATTTTATTTCTCTGTATAAACAGTGATGTCTCACCATATGTGATCCCAAGAATACAAAGACTCAAAGGGTAGCTTGATTTATTTTCTAGTATGCCATGCATTAAACGTTACCATTCATTAAGAATTTGGAATCCATTAACATTAAGCACAATAAAACATTAACCCTATGCCTCAGATGTTTTTGAATCATGATTGAGTCAGTATGAAGTAATGCATGATGTAATAGTGAGTCTGTACATGGGGCTGCTGTGGATGACTACTATGTCTGCTATAATATGAATGTAGAATAGCCTCTAGGATCATACTAATATTCAGCTTTTGACTCTGTAGTGACGCCATTTTAATGGAAGCTTATTTGTCTACAATACTAATACAATTCTGGCTTTTTAAATGCAATTCTGCCTTTTCCTCAAGAAACAAACCAGATTTAACCTCAGAATTGCCAGATATAAAGTATTATCGAACAATTGTGAGAAAATGTCAAGCTTGTTTCCACCCACTCAGGTTAACTAAACTAAACCTAAAACTAAAACTATATACATTTGAATTGTTTGAAATAAAATAAATGCTAACTGAAATAAAATATATAAAAATGAAACCTTTTTTTTTAATTATTATTTTTAAACATTTTTCATTTTCACTTAGTTTACCTTGATGTACTAAAATAACTATAATTAAAACTGAAATATTATTAATAATAATAATAACAACTATAGACATATAAAAAAATAAATGACAATGAAACACAACAAAATTACTAAAAAATTTTGAAATTAAAAAGAAAATGGAAAATATAAGAATAAATTCCATTTCATAAAAATTAAAACTATAATAGTATCTCAGCGCTACTAAAACAACAAAAAAAAAATTAAAAAGGTAATTGCTTATAACTGGCAATTCTTTAATTTTGAGGAAAAAAGTAAAACACATTTGAGACAGAATTGTAAGAAAAAAAGTAAGAATTATGAGATTAAAAAGTCACAATTGCCTTTTTTAATTTGTTTTATTCCATGGTGGAAATAATCTTCTGTACATTTCTCTATTTCTGTAGGCACTGCAGTGTGAATCCAGTAACCTGTTAATAGGGGGGCCACTGCAAATGCATGCAGTGTAAAATAGGCCAAACATGGCATTATGTGCTGCTTCAAGCAGTGAGTGTGAATGACTATGAGAGCAGCAGTCATTCATTTGATTCCTTATTGAGTCTCAGCTGAGGTCATTCAGTACATTCAGTACTAATGAGCTGCACTAGGGGTGCAGTTGCACTCAGTGAGGTTAATGTGTAGCGTGAAGTGGACATTTTGATAACACTTAATTACATTTGTCCACATCAGAGGCGGATGTTGGATGGTACGACTTCTGCGTCACTGCCTCTTTGTGAAGAATCAGGTTGTAAATATTACAAACTTCCTCTTTAGAAAGTTATTGTACAGACCAGGCGAATATCAGGAACATGTAGATGATAGAGCCCGTTTATGCTCAGACTGTGACCATTAGAAGATTTGGTTCCTGATTAGAAATGATATAAAACTCCTTTGAGAATTTAGTCTTAATCATGAAAAAATATTTTAATTGCATGTAGTACACTACCGTTCGAAAGGTTGGGGCCAGTGTGTTTTTTTTTTTTTTTTTAAAGAAATTAACACTTTTATTCATCAAGGATTCATTAAATTGATCAAAAATTACAGTAAAGAAATGTAAAATTTAAGGAAAAATCTATTTCAAATAAATTCTGTTCATTCTATTCATCAAAGAATCTTAAAAACTTGTATAATGGTTTCAATAATAAGCCACACAAGTTTTCAGCTTTGATAATAATATAAAATGTTTTTTGAGCACCAAATCAGCATATTAGAATGATTTCTGAAGGATCATGTGACCCTGAAGACTTAAGTAATGATGCTGAAAATCCAGATTTTCATCACAGGAAAAAAAAATACAATATATATATATATATATATATAAAATCAAGGTCAAAAATATCGGCACCCTTGGTTTTTCTCTAATACACATTGGCCACAATTAACGACACCCTTTTATTCAATACTTTTTGAAACCTCCATTTGCCAGTTTAACAGCTCTAAATGTTCTCCTATAATGCCTGATGAGTTTAGAGAACACCTGACAACAGATCAGAGACCATTCCTTCATCTAGAATCACTCCAGATTCTTCAGATTCCCAGCTCCATGTTTGTGCTTCTTCTCTTCAGTTCACTCCACTCATTTTCTACAGGGTTCAGGTCAGAGGACTGGAATGGCCATAGGAGAAGCTTGGTTTAGTGCTCAGTGACCCATTTTTGTGTTGTTTTTGAGGTTTGTGTTTGGATTATTGTCCGGTTGGAAGATCCAAACATGGCCCATTATAAGATTTCTAACAGAGCCAGTCACAGATTTTTTTATCTGTTGGTATTTGATAGAATCCATGATGCCATGTGTCTAAACAAGATGTGCAGGACCTCCAGCAGAAATATAGGCCCACAACATCAAAAATACAGCAGTATATTTCATTGTACACATGGGGTACTTTTTATCCCTGTGTTCACCAAACCCATCTTGAGTGTTTGCTGCTAAAAAGCTCTTTTGTTTGTTTGTGTCATCTGACCATAAAAACCAGTCCCATTAGAAGTTCCAGTCATGTCTGATAACTGAATATGCTGGAGATTGTTTTTGGATGAGCTAGGAGAATTTTTCCTGAAACCCTCCCAAATAACATGTGGTGATGTAGGTGCTGTTTGACAATTTCTTTTTAAAGGTTTTCTGAACCTGAGACGCAGCTATTTTCTTAAATTCTCCAGCTTTTGTCCTTGGAGAGTCTTTAGCCACTCGAACTCTCCTCCTCACCGTGCATTAGGACGATATAGACGCACGTCCTCTTCCAGGCAGTTTTGTAACATATGTTGATTGGAAATTCTTAATGATTACCCTGATGGTGGAAATGGGAATTTTCACTGCTCTAGCTCTTTTCTTAAAGTCACCTCACTAATTTGTGAAGCTCAATTATCTTTTGCTGCACATCAGAAATATATTCTTTGGTTTTTCTCATTGTGATGGATGATTAAGGGAATTTGGGCTTTGTTTTCCCTCCTATTTATATTTCTGTGAAACAGGAAGCCGAGGCTGGATAATTTCATGTGTATAAGCACCCTGGTGTGCTCAAAATTGTGAATATGAATGGGAATATACTTCAGAGATATTTTACTCATAAGAATTTCTAGGGGTGCCAATAATTGTGTCCAATGTGTATTTGAGAAAAACATTTATTTCATAATGATATTTCCCCCCATTTTAAATTCTTACTATCCAATGAAAGGTTAGATTTTTGTAAATTTTTAAAATAAAAGATCAAAAGGATTAACAATGCAGATTAATTTTCACAGCCTTCTTTGATCATATTTACCAAGGGTGCCGATATTCTTGGCCATGACTGTGTGTGTGTGTGTGTGTATATATATATATATATATATATATATATATATAGCTATTTTAAATTGAAGTAATATTTCATAATATTACTGTTTATGTATATATTTTTTTCAAATAAATGAAGCCTTTGTGAACATAAGAGACTTTTGACAAAAACAGAATCTTACTAAACCCCACATTTTGACTGGTATTATATTGATTGGTATATAAACCTTCCTCTTTCTTTTGTTTTCAGTTACAGTTGGTTTCAAAGATTGTGTATAATCTTTTATGGACGTAGGTGGAACCAAAAAGAGAATAAAAGCGTTAAGAGCTTTTTTTATTGTTTGTGGTGAGACAAGAGCTTTATTTAGCAGTGGGATCACAAAGAGAAGTTCTGTATGTTACGCCGAGCGATTAGCTGATTGTGAGGTGCTAAGTGACAGGTTAGCACATTAAGTTCTCGAGAGACTGAATGAAACAGGAGGAATCTGGCATCTTTTTTTCATGACCTGCAGTTCACAGACGCATAAATGAATGATCTCGTCTAGACGCAACAAGAGTCAGCTTGTTTTCAGACAAACGGATCCTCCACCTCACTTGTTTTAGCCTTAGCATCATGACCTGTTTATGACTTCTGTTGAGTGTGTCATGCCACGGTGTTTGCATTGTGGTTGTGTAGACGGGTAACATGCGGAAGGATAGATGTGTTCTGATAATGTTTCTCTGAAAAAAATAAACCAGACTTCTGTTCAGCTCTCTTATCTGAGTGAAGCAGATAAGCTGCTGTAAAACAGTCAGTTTTCCCTTAAGACAGTCGAGCAGAAAAACGTACACTCCCTCCCCACGCTTTTTCCTGTTGAGGTGTGGATGTTATGGATGGATGTTAGACACATGATAAGCCCTCTCTTCCTACTCACCTCTCCATTAGAGGCTTGAAGAAAACAAAAATGACAAAGTGGAACTTGACAGTATATCTTTCAAAGCCTGTTTTTTTTCTTTTGCCTTCCTTTTAAAGGAGCAGTTCACCCAAAAATGAATAAAATCTGATCATTTACTTACTGTCATATCTTTCCATGTCTAACCTATATGAACAAAATGGAGATTTTGTTTTTTTTTTGTCACTGGTTTTGATGCAATTACAGTGAAAGCTTGATACAAAAGCATTATAAAGTGATCATAATGGTAGTCTATGTGATATATGCACTATAGTATTTTTTATATGTACACACACATATGTAATTGTTTTAGTTTGATTTAGTTTGTTTGTGTTGTTTAAATTTGTGATGAAATGGATTGTATTGCTGCCCATTTTGGCCAAGACACTCCTGTGAAAGAAATTTTTAATATCAGAAAGTCTTTTCTGGTTAAATAAAGGTTAATTAAATAAAAATAATATAAAAAACGTGTCAAACTTTTTTTTTTTATTATTTCAGTGAATAACTGTTTACATTTTGGCATGTTTCTCACTCAGATCTTCAGAGGACATACACTATATGCATAAGAGTTGTGCTTGATGAATGTTCATTCCTCATTTATTGTCATTGTACGGAAAAGAGCTTGAAATGTCTCTCATTTTTCTGCAATCTTTTACCTGATTTTCGCTCGTGAAATAGATGTTTTGTTTTTTATCTGAAATCTAATTGATCAAGCCACAATGTATTAAATAACTTGAGGGAATAGTTGTTCCACCCTTTAGATTATAACAGTGTCCGCCCACTTTTTTTTACCGGCCTTGGTTTTGGAAGTATTATTCTCATAAATTTTTTCCCAATAGGAATTAAAAAAAGACAGAGTGTCTATTTACACTGAGTGCAAATAGCCCACCTTGTTGGCAAAGCCAACCAATGTGTGATTGGGCTAGTCAACACTACAAAAGATGATCGTGTAACAACAGCTCCAGTGGCGTAGATGGTATAGGTTGTGATCAACCCGAGTTCGAATCCCCTTTTTTTCCTCCCTTTTCAAATCTCATATCACATCGGAAAGGCATTTATTTTCAATAAAAATAAGGAAATAATTGAAAAGTTGAAAATAAAGTATTGTGTGGGGTTAGAGTAGGTGTAGGGAGGGCTTATATTGTCCCAATAAGGTGGCATCTAGTTAATAATTGTAATTTACACTCAATATGTATTGCATACTGTTTTATAATGTACTACATTACTGAGGTGCAGATAATTGACACTTTCCAATAAGTAGTATAAATGAAGTTCCAAATGTAGGTTCGGGAGGAGCCTAATCATTCAGTCCTGTCAATCATAATTTCAAGCCTATTTAAGCAGCTCTCATTGCACCGCCCCAGCGTCAATTCTTCCGGCATCCCTCCACCTCCCCATCTCCACCTATGTTCCTGTCTTTCTTCCTCTAGGTAGTACCAAAATGGGGAGTTGAACTCGGTGCTCAAGCCGAGCCTCGAGTTCGAGCCTCCATTAAGGACAGCAAGCCAAGTTCGTTTACCATTAACCATCAGGACTGGATGGGCAGGTGAACTTGTGAAATAGCAGAATATACTGCTATACTATAGAATCCAGTGTTATTAGCACTTAGTGTAAATAGCATCTATCACTAATTAAAAATGGCAGCAGCTATTTGCACTAAGTGAAAATATTGATAAATGCTAGGTGCAAATAGCTATAGATTCTACTTATACTATGTTAAAATAGCAGGATTTTCTGCTATTTATACTACTAATAATGGAAATGATCTCCACCTCAGTATTGTAATACATTATAAAACAGTGCAATAATAACTTATTGAGTGTAAATTTTTATTTTAATACAAATTATGAAATGGATGCCACCTTATTGGGACAAAAGCCCTCCCTACACCCTAAACCCACCCGACACTTTATTTTCAACTTTTTGATTATTTCCTTCATTTTTATTAAAAAGAAATGCTTTTCTGATGTGATTTCAAATTTGAAAAGGGAGAAAAAGTTTGCCAAAAGGCGGATTCGGACCCGGGTCGATCGTGTCAAAAGGAGTATGACACACGCTTTATCATCTGTGCCACTTGAACTGCCAACTGATAACCGTCTTTTGTAATGTTGACTAGCCCAATCACGCATTGGTGGGTGGAGTTAGTGTAAATAGCCTCTGCCACCAAGATAGGCTATTTGCACTAAGTGTAAATAGAAACTCGGAATAAAATATACTATTTTTACTTAGTGTAAATAGCGTCTATTGCTATTGGAACTTAGTGCAAATAGCCGCTGCCAAGAGTTATAAACCACAAATGAAAAAAAAAACAGCTATTAGGTGAAAGTCTTGCAACAGAACATCAGCAAGCATGGCTTCTGGAAGCAACCATCCTCTCCCTCATATTCTTCTTTTTCGCTGCTAATCAGCATAAAGACAGCTTGCATCACAAGCTTCTTGTGGACTGCAGGAAGATATCCAGTCTTGCGCGAGAACTCCTGTCTCACATGTGATCTTAATTTTTTCCTGTATCACTTCTCACATGTGTTTGGTTGTGAAATATAGTTTGTAGACCATACAGAATTGCCTGTGATTCTTTCTGTTGAAAAGTTGTGTAACGTGTGTGAGCCTCTGTTGCTGACCCGTTGTGTAGTATGCACACAACAGACAGTCGTGTAGTGTGAGAAGATCAGCGATCCTCACTTCATGCATGTGCTCCTGGCATAAGTTTATTATTTATTTCTTCTTGTTGTGTAAAAAAAACCCTTTAATCATGTTAAAATTGCTGTAATGCATGTTTCTCATGGCCTATTGCTTTATTTCAGTCCTGTCTGTTGTGTTGTAACGCATTCTCCCAGTTTTTCCATTCTCGCCCTGTAGCACCTTTGAGAATGCTGCTCGCGTCTCTCTGACCGATCACAAGGTGTCATCCCTGACTGTGCTGACTTGACACTTTCCCAACACACATACACACACAGAGGATTGTTTATTGGCTTGCAAATATGTCCTCTATCTAAAAAGGACAGAGAGGGAGGAAAGTAGAGAGAATTGAATAAGTAAATGTTTTAATATGCAGGAGGCAAAGAGGAAAAGAAAGACAGGAAGAGAGAGAAGGAGAAGTATTCATGAGTAGAGAGGCAAGCAGTCAATGCAGAATTGTGGTCATTAGTGACGCTTGCTAACGTACTGTAAGCATTACTTTTATTATTTCTCATACTTTTGTGATTTAAATAAACTGCAAAAACTGTGAGTATTGATTTTGGTCAACTCACTTTTATCGCTTTTATCCATATCTGTAGCATGAATAACTATAACTTAAATTGGCAGTTCTATTTCTTTAAGTGATCGGATGTGTAAGATTTCACCTGGCAAAATGATAAAACAAACTGTACAACCCTGAAGGCTTACAGTGAGTCAGGGAGCCTTGGCCCACCTGACCACCTAGCAACACACAGAACACCCTAGCAACCACCTATCTGCACCAGAGACTTGAATCACAATTGACACAATTACACTATTTTATTGATATTTTTCGTAATGGAATTAAATCTAAAGTTCCAACATATGTTTACACAGTTCACTTAAAAAATATTTAAAACAGACCATAAGTGTGTTATGAAAGCAAATAACACTCTATATTTAACTATATTTACTTGGTCATTTTGTCTTTTAAAGACATTTCTATAGTTACTCAAGCATTAATAAAAAATGCTTTAAGCCACCAGTTGTTGTGCCCCCTTTCCTCTTCCACTCTATGAATAGAAATCAGCATTTATGTTTTCTGTTTGCCTCTGTGATTCTTTTTAGAAAGAGAATGAATGAAGTCTTTGTGTGGTGATGCAACAGAGCAGCAGATAAACTGTGCCTCTTTTTCTCTCTCTCGCTCTGTCCATTTCCCCCTCTGCTTTCATACCCAGCCTTCAAAATGCACTTACTGTCATTTAAATGAACAATTATATATGTTTTGGAAAAAAAAATGTATACACCTGTTATATATATCATACGGGTATCTATAATATTAAAAATAAGAATTATTAAAAAAAAAAATATATATATATATATATATATATATTTTTTTTTTATAATTATTTTTAATATTATATACTATATATATATATATATATATATATATATATATATATATATATATATATATATATTATTTTAAATATTCTGAGTTGTTCTTGCCTATCGCCACTACCATTCTTGTGTGTTGTGTGTGCTTGTATTAGTACGTATTAGTAAGTGACAGTCAGACTTCATAGCTTGAGCATTGTGTTCTTTCCATAATATTCTGTACAAATATAAAGTGTCAGGGGTTGTAAATGATATCGGTTTGGAACGCTGAATAAGTCTCAGATTGTCTCACTGTGATCTTCTAATTTATTCTCTCCCTTACTTTTCTCTTTGTTGTTTTTTGTTATAGCAATTTTTTCTTTCCTTTTGCATGTTTTCTCTGCCATCTCCTTCCTCTCCTGCTCTTCTCACTCAATTGAAAATGAGAGACTGTAATTAGCTCGTCTGTGGTCTTCACAAAACCAGCCAGAGAAAGATGGGGCTATTGTATTTCTCAGAAGAAAGTCAATAGATGTCATTGTGTATGTGTATATAAATGGGTGTGTTAAGGTGTGATTAAGCTTGTGTGTGTGTGAGAGAGAGAGAGAGAGAGAGAGAGAGAGAGAGAGCATTTGTTTATGTATGTGCTGCCTGTCTATCCTTATTATCATACTTGATAGTAACAAAGAAAAGAGGCAAAGGGCTACATAAATTCAATACCAAGCTCAAATGGAAAGAAATAAAGTAAAGACGACAACCTTGACCAATCAATAAAGGGAGGGACTCCCTCCAGACCTGGGCACTATGACTTCATAGTAGAAAAAACAAAGAAACAGATGCTTTGTCTTATCAAAGCATGTCAGTTCAGGTGTATCATGCAACAAAGCAAAGCAACAAAATATAAATACAACTTTAAATATATTTGCAATATAGTATCTACTGTAGTTCAGGGAGATATGGTTTTGTATATGTTAGTAGTGCTGGGTAGTAACTGATTGCATGTAATCTGGATTACATAATCAGATTAAAAAAATTAAGTACTTTACATGCAAAGCAGGGATTCCCAAAATGTGTTTGTTTGTTTTTTTTTGTCAGCCATACCTCTTTCACCTAATATATTTACTTGAAGTACCCTCTTAGATTTTAAAGTAATTCATTAATAATTAAGTAACACATGTTAAGTAACACATTAAGTGCATGTTCACGATTCTCTGACATTGGTTAATGGTCACCATAGTCCTCATGATATGCAGGTAAACAAATATTTCATCTTTTTAAAAAGTGTTTTATTTTGATTGTTGTGATTTCTTTAGTAACTCCCTCAGATTGAATAGAAAATAAAATAAAAATTGCTATATTAAAATAAGATTTACTATAATATAATATTTGTTGCTATATTATATAAGATTTGTTATAAAACAACACCTTTTTTACTTCAATACATGCATGCTTAAATGTAATGGAAAGCAATGATTAAGATGACGTGTAATTTCCTGAACACTCAAAAAATATACAATGTTTTGAAACCTTCATAGACACACAATGTTTATGCTTTTCAGGGAAATCAACAAGCAAATGGCATATTTTCAATGGTCCTAAACACACTTTTAATGAACCTAAAATTGGACAAATATGCTTATTTATTTATTTTATATAGGACAATTCAGAATTTTTTCCTTTTAATTTTGGGGTGAAATGTGAACAAATTCTGGGGCATGTTTCTGAGAGATTCACCTTAACAGATATAGTTAGTGAACATTTATGGATGTAAAGAGGAACTGCAGTGAGACCTGTGGTCAACGCCTATGACAGCTGTTTGATATCTATCACGGCAATAAATAGCAGCGCTACCCTATCTGTATGTGTGTGTGTGTGTTTGTGTGTGATTGACAAAATTAATAGTTGTTGAACTGTGTGTTAGTGTGTGTGTGTGAGCCTGAGCTTTAGCAATATGTCTTTGATCTCTGGGGGAATCCTCCCTTGTCCTCCATCTGCCACCAATCATAATCGATGACAGAGTATTGATTGAGAACAGGTTTCCATAGTAACAGACTCTTGGGTGTGGTCTGATATATGTTATATGCAGAGCTTGTATTTGCTAAAATTTTATAATATTTTCTCCTATACTCTAGAGTAAACAAAACAATAAATTGTTATTTTTGTGTTCACAGTGATGCAGCAAATATCATCAAGATCTCATATAATAGCCCTGCTGTACGTATGTGAGCGAACATGTTTAATTAGATTAGATTAGAGTAGATAATACGTTATTCTCCTCCACTGTGGTAATTTGGCTTCACGAAGAAGACTGTATACAAAGAAATGAAACATTATCTTATGCATCACAAATAAAATGCAAAGTATCACATTAGAAAATCACAATATTCTTATTAATAAATAGAATAGATGTCAACACCATTCTGTAAATCTTTTTTTTTTCACATGAAAAAAAAACAAACAAAAATTTTGTTTACATTTGCAATGCTCATGGTTAGATTAAATACTTCAATCTTTACTTTAATCGCATAAAAAAAGGTTTAAAATAAAGATAAACATATTAAATTGTGAGGCAATGAATTAGACACAGGTTTCAAGATTTGGGCTGACAAGGGCATTCAAAAGATAGCAGATCTATATTATGTCATTTGAGGAAATAGTTAATACATACAATATTCCTACAAAACATTTCTTTAAGGATTTACAAATAAGAAATGTTATCCTCAAATCACAAAATAATTCCCTTGATATGCCGCCATTGTCTATTTTGAAAAAAAAAAAGTGACAAGAAATTGTTATAGTAAAGGTTTAAAGGGGTTATATGATGCTTTTTAAAGATCATTATTTTGTGTATTTGGTGTAACAGAATATGTTGACATGCTTTAATGTTAAAAAAATACATAATTTTTCAAATACTGTACATTATAGGTTGTTTGCAGATGACGTCATTGCTGTGGTGCGAAATGCAGCTGGAGGGCAGGAAGTAGTTTTTTCTCCATAGGAATCAGTAGCAGAAACTCAAGATGCCTGTGTTTTGCGTTGTTTATTGATGCTCAAATCGGTCAAATGGAGAAAACTAGGGCTGGGTAAAAAATATCGATTCTCCGATTTTAATCGATCTTCAGTTTAACGCAACGATATCGATTCGGGAAATCCCCGAATCGATTCTTACGAGGTTCACGTAAGAGGATATGAATATTCACCTCTCGTCCTGAAGGTGTCACCATCTATAGATATACTTACCTGGCAGGGGAGACACCATGATCAAGAAGGCGGTTCACCCTGTGTGCACCCTATTATTAATGTAGATGTGTATTTCAGTAAAAAACTTAAGTAGGAGAGTTTCAGTTACCAGCATTTATATCAAAATATGGGTCTGCAAAACTAACATTTTAAATGAAATATTGATAGCTAATCGATATCGAATCGAATCTAAATCGAATCGAATCGAAACCATAAAAATAAGAATCGAATCGAATCGCAGAATTGGTCACAATACCCAGCCCTGGAGAAAACACAAGGAGTTTTTATCGTGTATGAAAATGTGTTGTTCATAAGGGGGGAAAAGTCAAGAAAACCTTGAAAAACTGAACTAAAAAAGGCAGGAAAATGTAGCTTGCGTCCACGGTCGGGAGGAGTCGATCGGATAATGCTTGTGTGTGCAAATTGTTAATATAAGATATAATATTAAGATATTAATACAGATATAAATAGATAATCCAAGTCTGCCACCTCAAGGATTCAGCGTGAGACAGTCAGAAGTCACTCAATGCTAAACGCCACATGTAGACACGATGTAAATAAGATATTATTTGCAGTTCAGAGAGCTTCATTGATTATAACGGAACATTGTGAGATTGCAATAAATTGAAGTGAGTGACAGCTTTTTAGTGATTATATAGAAGCGCAATTTACTCGCTCTCTAGGCTGTAAACAATTCAGAATTTGAATACGTTTTGCTTTATGTGCTGCTAGGACCAACGTACACAAACCATATGCAGCAAAGTGTCAGGAGTGACTGAAAAAAAGAGAACAGATGAGATCTCCGTAGAAGTCGTTTTAGGGGGACGTGCCAGAGTCTTAAATTTGATAAAGAATATATCTTTGGTTTTGAGACTTTAGTCTTTGCAACGTCAGGGATCTTATCTATGCACAATCAGCTTATAACACTCCAAAGAGAAAGGAAAACTTGAAATCTCATCACATGACCCCTTTAATTTCTTCATTATATAATATGCTGGTGTCAGGATCAAAGGACTCTTCAAACTGTAAATTGGAAGCTTGGGGATCAGATCTTAAGGATGATATTCAGATGGAAGACTGGATGGAAGCATGCAAGGAAGCTCAATCACTAACAATGAACACGACTGAAACTGCTACAGTATAAATGGTTGATGAGGATTTATATAACTCCAGTTGTATTGCATAAATATAATGAAAATATCCCAGATACTTGCTTAAGATGCAGCGACTTTAAAGGAACGCTATATCACTGTATATGGGAGTGTGAAGAAGTTAGGAATTTTTGGAAAGATGTGAAAGGAATGATAGAAAAGATCCATACCACCTACACCTTTAATCTTTGTATTTCATTTATATCCTAAGGAGATCAAGTTAAAAGATGGAGTGTATATTTATAAATATATGTATTCTTCAAGCGAAACAACTTATTTCTTTCAATTGGAAAAGTATATATACACCAAATATAGGACGATGGCTGAAAGAAATGGTAACAAATATGTTACAATGGAAAGATAACTTATATATTAAGAGATAAATACATAATTTTTGATGGAGTTTGGGGACCTTTCAAATTGTTTTTAAAATGTGGTTGGAAATTTGTTGACAAAAAAAACAAAAAAGACAAAAGACAAAAAAAAAGAGGTGATATTTTATATCAATGTAAAATATTGAGAAGCTTTTTTTTCTTCTTTTTTTATGTATGTGTTTTCTCTGTTACATGGAAATTTATATGTACATGTGTATTGTTAAAATGCAATAAAAAGTAATAAAATATAAAAATTTAAAAAATGTTAAATTGTAACACTCTTACCATGGAAGTTTTGTGACATCTGTAAAATTTATATATGCAGAACGTTTAATTCACTAACAAAAAAGTTTCAAAAAGTGCTATGGAGCAGTAAAAAATGTTTACATGATTATAGACATAATCAGTTTATCACTTATAAAAGCAAATGCGGCAAGTCTTTTTGTTCCCTGTGAATCAAACCCGTGACCTTGGCATTCGTCGCATCTTGCTTTACCTGTTGAGTTACAGAAATGCAGTCTTATGTGACGCCAGTGTTTCCAGTGCCTACAATCAGTTATTTTTCGGAGAGTTTGTGTGCGCCAATGACCTCTGCATGACTGCATCGTTTCCATCAGCGGCTCATCCTGTCGTTCACTAAAAGAGAAGGATTCTTTTCTCTCTGATAATACAGAACAAAAGAGCTGTTGTCAGTAGATCTGGATTAGCTTTTTTGTGTTTCCGTGTGTGTGCACAGAAAGACGGAGTGAGAGAAAGAGAGGGAGAGAGAAGTGGTATCAAGAGATCAATGAATGAGCGTCTCCAAGAGCTGTATTACTGTAAGCTTTGTAAACAGAATTCTTCCTTTTGTCTGTGCTTTTAAGAAAGAGGAAACCATTCACACCCCTGTACATCAACACACCGTCCCACGCGCACTGCACACATTCCTGTTAGGCTCACACAGTGGGTTAGTGGATGTATAAACATTACACACCGGGATGAAAAGAGAGATATGAGCAGCTGAACTGCCGTGGAAATGGTTTTTTTCCTTCTCTTTCTTTCTCTCTGTTGGGATTCATCCGCATATGCTTGTGGCTCTTTTAGGCATCGAACTAATTAAGCGTGCAAAAAGCATACACGATCCTTATTGTTTCAAAATCACATTGCCTTATTAAATTGACTCTGTTTAAAATTTAAACTGTGCTGAGCCTGTGTTAATACTCTGAGATTTCAAAGTGGCCATATCAGAGAAAACAGGATTTTCCTTGCTCTTTTAAAATACTAGAGTATTACATTTCAGTGCCTAGCTCGCCCTGCACCGTTTATCATACAGACATGAATAATTGCAAAATTGTGTGGCTTGTTGATGAGAGCCTGAGCTATTACTTTTCAAAGTGTTCTGGAAGCCAATAAAAAAAAAAAAAAAAATTAAAGATCTCATATACTTTTGAAAGAGGAACCCAAATCATGCATAGACTTGAACGTGTGCTCTTTTGAATCGTGACAGTTTTGCACAGATTGATTTTTATATTTCCTTCAGAAAATGTAAACGTCTACTTTAAACAGTTCATTCACAAGGTTTGGGGTTGGGACATCAGAACCACAAGCATATTAGTCTGCTCACTATTTCATATCAGTGGCTTTTTAGCAGTGTTGGGGGGGTAACTAGGCTACATGTAACAGCATTACGTAATTTAATTATAAAATAAATGTAACTGTAATCCATTACAAATACTGAAAATAAAAGTGTAATTAAATTTGTGATTTATGAAAATATTACAAAGGGGGTTACGTCTGAATATTTTCTGAAAAAAGTTAGGATATGTTGAATAATGTTAATTTGTTGCTTTGTCTATTTTTGATGTGCACAATATCTCCGACCATTTAAAGGCCGGTTAGTAAAGGGGAGCTATTCTGATACCTTTGATTGGTTGATTGTGTTCCAATGCTGGAAATGTAAAAATCAAAAATCAGAACAATCTCAAAATAAAAAGAGGTGCTAATGTCTGATTTTGTGGTGGCTGTGCTTTAAAATTAAATTATTATTATAATAATTGAAGTGATGAAGGATTTTGAAATTCTGACAGTCTTTTAGTGTTTAGTAAAGGTCCTTGCACACTGAGTCCGAAATGTTTGTATGCGTTTTTTTCCCCCCGTTTATTTCGTATTCCTCATCCTTTCCTATTAAAATGCTTACTACAGATGCAAAAACGAGAATTTCGAATGTTAGTAATTTAGTAATCAGTAAAAAAGTAATCAAATTTACTGTACAAATATAATTACTTTAATAATGTAATTGAAATAGTTACACTACATATTACATTTTGAAGTGACGTGAAGTGACATACGGCCAAGTATGGTGACCCATACTCGGAATTCGTGCTCTGCATTTAACCCATCCATAGTGCACACACACAGCAGTGAACACACACACACCGTGAACACACACCCGGAGCAATGGGCTCGGTGCCTTGCTCAAGGGCACCTCAGTCGTGGTATTGAGGGTGGAGAGAGCGCTGGACATTCACTCCCCCCACCTACAATCCCTGCAGGTCCGAGACTCAGGTCCGAGACTTTGGATTACGAGTCCGACTCGCTAACCATTAGGCCACGACTTCCCCTATTCTTGAATAGGGTAACTTGTAATCTGTAACCTATTACATTTCCAAAGTAACCTTCCCAACACTGCTTTTCAGCATTCTCTATCTTGATGAAGGACAGTATGAATATACTGATATAGGGAGGTTAGTCAAACATAAAGGAAATTTAGTTTAGTTTAGTTTAGTTAAACTTTATTGTCTAGCCTTAGCTGAAGATTAATCACATAATTGTACATACAGTAATGACAATACATAAACTCCCACAACATACACAGGACACATTTATGTACAGAAGTATTAAACATTTGGAATAGCAAAACACCGGTTTAATCGATTAATTGCTGGCAGTTCTTTTTTGGCATTAATCAACAGGGATAGTCAAGTGCTACATGATTAAAATTTTGTAAATATTTTGAAATTTCACCTGTAAAAAATTGTGTATTTGTAATTGGGAGCATTTATTTTTTGTATTTATGTTATTTGGAGTGTTACTTTAAAGTTTAGTTTGAGTGTGTCTGTATTCTTTTATATTTGTTTTAATTAATAGCCTAATTGTAAAACAAATAGTTATCAGCCTGTTTTTCCACCTTAGTTTTTGGCATCAGCAAATTAAAAAGGCAGCGGCTATTTGCATAATATTTACTGCAAATATCAATAGATTCTATTTACTCTAAATGCAAATATCAGTAGATGCTATTTACACTAAATGCAAATAGCAATAGATGCTATTTACACTGTGAAAATAGCATATTTTCTTAGAGATAGGTACACTAAGTGCAAACAGCTATGGATCCTGTTTACACTAAGTGCAAATAGCCATAGCTTCTATTTACACTATGTTTAAATAGCAGTATTTTCTGCTGTTTATTCTACTTATTGTAAATAATGGCAAATATATTATGCTCCTCAGTATTGTATTATAAAACAGTATGCAATAATAACATATTGAGTGTTAATTAAAGATGCTGACTTATTGGGACAATAAAGCTCTCCCTACACCTAACCCTAACCCTACCCGACACTTTTAAATTTTTTCCCTTAATTTTTATTGAACATACTGTAAATTCCTTTCCGATGTGTTTTGAGATGTGAAAAGGGACAAGAAAGAGTTCGGCAAAAGGCGGATTCGCACTTGGATCGATCACGTTAAAAAGTCACATTGTACCACTTAAGCCAGTGGAGATTTTTTTGACAGCCATCTTTTCTAATGTTGTCTAGCCCAACCATATGTCGGTGGGCGGAGTTAGTGTAAATAAACTCTACAGCAAGGCAGGCCATTTGCACTTAGTGTAGACACTCCGAATTAGGCAATCTTGACTAAATTGGTGCACATTTTCATTTTGTTGAATTGGTAACGGATTCGTTTGAATTTGTCTCATTAGCTACATATTCAGATTGTATGTATTCAAACAAATTCACCACCAACTCACAACATTTTTTTAAATAAACCTTGATTTAAATTGATATCACAATATTAGGGAAGAAATAAAAAAAAAGTGTGTAGTAAAGGTTTTAGAACAGTGGTCTCCAACCCTGCTCCTGGAGAGCTACGATCCTGCAGATTTCAGCTCCAACCCCAATCAAACACACCTGAACCAGCTAATAAAGGTCTGCAGGGCTACTTGATAATTACAGACAGGTGTGTTGCAGCAGGGTTGGAACTGAAGTCTGCAGGACGTTAGCTCTCCAGGAGCAGGGTTGGAGATCCCTGGTGTAGAATATCCCTGCTTTAAATAAAAATGCTACTGGTTAACTTTAGCTCACTGTATGTCAATGTCATTTATTTGTTATTCACATATGGGTTCATGATTGTTGCTGTATCAGAGGACAGATCACATTCTTGTCGTCATCTACATACCACATAAATCAATGGAGGGATGTTAAACTCAGTCTGTTTCTCTGTCAGTCACAGACCTCTGTTTAAAGGTCCCTCTCTTTTTTCTTCCACATTCTTCGAGGGCAAAAGCCCCTCGGTGTCTTTTAACCTTTGACAGCTTAGAGATTGTGTCTCTACCCCTGAGATGAACTTTTGGAGTTACAAACAAAAGCAAGACAGGCAAGAAAAGCTACCGGCTGTCCTTTCTCTTTCTCCTCCTGTTACTTCCCATCACCCTTACTGACTGGACAGTCTCTGTACTCTGGTTTGGCTATTTCAACTGAATTCAGAAGGGTTTGTTTTTCTTTATTTCATCAGTAGTTGGTTGTGTTATGAACGCTGTTTCATATCCCCTGATTGACAGGTGACAGACAAAGTGCAATGTCAGAGCAACTGAAGAGCTTTTGGGAAAAACAAAAGCATCCATTTTGAAGTTTACTGAACAGTCTGCACCTGAACCTTCAGAAAGCTTTTCTTGCTTTGACCTTTATAAAGCCTTTCCAGTTCCAAATGTTAGAAACTCATGTTTACATTAAGTGTAAATACACTACTGTTCAACAGATGTTTTTACATAAATACTTTGATTCAGCAATGACTCATTAATTTGATCAAGAAGTTTGAATGGTAGTGTATAATTTATTTATTTATTTTTTAAATCAATTTAATGCAAAACCGTTATCAGTTTTGCATTATGTGCCATTGGCAGTGATCATGTTATGTAATTTTTGCATTATGAAAAATGCCAAATTATGTTTCCTTTCAAAATTGCTGCTGTAATTTAAATTAAAAGTGTTATTTTTAATTTATTTTTTTAAACAATATTTTGTATTAATATTATAATTTGTACAGGTACATCTCAAAAAATTAGAATATCATGAAATAGCTCAATAATTTTTTGTCACTCATTTCAGAAAGTGAAACCCATATATAGATTCATTACACATAGAGTGAAATATTTCAAGCCTTTATTTGTTGAAATTTTGATGATTATGGCTTACAGATCATGAAAACCGAAAATTCAGTGTCTCAGAAAATTAGAATAGTACATACGATCAATAAAAAAAGGATATTTTAAACAGACATGTAAGGCTTCTGAAAAGTATGTTAATTTCTATGCACTCAATACTTGGTTGGGCCTCGTTTTGCATGAATTACTGCATCAATGCGGCGTGGCATGGAGGCAATCAGTTTGTGGCACTGCTCAGGTGTAATGGAAGCCCAGGTTGCTTTGATAGCGGCCTTCAGGTCATCTGCATTGTTGGGTCTGGTGTCTCTCATCTTCCTGTTGACAATACCCCATAGATTCTCTATGAGGTTCAGGTCAGGCGAGTTTGCTGGCCAATCAAGCACAGTAACACCATGGTCACTGAACCAGCTTTTGGTACCTTTGGCAGTGTGGGCAGGTGCCAAGTCCTGCTGGAAAATGAAATCAGCATCTCCATAAAGCTTGTCAGCAGAAGGAAGCATGAAGTGCTCTAAAATTTCCTGGTAGATGGTTGCGTTGACTGTGGACTTCAGAAAACACGGTGGACCAACACCAGCAGATGACATGGCAGCCCAAATCATCACTGACTGTGGAAACTTCACACTGGACTTCAAGCAACATGGATTCTGTGCCTCTCCACTCTTCCTCCAGACTCTGGGACCTTGATTTCCAAATGAAATGCAAAATTTACTTTCATCTGAAAAGAGGACTTTGGACCACTGAGCAACAGTCCAGTTCTTTTTCTCCACAGCCCAGGTAAGACGCTTCTGACGTTGTCTCTGTTTCAGAAGTGGCTTGATAGCCCTTTTCCTGAAGACATCTGAGCGTGGTGACTCTTGATGCACTGACTCCAGCTTCAGTCCACTCCTTGTGTTTGAATCAGCTTTGCTTGACAGTATTCTCAAGCTTGTGGTCATCCCTGTTGCTTGTGCACCTTTTCCTACCCAAATTCTTCCTTCCAGTCAACTTTACATTTAATATGCTTTGATACAGCACTCTGTAAACAGCCAAACCTTTCAGTAATGGCCCTCTGTGACTTACCCTCTTTGTGGAGGGCGTCAATGTTCGTCTTCTGGATCAATGCCAAGTCAGCAGTCTTCTCCATTATTGTGGCTTCAAAGAACAAGAGATACCCGGAATTTATACTGTATGGATGGTCATTAATTGAAACTCAAATGTAAATATTCTAATATTTTGAGATACTGATTTTTGACTTTCATGAGCTGTAAGCTCTAATCATCAAAATTAAAACAAAAAAACTTTTGAAATGTCTTACTTTACATGCAATGAATCTAAAATATATGAAAGTTTCACTTTTTGAAATAAGTTACAAGAAAAAATTAACTTTTTCACGATATTCTAATTTTTTTTAGATGTACCTGTAGAGTGTTATTAAAAGTAAAAATTTTTAGTAAAAACATTTTTTTTTTAATTGCTTTAAATGTATATTAATTTTCAATGTCTGTGTTGTCCTTAACGATGGGCACAATACTAATGTGTGTTTACACCCTTCACAGCTCTCGTCCAGGTCGACCACCGAAGCGTTCCTATGGGGCCGGTGTGCAAGAGAGCCCCAGAAACCTCCACCACAGAGCAAACAGCCTTCTGTCTCCAGCCCTGCTGTCACCCACAGGTAAACATAAGTGTACACACACCCATCTCGTTTTTCACCACGTTCAGTGTGCTGTAAATTTAGATGAGCCTCAATTTACTCACTCACAGCCCCCTTCAACACATATGAAAAGTATATGCTTAAATCACTCCCTCCTCTGCTGTCCTTCTGCTCATCTGTCATTCTCTCTCCCTTTCTGCCGCTCAGCTCGGTCATCTTTCATGCACCTTCTTTTACGGGTGACAGTGATGAATGACACACCCCAGCGGGATCACTCATCCATCTGTTCATCCCTCTCTATTTCCCTCTTCCTCTCACTGGCCAGAAGCCTCACATCCCCCGTCCTTGCTTCTCATCTCTACTGTATCACATTGGGAAGGGTGGATGCTGAAAATGTGCTGAAATCTGCCCCAAGAAATGTCTTATTTCTGCCAGAATCAGGAGTGTAGCAATGATTATACCTGCAAGGGAACATGTCCTTCCCACTTTTAGATAATTATAGCTAATTCTCTGGAAACAGTGACTTTTTTGCCAGATAAAATATAATTAACTTTTTCTTTTTTAATACTGTATTTTTTTTTACTTTTTTATCATGTGAAAAAGAAACTACTTAACTTTCATGAAATCATATTTTCCCACCTCAGATCCAAAATACCTGGGCATTAACCATCATAGACATAGTTTTTATGACCTATTTTTTCTATCCTATATGCGGTTATACCAGTAATTATTTATGATTACTAGCCTTAAGACATATAGTTTCAACCTTCACAATAAGTACAGTTAGTCTTACTGTATTTACACACACACACACACATATACAGTGTGTGTGTGTATATATATATATATATATTTATATATATACACACATACAGTATTTAAGTATATATACATATATACACAATATATATATGTTTTATTTTTATATTTTTTTGTTTTTAATTTAAGCTTGAGTGATTTTGTGTGTTTTTCAATTTTACTTAGATTTAGATTTCTACTTAGATTTAAATTATTTTTATTTTATTTATTTTATTTATTAATTTATTTGTTTTTTATATATATATATATATATATATATATATATATATATATATATATATATATATATATATATATATATATATATATATATATAATTTATTTATTTATTTATTTCACTTTTACTTTTAGTTATTTTTAAATACTTCAGTTTCATCCTATTTCATCTAACCTATTTGCCAAGGCAACATTTCTAACCTTCATCTAATTTCTTATTAAGGTTATATCTAATATTTTTATTTACTTTATATGTTTCAGCTTCATTTAAATTAACAAAAATGATTTTAATAGTGCTAGTTTTAGTTTTATATAACAGTAATAACACATTACATTATTTATACAGCTTTGTGTAAAAAAATATGAATATTACATTTTTCCTTTCTTTATTTAGCTTGATGAGGCCAGTGTAATTGTAAACAATATAATAACGACCCCTGATTCACTGTGGTCAAAAAATGGTCACTCCCATAAATATGATGTCAGAGAGATCAACATTTTTAAGACTTTACTTTAAGACCTTTTGCGAAAATAATTTGCTATATACTGTATGCTAATAAGCACGTGTATGTGTACAGTAATGGCACTGCAAAACTGTGGTGCCTCTCTCTCTCACACACACACACACACACACACACATACAAAGTTGTGGGGTCACCATGGAGGATGCGCTAGACTGTGCAGTGATATTCTGCCTTGTTTGAGCAGTTACCGTGGAGATGTCACTTAGAGTCTTGGCATCATCAAGTGCCAGATGTCAGGACTCGTTAGGAATGAGAGTAGGGCAGTTTGCTTTGATTTTCCAAGTGCTCAGTCATTGTTTGGAGCAATGACAGTTGGGTAAAAAAATAAAACATGGTGAGTGAATCAATGATTATATTCTAACAGCAACATACAACAGACCAGAAAACATAATGGAGACATGACACTATTTTGCTTTGCATTTTGTTTGTTTAGAGAAGAAAGAACATCAGGAATGCATTTAATATCTCAGTTGTTTCTCTTAGACAGGAACTCAAATGCTTTTCAGATTGTTTGCCTGAGAGAGAAAAAAGTGTTAAGAGTGTTTCTCTAGAGCTTCAGAATTGATCTGAACAATGTCTCAAACTGTGCTCAGATTTGCCAAGATAAAATGCAATCAAATGTCAGAGATTTTAATATGATCCTTTTTTTTTTTCTCTCAGATTAGGTAAGTAAAATTTTAATTTGACATTCATTTAAATCTTTCATTTTCATATTCTTTAATCTACAACTGCAGCAAACTAGCCTTGTTGGTATGTTTTGGAATTTTCTGGATTGTTTGTCACTTAGAGCAATGGCAGACAGCAGGGGGTGGTGCCAAAAGGAGAGGAGAAGAGAGGAAAGGGGGGAGATACAAGTATTAAAGTTTCATTTAATAGGTTATTAGGATGTGTTTATACACACGCAGTAACTCAAAGCTACCTTAAAGAAAAATACTTTTATATACACACTACCATTCAATAGTTGGTGTTTGGTAAGATTTGTTGGTCACACTTTATTTTAAGGCCAGTAACAAACCATTAACTACAACCTTTGCCTCAATAAACTCCTAATTTGTTGCTCATTAATAGTTAGTAAGGTAAGTTCAGGTATTGGGTAGGGATGTAGAATATGGTCATGCAGAGTATGTGCTTTACTAATAAACAGACAATATTTTATTAATAAACATGCTAATAAGTAACTAGTTAATAGTGAGAATTGGCCCCTATACTAAAGTGCTACATTTATTAATAATAATAATTATTATTATTATTATTATTTTTTTTACATGTTTTTGAAAAGTCTCTTATGCTCATCATGCATGCGACTATTGAGAAAAAAATAAAGACAAAAATTACAATATTGTAAAATAGTATTACTATTTAAAATAACTGCTTCCTATTTGAATGTTTCAAAATGTAATTTATTTTTGTGATGGTATGTTCAGCATCATTATTCTAGTCTTCAGTGTCACATGATCCTTCAGAAATCATTCTTATATGCTGATTTACTGCTCAAAAACGCGTCTTATTATCAGTGTTGAAAACAGAACACTTGAACAGAATTTATTTGACATAGAAATCTTTTCCAACATGATAGATGTCTTTGTAACTTAAAGCAAATCAATGCATCCTTGCTGAATAAAGTACTCATTTCTTTACAGAAAAAACTTACTGACCCAAAAAAACGTACTGACCCAAAACTTTTTAAACTTTTTAATACAGTATATGTTTGTGTATATGGCTGAGCATTTTCTCTCTACCTGCAATATTTCACCCAGCAATTAATTCTTCATACCAAACTTAAATATGGAATGCATATGGAGATATTTAGCAGAATGTCCAAGCTGTTCTTTTCCATAACAAAATTGACCTTATGATTTGCATTGTTGCAAAGCTCAAAAAATGACAAAAAGTACCATAAAGTAGTCTGTGTAACTTGTGTGCTTTTAAGTCCTCCAAAACCATTTGACAACTTTCTATAAGAAAAAGATCAATTTAAGTTACGGTGCTCTAAGTTGTAACTGTGAGTTACAGACAATACATGTTTTTTGGAGGAACTACTCCTAGGTGAGCTGCATCAAACAGCTCAGTTTCACAGCTAATTTTTTAAAAAGCAAGTTCCCTGTTGATACTTCACTCGTACTGCATCGCTAGACGCTATGGGGGAAAAACTAATTTTTCTCCGAGGACTGAAGACTTTTTCAATCACGCAGTGTGACTGCACGGCCATTGGTTTGTGCAGTAAATAAAAACGAACCAATGGCTCGTCAGCGGCGCTGCACGAGCCTAGGGCGGCAAAGCCCGCCATAAAGGGTGGGGCCATCTGGAAAGCGGGCGCTTCGCCATAGGAAATCAGATCAATTCTCCTTCAGCGACGACGATCATCCGTTCGCTGACACTCGGGACTGAAGATGCTCGCCGTAGAAACGCCTAGCTGTGGATAGAAGCTGCCTTTTCCTCTGCGCCTTCTCGCTGTTCTGCCTGCTCTTCGAGCTGCTCCAGCGACCTGTGCAGATGCCAGCCTCGCCCCCTGCGGCCATCCGGTAAGTCTAAAATCAAATTTCTCTGAAAGAGCAAATTTCAAAAGACGTTGTTGCAAATGTCGCACTGCGAGTGTGGCTCGCGCAGGGAATTCTGCACGATGCAGAAGGGCGGTGAGTGCTTCGCCTGTAGACTGCGCGTTCACTGAGACAGAGTATGAGTATGAGTATGAGTATCACTCGAGTATGAGTCTCGCTCTTCTCCACTCGCTGGCCTTCTATGAACGCAGCTCCGCTCTTCCGTTTCTCCTCTCTCAGCAAGCTCGGAGAATGAAACAATAGAGCAACGGGGCTAAGTAACCGGTTTTGAATGACCCCACGCCAGCTCTTACCGCAGCGCTCTGATCCGCCAGTGTTTTTACACGTGAGAATCACCGCCCCTCGTTACATGAGCGGCTATATCCTCTTGGGCGGACCGGAGTAGAAAGCTATCTTTGACAGCTTTGCGTGTGAGTCGCTGAAGCTGCTCCCTCACAAACAGACTGCTTTCGTTGAAAGCCGCCCCGTCCACATTTACCAGGTCCTATAACTTGGATGTTCTGGCCTTGCAGGCTCGGGTTTATCTGCTTAAAGTGGCACACGCCTATCTAAGTGGTCTATTCTCAGGCATAGCCTGATTCCTAAGAACGCTCTTGGTCCTATTGCTAGTGCTAAGGCTGTACTTATGACTGTTGGAACGATTATCCAGGCCAGAGCTGACCTCTACGAGTTCAGTTCTCATGCCTCCTGCAGGATTCTTCCTGCTCATAATTGGTCCCTTTGAGTCTTTATTGCTCAAGGCCAGTTGTATCAGTCATTCCTCTTCATGGCATGGCGGGATTATATTTGTTCCCCATTGCGTCTAGCGATGCAGTACGAGTGAAGTATCGAAAGGGAATGTACTCGGTTACTTACGTAACCTCGGTTCCCTGAGGTACGGGAACGAGTCGAATTGGCCTTCAGTCGAATTGGCCTGACTTCCTATGGCGAAGCGCCCGCTTATATAGCCAGATGGCCCCACCCTTTCTGGCGGGCTTTGCCGCCATAGGCTCGTGCAGCGCTGCTGACGAGCCATTGGTTCGTTTTTATTTACTGCACAAACCAATGGCCGTGCAGTCACACTGCATGGTTGAAAAAGTATTCAGTCCTCAGAGAAAATGGAGTTTTTCCCCCATAGCGTCTAGCGACGCAGTACTCGTTCCCGTATATCAGGGAACCGAGGTTACATAAGTAACCGAGTACGTTTTGTATATAAATTTTCATATAATCTTAACACACAGGCTGTGTGTGGCTGTGACTTTGTTTCTGCTATACCGTAAGAGTTTAAGGAATAGAGTTCTCCCCTCAGTTCTCTCCTTCTCATAAAGCTTATGTACTTCACTTCAAGTCTCTGAAGATTGTTTTTTCCCATGAGTCCACACCGAAACTCATGCAACAGCTGTATACTAGATTTAGACAGTCAGCATTTTTATAGAGATGTTAAAGTCATGATTAGCCAAGCAGCCAATGCTCTTCTGAGGGGAATATTCCGCTCTTTACTTGTGTCTTTGTGTATGTGAGTGTTAATGGTCCATTGTTTTTCTCCTTATATATCAGCAGTCAGCCTCACCTGCACTTTTCTTCTTTTTCTTCCTTTGTCACAATGTGAGGGAAAATCTTGGGTCCCACTTTATATTAAGTGTCCCTAATACCTATGTACTTACATAGTAACTAGATGTGTACATAGTATGTAACCACAATGTAAGTACACATTAGTACATAGTATCTACGGCTCTAATGCTTGTGTAACTACACATATGTAACAACCCACTGAATGGTATGTGTAACAGGACTAACAGCACTTTTTTGTAAAGAAAGTGTTACACTTTATATCAAGTAGACAATTCCTATGGATTTACCATGTAATTACTTTGATGTTACACAGCAGCGGCCAGTAAGTTAGGCTTTACATATAAATTGTGGTTGGTGTCCAGAATGTTACACTTTATATTAAGTGGACAGTTCCTGAGGAGTTACCATGTAAGTACACTGGTATTACAGTGGAGCACCAACTCCACTAACTCGAGATCCAACTCCTCCCACTTTACATATCCCTAAACCTACTCGTTTCCAACCCCTGGATCAAATTGTTCCAATTACTCTAATACATACTGTTGTTACAAAATGTAGGGTAACACTTTATTTTAAGGTTTCATAATACAGAGTAATTACCTAATTAAGTACTTAGTAGTACCTGTTGTACTTACATGAAACAAAAATGTGCTTACCATGTAACTAAGTTATGGAACAGCCTGTAATTACAGTTTGTAATTATGTAGATGTAATAGGCAGCTACTGTTACACATATGTAACAGGTCGAGCCTGTTACACAGCTACTTGTACACTTAAGTACAATGTTGATACACTTTATTTTAAGTAGCTTATGCCTGTGTAATATTCTCTAACTGTAATGTAATTAGAAATGCATTACATGTATTTTAGCTGTGTACTAGTGGGTTAAATCAAACTAAGGTGCAGCTGGATATGGTGTACAATATAGATACACATGAAGTACACTTAAGTACAATATTGATACACTTTATTTTAGGTGGCTTATGTCTGTGTACTTACATTTATAATTGCGTTGTACAAAGTCTGCAACACATATGTAACAATCTTTTGGTTACATAAATAGCTGTGTAACAGACTCGGTCTGTAAGTACATTTTGATTCATGTAAGTACAACGGCTACTACTAAGTACTTAACTAGTTAATTACTCTATATTATGGACACCTTAAAATAAAGTGTTACCAAATGGAGTTATATAATTCCTGTTAAACGAGTACTTAGGGAAGTGAAAACAGTGTTATTACCAATGTCCTGTTACACATCTGTTCTTATACATACCATTCAGTGGGTTGTTACATGGGTGTAGTTACAGAAATATTACAGCTGTAGATACTATGTACCAATGAGTACTTACACTGTGGATACATACTACGCACACATCTAGTTACTGTGTAAGTATACAGGTATTAGGGACAAAATATGAAGTGGGACCAAATTGTGACCTTGTCAAATACAATACACACGCTCACCCAAACTCATATGCAAAACCACACAAACACACACACACACACACACACACACACACACACACACACACACACACACACACACACACACACACACACACACAATGGACATCTTTAGAGTAACAGTGTTGTGTAATGAAAAATCTGAATTATAATGAGAGAGGCAGCAATTTTAACATAAATCACTAGTCTAGAGAATTGACTGTCTGTTGCTAATCAATACTTTTTTTCTTTTTTGATGGTATCCAGGGGAAACCAAGGCCATAGCTCTTTGCCGGGCTAATTGTGCTGCTGGTGGGAGGAGTTTAAAGTGATTGATTGACAAATGGCTATTTCTTTGACTGCTTCCATGATATGCTTATATAAATAATGCAGTCCAGCTAACAGAGAGCTAATTCAGGTCCCTTATCTCACTGTGACCCTCCAGTTGCTCTGACTAAACCCTGCTGCTGATGACAACATCCATTTACTGTCAACTAAGGAATTTATTGCTGTAACTTTTAGGCTAATGTGCTTCATAAATAGCACATCTCTTAGCAGCCTGAAATATATGTATTAAGGTATTCAAAACCAAAAAGTAAAGGCTTTTTGTTCCATTGTTGTCTCAGTAACACCCTTACTAGTCAAATGTTTGCTATAATTAAGCTTTTTTAAAATGCTTTTGAAAGAAGTCTCTTATGCTCTCCAATGCTGCATTTATTTATTCAAAAATACAGTAAAAATGGGCATATACATATATATATATATATATATATATATATATATATATAAATGCAAGAACTGCTTTCTATTTGAATATATATTAAAATGTCATTTATTCCTGTGATGGTAAATCTCTGATTAATATTCTGGTGCACCTTTATTACTAATTATTATTAGTGCTTAAATATTAGTAATGGTTCTGTGTTCAATGTTGAAAACCATTTTTCACTTAAAGCACTTGAAATACCCGAAATAGAAATAATTGTAACAATTGATTTTTACTGTCACTTTTGATCAGCCTTTCTTTTCTTTTTTTTTAATGTTACTTACCGTCAAACTTTTGAGTAGTAGTGTATCACAGTTTCCACAAACATGTTAAGAAACAAAAACTCTTTTCAAATAAATGACTCTTTTCACATTTTTTGATCAAATAAATGCAGCCTTGGTGAACATAAGACACTTCCTTCAAAATAATTATTATCTCAAACTTTTCACCTATAGTTTATATCTACATAATAGATTTGGATGGAAAATGATTTTTAGCGTTTGATTAGAGAAAATCATGGCAAATTTGAGCTCAGTTTGGGATTGAGATTTGAGATTGTTGATATCTTTAATAATACTGTTGAGGAGACATGTGAGTTGAAGGTGTGTCTCCATTTGATTACTCCATTGCTGTATAGAAACCAGTGAGATATGGAGTGTTTTGTGCGTGTTCACAGTTGTTTGTGTTTGTGATTGTTCTTGAATGTATTGCAGGTCTAACAACAGCTGCCATGGCTGAAGCTTTGAAGATACAGAAGATGATGATGAATCTACACAAGACCCACAACGGCTCAGAATTCAATTCAGATGAGCTCAACACTAATACAGGTACAGGGCTTGTGCATACACGATTTGTTTGTTAATGTGTGTTTGTGTTCCTTTAAGGCAGCTTGTTTAAAGTGCAATCTGTAGATGTGCCAGACAGATGGCCTTGCAATAGTAACCTGGGCCTTTTGGGTGAAATGAGCCCCATCATGGAGCTCGCTCAGGGGGCCCATGTTGCAGGGTTGTGCTTGGTTTACAGAGACTAATGGTGACATTAATGACTGCTGCCTGACTGTGCATTTAGAGAAGACCAACAACAGACAGAAGAATAGTTAATCGTACACAAGCTCTAGAGATGAAAAAAGACATTTGCTGCAGGGGTGCATGTGTGTGTGTGTGTGTGTGTGTGTGCATACAAGCCAAGCAAAATTAAAAAATGCGTAAATGGATAACGTTACATTTCTACAGTAGTGTTGTGTGTACATGCATAAGTAGAAACAAAATGTGTGGATGATGCAAAGTATTTAAAAAGTGTGCAACTGATATGCCTTGTGGCTTTTCTGATTTAACTTATTTATTTAACTTTATTTAAAAAAATATTTTCTCTATATTTATATGATTTATATTCATATTTATATTTATTATGTTTTTATGATAGCAAATGCAACATATAAAAATAAAACGAAATATGAAAGTATAATACACAAAAAATATAATACACAAAATAATAAAATTATATATATATATATATATGATTAATAAAAATAAAATATGTAATTATACACCATTAAAAACAGTAATATTATTAAATATTATTACAATTTAAAATAATGTGTTCTATTTTAATATATTTTGTCACATGATCCTTCAGAAATCATTCTAATATGCTGATATTTCTTGTTATTGTCAATGTGTGCTGCTGCTTTATATTTTATTTGGTGTATATTTCTTTTAAGGATTCTCTGATCAATAGAAAGTTCAAACAACAAAAAGGAACATTTCACTTATGTTAGTGTTTGCACTCAGCAGTATTTGCTAGACAGATTTTTTTAGGCATCACATAAAATCTAAAACTAACACAAATAATATGGACTTCAAAAGCCATTCTCACAAGAGTTTAGGAGGAAGAGAGCCCAGCATTCCTAGAGAGAACAGCTGTGGACAAGCAGAATTTAGGAGAGTAGAAAAAAACGGCCTTCATCAGAAAGATGGAATGCAGTCAAGGAAAATCAGCATCAAGGATGACATCAGAAGAGCGGAGTGAAGCAGTGAGAGATACTTTTTTTCCCTTGCCTTGACAAGTTGAAAGAAAAATTCCATGCATTATTTAACAAGATGGCCGAAACCTGTCATACGGGTGATTGCCTGCGTTAACAGAAGCAGGTGTACGCTGTGTGCCTGCATACGGGTGCTAGCACATGTGTGCTTGTTTTCACGTCCGCGTGCGCTTAGCAGGGAACTCGTGTATAGTGTAACGCACACATTATCTGTTTGCCCCTCTTTCCCTCTGAGCATATGGTCAGCATTTTTGTATATTCACTCATCCACCTCCTTTCTCTCTCATCTTGTCTGTTTGAAGTTGCCCTCATTTTTAAGATGCTGTTTAAATCAGTAGTTTTTTTTTTTTGTGCAGCCAATGTGTGTGTTTGTTTTGGTGAGAGCAAACATGTAGAAACACACAAATCTCTTCTAGCTGACTTTTAAAGCATTTTTCACTTGATCAAACAATCTAGACAAGCTGACCATCTGGTGTTTATTAATTACTGGGATACAAATTACTGTAATTAATTACTGGCCAAAAATACTCAAAAGTGAGCAATAACCATTTTTATGAGACAGTTTTGTCTTTGTCATCATGGCTCATTTTTTTCTCATAACAGCGCATACACTCTACCTAACCTATAGTGTTAATGAAATAAATGTGAGAGAAAATCACATTTCCTGAAGCATCAATGCCATTTTAGCTTGCTTCTACAAATCTTTGCATCTTTGAGCTGTTTTATCAAGTCTCGTGGCTCATTGGACTAATACTTGATTGGTCCACATCAAAAATGCAGTGCTTTACCAGGTGAGCTACCGAGCAAGTTTACCACATCAAAAAAGAGCTGGTTATGTGACCCAAACATCAAAATTTATTAGTTTACAAATCATGCTTTTGGTAAAAGCGTGTTTACTGTCATAAAATAGTAGTGTGCAAGGAACCACATAAAACAAGTCTTCATTAATAACTAATCTGTCCCTGTACACTCTTAAAAATAAAGGCGCTTAACGATGCCATAGAAGAATCTTTTTTTGTCTAAATGGTTCCATAAAGAACCTTTAACATCCGAAGAACCTTTCTGTTTCACAAAAGGTTCTTTGTGGCGAAAGAAGGTTCTTCATATTATACAAAGGTAAGAAAGAGATGGTTCTTTAAAGAACCTTTGACTGAATGGTTCTTTGTGGAACCAAAAATGATTCTTCTAGCATCGCCTTTTTTTGTAATGTAATGGACTTTTGGACTATTTCATTATGAAAATGATCTGTCTAAAATTACAAGCCCAAAATAATAGGTATCTTGAATAACATGCACTTATGAACCACACATAATAAGACCAGGAATGTTTATTAAAAAAGAAAATATTGATTTTGTTGACATTTCGCAGAAAGGTCTGCCATCATACACTGAAAATAAAAATGGTTGTAGAAGCAACTCAGACAGTTTTCTTTTACTCAGAAATGACTTGTAAATTTCACATAATTACAGAAAACTGCAAGTAATTCATTGAATTTATGTTTTTTCAAAAACCATTTTACAGTGTATTTCTCTTTACACCAGCTCCTTTCAGAATGTCAGTCATCCAAAACAAGCTGTTCTAGACATCCGACCAAAAGCTGAAAGCCGTTTCTATTTGAGTACTTGACACGGGAGAATATATGGTATGCACGTGTGTGTACGTGTGCATGTTTGTGTTTGTTTTAGTGTGTTTCGCAGCACAGCTGCAGCTCTTGTTGTCTCTGGTTGCTCTTGCTTTCCCTCCTCTCATCCATCTTCATCTGTCTGATTACTGTGAATTAGCGCCCTCTCACTTACGTTAGAACTCCAGTCCCACAAGATATGTGAGCTTGTGTTGACACTAGTCTTGATTTCCACGGACGTGCAGATTGTCGCACAGATGGCCGCTCTATTGTACAGTATTTATATCATGGTGAAGGGCCCAGGTTGCGAAGCTGCCGTGGTGTTGTAATGTATCTGCAGTGTTGGGTTGTGTCGTAATGAGGGAGCTTATTGTTTTTAATCAGGTTATTTTTGTCCAGTCGTGTGAAGACCTTATTGGTTGGAGCATGTGATATTCTTAGGGGGATCGACTTCATCCTGCGCTATCATTGATTCCTTCGCCACAAATCTGCCACCTAAACACCATCTGCTCCCAATGGCACTGACATGAATGCTGATGATAGATTATCAGTTCAGTTCATTGTTGCTGCTGGTCTCTGGGCAACTTACATTTTATTGTTTCCTTTTTTCATTTAAACTAATGAGATGCCCATTCTATAGTATTCTGCTCACTTATTTGGGGGATTCCATTCAAAGTTAATTTGTCTAAGCATATTTGTGTGTCAATGTGTACAGTATGTGGTTAAATGTGCACTCAAAGCTAACCAAAAGCATTGAATAGTACTTTTAACAAACTTTAGTCATAGGCCTAGTTATTTGGGGTTTCAAGAATGCTTGTGATAGTTCTGCAGTAACATCCACACGAGTAGGTGTCAGTATGAAGTTTAAAGTCGCTTATAAAAATCAAAACATAAATATATTTCTAAATACAGTTTATGTATATATGTATATTTTACCCATGTTACTAAATTCTATATATTGTTATATTTGTGTATTTTAATAGATTTAAACGTATCTTTTATGCTTTGCTTAGTCATACTATAGTTTAGACTAGCTTCAATCAGCTAGAATCAATGAATTAAACTAAACTATCTGTGAATCTGAATTGATAAAAAAAATTACATACGGCACATATACAAATCTATATATTAATATGGAAATCAATAAAAATGAAAACTATATGTAACTTAAAAAAACTTAGCAAAATATATGAATACAATATGAATATGTGTTCAAATATAAAAGCTATGTTATGTTAGCTATGTTTTAAAGTAACTACCTGACTACCAATATTGCGAATATTTCTTTTCACTATTTCATATTCTTTTATGATTAAACAGGATTTAGCGCTTTGTCCTGGGAGAAAGAGAAGCATTCATCTCCTGCTTCAGAGAAAACACAGCACATCTTGAACAACTCTCAGCTCAACTCTCTCCAACACACCCATCTACTGGCCAACAGTGAGAATTAACCATTCACTTTCACACCCTGATGTATTTAAAGAGATCATTCAATATAAAATAACAATTCTGCCTGTAGCTTCTCGCCCTTTTGTCGTTTCAAACCTTTTTGACTTTCTATTTTCAATGACTGGGCCAATTAATAGGGATTGGAGAATTCAAGCTTATTAAAAGTAGTCCATATGACAAATTTTCAGGTCTAATCTGAAGCCATATAGATTTGTGTGATAAACAGGCCTAAATTTAAGCAGTTATTCCATGATTCTTTCTTCTTCTCGTAGGACTGGACCTGCCCTTCATGATGATGCCCCATCCCCTGCTTCCTGTTGGACTTCCTCCCGCCTCTGTTGCCATGGCAATGAACCAGATGAACCACCTTAATACAATTGCCAACATGGTTGCCAGTGCACAGGTGCACAGCCCCGTCTCCAGGCAGACATCTGCCATCAAGGTAGGACATACTGTACACACCAGATACTAAAACACACAGCTCTTTTGCTGCAAGGTCATCAGGGACTGTTCACACAATTCTAGCTTGAGTTTTATTTATTTCGAGTCATTTAAGGCAATTTTCTGGTCCACTTGATCCAAAGGGGTGTAAACTGCTTTAGGTAAGGTCAGGTAGCTTGAGACCTGTTTTAGGTTGTTAACCATGTTCCACATCACAGCTTAGTATAGAAGCTTGTTTCTGCTACGTAATTAAAAAAAATAATAATTATCTCACAATTAATTTTTTTTTCTAGCAAATTAAATTTTTAGGAATTCTGAGTTTACATCCTGCATTTTTTTTTTAGTTTTTTTCTCCCCTCAGAATTCTGAGCTTACATCTTGCAAATCAGTTTAAAAGGTAATTGTTTTTACTTTTCTTCTCAGAATTGCAAGTTAAAAATTTTGCAATTAAGAGTTATATCGTAATTATTTACAAAAATAATTCACAATTGCGAGATACAAATGCAGAATTGTGAGTAAAATGTGACAATTCATCCTGTGGCTGAAACAAGCTTTCATAACTTACTAGCTTTGCCACAAATCTGAATTTGAAAAACCTTAAGGCCGTTGCACACTGAGATTTTTTTGCACGTTAAAAAATAAATATGACCTAATGTTGTGTCAAGCACGTTTACACACTGCCTCCGAAACATTCGTCTGTCATAAAAAAATTCAGATCAGGTTCGATTTTCTGCATTTTTGCATCCATAGCAAGCATTTTCTGCAATTTTGCATCCATACGAAAATTTTGGACTCGGTGTGCAAGGACCTTTAATGATGATATGAACCTCAAAGCAACCTGATTCTGTTGGATTTCAGATGAACTGGGCCAATGAAGACGTTGTCATGTGGGGAGTGTTTATATAGGTTTGCAAGACTGAAGTCTCTCTTTTTCATTTCAGCAGGAGTGTTTTGATGAGAGCCCCTCTCTTACACCATCCATAGACGGGAATGTTCTTCAGAAAACAGAACCCTCACCTCAACAAACCAGTTCAGTTCCCAGCAGCCCCACGCAGCCTTACACACACTCTCCTCAAAAAACAGGTAAGTTTGCATATTCAGGCTGTCAGTTGAATTAATGACATAACATGTCATTAATTACAGTTATTAATTAAACGATCCTCAATCTCTGCTAAGGGAATCTCACAAATGAATATGCACTAAAGGTTTGGGGTAATTAAAAAAAATGTTTGTTATTTTTTATGGATGCATTAATTTGACCAAAATTGACAGTACAGATATTTAAAGGGATACAAAATATTTCTATTTGGCAGCAGCAATTTTCAATTAGATGCCATTTACACTAAGCGAAAATAGCATTTTCTTAGCAATAGAAATAGTCATAGCTTTTATTTACACTATGTAAATATAGCAGCATTTTCTGTTATTTATACTACTAATTGCAAATAGTGTCAAATATCTGCACCTCATTATTGTAGTACATTATAAAACAGTATGCAATAATAACTTATAATTTACACAATATATTCACAATAAAACATAAGTTTAATTAAAATTATTAAATGGATGCTGACTTATTGGGACAATAAAGCACTAACCCTAACCCTACTAAATACTTCATTTTGAACTTTTTGATTATTTTCCTTATTTTTTTTTTTTTTAAATAAATGCCTTTCCGTGTGATATGAGATGTGGAAGGGACATTTGAATTCAGGTCAATCATGTCAAAAAGTCTGCACTACGCATTTGACCACTTACGCCACTGGACCTTGTCTTTGACAGCAGTCTTTTGTAATGTTGTCTAACCCAACCACACGTTGGTGAGCGGAGCCTCTGCTAACAACGCGGGATATTTGCATTTAGTGCAAATAGACACTCCATTTCTATTTCAAGTAAATAGTGTTGGAATCAAAGAATCCTAAAAAAAATGTACAATGGTTTGCACAAAAAGCATTAAAAATCTTACTCCCCCCCAAACTTTTGGACGGTAGTGTAATTCAAATGCATTATTGTGGCATATGAGTAAAAAAAATACAGACAGTAGCATTAGAAGCCATCAATCGTAGCCGATTGTTTATTTTATTTAGATATAATTGAACATAAGCCTGTCATTGGCCTGTAGTCTAGTTGGAACACCTTATCAAACACAATGTGCTATACAAAATGTGGTTTCTGAATGTTAGTGTATATACAGAGACCCAGTTACTGTGGTTAGCATCTTCATCTTGAAGTGTGATATTACTGTTGTTTCAAAATATCTTACATATAATGTCCATAGAAAACAGCATTATATGATTTACATTGAGGAAAACATTTTAAACTAATCAACAAGGCTTGCAATGATTCTGCTGCACACACAATAACAGCACAAAGCAATATATGTTGGCAATAGTCTGTGCTACTCTGAAACTTCTTGTTTCATTTATCTGCTGTCTTTATATATCTCTTTCTCTCTCTGTAGCATATGATGTTCATGATGAACAAAGTGAGACAGACTCAACTCTGCATATGAGCAGACTTTCCAACGATAGGGGTGAGTTTCCTCAACATACACGAAATTTAATAAAAAAAATAAAATTGAATATAACATAACATTACATAAAAGCCTCTCCTCTGACCTCTTCTGCTCTCATCATAGTTCAATTATTGCACAGAGCCACTATATTGCATTGCGTTTAGTTGGGTGATGTAATGGTATGTTGTATGTTGTAATGGGATATTCTAGTTTTTATATACAAGTAATCTCAAAACAATTAAAATAATATGCTCATGCCTTGCTTCATCCTCTACTAGCAAATGTATAAAAAGCATAAATCGACATACAGATTCTACTGTTGTAAAATTTAGGTTCAGTGAGTTTTTTTTAATAAATTAATATTTTTTTATGTTACAATAAATTATATTATAAATAAATGCTGTTGTTTTGAACTTTCTGAAGACTGGAATAATGGCGGCTGAAAATTCAGCTCTGCCATTACATGAATAAATTAAATTGCTATATATTATTAAAACAGTTATTATAAATAATAATATTTCATAACATTACTGTTTTTATTGCATTGTTAATCAAATGAATGCTGCCTTGGTGAGCATAAACAATTAACTTTCAAAAACATTAAAAAACCAAATGCCCTCTCAAAAAAAGAACCAAAAGCTAAAAGAACAGGGATTTTCTGTAGATTTATTAACTGATGTAATTGAAATTATAACTATATATTAAGCATATTCTTCAAAAAGAAAAAATGATTTGCTGAAAATCTTACCCTCCTTTGCAGCTTACAATAAATCACATCTGAGGCCAGTGTTATTTTAGTGTCATTGACACGCTAGTATAGTTTTTGTTTATAATTATTTTATTTTAATATTTTCTTAAAATTTAAAAAACTATATAGACATTTAAAAAATATATTATTAATTTTGTCAGTTTAAGTTTAAATTTAAGTAAAAAAAATTTGTAAAAACTAAATGAAAATGATAAATGTTTCCTTGCCAACTAACTGCAATTTTATGTAACGCTTCATTTCAAGTAATTTTTTTTTTATGATTTTAGTTTTGGTAAACTAATAACCCTGTATAACATTGAGTAAATGACAGAATTTGAATTCATAGCTAAACTATTCTTTTAACAGTCAGTTGATCAGTTGAATTCATCCCTTTGTGTTTATTATTTTACAGTTGAACAAAATGCAGTGAAACCAACAATCTTTGAGAAGGTCCAAACTCAATCATTGTCCTCTGGCTTCCCTGCTTCCCTTCTTTTCACAGATGGCCTCTCCTCCGTTGAGACACTGCTCACTAATGTCCAGGTATGGCCATGAAGAAATGCAACAGACACACACACGCACACGTTCAGCATCAATTACATGTGGACATGTGTTGCAGGGTCTGCTAAAGGTGGCTTTGGAGAACGCCCATCTGCAGGAGAAACAGCTTCAGCAGGAGAGGAGAGAGCTCAAGATGGAGCTGTATAGAGAGAGAGAGATGAGAGAGAGTCTAGAGAGACAACTCACCTCTGAGTTACACAGTCGAGGTAAAATGTTGCGTTCTAATACATATTGGAAAACGGAAAAAACAGAAATCGTCTATTTCCATTTTATGTTTACGCATGGATATTTTCTCTTCCAGCCACCATTCAGAGGCGACTAAAGAAGGAGAAGAAGGCAAAGAGGAGGTTACAGGAGGCGCTGGAATATGAGTCCAAGCGGAGAGGGCAGATCGAGCAGGCCTTACAGCAGGCCACCTCATCTGGCGCTCTCACACACGGTGAGACGCTCTCACACACACTCAGAGAGTTGCATTTAGGCCGATAGTCTTTCAGCAGGCTTTGTCAGCTGTCGCTGTCTGTTAACACAGATCCAATCAGTCTGGACATGGAGACGGAGCGATGCAGAAGCCCGGAGGACAACCGCTTGTTACAAGGTATTAAATTTAATAGAAACCTACATATTTAATAGAACTGGCCTCTTTTCATAGAAATATATATTAAGTATATACTTAATATATATATATATATATATATATATATATATATATATATATATATATATATATATACACACACAATGTAAATTGTGTATAAAAACAAATTAAAAAACATAATATACAGAGGGCAAAAGAACAGTAAAAAAGTTGCATTTATTTGATCGCAAAAACAGTAATACTATGATTTTTTTATTAATTGCATTTTATTTTATTATTTTAATTATGTAGTATTTTAAACATATTAAATGTTAACAATATGTCTGTTTCATTAACATATATAAAAATAAAACTGAAATAGTGTGACTGAACTAAATGAACTAATTTAGTATTAATTTTTGATACACTAATATTCCACACATTTTATGTTCTCCTCTGCTTGCCAAGGCTGCATTTATTTGATTAAATATACAGTTACTGAAATACAAACAATAAAATGTCAAATAAAAACAATAAAGTGTAGTTTATTCCTGTGATGGCAAAGCTGAATTTTCAGCATCATTACTTCAGTGTCACATGAAATGCTCAAGAATTTTTTTTATTATTATTATTGACAATGCTGAAACCAGTTTTTCTGCTTACAATTTTTGTGGAAACTTTTTTCAGGATTCTTTGATAAATAGATAAAAGAACAGCATTTATTTGAAATATACAGTTTTTGTAACTATGTAAAAAAAAATTCTTACTGTAATTTTTAATCAATATAATGCATTCTTGCTGAATGAAAGTATTAACCTAAAAAAAAAAGGTCCTTGCACAAAACACACTCATGTATACAGTATGTATGTATATGGATGTGCAGTTTCAGCTGTGGCTTATTCAGATTTGTTGTCTTGACCTCGATTCCCCTTCCCATCAGTCTTTCTCAGCAACACCGTGTGTCACTCGCCTGTGTCCTCCAAACAGATGAGATCATCGGCTCCCTCTGTCTCAGAGTGAAGCCATTAGCAAATAAACACATAGATGAATCAAAAGACTGGGGACTAATTGCAAGTTTCCTGTGTAAGCAAAGCCTCACCGCATGAATATTCCAGTGCCGCCCTTCCACCCGTTTATCTGTTTCTGCAGCTGGCCGTTCTCGCTCTCTCCCCCTCCGTGAGACAGCTAAAGCTACATGATAAATTACTTGAATTACACCTTGTGTTAATTTTATTAAAATGGCTCCCTAATGACGAGAAAATCTGGTACACGTTGGCACAGCACTGGACTGGAGGTGTTCATTTATTGTCTAATGTCTTTTTTCCATGACGTGCAAAAATGGACTATTTTAGAGAAAAGGGGCAATTGAAATTATATATAAAATTTTAGAAATAGAAGTATTTATTTATTTTTATTATCTATGTCTTATATTTCAGTTATGTAGATCAAACGCTAGGCCCACCTTTATGAACTTACATAAAAATACACTTTCATGTCTCTAAACTTACTAAAAAAATAAACCTGAGTTCATTTGATTTTTGATAATTTTGTTACCGTTCCAAAGTTTGGGGTTGGTATTTTATTTATTTTTTTACACTTTTTGAAACAAGTCTCTTATGCTCACCAATGGGTCAGTTGTGGCCTAATGAATAGAGAGTCGGACTTGTAACCCAAAGGTCGCCAGTTTGAGTCTCAGGTCCGGCAGGAATTGTAGGTGGGGGGAGTCAATATACAGCGCTCTCTCCACCCTCAATACCAAGGCACCGAACCCCCAACTGCTCCCTGGGCGCTGCAGCATAAATGGCTGCCCACTGCTCCGGGTGTGTGTGTTCACTGCTGTGTGTGTGCACTTTTAGCATGGGTTAAATGCAGAGCACAAATTCCGAACGTGGGTCACCATACTTGGCCACATATCACTTCACTTTTTTTTTTTTAAGGCTGTACTTATTTGATTAAAATAAAGTAAAACAGTAATATTGTCAAATATTATTTTGTGTTCTATTATAAAATGTAATTAATTAAATCATGTGATGGAAAAGCTGAATTACTCCAGTTTTCAGTAATTTGTGGAATATGTGGAAAACATCATACATTTCTTTTCAGGATTCTTTGATGAATAGAAAGTTCAAAAGAACAGCATTTATTTGAAATGAATACATTTGTCTTTGTCACTTTTCTTCAATTGAATGCATCCTTACTGCATAGAAGTATGGGCACCCCTGCACTAATCAATCAATCAGTATTTTACTGACCCCAAACTTTTAGAAATTGTAAAACCTTTATTAAATATATAAGTCCCACTATATAGCCCAGAGAAGTTTAAAACTATTACACATACTTAAATAATTGTTGAATTAAAATTGAAAGTTGTCAAGATTTCAGGCGTTTAATTTTTATATTTATCAGTCTTTAAATTTACATTAGACGGGTAAAAAATTTTCCCATACTGATGTAATTTAACCTGTGGTTTATTGGTCTCAAACCTTCCTGTTGTTTTTCTTTCTTACAGAAAGCAGAACATACACAAAAAATCCAATAATGTACTAAGAAGAGGTGGACAAGGATGTTCTCCACATCACACACTTTCCGAATGCTGAAGAGAGGACTCCAAGGTTTTATGCAGTGAGCTACATTGGCGAAGATCTTCTCTTTGACCCAATCAAATGCTCCATCCACACAACATTCCAGAATCCTCGACTGTTGTTTTATCTACATTCATTGTGCTTAATTCCAATTAAGCTCTGTGGAGAGCACTGTTGGTGTACTGTTACTTGTTTTGAAGCAACTGGATGCTGTTTTGGCATTATCCCTTCAGGACCGTGACCTACAGTCTAATGCCCTCAGGACAGGCTGAGGAAAATGTAAAAAAAAAAAAGGAGGAAAATAGATGCATCTGGCTTGCGTTTCATTCTTGTTTAAAGACTCTAAAGAGTGTGGAATCTTACATTTCATTGCTTTTCTCTTGTATGTCCATCTTCTGGTTCTACAGTCCATTTATCTATCTTTGTAGGTCAGTTTAGCTTCTTAATACTGTTTAAAATGTTCACCTGTTCTTCAGTTTGAGCAACCTTATGTGGGAGTTTTCTTTGTAAGACCTTCCATTATTTTATTGGCTTTCAGAAAGAAAAACTACCGAATGTGTTTGAATCTTTCCTAATGAGAAATGCAGTATTACCACCACCTCACTCATTCAAAATGTCAAAGTCAAAGAAAATTTCACCCTCATTATTCAAAGGAGAACATGGATATTGTTGATGTGGTTTCCTGTTCTCAAGCATTTACAGCAATTTGATTCACTAACCATTTTAGCATAAGCTAAAACTAGACACTAAGGCCGCAGAGGATATTTTCTTATGCATTTGGCATTTTCCCCAACACACGAGTCTTTATTTAGTCTGTGAGTTACTTAAAGAGGAAAACAGACTTCCCGCAGAACAGAATTCCCTGCTGGTGTTGTCAGGATGAGCCATCCATCCTATAGGCATTCGAATGCTAAATGATGTCTTGAAAGGTCTAGATCGATGTCTGTCACCATTTTGTGCACCAGAATGAACCAACAACACAAATAAACAAAGCGATGCTCATGTCACCGGTCACCTTGTCGTCAATAGCGTTCCTGATGAAGCTAAAGCCATCAAACAATCCTATCGATTCAGGTCATGCAAATGAGACCCCATTAGTGCTTAAATGCCTCCGCTGCTACATATCGGCCTTTACTGACACGTATCAAAGTCCTCATTAACATTCAGTTTGTGGTCTTCTCGTGGCCAGACACAAGCTAAGTATTGTTCTGATATTTCTAGTCTAAAACAGCACTCCAACAGCTCCAGCTGTATGATATTCAAACAAGGGTATCATGACTCAAAGTACAGTACTGTAACATGGATTTGTAATATTTTTCTTTTGCATACTTTAGGAATATCACCCGAGACCATAAATCTGTGGGGACCATAAATAGATTTGAAAACAATTTACTCTGATTTGGAATTGCTCCCTAAAAATGGGAAATGGCCATTTGGGAACGTGGGAAAAGTGTGGTTTCAAAACTACAGCTAGCAAAAGATAGGAGCGGAAGATAAACATATGTGTTTAGGATTCATAAATGGCATCTGCTTTGCTGGGATTGTTTTGTGAGAAATATATCAGTACTTGTAAACTTGAAGAAGACTGTTGCGTTTGTTTGTGTATTCAGTTCAGTTCAACATCCTGGGAAATATATTATTTTAGCTGTACACAAGTTTTGAGTCTCTGCATTAAAGGAACTGCATACAGGATATTGTGCGAGCATTAACAAATTATTACAAAGAAACGGCATGCATTAAACATTAAATTCTGAAGCAAAAAAACCTGAAAAAAAACTTCTTTTTTTTGTGTGTGAAACATACTCTAATAATACACTTCAAAACATTTGTTTACAACTGCAGACCAATACAGAAAATTGTTTTGATATTTTCTTTAAAATGATGAGACAAGTTGTGGGCTCTTTCAATTGCCTCGAGCGGGGTAAACAGAAATGTGCCTATGTCAGATTATTCCCAGGATGCATTGAGGGTGGCTGCTGTTTTCTCAGGGTGGTGCGACTATGACTATAGATAGTCATACGCACTGATTGACTGATATGCCCATAATATTCACAATAGAAACATGAGTTTATTTTGTTTCTCATAAAAAAGGCAGCCCAGATTTTTTTTAATGTGATTTGAAGAAGCTTGTTGTCTTCAGTGAGTTATAGACCCATTTCATGCACCACAACCTTCAAATAAAGACACATTTTGAGGAAAAAGCTTAAATAAGACATGAAAAAATGTTTGTTTAACTAGATTCCCATATTAGGGCATGATGGGATGGAAAGGGAGGCAACGCTTGGAAAGGAAATTATTAAACCATGATTAAGTCATTGAACTTGTGAATAACTTTTTACTTGACATCTGAAGATAACAGAGGATGTTTTTCCTCATCTAAAATGACCAATGTTTCACTCTTTTGATTTACACTGTGTAGAAGAATGAGAATGTTTCTTTAAATTATGGTTTCAGATGATCCAAGAAAAATCTAGGCCTAACTAACATATTTATTTATAGTCCTACACTACCATTCCAGTTTGGGGTTGGTATGATTTTTGAATGTTTTTTTTTTTTTTTAATCAAGCGTTATAAAGGCTGTAAAGGTTATACATTTATAAAGGTTATAAATTTATTACAAATACATGAAAAAAAAGAATCTTGTGAAATATTATAACAATTTAAAGTTTTGAATATATTTTAAATTAATAGTAATTTATTCCTGTGATGGCAAAGATGAATTTTCATCCTAGTCACTATCACTATAATATGATGATTTAATACTCAAGAAATATTTCTTATATTATTTTATAATCATCATTTTTTGTGGCACTTAATTACATTTTAGTGACTTTTTTATTGTCTCTTGATTAATGCATCATTGCTGAATAAAACTATTAATTTCCTTCTTTTTTACTTTTTATTTTTAAATCTTGAATGGTATGTATATATATCAAATAGTACTGACTGTACATACGCAAACATTTTTTCATTTGTATTATAAAATTATGTCTTTATCACTCAGTAGTGTTTGTAATGTATTCATTTTAAGTAAACATCTGCATTAAACATATTAATAAACTTCTGGCAAGAATAGGGTAAAAAGGCCCTCAATTCTTTAAAATTAAATGTTAACATTAAAAAAGGTTTAAATTAGTTCAATAAACAAAATTAATATATATTCTACATCAGTTAAACAGATATTCAAAAAGGATGATGTATGATTTCAAATGTGGTAAAGAGAGAAATTAATTATTATTTGGGCACCATATCCAGGGGAAACCATGCAGGGGCGTATAAATGATTTCATATAGCCAGACATGGTCAAACACTGAAAACTGGAAACATAAAAAATAAACAGACACAAAACAAAGGCCCAGACCCAGAGAAGAGAGATTCATATTCTTGCTCACACATAGGCTACTGTCTCTCGTGTAATATACCAGGTGATTGCAATGTAAAAGATCAATATTTCAATTTCAGACTGCATTTTTATTCTCGGAGATTAGAGAACAATCAAATTCTCGATTTTCTCCATCTGCCATAGGAAGAATCTCCCAGTCTTACTGATAGCAAAAATGAAAAGGTTTTAGCCTGGGTGCAAGATGTTTGTTTTTGTGAATTATTCATTGAGATGTGTTTGTGCAAGTGAATAGCCATTTGCTCCAATACTGAAGGGCAAATAATACAGATTGCTCAAACATAACAGAAGAGGAATGTGACATTGAGAAGTGGAAATGCAGACAAAGCCTTCTGCACTGCAGCAGGGTCACTTACTGATAAACAGGCCTCGTGACAGACGGAGCAATGCTGAAGCCTCTTCATAACACAACGTTATTTATATCCGTCTGAAGAGCATTGGTAGACTTGCAGCATGTCGTTTATCCACATTAATTCTAATAAAAATGAGAAAGAAATGTTAATGGATATAAATAAGTATAGCAGTGCATAACACTGTTCAAATAAAACAAGTTACCAACAGTTAGTTTTAAATACAATGTTTACACCTTATGCAGTATATATATATATATATATATATATATAGCAACAAACTAAAAAATCATACAGAACAGAACGACCCAGCGACACGTGCACACTCGAATAAAACTTGACTACAATCTCACATCAAGCAAGGATTTGTTCTTCTTTCTCGGCGTTACCACCCCCTTGTGGTGAAGCTTGGACAACTACCATTTAAAAACATTTCCTTCTGACGTTTTTTTTTGTTTTGTTTTGTTTTTTAAAAAATCAGCCCAAGAGTTCTTGTTAATTTAATTTCTTTATTCATCAGTCTACACCTCACAAAAAACACTTATCAAAAGCCTCAGCTAATGAGCTGCTGCCAAGAAACACAAAACCCTGCACATGTTCCTCCATTTACAACATTTGCATATACAGTTCAACCTCAGGTCAATAACTTGCATACACTCCAAACAACAGTTATCAGAATAGGCATACTAACACCTGCATGAGCTCACACACACACACACATACACAGCTTTTGGAAATAGCGAAGCCTGATATCAGATAAACTGCTTAAGTAACTACGGCTGAAGAAAATATTAAATAAAAATGTAACTCAAACATTCCCTGTAAGTGACATCGCACACATAAACACAGAAAATGCAAAAACAAATATGAACATATCAAGAAAAATGGTACACCCTTATTTGGATAAGAAAGAAAGAAAAGGTCCCAAGTAGTTTCTCAGGGTTTCTCGCATTATCTGTATTACTGAAATGAGAAATGTGGGAAATTTAGAGACTTTATGAGATGCCAACTTCAGACTGTTCAAACTTAAACTTCAGACTTAAAAACAAAGCAAAAGAATAATAGAAATAACAATTAAACAATTAATTTAGGGGGGGGGGGGGGTGAAAAATAAATCACAGTTTATGTTGAATCAGAAAACACAATCTTTCATGCATTTGTTGCCTCACATAAAAGTAAACCTAAAAATATTTTCCTACACAGAAAAAAATCTGATATTTGTAAACATCTTTTAAAATTTGTACCACCTAATTATGTTAATACTGAAAAAGCTCCATGTATTTCCTTAGTGGGAATCTATGAAGGATCTTTAACTATGAAATCAATGGCAAATAAAAGTAACAGCTTAACTAAATTCATAACCTATTACCTAAACTAAATTTGGGGGGGGGGGGGGGGGGGGGTAAGTGAGATGAGTCAGAGTAATAGAAATGAGAACCACAAGGATTTCCAGAATCCATTCCAAAAGCTTGCCAACTTGATTGATTCAAAACACTAGAGTCTTCAAAGACCGACATTTTCCTGAAAGGAAGATTTCAGCTTGTTTACAATGTTCCCAGCATGAGAACAAACACAAGCAAACATCCGAGCTACAGTATAGTTTGATTGGTCTAGCTTCCATTTTTGGATTTGAAATGGCATTTGATTTTAGCTTTCTAGAGTTAAATGTAACAAGTGATCTAGAATGAGGACCTCAATATTACCTTCTAATAGACTAAAACTCGATGTACATCTCAGTATTAGTCATAAATTTAGATATCAAGGAGATAAGTGTCAGAAGAAAAGAAAAAAAAAGTAAAATAAAATAAATCAGAGTTCAGTTTTATCCTGAGTAAGAGGAACTTTCTTCTGGATCTCCTCCTCATCTGAGGTGTATGCAGCTTCTTCAGTTTTCCGTTTGCTGGTCTCAGTGTCAGTCAGCTTGGATTTTTTCTTCTTCTTCTTCTTCACCTTCTTCTCCTTTTTCTGCCCATCCTCACTGTCTTTACCCTTCTTCTTTTTGCCCTTCTTTTTCTTCTTGTCCTCTGCGATAGCTGCTGTGTCTCCCTTTTTCCCAGACCAGTTCTCTTTAAGACAGTCTGCAGAGAGAATCAGAAGTATGTGTTTGCACAGTCCTGATCTTTATACTGACTGTCCTCACTGTTATTAGCAACAAGTGATCAAATCAGAGCTGCGTGTTCAGGAAGTGATGTCTTTTTGTGGCAGATCTATATTGGTTGCTATAGCAATGGCAAAAAAGGCCAGTACAATGCCAAATTCATCTTTTATGACAGGAAGCAACAAGCTGGTCTTATGAAGACAGACTGCAAATTATTTGTATTTGTTCATTTACAACCCAACTGGTATTTTTTACTGAGGATTCATTACTTATTTTGTATTACATTTGATAAATATGTTTACATTTTGTACAGTTTTTACTTAAATAACACACTTGCACATTCACACATGCAGACAGAATATGCAGATATGCTTTGTAAAAATATGCTTAGCAAAATGTATTAATTCCTTGGATAAAAAAAAGAAGTTTTTTTTAAGAATGTCCCTATACTATTACTGCTCCTGTGGCCTTGAGTAGCTTCCTGTAAAGTCTTCCCAGAAACAACAGCTCTTAAAGCTGGTGCCGATAAAGGAGATCAAGAGGTTTAGTCCGTAAGTAGTCATAATATTATGTCTAGAGTGGTTTAACTGTTATAAAAGAGTTTGTGACGGAGTAAAGCAGCTGTTAGTTTCACATTACCGGTGTCTTGTCCTTTCAGCACGTGTTTTTCACACAGGTAAGTAGTGAGATCTTCCTCCTGGCTACCTTTATACCAGTCTTCAATGACTTCTTCATACTGCTCTACCATCACATCACACTGAGGGAACAAAACACACGTCTCATACTTCCATGTACCTGTACATATACTGCACAAACATGCATTTACATACATTGTTTTTATTCGCACTCACATTAACCAATGCTAATCAAAGTTATAGCCTGAAAAAGAAACAGATTTTTACAAGAAAAAAAAACAGCATACTAGTTAAACAATATTGTTTAAAAATTACATAAAGAACTTTTATCAATGTTGAAAATAGTTTTTTTGATTAATATTTTTGTGAAAACTGATGCATTTTTTTTTTATAATGATAAAGACACAGTTCTAAAACTCGTTCTCAGTATTAAAGAATAGCAGAGTCCACACCACAACTATAAGGATAAAGGCACAGAGAAACAATGTTGTTGGAATCACTTTTAGAACGATTTTTTTTTTTACCAGCTGATGAACGAAACAAATATTGACATCCAATCAGAATCCATCCTGCTATATTAACGAGCTCGAGAATTTAAAGCGATAGACGCGCATGCGCTTAGAATAAACAGATATCGTTCGCTGGTGTGGACGCTAATATCGTTATCATTCTTGGTGTGAACGGGGCTTTAAGCGGCAAACGTGCATGTGCTTAGAATAAACAGATATTGTCTAATGCTGCATTCACTTGCTATCGAATTATCGTAAATACCAGCTTCCTAGTCGGAAATTGGACATAAACGGCCTTAGAGAGGAACATGTGAACAAGTGAACATGTTCAAGTCATGTCGGATACATCGTATTAACGTCATACGCACATGAACGCCACCACAAAGTCGTTATTACGAGTGGGAAACTTTCTTTAAGCCCCGAGTTTCCGAGTTGGTGGCGTCACGTGTCAGTGAAAAAAATGTGTCTGATGCAGTGGACGCAGCCAAAGACTAAAGTTATACAGCGTCAGTAATGTTGTTGAAATTAATTTAAAAAACAATTTGGTAATGTACAATAAAACTATAATTTACACATACAAAATATTATATTATTGTATAATTATAATAGAATATATAATTATTCAGTTTGCATCACCTTCACGAATGAAATAAAAACACAAAAAAACACACATTCTTCATTCATCATTTTATAGATGTAGAGTTTAAAAAATCATTGAATTTTATGTGGAAAAGTTCAATCGCCATCTTGTTCCAACCAAAGTGACTTGAACGCACCCGATGTCATAATAACGACTTGTCAACTTGCAAGTACGAACGTCCCAGGAGGACTCGAACGCAGCATAATTCCGATAGCATGTGAATGCAGCATAAGCGCATGTGCGTCTGCCACTTTAAATTCTCGAGCTCGTTATAGCAATTCTGATTGGATGTCAATGTTTGTATTGTTCATCAAAAAATCGATCTGGAAGTGATTCCAACAACATCGTTTCTCTGTGCCTTTATCGTTTATTATTATTATTCTTTAATATTGAGAACGATTCTTTATCGTTATCTTTATAGTTATCGTCCTTGGTGTGAACGGGCCTTTAATTCTAAGATTTTTCAGTCACTCACATACCTGTTTTTTGAGATCTGCCACTTCTGCACTGGTCTCGTTCCACAGTTCATAAGGAATGTCCATGACCACCTTCACACCTTTATTAACCAGGTTATGCAAGGTAGAGAATGTCTCAGACATACCCTGAGCAGAGAAAGACAAATTATCAGATCTCACCAGCTGTAATGCAGTATAACACATCACAGCATATAGTAAAAAATAAAAAAATCTGACTGAAATTCTAAATTGCATACAGTACATACTACATACATCCATTTATTACTAATTATCATTTAGAATTTCAAAGCTTATTTTTCACATTACATTTATTATATGAAATTGCCATTGCAACTTCACTAAATCAATTCCAATTCCATGTCTTCACTCATAAAACAAAAAAAGTTAAATCACTGAAATAGTGCTGCAAAAACAAATGTGGTAGAAGAAAAGGAAAAGTGATAGCCGACCTTTGCAAAGCGATTACTTCCATCTCTCTCTTTGTGTAGATTGTACTGCATAATCCTTGAGCAAACATTCTCCACCACCTCTATGAAACGAATATCACTGAAAAGCAAAGGACATTGCTTAATAAAATGTTAGAAAGTGCAAAAAGTCACACTGCATCCAAAAACAGTATGCCATGATTACTTCATGGTACTCCTGCATTTCTAGACTAGAATTAGTGGAAGAATGTTGTTAACCAAACAGTTGACAGTAGCCACTGATTTCCATAGTATGGGGGGGGGGGGGTGTGCATGGAAGTCAACAGCTACCGTCAACTGTTTGGTTAACAAAATATCAAAAGAATGTTAAAAAAGAGAATCAAAAGAAATATCTTCTTTTGTGTTCAACTGGAGAAAGAAATTCATACAGGTTTGGAAAAACTTGAGGGTGAGTAAATGACAGAATTTTCTTTTTTGGATGAATGATCTTTTTATGGTCAAAGTTTGCATTAAGGAAAAAAAAGTGACTTACGATTTGACATATTTGATTGGTGGTGCACCTTTATCGTCCAGGAAGCGGTAGTTGGTTTCAATCACTTCTTTTGTTTTGCCAGTCTCTTCAAATGCAGACTTCATTTCAATACTAAGAAATTTGCACACTATAAAAACATACAGAACATATTCAGCACCAGAAGAGGAACAGAAAGCAGCTGTGCCTCAAATCCTAGTGTGCTGCCTACATAGACAGCATTGTTTGTCATTACAGACCCATTCAAGGTTCCAAGCATGCAGCCTAGGGAGGCATCACACTAGGTTTTGTGACACATCCAGTGAAGAGGAAATCTGCCGCCCTTGTTTTCTTCCCAGTATGTCAATGCAACATTTTAAATGAATAACTATAATAATTAAATAATAAAACGAGAAATAATTAATAAAATAAAATAAAAACAAATGGTCTCTTTCGACTTACAACTGTTATAAAACAAATAAGCAGATTGCTATTGACACACTGAGTATGATAACATATCTCAGACCTATTATATCGTGTAAAATATGTGTCTGCGTTTGCCTTAAATGATTTTATCAAGCGATGAAAATAAGTGTGGAAGTGCACAAGCGATTATGTTGTATTTAAAGCAAAACATTGATTCATTATAAATTAGCACAGTCTACCTTCACATTTATTTGGCAGATGGACCCAGTCATCGTCCCCGCTTTTCTTAGCAGCTGCGGCACTTACGAGAAACAACACGACGCAGATAAAAACATTCATTTTTGTTAGTAGGAAATATTTACAATGTGCAATACTAAAATACCGAACATGCTTATTTATCTAGCCACTATTTCTTCTGAAGCTTTCACTTCCGCTGTGGCAGGTTGACGCAGACGCTGCGCGGAGCGGACCAATCACGAACGCCGAAGTGGCATGACTGAGCCAATCACAAATGTGGGCGGGATCCAAAACATCCTGCACCAGAGATGTTTATGAAAGAACGGCTTGGTGTATTTTTGACAGCCCACTTCATTCAAATGTAGAGAGAAAAAGTACATGCTCTTGAATGTCGTAGAATAAGCGGATCCGGTTCTAGAATACGTTTTCGTTTTGAAATTAGGTTAATACAAATAAAATATACTAAAGAAAGTGTTTTAAAAAGTGGATATTTTGTGCAACCACCAGAGGGCATTACAATCCACATAATTAGATTCTTGAAAATTGCACTCATAAATTAGCATGTCACGTTTACCAATTACTACAGTGACAGTGTTGGCTAATCTAGAATATTTTCTCTGTCATTCACAAATTTCCCACTGGTTTGCAGAGGCATTTTTAATAATTCCGTAATACTAATAAATTTGTACTCATAATAATTATTATTATTATTTTTATCAAAGGACATTTTTATTTAACTTTTTAAGATATTTTTTTTTACTATTGTACTGGGTCACCACTTGATGTGTAATGTAAACTCACGAGCCCAAATTGAAAGTTGAGAACCACTGTGTACATCTTACATGCATAAAACTCTCATCTCGACCAAAAATACATTTGAATAAGAATCAGCACTTCCAAGGGCAAAGGAAAAATGTTTCCGTAAGCAACATGACTTGCATTTGTTAAGAAATGGCAATTAACGATTCAATATAAATAAATTATTCCCAACCCTGGTAAAGTCTTTTACAGTGAATACAGTACTGAGGAAAATACCACCAAACACGATTCATGTACCATGAAAAAAAAGTCTCTTATGTCTCTTATGAATTGAATTAGAAAAATATGCAAAATATGTTTTACAAGTTAAAGTAACTTTTCTATTTGAATATATTTTAGAATGTATTTCTTTTAGCCACTACTTCAGTCACATAATCCTTCAGAAATCATTCTAACATATATACCATAGTACATAAATCATTGTACCATGCAATACATCATAGTGCCAATTTGACAAAACTATCGTATGATGGTGCTGGCATTACAAATGTTCCCCATGATAACATTGTATAGTATATTAAGGTTCTTTGTTGTTACTGCCAAAAATCTGGGCCTTACTTACTTTACTGTACATCCTACAGTAGAGCTACAGCCAGGAAAGAGTAGAGCATCTACATTTATATCTTGTTGAGAAATGGCAAGAAATCAAAGACAATGGCAGGGTTATTCAGCTTTATTGAATCTGCATATTCGGCATTCCCTTGAGTTCAGTTTCTGGCTGTCAGAACTACTTTTTATCTTCATCGTATGTTCACACGTTTCCAAGGAAAAGTAGAAAGTGGTACGAATCATACAAGAGGAGCATGTATTTCATTCAAGTGTTTACATAAGCATTTACAGCGCCTTGCCAAAAGTAATCAGGCCTTGACCAATTCTGTCATGTAACTGGATTACACAGTTCCACATTGCAATTGTGTCCTTTTTGAGGTTTCATTAGAATGCATTGAAACAAATCTCCTAAAATGTGACATTGTTTTGTTACATTCAGCCCCTGCAGTTTAATATTTTGGAAGCTGACAGCATCACTCAGAAATGTTAAAATAGTCACCTTAGGACAATATTCTTTTTGTTGAACATTTTTTAATATAAATACCATATTGTTAAGTAGTTTCAAACTGATTAATTAAGCTAATTTTTAGATAATATTCGTCCCTTCACCACTTTTTATTTATACTCTCCAACATAAAACCATGTCGAATTAAAAATTACCTCGAAATACAAGTATCACCAATGTCATATTTATAATACAGTAAAATAGCAGAGTTGGTCAAAAGTCTGAATATTTTTGCATGGCGCTGTACATGGTTTATCGGCATTCATCATCGCAGAGCAGGGGGATGTCTTATTCGATGCATGTCTCTGGACATCTCCCCTATACCTGATTATTATAATATACTAATTAATATTCACATACAGTAAAAAGTAAGCAGTCAAAGAAAAGAAAAAAAAACAGCTCCAAAAACATTATAATAGTATAATGTATAAATAATGTCTGTCTAGACTAAAACAGTCTTGAAATTAAATCATTTGTACATGCTATTCAAAATACAAAAATAAGATTTCAGTCATGTTAGATTCTAGCATAACTTCAGCCCTCCGGGTGCATAACACGAGTAATATCACACTATAATGTGCACGTATCGTAGCACTAAAGTGAAAAACCTTCACCGCATGAGTGCCAACAGCTCACTGATCAGTAACTGAGGGGGAAAAAAAACATCAAACCTGTTTCACCAAGAGCATGATGTCCTTAAACATACACTGTAGGTCCATATCAGATGTGTTTCTTGCTCAAGTACACTTTCCGATGAGAACTTTCTATAAAAAAGAAATACATGAACTGACAATGCTTCTGGTCACATTGGAGATATAAAGTTGAATTATGAATTGAATGGCATGAATTGGTAGGCTCCTGTGGTTTGGGGTTAAAGTCAACATGAAACAGCACTCACAAACTATTTTACTGATGTAATGTGACATTTTGAATAAAATAGGATATTTACTGTAAAAAAAAAACAATTGGATTGGTTAGATCCCAACAATAACACTCTGCAATGCTATTATTGTAGTAACCTTTTTAAAATGAACTTTAACTGGCATTATATTACTGCACTAAGAATTCAATAAGAAATTGTTTAAATGGCTAATTAATATTACCATCCTGAACAGTCTACTTAACATCAGCCAAAAAGACAATTATCAAGGTATTAAATTTTTTGATGAAGACAAACATTTTTTTCTTTGGAATAACATGCGCTGATGAATCATGCACAATGATATCTGGAATATGTATTGAGAAAGTAAATAGTGAGTTTTAATGTTAAAAGGATATTTCACCTAAAAATAAACTTTATTCTCCCTCATGTCATTCCAAACCTGTTGAACTTATTGTCTTCTGTAAAACATTTTTAAAAATGTCTCATTTGTCCATACAATGGACCATTTTCACATTTCTGGGGATCTTAGAAGTGGTAACTTCTACAGTGGTGAATGGAAACTACAACTAATATAATTTTTGCATTCCCACTTGCCGCAACAGTAAAAGCAAAATCTCTACAATAGCGTTTCTATGACTTTCCAAACAGAAAAAAAAAAAACATATAAAGAAATTGATCATGTGGGTCAGAATAAAGTCAAATGTCAAATTTGCAGTCGCTCCCTCAGCTGTTGTATTAGAAACACAAACACAACGGTATCATCTAGTTTTATGTAATCCAATGCCAAGGTAAGAAAACACATAGTAGTCCATAGAAGTCAATGGTAGCCAAAACTAGTTTTGACTTCAAAATATCTTCTTTTGTGTTCTGCAGTAGAAAAAAAAATCATACCGGTTTGGAATTACATGAAATTGATTAACAGATTTCAGAATTTTCATTGTAGGGTGAACAATGTGATGTAATAAAGATACAAAAATCGACCTGGCCAGCATTTCTCTGATCATTGCACTTTTCTGTCCCCTCTGAATCTCTTTCATCTGTCATTTAATTCACTCATCCCATCTGTCTTGTAAATAACTTTCAATTTGGTTAAATCTCCGAAAGAAATGACAAATATTGCAGCAGCAAACAAAAGAACGAACAGAAGAATCGGTTGTGGTTAAGGTAATAGTTATTGATATCATCACTGATTATTGTTATTATCAAAGTGCTGTACAGTAATACTAGCAATACTATAGCTGCGTGGTCACCGAATCATCCTGTTCCGTTACCCAGCAGGAGGAGTCTGGCGTTTGTCCGCCACAGGGCCCGACCAATCCCTGGAATACGTCCTCATTTGAGTCCAGGAGGCGGGAGCTGGAGGCGGAGAAACTGGAAGCACAGTGCAGAGAAGAGGGTGGGGACAGAGGTCCTAATGTCAGTAAAACATCCCTTCCATTAGCTCTCTGTCCATTGGTCGTCATGGCACCGTCGCCCTCATTTAAAGCACCCACGTCCACCTGATTAAGGTTGGTCTCGCTTCTGGTGACGGGACCGGCTCCCCTGGTGAAGCCCAAGTCTTGCCAAGCTCCCGGTGGGTGAAGCAATCCATCTGAGATAGTGTAGGTCGCAGCGGTGACACCTGCCGGCTGCGGAAGGTGGTTGCCCATGCGTGAGAACAGCAGGCCGAGCCGTCTGAAGGAGTTCTTCTTGGAACTAGAGAAGCGGGAAAAGCGCCTCCAAGTTCGTGAAAGTGCAGGTCTTGCTGGAGCCACTGAAGACAGGGAAGAGGAGGGTGAGGGGTTCTTCCTCAGTCCGTTGATCTTTGGTTTACCCTCTCTGTACACAGACGATGCCGCCGTCGTTGTCGTAGTAGTAGCGACCTCCATTCCGGAAATGGAGCAAAAGAGGGCAGAGACTCCGTACGACGGATCCGAGGGCGTAATGGTTTTGAAAGACACACCTTTGGCCCCGATGCTGCTCCCGTCGCTGTGGTGACAGGCCTCACCATCGTCGCTGACCTCGTCTCGAAGCGTGGCCTCGCTGCTGGAGGAATAGTTCCGCCGGGGCGGCTTTCGGTTGCCGAGAAGGTCCAAAACTTCGTAGCGGAAACTGGAAATGTCCTGTTTCAGCTCCTAAGGCAGAGCATAATTATAGTTTTACATAATGCATTTGAAAAATATATGCATTTTTTCTACAATAAAAGTTATGTTTCATGACTAAACTTGTTCGCAAGTTTGCAACAACTCCAAACATTTTCAGTGTTACATATTTGATGTACTGTTACAGAGCCGCGGGAACTAGGGGTACTGAGGGGGCTGCAGCACCCCCCGCCACAGGGCTGGGTCTCAGGGCTGGGTCAATACCCTCCAGATTTTCCTTGTGCCCCTCAATCCTCCCCAGGATACTTAATTTTAAGTAGATAGTTTTGTGATTAATTACATATTAAACAGAAATATAGTGGAGTTGTATTTGTTTTAAGCGTTCATGTGAAATGTTCACGCGATATAACCGTAAATTTAGATTCCAACTTGTAAAAAGCATTTACATCCTCGTCCTTTTTATGAGCCGTATTCCGAAGCTTTCTCGATTCTCAAGATGGCCTCCGACAATCACATGCACAGCTCTTTAATTATCTCATATCAGCGATGCTAATATTTAGTAAAATGCCCTTAAATAATATAAATATTAAATAAAAAAATATTGATCTAAAATCACAAAAGCACAAATATATATTGGATTTCACTGTGAGTGGAGAAAGAAAATAAATTTAAAGGACTATAATGGACTGACATTCCTGATGTTGCTTTATGTCTTCGCTGTGTTTGGTGTAATAATGTAAATAACAACGCCGTTTACTGTAAATGTGAAATTTACAGTAAATAAACAGCAGTTGTGGCTGTCAGAACTTTACCATGAAAAATACAGTAGCAACATTTGAAGTTTTATGGATTGAACACAAATTAACTGGAAAAAAAATATTGCATTAACTGATGTAATACTAACTCAAAACATTGAAAGCCACATGAAAGTTAGTAAATATTAAAATATAGAGAGTGTACACTTATACACACAAATACAAAACACCATCATGGTAACACAAAATAAGGAAACAAATATTAATTTAACAACATAAGATGTAAAAAAAGAAAAAAACTAATGTGCATAAGTGATAAAGGAATCACTTAAAATTCACTTTAAAAATTGTACTTTTATCAGGATTTTATTGTAAAGATGTATTACAGTTTTTCACCGAATATACAGTAAGGGAACTTACTTTTAATCGATTAACAGTTATTTACTTCAGCATATTTGACAAAAAAAAAGTATTTTACATTAAAATGAAAACCAGCTGTATAAATCATAGGCCTACTAATTATTATTATATTTTTACTATACAAATATTTTATAAATCCTATTGACACATTTTTAACAGCTAAAAAATATATGTGACCCTGGACCACAAAACCTTAATCTTAATAATCTTAAATCGCTGGGGTATATTTGTAGCAATAGCCAAAAATACATTGTATGGGTCAAAATTATCAATTTTTCTTTTATGCCAAAAATCATTAGGATATTGCGTAAAGATCATGTTCCATGAAGATATTTTGTAAATTTCCTACTGTAAACTTAATTGTTGATTAGTAATATGCATTGCTAAGAACATTTACACAATTTAAAGGTGATTTTCTCAATATTTAGATTTTTTTGCACCCTCAGATTACAGATTTTTAAATAGTTGTATCTCGGCCAAATATCGTCCTATCCTAACAAACCATACATCAATGGAAAGCTTATTTATTCATGTACGATGTATACATCAATTTCGAAAAAATGACACTCAAGACTTAAGTTTTGTGGTCCAGGGACACATATATGTGCTAATGATTGCAAATAAAGATTATAAGAATTAAATATGAAAGAAGATCTCCAGATTTTCTGTCAACACCGGGGCATTTGAAGAATGATTACTTGTGTCAGAGTTTTTGTTTATAAGCATGCATTTCCTGATATTTATGTGAGATAAATAGAGAGCAGTCGTTTTCAGAAGCACCTTAAAATTCTCCTCCGTCAGCCCTTCGCTTGTCTTGGCGCTGCGGATCATGGACGCCACATACCTCTTCACTAGACTACGGATGACCTCCTGAGGGTTGAAGGAGAAGAAGAGAAAGCAAGCAATCAGATAGAACTCCCTAATCTTGTTAATCTGGAAATGTACAGCTGGATCTTTGGTGTGACGGTGCAAGGAAAAAGAGAGACAGGGAAAAGAAAGCCAGAGGCGAAGCGATGTAATGCAATTACATGCACATTGTTTGTATTCTTGCATGTGTGTAATTGCAGAGCTTTATCTGCTGGCATACCTGATAATGCTGATTCTGTATCAGCCTGTCAGCATGCTTTTCCTGAAAGGAGAAACAAATATTCACACTGTAATTATGCAGGGTAATTGAGCTCATTAACTAACATTCCACTTTTTTATTAGTTTTTTTTTGTTTTTTGTTAGATAATTATTCATTTAAATCCAGGGCCATTCACAAGAAACTGCCATTTGTGTGCTATGAGTCTCCATTATTTACTTGTTATTATTATTATTATTATTATTATTTAATTACTATTATTTAACTGACACATTAACATGGCATTTAAGTTTAAATCAGTTACAATATATTATAATGAATTTTAATTAATTTAATATAATGTATACATTCATTATGTATAATTTAGTGTAGAATAAAGTATTAATTGTGTTTGTCACCCAATATCAATGTTCCCATTCATCATGATCAACATTCCAATGACAGAATAATAACCTTTCCTTTTTTGAGAATATTGTGCTTTTATTGTTATAAAGAAATCATATCTGTTAAGGTAATCTAATAACTTTTTTCTGAAATGTGGATTTTGTTGTACTTTCTGTCTAAGAACACTGCACTATTATTAGTAATTGTCCTAAAAATAATAATGTTCATGATTATTCTGACAAAAATTCTGACAAACTGCATCAGCCTAAACTGCAAAAATGTCTGACAGTAAAAAGACTGAATAACTAATTTCATGGAAATGAAGGAACAATTGGGTTTTGTTATCAATACTTTCCTATCGCATCCACAATGGGAGAATCAATCAAAAATGTTCAAATGCAATTTCAATGCAAATTCTCATGTGCAGTTATACTCCCTGTTTTTGCATTGTATTGAGATGTATGAGTCCTGCAGATGCTTTCTAACTGGAATGCTATTTGCTGCTATACAAAATCAGATGAGCACTTCCACATGCAGATGATTTTGCAGTATAAGCTGAGAGATTCTTAGTATTCTTATCAGATATTGCAGGAAAGCTGCTCTCCTCTTAGCTCTGCATGTAGGCAGCTTTATATAATGATCAAGGTTTGATCCCAGCTCAGCAATGCCCGCAAACATGTGGGAGAGAGTTTCGAGTGAATGTGCTTCAGCTGTGTGTGTGTGTGTGTGTGTGTGTGTGTGTGTGTGTGTGTGACAGTGTGAGAAAAAGAAAGCGAGAGAGTGCAGGAGCATCTGTATTGATGCAGGCCAATAAATGCCGTGCAGAGAGATGGATTTGTAATAAAAGTGCGTCAGGTGGAACAAGGGAGGATATATTCGAAACAGAGATGATGAGAGTCCCGGGAGTTTCAAGGGGAGTTGCATGGCAACACAAGAGGTTAAACTCCAGACAGACTCAGGCCATGTTACACCTCATTACATCATCAAAGGAGAAACACAAACTTGTTGAATAAAAAAAAAAATGTTCCTTCATAGAAGTCTAATTAATTTATATGAAACTCCACTTCATTGATTCAATTGAAATGAAATTTGCTACCACTCAGGCCACTCTAAATGAAGCCAGTAGTTGAAGTTTGTGGGGGAAGGGGGGCTGACAAGCTGGTTGTGATGTCAAAAATATGGCAAAGACCTGTCTCATGAATATTAATTAGGTCACGCTGACGTTGCTAGGTAACCTTCCTGGTTATCTAACCTAATTAATATTCATGCACCAAAGCCTTTGCCATAGTAGGACTGATAAATGGGTAGTTGACATTAAATGCACCTGCTAAACATGCTAAACTACAACTAAAGCTATTTTAAATACCATGCCACCAGTCATTTTAAAATAATTGCATGCCGTTTTCTTACCTCATTTTAGAGACACAGAATAATTGCACTTTTAAATTCATGTTAATTTTAATCTATAATCTTGATGTTAATAAAAAAAAGAAAGCATGCTTATGTTATTCACATCTACCCGATTAGTGCATATGTGCATAATATGTTTGAGTTATATGGTGTTGCAGACATACACTGCTACATTCATGTCACTGTTTCTGGAGATCAAGATCATTTAATCTCAGAAATGGCAAAACTGTAATAGCAACCAATTAACACCAAATACGATATAAACTTAATGTACAAAATTGTGTAAACACTTTCTCACTGAGACTGACATGCTGGATTTTTGAGCAGCTGCCTTTGTTAAAGTCAAAGGTTTTTATATGTATTTCTCTCACCCAGTGATACCTGAAAGTAATGCATGATGATACCAGTCTAAATACAATTACTGTATCCCACTACGAGTCAAAAACCAATAGTTCAAAAGCAATAAAAATGTAAATGAGCTGTTTTAGCATTCAATGTGCTGATATATGTGTGTGGCTGTGCTGTTAGTCATTGTAATGGGTAATCAGTTATATAATGAGCCAGCTGTATTGTGCTTAAAGTGTCATTTAAACCAGAACCACTTGATCAGATTCAGATGAAATCACAGTGTGAATGTTCAGATGGATTCAGCTTGTTTTCTTTACCGTAAACTCCTTCAGATTCTCATGTTTATGGGGGTCTTCTTCAGGCGGAGCAGCCTCCGACCCGCAGAGCCGCCCGTGTACCCATCGACACAGGTACCAGAATGACTTAGGACTGGGGATGACATTGAACGGTGGGGGGAGTGTCCCTCCCTCATCGAAATAACTCATCCACAGCTTGGTTCGAGCAAACTTCCACTCAATGTCAGCATGGTCCTAAAACACATTGACAAATAAATGATTAACAATATGAACTGAATGATGATAATCAATGAAGTATATGATCGTAAACCAATTGTATCTAGAATGCATAAAAAAAACTTATATTTATATTATACAGTAGAGTACATTTTTAAAAACCTATGAATGAGAATTTGTCACAATGATCAAAAGTGTGGGTAACACTTTATTTTAAGGTGTCCTTGTTACATGTTACATGTACTTACTATTATAATAACAATTAATGCATAATTACATGCAAGTAACCCTAACCAAATAGTAAGTACAAGTAGTTAATTAATATTACTCGGTGTTTAAATGTATAATTACACCCTAACAAGGACACCTTAAAATAAAGCGTAACCAAAGTTTGTGTCACCTGTTGGTTTCCGTTTAGTTCCTGTTTGCCCTTATTTGGTTTTTCCTGTCCTAGTTTAGTTAATCATCGTTTATTCCATTCACCTGTTTTGTATCAATCATCTTGTTTGCTCTTTTGTTCTTGTTCCTTCATAAGTCCTCAGTTCTCCCTTTGTCTTAGCCTGAGTTTAATGTTATTTAATGTTATGTAACGTTCATTAAAGGATGTTGATGCTACTTCGTTCTCGTGATCCTTTGTTTATTTTTACTGCAACCATTAAATCCCGTAACAGTTTGGGGTCTGTCAGAATTTTTATTATAATAATTTTTTTTTTCTTCACTTTTATTCAGCAACAATGCACTGAACTGATCAAAAGTAACCGTAAAGACATTTATAATGTTACAAAAATTATATTTCAAACAAACGCTTTTCTTTTGAACTTTCTATTCTTTAAAGAAACCTGAAAAAAATGTATCACAGTTTCCACAAAAATATTAAGCAGTTTTGAGAAATGTTTCTTGAGCAGCAAATCAGCATATTAGAATGACTTCTGAAGGATAATGTGACACTGAAGACTGGAGTAATCCTGCTTTGCCATCACAGGAAAAAAAATACATTTGAATGTATATTGAAATAGAAAACATTATTTTAAATTGTTGTAATATTTGCCAAATAATTTTTGATCAAATAAATGATGCCTTGCTCACCAAGAGACTTCTAAAGCATTAAAAATCTTACCAACCTCAAACTTTTCAATCAAAATTTGACTGATATAATACTTTTTAATTAAAAATACATCTTTAAATTTGAAAAAGCCTAAAATTTCATGAGTACATGAAAAAGTCTATAATTTCTATTAATCAGGAAGTGCTACATTGACACCTTTAAGTTTGTACTATGGGGACCTGCTTGCAATGTGTACATGCAAAATGAGAAACTGTGTAAATTACAGTATATTTCTGGCTTTTTTAATTATTGTGGTCAGTACTCACAGCAATGAGCTGGTAGGAGTTGTTCATCATAGCGATGAGCATGTTGAGGAGAACCACCAATGAGATGACGTTATAGGTGCCGAACATAGTGGCTCCAACAAACTCTGTGAACTCGTGCCGAGCTCTTACATTTGTTACATACAGATTCAGGAGTCCAAATATCGACCAGAACAGTGACTGAAGTGTTTCAAATAACCTGAAAGACACATAGATGGAGATGCAGAAGGCAAGAAAGAGAGAGAGAAAACACATGAATCAGAATATTGTGCAACAACATCACAGACGCATTTAGGATGGGCCAGAGAAGGTTACAAAGCTCCAGGGATAAATATATATATTTATATATATATATTTCAATCCATTTAGTTTTTTGTTAGGTTTATCCAGTTATATTTAATTCAGGAATATATATTACATATATCTCATTTTTCACATTGCTTTATTTATTCCATTGCTGTTCCATTTAGAAACTTCAAAATCATCTTTGCACTGGCAGTCTGAAAATCTATTTAAAATTGAATGAATCTCACCAACTGATGGTTTACACGCACATAAACATGCACAAGCAATGCGATGCGAGCCTGTCACAGCTTTGTAAATAAGAAGCTAAGTATTCCAATGTACAGGAGCAAAAATTTCAGAAGGCGATGTCTGGCTGCCTCTAAGAGTCGAAGTTTGTGCATCTACAAGCTCCCTTAGGATGAAAGGAATTGTGATTTTTTTTTTTTGTCGCATTAAATATTCAACATCATCAGCTTTCATCAAAAGTCTTACCAGAGATAAATACAATGTGGTTTCCTGAAAATAGGAAAGAGGAGTTCCAGAAGAACTGAAAGGATATAGCACTGTAGATCAGCTATGGAAGCAGGTATTAGACTGCGTTTAATAGAGTTAGATGGGAGAAACTTCAGTGGCACAGACATACAAGAGAAACATACAGCAAGACTATTGAGAGAACGCTGACAATGAAAAGTGCTGTGTCTGGGAATCCAGTGTGAAAATCATAAAATCCAGTTTTATTTTGTGTTTATAGCAGACTTGTAATGTCTCACTGCCTTTAATTCCCAACAGCACGTGCAGTGGCAGCCTTGGCTCACTTTGTGCCCTAGGCAAGATAAACACGCCTGAAAACACCCCCAACAACAACATGTAATAGTATGTATATAGTGTGTAGTACAGAATATTTGAAATATTAATACAATTTATGCATTTATGAGTCATAGGTGTGTATGTGTGTGTGTATTAAATGATTTACAATTATTATAAAACACACACACACACCGTAAACCAAGACAATACTGATTTATATAACAAATTTAATAAATATCTGTACAGTATACATATATATATATATATATATATATATATGTATACTGTACAGATATTTATTAAATTTGATATATATATATATATATATATATAAAAGTTTGATTTAGAATTACAAATCTTACAACAATTATACACACACACACACACACACAATTATCTATCTATCTATCTATCTATCTATCTGTCTATCTGTCTATCTATCTATCTATCTATCTATCTATCTATCTATCTATCTATCTATCTATCTATCTATCTATCTATCTATCTATCTATCTAAACACACTATACACATATGCTTGATTTCTTTATATGTTTTTGATTACCACTTGATGCTTGGTTTATTTAAATCCCTGTGGCTAAAAATGTGACAAGACAAGTGGCCCCTCGCTTTGAATGGACATGATGTTTCTGAGCAGGACATCGATATATCTGTGTGCAAGCTGTGAATAGTGGTGTCCATTTTGAACACATGGGCCGGATTTAGAAGGTTGCATCCATGTTATATTTTTGGCACTTTCAATGTCACTGATACAATAAACTAATAAAAAATAGAGCGTGGCCGGCAGCTTAAGCACAGGACTGCCATGACAGACCTGCCGTGGCGGAGCCCTAATGGAGGCACACAGGTTTGCCTCAAGCACCTCACTGACTTGTCAGAGATAGTGACATAACAACTGGCAGCCCACTAGAGCCAGCAGCCCTCCACATCCTGAGCCGTTTCAGCCGACATTTGACATTTGAAGCTTTCGAATTGAAAGGCCAGAATAATACAGAGAAGACATGAATATATTTTGAGTGGTACTGGTGTGTGTAAGATCTGTCTTCAGAAATAAATTTAGCATCTATGCACTGAACAAAAAAATTATTCTGAACCAGAATTTTTCTAGAAAAAATATCCAAACATCCATAAGGCAAGATACTTCAGAAGCAAAAATGACATTTCAATTAAATGTAAAATATAATTCTCATTTATTTGAGAACACCTGTTTTCCGAGAATATATTTTGAATCAAGTTTATTTTCCTTACCCTACACTCAGAAAAAATGGTACAAAAGCTGTCACTGGGGCACCTTATTTATTCCTAAAGGGTGAACATTAGTACCTTAAAAGGTACATTTTAGTACCTAAAGTGTACAAATTTTCCCCATACAGGCTTAAAAAAAGAAAAAAAAAAAACTTATAGGTTATGTTTTTCTGGAAATATATATACTGTATATACTGTACTGTATATAAAGAGTTTATTTGCAAAAACAGATAACTTTTTTTAATTGTTATCATTTTTTATTGTGTTTTATTGTGTTAGAGTTAGCTGTATACAGTTAGCTGTATTTTGTTTTTGTTATTATTATTTTCAATTATTTCAATTATTATCAAAACAACCCAACTACAGTTTGAATGATATTAATTGGAATGCAGGATAAAAAACATGATTTTGAATAATTTTTAAAACGGAGTCATCTGTTTTTGCAAATTAACTCTTTGTATATCCTTATATATAATTGTCAGCGCTCCCGCTTAATAGAGACCATCTGGGTTTCGTGATCCTGGTTCACACGCTTTAATCCATGCATAATTATGAGACAGAATGCAGATGATCACGCAATATTGAATCGGCAGAGAATCGTCTTTCTGCGAGTCATTAAGAAATTATGGTTCTACTCTATTTAAAGAAATATGAGGTCAACGTGTGAATACATAATGTGCGCACTTTTGGAGTAAAAGTTTGTAAGTTAGTTTGCAAAGCACTGAGCAAAAATAAATGGAAACAAATGCGATTGAATATGTACAGGTTTGTGTCTCGTTATTCAAAATATAATTAACTCCTGATTGATTTTGCATTTCTGGCAGAAATAAGACCTATTAGTGTCACTGAAACCAATTATGATCATAAATAGCTATCTAATGTCAAGGTCAAATCAGAATATTTATTGTAAATATGTTTCTGTAACAGCTGCCAAAAATAATCTATATATTTATAGCTCCACTATGATTTGTGATATATTTTCAAGAAAACAATCATCCCTCTGGTTTGTTCACAAATTGTACCCTGTATATATATATATATATATACACACTAGTCAACATTTGAGGTGGATCAAAACCTTTCATCAAAGTTGTCCTAAAACCAAAATGCAATCAAGTCTTAGGACAACCTTGATTAAGTTTCTTTGATCCACTTCAAATGTTGACTACTATATATACAGTATATATATATATATATATATATATATATATATATATATATATATATATATATATATAGTTTTTCTGTTTTCGAGAAATACATTTTTTTTATTTACATTTTTCTTTTTCTGTGTCTTTATGAAAGGCCCAAGCCACATGGAATATCAAAGACTAATCTGTGAAGGAGAGTCTCTGTGACTGAACCTCAGAAAAACACCACAGGAAGCCTGAAGGAGCTTGTGCTGCTTCAGATGTGATAGGGGTTGAGGGATTTGATACTTCAGTGTGGTAATGCCACATACAGCTGCAGGCAAAAAATGGAATTCTGATGGAAATGCAAGAAAATCCCCAGAGGTCTCAACAACATGCTCAGGTTTTTTTTTATGTTTCAGGTGTTTATATTTCACAGAGCAGCTGCAGTTTTCTGAGGGACACAGAACAGATTTATCTTCTTCTTTCTCAACATTAGCTCTCATAAATATTCATGAGATGATTCTTGAACCTGCATTATTGTGCAGTGCTGGATGATTGTGCGGTTATCGATGCGTCATTGATAAAAAAAATCACTGGTAAAGCAAGAGGTCTTAATGAATATTCAGAAGCAGCATCAGCGCTGCCCTATCAGGCATTGACTGAGGCTGACCTGAAGCTGCAGAACAGGAAAGGATGAATGCATGTTGTAAACAAACAGCATTGAGAAAGCTTCCTTGAAACTACTAACAATATAAAATTGTTCAAAAACAGTTCAAAAACTGACTACATAAAACTACTAAAAAGTAGTTGACTACAGTACATAAGATATATATGGGGGCAACAGAGTGCTGCAGGGAGGATGTAAACAAGTTAGCATTTAGCACTTCCAATTCCATCACCCCAAAGTCAATGGTTTTTTGAAGGGGTGCTTGGTTAAATGTCTGAAGCAAGGTCTGTGGTTAACACAAGCTGAAGATATTTTCCCTCCTTTGTGACTTTTTTAAAAGCTGCTAACAAGCGGCTAAATTGAGGTTGTTGAAGACATTAAACATCATCACATGGAACAGGTAAACTCATCTTCTCACGAGTCCACTTTTACAGCCTTGTTGTGTTTGTTTATAATTTGCAAATTATTTTAACTCAAACTTTGACAACTGCTGCACAGTAGTCAAAAATGAATCTGTGAATCGTTGTTTTTAAATGATTCATTTAAATGAACCGTCCAAATGAACTAAAGAACTAAATGAACAGAATAATACAACAAACAGATGTCAGAGGTTGAAAAAAAGAAAAGAAAATAGAAAGCTGACAAACTTACGTAGAGAATGCATTGTTCTGTTTCTCACAGCGGATCCCCTTGCAGTGGTTGGGTTCATCAGCTGCCTCGGTCTCGTAGTAAAAATATAGCTGGTTGAGTCCATTGGCGAAGGCCAGCAGCACTAGACAGTAGATGAAGAGGAACTTGAGGATGTCCAGCAGCATGCGGCCAAGTGAGATCTGCAGCGGGCCCAGGTGAGAGTTGGCCGTGAAGAGGGAGATGAGCCGAAGCGAGCTGAAGATGTTAGCGATGGCAAACAAAGCCTCGGCGATCAGCGTCGGATGCCACATCTCCCATTCCTCTCGTGGACGAGAACTGTTATACTAGAGAGGACAAAAATATCATTATTTAGTTTCATTGTAAGAACTACTGTATATGCTGTGCCACTTTAGTGCATTGAAATCAGCACCAAACCCTGTGATTTAAAAAGTATTTTACACAAGTATATAAACACAATTACTTCTAGTTATGTAAACATAATGCAATAGAAGTGCAAGACTGAATTTATTTGATCAAAATAGAGTAAAAACAGTAATATTGAGAAATATTATTACAATTGAAAATAACTATTTTTCTATTTTATTATATTTTAAAATGTAATTTATTCTTGTGATGCTGAAGCTGAATTTTCAGCATGATTACTTCAGTCTTCAGTGTCACATGATCCTTCAGAAATCATTCTGATATGCTGATATGCTGCTCAAAGAAATATTTCTTATGATTAACAATGATAGCGCTACATATTTTTTAATTTTTAATCATTGGTGTATGTGCATTGTGATCATGCTTACAGATGGTTAGCCAAGTCTTGGCGGATTTGTGTAAAGTCCATTTTTAGCCTTATTCACATACTTTAACACCCACAATCCAACATAACCAGGTGCTAAATGCACTGGTATAGCGCTACATCATGCATATTTATATTCATTGCCAAGTCACTGTCATTTGTTTCTGGACAAATAAGCCTCCTTTTTATGCAAATGTGGCTCAATGGATCGGAGTCACATACGTGAATGGATTGGCTTATTTGCCTGCTGCAGTTAATGCTGCGCTACTTAAAAGGAATGTTTGTGTTTATTTTCTAGTGATCATGGCAGCAGTAATTCATCAAATGATGATCAGAAGATGGAGAAGAATGTAATAACTATCACATATCTATAGATACTGTAAAATTTTGCCATTTTAAAGAGTGGATTCAAATGCCTGGATTGCAGTGGTGCAATAAAAATTGCAATCAGCATGTGATTGCACCATTAACTAACGTGATTTGCATAATTCACTGAGTGAATCAGGTGCTGTAACAATACCGACAGCAGACACAAATGATACAATACTATAAGTAGGTTCAAATCACTCCTTCTAGAAATTTTTGGAATGGTTTGGTGAAGAATAATGGAAAAGTTCAATGCGGAAACTACAGTGTGTGGAAGTTCTTCCATTAGTTTTTGTTCTGGATTTGCCTCAGTCTTTTTCTAGGCAGTTGAGTCAAAGGTCTAACAGATTCTTAAGGCATTTCCTGAGCTTTTGCCTTGCGTAACGTCACTTGAGGGTGGAACGAGACGCCTTCTCCCCTCTGCACCATCCCTCAATTCCATGTTTCAGTGGGCAGAGAAATAAGGCTGGCTTTTCAGTGCCAGGCATGGCTGAGCTCTTCTTGCTTTAAATTCTGTTCTCTACTGGGACTAAGACCACAATATTAACTGTCTAATAAATTCACCCCCAACACACAAAACAAATGGTGTAGAAACAATTTTCACTCAGAAATTGCTAGTAAATTTCACAAACAATTAAAAAGAAACAGCAAGTGACACTGAAAAAAATGTGTAAAAAGTAAAAACTGAAAAAAAAAAAAAAAATGAAATAGTTATTTACAGTTTGCCTTTTTTTTGTTTTTTACAGCATATTCCCACGTTTTGGAATCGTTCTTTAAAAAAATAATACATGTAGACAGGAACATACACAAACATTCATAGCCTGTAAATGTAATTCTTGAAAACGTGTCCAAACACTAAACAAAACATAAATTATATGGCTTGGACCATTTATCATTTTGCACAAGTATGCACACACACACATGCTGTAAGTGGGCTGGAACCCCTTCCATGCAGGGTGACTAACACAGCTGCAGATGGTCATGAAGTCTGGAGTGTGTCTGCGTGCATGTGCTCGCGTGCATTCGAGTGTGAGCGTGGATGACTGAATCGACAGCAAAACATTTACAGCAGGAGCTCACCTTGACATATGCGACGATCTTTAAAGATATAGTGGCCAAATAGAGAGAATTCATGGCAAAGTCCATCAGGTTCCACCAGTCATGGACGTACTCATTAAAACCTCCGTCCCACATCTCCTTAATCTCAGCCCATATAAAGCCTATGAGCAAAACACACAAACATAATGGCCTAAACTTGGAATACAGAATATACTGGTTATTGGAAAATATTTTAATTTATTGTATCAGTTGATATAATTGTTTATATATTAGATGATATTGCATTTTTAATTGTGCATGTTCATATAGAATAAGAATCAGAATTAGCTTTATTCAACAAGTGTGCGCAAGCACATAAGGAATTTGTTGTGGTTTTTTAAAGGGGTCATATGATGCGATTTCAAGTTTTCCTTTCTCTTTGGAGTGTTACAAGCTGTTTGTGCATAGATAAGATCCCTGAAGTTGCAAACACTAAAGTCTCAAAGCCAAAGATATATTCTTTATAAAGGTTAAGACTCTGCCACGCCCCCCCTAAAGCGGCTCATTCAAACACGCCCCCACATCTACGTCACGGTGTGGGAAGATTTGCAAAACACCGCCCAAATGTATACGCAGTGAAAGAAGGCGGAACTATTATTCTCACTGTAGTATTGTTGCTGACGTCGGCGCCATGTCCTGGAAATGCTGTGTTTCGTTGTGAAAGCGAAGGTTCTTTGTTTGGGCTTCCAAAAGAGGACACAACTAGAAATCAGTGGTTAAGTTGTATTTACAACACTGTTCCAGAACAGTTCAACCTAAATATTAGTAGGGATGGGACGATACACCTACCTCCCGATTCGATACTATCACGATACTTGGGTGCCGATACGATATGTATTGCAATTTTTTTTAAAGAATCTACAAGTATTGCGATTCGACATTGCTATGTGTTGCGATTTTAGTTTTTTGTTTTTAACTCTAGACCATGGGAATAAGTTGAATAATACACTTAATATACAGACTGTCACACACAAAAAAAAAAAAACAGATCTTAGACTAGACAATGGAAAATAGTTGATTATACCCTTAAAAGAGACTGCATATGATGAGTCATATTAACAAAAACAATGCATCACATCTTTCTAAACTTTGTGTATATTGTGTACAGTTTATATTTAAAGTACCAAAACCCTGAACTTGCACATGAATATAATAGTGAAATGTTCAACAAAATGAGCATAAAAAATACTTTCTGAAATAAAATAAAGTGCTATGTTACTTTGCATAGCGTTTTAGTCATGTTTTCCCAGCAGTTGGGATTCAAAACGTGAAGGTGCAGAAAGAACTCTGGAAGATGTTTGATCCTCTGCCTCCTTCATTGTTTTGCTTTCTCGCGCCGGCTTTAAACGTATATGACGTCATCATTAAACAGCTCAAATTCGTATAGATTATTAACATACAAATGAAGACAGAGTTATATGCGAACCAATATATATTTGTGCTTTTGTGATATTTAGTTTATTTTTCCTTTAATATTTCTATTATTTAAGGGGATTTTGCTAAATATTAACATCGCTGATACTCAAAAATTTTGATCAGTGCACTTCGGCGAATTGTCTCATTGGAAACAACAAAGTGCTGATGTACATTTGATGTAAATAAGAGATTAAGTCACTGCAGACAACATCACTGATTATAGCTTTTTTTAGTGTGCTTACACTCACGCTAGACTGAATTCAGTTATATTCTTTGATAATATGTTATTTGCTCTCTGTATAATTTGTTTGTTGTTTGAATAATTGTGGACATGCTGCGTTAATTCAACTTAAAATGTTTTTTTATTAAACGTGATCAGGTTAAATACAAATTCAGCCCCCCCCCCCCCCCGCAGTACTTGTGTACCCTGGCGGGCGCGCCCCACACTTTGAGAACCACTGCATTACACCAAGAACGCAAAATAATGTTCTTTTTGTCAACGTCATATGAACCCTTTAAGGAGCTCTTGGTACATACATGCATACATACATAGGACATAGAAAATCATAATAATAAATAATAATACTGTGATATGAATCTGAAACAGATTTATGTACAGATTTGTGCATTATTTAGTATATACAACTGTATAAATAAAAAAATGCATAAAACACTAATAATTTAATTACACTGTTAAATGTAATCTTTAGCTAATCTCACAATTAATTTCTATTTTTAATATAGTACATAATATATAGTGCATAATGGAGTGATGCCTGAATTCACTTGTAGATTTATTTTATTTTTTAGTGTTTTAATTTTAATTTATTGTATCAGTTGATGTTACATATTTAATTGTGCATACTTATTTTCCCTGCATTTACATTTAGATTAGCTTTGCCATCATCTGACACTCAAAGTTAACATTTAGAAACACTAATAATTTAATAACTTAATAACAGTTAAATGTGATCTTAGCAAATATAACAACAAAAAAAAATCCAATATTAATGTACATTATAGCACATGCCTAAATTCACTTCTATATTTATTTTAGTTTTTAGAACTTTATTTGTCATTTTATCTTAGACAAAATATTATTGTATTTGAATTTTAACAATTTATTGGTTATCGTACATGAGAAAAACTTTTTTCTTTGTAATAACTTTCTTTAGGATTCTTTGCATCAAACTAAATTTTCATGCAGACCATCCACAACTGAAATTAAATCAAATATTTCAATTGATGTTAGTTATATTTTGAATGTATTCGATGTAAATCAATGTGAGAGAAAAAACCATGAAAACACTAAAATAAATATCACACTAAAAGTTCAAATAATTCACAAAATAAAGTTGAAAACAGTGTGTTTTTAATGGTTAAGGCTTAATTAGCTGTAGAACTTTATTACTTGGGTTAAGGGTTAAGTAAAAATCCCTGACCTGAATATTTGAAGAATATCAATACAGTGTTGACTTGCACAGAATTTCATAATATATTTCATTAACAAAATTTAAACATGCTATATGACCTACATCCCCATGACACATCCAATCATACTCACCCAGCACCCAAGGTAGTATCATCCACTCCACCACAGTGGGCGGAGGGCCCTGTATGTGTAGGTTGGTGCGTGCTATGTGCTGTGAGGCTAGGAGGAGGAGGAAGAGGAAGGTGAGGTAGGAGGCTGTGTGGCAGATAAATTTGATGAAGGGTTTTTTAATGAAGAGCCCCAGTGTGCTTTTTGGAGCCAGCAGGTAGACCAGCGAGAAGACCGGGAAGAGCAAGCCGATAATGAAACACATGACCAGCTTAACTGCCCAGTGACGGCGTCGCCAGCCAGGAAAACCATCATACCATAGTGTGGCCAACAGCTGCTGACAGTTTGGCTGCGCCACAAACTGGAGGAAAAAAAGAGAGAGAGATTTGTAAATGGATTTTAAAGGATTTGTTAATGCTCATGCATAATGGCAACCATACGCAGAAGGACCAATTAACTGGGAGAAAAAAGAACATTATTCACTCTGACAAGAATGAGTAATCTTTCATCTATCTTACAGATGGGTAAAACGACCTAGGTTACGTATGTAACCCAGGTTCCCTGAAGGGAACGAGAGCTGCGTCTCGCAGTGCTTATATACTTCCTGGTCGTGACGTCACCCCGCCCGTGACGCTTCGCCCTTCTATTGGACTGATTACATACGATATTCAGAGCGGAATGACGCTGAGGGCGTTCCCATAGCGTCTCCGGACGCAGCTCGACGTTCCTGGAAGGGAACTACATATTTTCATAATCCATTTGTTGGTGGGTGGTATGATTGACTAGTTGACTGACTATAATTAGGGTCCACTAGATCCAAATCAGATGTTTCTTAAAATTCATAAGAAAAAAAATATATTTTCAAATTCACATATGCCATCTTAAAAAAAATCCACCACTCATGGTGCAAACATTTCAACTTTTTAAAAATGTTTTGGGTGCTCTGTTTGATGCATGAATAGAAATCCTACATTTTTATGATGCATGGATTTATTTCTGAAATATGCATTTATGATTTAAATACAACAATTAACTTTTAAGACTTTGTAATGAGTCTGGCCTGTGTTCCCTGTTTTTCACTTGGACTTTTAAGTTGCTTCCTGTCTGGAGTGTCTTTGTAGCCAGTTTGTAGGTCTTTTGGATTCCTTTATTACTCTCTGATTGTATTCAAGTGTGTTTTGCCATATTGTTACCCTGTGTGTATTTAAACCTCTGTATTTCATTGTCAGGTCTTGTCCACTGTTGGATGTTATATTGGCTTCTTCAGTTCTGTGCCTGTTTTTTTGGCTACTGTTCCTGTTCCTTGTCCTTGAATTATTGTTTAATAAATACTGCATTTGGATCATACTCTCCCTTGTCTCTAAGTTCACCAGCACAAAAGGTTTACACCCTAATTTCTTTATTACAGCCAAGTGATTTGAAAATATGTTCAGAATCCTTTCAACCAAATCATTAAAATGAACCAGCAGTTCAAAAGAACAATTAGTTCACAAATCAGATGTCACTGCTTTACACAGATGCCCAAAAGAAAATGAAAGTTACTGTCTAGATTTTTGTAAAAAAAAAAAAAAGATACATCTAGTACTCTACGTAGATTTATTGTATTAACATATCTCGTTTTAAAGAACAGACAAATACTGTGATTCATTTCTCTGCATTTGTTGTTGATTGAACCATTTGTGTTAACACATTTAGAAATATCACTCATGGTTTGCAGCTGAATAAGAATGTGGTGACAGGAAGACAGACAGAACTGGCAAATGCAAACGGCACTATGATAATTATATTCCTAAAGGAAAGGTTTACTCATCTTGATTATGCCATTCCAAACACCTCTGACTTTCTTTCTTCCATGGAACACAAAAGGAGAAATTTCGCTTAATAAAATGGTCGAAGCATGCAGTGACAATGAAAGTGAACTGGAGCTGTCAAGCTTCAAAAAGTAAACACAAAAGTATCATAAATTGGTACATTAGTATATTCTGAGTCCTTAATAACTTTGTGTAAGGAACAGACCCAAATGCAAACCATTAATCACTGAAAAATGTAATTTAGAAACTTTAAAGGGGTAATCGGATGCCCATTTTCCACAAGTTGATATGATTCTTTAGAGTCTTAAAGGGGTGGTTGACTGTTTTTTTTTTTCTAGGCTTGATTGTGTTTATGAGGTGCAGTCTAACGTGTTTATGCTTCATTTAAAAAAAAAAAAAAAAAAAAAACATTATTTTTCACGCAATTTACCTTTATTCCACAATGCACCGGTTGCATTGTAAACAATGACGTCGTCAATATTGCTTATCAATGTGAGCCCGATTGAAACGCAGAGGATATTAGTGAAGAGTATAGCGCAGAACCTGTGCAAGCACGGCTCTTAATGGTATGTTTGTTTGTTGTTGTCTCATACTTTTAGATACTCTCTTGTTTGTAAATTCTACTGCTTCTGTTAGCTTTTAATAGGTTTTATTCTGATTAAAGCTTTAATACAGCATAGCAACCGCACACCCGCCCATGTATAACGCTTCTCATTGCTATGTGAAAATAAGCTGATCTGATGATCTGAATGAGAGAGAGAGATGCAGAGTGTGTGCAGAGCAGGAAGACACGAGAAACATTATTAAGAACGGCTGTTTTAGAACATTGATTTTGAAAGTTGTGAATCCAGTAGAATCATTAGAAGACAGAATCACGATACATATATGAATAGATTTTTACATGCACCCCTAATTTTCTCTTCTTCTTCTCTAAAGCAGCACAGTATGGCCTCGCACCCTTCCTTACATGTTCCCGAGGGCGAGGTTTATCTGGGTTTGTGACGTATCGGACCCTGGAAGTAACCCGTTGTAGTCCCTATGAGCCATTTTTGTAGGCATTAAACTGCCAGAATTTTAAAAGACTTAATATCTCCGTTTTCATTGAACTTTCAGCGCTGCAACTTTGCAGGTACTGTTTATGCTCAAACAGCAACATTACACACTAACTAACGTTAAAAAAGTAAAATTGCAATCAACCACCCCTTTAATAAAAAGTCTATAACATACTTTGGTTAAAATTTCTCAATGGTAGTGTAAAAAAACACTTTCTTTACCCTGTCAAAATCAGCTCTGTTTTCATCAAGCCATTATAATCCATGTTGCTTTAAATGCTAATAAGCTCTGCTGACCCCGCCCCTCTCTTCCGTGGGGTTACGAGAAGACTGTAAACTTCAGCCATGAAACTGGATAACTAGCACATTATTAGGAAAGGTGATTTGCAAAGATTCATAAAAACCAGTTCACTCAGCTCAGTCAGGGTGGGTCTAAGGTAAGACGGCCTTGTCAATCAACTATCGTGGGAGTGGTCAGTACTGAACTACATTATTCTGACAGGAATCTCAGAACAGCCTGATTTGAGAAAGGAGATGTTAAAATGGGGATAAAAAAAAAAACAGAAAAACTGGGTGGATTTTTATCATTATAGGATGGATGTGTACACACACTTCCAACACACATTTATGTTCAAACAACTTTTAAGGTGAATTTTGCATCCAATGACCCCTTTAAAGCCCCAGTCTTCATTTATTTTCATTATATTAAAAAGATTGGCCAGGAAATGCATAAAAAATAATGCTAAGAATAAAAAAATACAAACACAGATACGTTATATAGGTTTGCAACAACACAAAGGCAATTCAATTATGACAAAATATTCATTTTAAGGTAAACTATTTCTTTAATGATGCAAAAAGTATCTCTATTATCAATCATTCTCAAAGAAGCAAGTGGAGGATAAATTGAGAAAAGCTTCTTCAGAGTGTAAACAAAACTAATTACCAGTTTAGTGCATTGCTGTAGACTTGCTTGTAAGAGAGCATCCTCAGAAACATCTGCTTTGAAATGAAGCGAGCCAAGAATTGACTCGCCTCATATTTCATAGCACATTTGTGATAAGTTATCTAGTGGCTGTAATGGAAAATTCTGCGTGGGATGACAACACTGCATGATAGATGACTAACAACTCTTTCTCAGATTTAAAAGTTTCCGTTGTCGAGAGTTTCTGTATAGCAAGCTTGAGAGATCAGTGGCTTCTGAACCAACAGTGCCCCTCTGAATATCCACAGCTAATCACTGGTTTCCCACAATCCCTCACTCAACCTTATTGCAAAGATCACAAAAGGTCCCGAAGGAAAAGACAATCAACCTCCACTTAATGAAGTAAGCTAATATAAGCACCTGAACCCCAAAGGTGAAAAAGGACACAAGAGTGAATTTAACAAAGAGCTTTGAGAAAGGAGGTAGGACAGTAATTTCCTTCAGGTTTGATTTTATAATGAACCGCTTGTGAGGTTGGCTCGCTTCCCTACACCTGACTTGTTGGTATTTCTTCCATGGTGTGAGGGTAATGCTACAGCAATAAGCTAAATCTCTTATTCATCCATCAATATGAACACTAACCTTCAGGCGGCCCTTTAGCTAACAACACCATTCCTCAACCTGCCCACGAAATGAGACTGATAGCATCCCAGCCAGCATGCACCGTTACAGACTGTAGTAATGACTTACAACACGTGGCTCGCAAGTAAATAAATGGCGTCTTGTATTCTGACCTGTGAGAACGGTCTGGGTGCTGTTCAAACCTCAACACTGCATTGAAGATAAATGAAACTGGATCACTGTAAAGATTGATGAGTTTGCTGTAGTAGTTTGCTAGACTTTGATATGAATGAAGTGAATGAATTGTTCTTGCTCACTTCCATGCAGTCCTGGGGAGTAACAAACTAAAACCAGTGATGCTAGTAAACTAACTACATTTTTCAGTACCATGACAGAAGCTCAGCTACATAATAGGTTTTACAGCTTATTTTACCATGAGTAAAAGTTTGTTGACAGACAATGACTGAATGAAAGGAGGCATGTTGTTCACTCTGTTTGGCAAGGAGACAAATGAAAGTGCATTGAAGATCAGTCTTACTTGTGTACATAGCACTATCCTCAATTTATGGGTGTGGATAAATTACTAATGTCCATACACACACACACACACACACACACACACACAAATGACGTCAAAGAAGAGTAGCCTTTTGAAAATGCACTGCTTTTGTTGAACAGTAAGTGTCTATGGAAGCTTATCTCCAGAAGTTAATGGAGGCTAACTGGAGGAAAAAAATATATCTAATTTGTTATGGTACTGAAACACAACACCATTTCTCAAATCTCCGTACAGAGATTTCCAATTAGGGGTAGTTTGCAAAGATTTTAGTTTGCTTTGTTGAAGCTATTTAACAGAAATTATGACTGAATTGCATTTAATTTATAAATAAATGTGTCTTTCTCAGAGACATTTCTCAATTATTGCCCACAGAACTGTCAAAACCTGTGAAAGACAAACAAAAGCATGGCTCTTTAAAAGATTAATTCACTTCCAGAATAAAAAAAATCTGATAATTTACTCTCCCCATGTCATCCAAGATGTCTTTCTTTCTTCAGTCGAAAAGAAATTAAGGGTTTTGAGGAAAACATTTCATGATTTTTCTCCATATAGTGGACTTCAATGGGAACCAATGGATGAAAGGTCCAAATTGCAGTTTTAATGCAGCATCCAAGACCTCTAGGTGATCCCAGCCGAGAAATAAGGGTCTTATCTATAGTGAAACGATCGGCCATTTTCAAAAAATTTACATTTATATACTTTTTAACCACAAATGCTTGTCTTGCACTAGCTTGATCTAACGCATTATGTAGTCACGTTGGACAGGTCATGTGTGACGAAGGCGGAAGTACCGACTCAGTTTTTACAAAGCGAACGTGTAAAGAAAGTCAAACAGCCTTTACAAAAAAAAGAGGTAAAACAACGATTTTGGAACATTTTGAAGTCTGAGGAGAAAACGAGATGGAGTTTTTCACCCTACCCTCCTTTTTGAACCAGAGTACAAAGATGAAGAACTAACCATGCATGACCTTTCCAACGTGATTACGCAATGCGTGAAGTCGCAAATGTGCATCGCTAGATCAAGACAAGCATTTGTAGATAAAAAGTATAGACATTTTTAGAAAATGACCGATCGTTTTGCTAGATACTGTAAGACCCCTATTTCTCAGCTGGGATCATGTAGAGCTCTTCGAAGCCACAATGAAACTTCATTTTGGACCTTCAGCCCGTGGGCTCCCACTGAAGTCCACTTTGTGGAGAAAAATCCTGGAATGCTTTCCTCAAAAACCTTACTTTCTTTTCGACTGAAGAAAGAAAGAAAGACATCTTGGATGACATGGGGTGAGTAAATTGTCACAAAATTTTTATTCTGGAAGTAAACTACTCCTTTAAAAGGAGAACCTATTTGTTTGTTTGTTTTTTTCATTCGCAGTATTCATTGTTTTAGTTTACACTGTATGGTATACTACAAGACAAGCACTTGAAGATCTTCAACTCACATTTGCAACATATCTTGAACTGAAACTGAAAGGTGCCAAGTTATGCAGTAATAATAAATAATAAAATAAATCAATATTGCAATAATATCCACTTTAATAAATTAAATTACAGTGTTTTAGAATTAGTCTAGGCTATTGAAGAAATGAAAAAAGTATTCACTTATAATTGAAATCCCATAACTGCTAGTCCGCCCATTCAAAAACTCAAGTCACTAGTATGAATCAACACTATTACTTTAGATTCACACGGGGCGACCTTTATGAGACAGTTCGGGAGGTGAACAGAAGGACAGGTTATGAGTTAATCTGTTGTTCTTCTGCCTTGTTTGACAGAAAGCGATTATAGAACAACAGATGTCCTGTCCATGTTCTGGTTGCTAGGGAGCAGTATGCTAATGAGGATTGATCTCCAGCTCTGATAATGCAAAGAGTTTAGGCTGGTTCACTCTTGAAGAGTCGCTGACTATTGCAGAGTCAAAGAATACATTAACTTTCCCCAACACTGTGCACACCTGCTCTGCATGATGTGCATTTCACTTGCATGACAGACTGCATGTGTGCCCAACACTATTTGAATGCTGAGGTCACGCTTAAAAATGCATGAATGCATTATATAGCAAAATATGACCATGGCATCTGCAAACAAATTATTTTACAGGTTTTTTCACAGCCGACTTTACTTTTCTGACTCATTTTTGGTCTTTGCATGAAATTAAGAAGTCAGTTCTCCTCACGTTCTCACAAGTGTGCAACAGGTGCAGTTCATCACATTAACTATGAACATGTTTCACTAACATCTAACAACCAGAAGGTTTCCAAGTACTTAAGTCTTAATTTTGAACAATATATCTATTGCTTCAATAATGTATCTATAAATAATGGTTCTTTATTGGCATTCATGGTTCCATGAAGAACATTTAACATCCATAGAACCATTCCATTGAACAAAAGGTTCTTTATAGTGGAAAAAGGTTCTTTAGATCATAAAAATGTTCTTTACACTCGTTTAAGAACGCTTCAAGGAAAGCGAAACCCTCTATAGGACCTTTATTTTAAAGTGTATCATTTAAAATATTATATACATTCTTTACAGTTTGATGGCTTGATTTCTAAATATCAATTGAATTTTGGTGGTTGTATGCTCTCAGCAGCCAGTAATTTACTACACAAAGGACAAATCATTCATGCCTATTCTCCTCAGTCACCGTAGCCACCCGATCCGGTCCGTATCCAGCCCAGATGGTCACTGCAGTCACCAGATCCAGTCCGTATCCAGATCAGATGGTGGATCAGCACCCAGAGACAACCTCTACAGCCCTGAACATCAGCGGAGACCAGGACACCGAGATGAGCGCCAGAGACAGATCCACAGTGAGGACCCCGCCACTTAGACAGCCATCGGGAAAGACCACTGGAACCAGTTGAGCCCTTACAATCTGACTTTGCTGCAGTTGGAATTGAACTGCTGGTTCGTTTGGCCAGAGGAGAACTGGCCCCCCGACTGAGCCTGGTTTCTCCCAAGGTTTTTTTCTCCATTCTGTCACCGATGGAGTTTTGGTTCCTTGCCGCTGTCGCCTCTGGCTTGCTTAGTTGGGGACACTTCCTTTCCAGCGATATCGTCGACCTGATTGCAAAGACACTATTTAAACTGAACTGAGCTGGATGATGACATCACTGAATTCAATAATGAAATGCCTTTAACTGAAAATCTTTTTTTAATCTTTTCATTTTACATTATTGACACTATTTTCCTTTTTTGATATTGTGCAGTTGCTTTGACACAATTTACATGGTTAAAAGTGCTATATAAATAAAAGAGACTTGACTGGATAACATTTTCGTTATTAATAGAATTGTCCAGTTTCATTGGACAAACAGTATTCAATATCAACAACAACCAAAAAGTAAGCATTTTCTCCTTTCAAATACTGATAATACTATTTATTTTCCAAAATTAACTATGATATGCATGTATCATCTGCTTTTAGTGTTGTTTTCCTGTTCTTGACCCTCATTAGTACTGACATATGACCCATTTTGAGAACCACCGCTTTAAAAAACAACTTCATTGCAATGTGTACTGCAGCCACCAAACAACATCTGAATGTTTTCTTCACTGCAATCTCAAAAGATTACAGAAAAACTGCAGAAGTGCACTGTGATCAGCGGCTTTTTTATTTCTGCCAAATTAAGTTGCCATTGGTGATCTAGCCGTTCCCTAAACCCCACACACAACACCTCCTAAATCTTTTAAAACGGCTATTTTCTAGGAAATTGTCTCTTTAAGGGTACAATGCTTCCCAAATCCCTTTGAAACGCTCTGCTGTAAAAAAGGCTTTGCGCATCAAAGTTTCTCAATATGAACCGGTGGACTAAATTGCGTAAAAGTAGGAGATGAATCAAAACTCATACTGAAGTACAAAAGCCTGAGAGAGAGAGAGGGATAGAAGGGATGATGTTTTGTTTTCATCCTCAGTGCAATACAACAATGGTTTATATTCAAATCTGTGAAAAATGGTCATTAAAATCTCATTATACACACAGAAAAGCTGTCTTGAGGCTCATGGCAAATATTAGAGTAAAACAAAAACTGGATATCCTTGAAATGTGTATTATTTGTCTTATTTTTACATGCAGAAAGAAACAATGAACCACATGACATGTAGAAAGGACTAAAGGTTATTCAGGTGCATAAGCACTCCCTTTAGATTACTCAACAAGAACTATTTAGCTGCCACTTTGACTTTATTTGAGTAATGGAACTTGCAGACCTGACAAGGCGGTGGGTACAGGCTACAGGCTACTTTAAGTCACATTAGTATGAGTTATCTGCATGTCAGTGGCATCTACTCAAGTTACTCAAGTCGAATCATACTCTAAAAAGACAGTTTCTCATTAAGCTCCTTATAATCAGAACACAGTGAGTGTGAAAAAATGTTTCTACAGTAAGGTAAGCTACTACTAGCTCTTTCGGCATTACATAACAGATTGTGTGCATCTCATATAACTTAAAAATATAATGATTTTCAATGTTTCTTAAACTGCTTGAAGGAGATACTATAATAATTTAAATGGTTTTACAGGAGTTATAATAAATATGATATTATATTATAAAATCTGATTAATATTATATATTTAATCAGAATCAGAATGAGCTTTATTGGCCAGGTATGTTTACACATACGAGGAATTTGTTATAGTGACAGCAGCTCCACAGTGCAACAGAAAGACTACAACAGGACAGGACACAGATAATAAAATAATAATATACAAATATACAAATAGGCAATGTACAAAACAGCAAAAACACAATATATAATATAGACAATTACAGTATGTGTGTACAGGTCCGATATGCGCAAATTTGAAATGAAAAAATAAGTATGTGTGGTGAATAAATCATGTATAATAGTGTTGTGTGTTCCGCGTTTATTGTCAAGTGTTCATGAGATGGATTGCCTGAGGAAAGAAACTGTTCCTGTGTCTGGCCGTTCTGGTTCTCAGAGTTCTGTAGCGTCGACCATATGGTAACAATTCAAAGAGGGAGTGTGCTAGATGTGAGGGGTCCAGAGTGATTTTTAACAGCCCTTTTGCTCACTCTGGATAAGTACAGTTCTTGGAGAGTGGGGAGGGTTGTACCAATGATTCGCTCAGTAGTCCGGACTACCCTCCGTAGTCTTCTGAGGTCAGATTTGGTAGTTGAGCTGAACCAGACAGTTATTGAAGTGCAGAGGACAGATTCAATGATGGCAGAGTAGAACTGTTTCAGCAAGTCCTGTGGCAGGTTGAACTTCCTCAGCTGGCGAAGGAAGTACAACCTCTGCTGGGCATTTTTCACAATGGGCTCAATGTGAATGTCCCACTTCAGGTCCTGAGAAATTGTGGTGCCACGGAATCTGAATGACTCCACTGCAGTCACAGTGCTGTTCATGATGGTGAGTGGGGGGAGAGCAGGGGGATTTCTCCTGAAGTCCACGATCATCTCCACAGTTTTGAGCGTGTTATGCTCCAGGTTGTTAAGACTGCACCAGACAGCCAGCTCCTTAACCTCCTGTCTGTAAGCAGACTCGTCACCGTCCTGGATGAGGCCGATCAGTGTGGTGTCATCTGCAAACTTAAGGAGCTTGACAGAGGGGTCTTTAGATCTGCAGTCATTCGTGTAGAGGGAGAAGAGCAGTGGGGAGAGAACGCAGCCCTGAGGAGCTCCAGTGCTGATGGTGCGGTTGGATGTGAATTTTCCCAGCCTCACTAGCTGCTGCCTGTCTGTCAGGAAGCTGGTGATCCACTGACAGATGGAGGTGGGGACGGAGAGCTGTGTCAGTTTATTCTGAAAAGTGTCCGGGATGATATTATATATTTAATATTTATATAGTTAAAAGCGGAGCTGAAGTCTACGAACAGGATCCTCACATAAGTCCCTGTTCTGTCCAGATGCTGCATGATGAAGTGCAGTCCCATGTTGACTTCATCATCCACAGACCTGTTTGCTCTGTAGGCAAACTGCAGGGGGGCCAGTAAGGGTCCAGTGGAGGCCTTCAGATAAGTCAAAACCAGTCTTTCAAATGATTTCATGGCCACAGACATTAGAGCCACAGGTCTGTTGTCATTAAGTCCAGTAATTTTGGGTTTCTTTGGGACGGGGATGATGGTGGGGCATTTGAAGCATGAGGGGATTCGCACAGCTCCAGTGAACTGTTGAAGATCTTTGTGAAGATGGGGGCCAGGTTGTCAGCACAGATTTTTAGGCAGGCTGGTGACACACCGTCTGGGCCTGGTGCTTACCTTCTTTTGTTCTTTCTGAAGACCTGGCACACGTCATCTTTGCTGATCTGAATTGTAGGTGTGGGGGAGAGGGGGGTTGCTGGAGGTGTGAATGGTTGTGTGGAGAGGTGTTCAGGGCGAGTGTGGGGTGATTTTTAATATCTTAGTTTCATTATAAATATTATTATATAGAGTCATGGCCAAGAATATCGGCACCCTTGGTAAATATGATCAAAGACGGCTGTGAAAATTAATCTGCATTGTTAATCCTTTTGATCTTTTATAAAAAAAAATAAATAAAAAAAAAAATAAATCTAACCTTTCATTGGATAATAAGAATTTAAAATGGAGGGAAATATCATTATGAAATAAATGTTTTTTTTTTTCTCAAATGCACATTGGACACAATTATTGGCACCCCTAGAAATTCTGATGAGTAAAATATCTCTGAAGTATATTCCCATTCATATTCAAAATTGAGCACTCCAGGGTGATTATGAACATGAAATTATCCAGCCATGGCTTCCTGTTTCACAGAAATATAAATAGGAGGGAAAACAAAGCCCAAATTTCCTTAATCATCCATCACAATGAGAAAAACCAAAGAATATATTTCTGATGTGCAGCAAAAGATAACTGAGCTTCACAAATTAGTGAAGTGGCTTTAAGAAAAGAGCTAGAGCAGTGAAAATTCCCATTTCCACCATCAGGGCAACAATTAAGAAATTCCAATCAACATAAAATGTTACGAAACTGCCTGGAAGAGGACGTGTGTCTATGTTGTCCTAATGCATGGTGAGAAGGAAAGTTTGAGTGGCTAAAAACTCTCCAAGGACCACAGCAGAAAATAGTTGAGTCTCGGGGTCAGAAAACCTTTAGAAATGTGTCAAACAGCACCTACATCACCACATGTTGTTTGGGAGGGTTTCAAGAAAAATTATCCTAGCTCATCCAAAAACAAACTCCAGCATATTCAGTTATCAGACACGACTGGAACTTCAAATGGGACTGGCTTCTATAGTCAGATGAAACAAACAAAAGAGCTTTTTAGCAGCAAACACACAAGATGGGTTTGGTGAACACAGGGATAAAAAGTACCCATGTGTACAATGACATATACTGCTGTATTTTTGATGTTGTGGGCCTATATTTCTGCTGGAGGTCCTGCACATCTTGTTCAGACGCATGGCATCATGGATTCTATCAAATACCAACAGATAAAAAAATCAATAAGTGACTGCTTCTGTTAGAAATCTTATAATAGGCCATGTTTGGATCATCCAACTGTACAATAATCCAAACACAAACCTCAAAAACAACACAAAAATGGGTCACTGAGCACAAAACCAAGCTTCTGCTATGGCCATTCCAGTCCTCTGAACTGAACCCTGTAGAAAATGAGTGGAGTGAACTGAAGAGATGAAGCACCAACATGGAGCTGGGAATCTAAAGGGTCTGGAGAGATTCTGGATGAAGGAATGGTCTCTGATCTCTTGTCAGGTGTTGTCTAACCTCATGAGGCATTATAGGAGAACATTTAGAGCTGTTAAACTGGCAAATGGAGGTTTCAAAAAGTATTGAATAAAAGGGTGCAGTTAATTGTGGCCAATGTGTATTAGAGAAAAACATTTATTTCATACTGATATACTGATACCCCCCCCCCCCCCCCCCCCCACCCCCATTTTGAATTCTTATCAGCCAATGAAAGGTTAGATTTTTGTGATTTTTTTAAATAAAAGATAAAAAGGATTAACAATGCAGATTCATTTTCATAGCCTTCTTTGATCATATTTACCAAGGGTGCCGAACATTTTGGCCATGACTGTATATAAACCATATAAATATTAACCATCTGAATCTAACCATGCCATGTCAACAAATGGAAAATTCAGCTATTTATCATGATGTCTATATCAATTACCGTGCCTTTAGCCTCAACAGCAGGAACACTGTTCTTTTACATATTCTTTAGTTATGGAAAAACTGTTAATTTAATTACCAGTAAATCAGTAAAAAAAAACAAAAACAAAAAAACATTTGTCTCAAAATATATTTTGTAATTTGATTAATTCTCATGTGTACATACATCTATAACAATAAATAATTAAATAAATAAAATATTTAATGACTAATTAGTGCAACAAAGAATTAGTCAAATGTCCACATGCATAATGAAATGTGGATGTTTAGGAAATATTATATTATTTTATATTATATTATCTTATATCATTGTGGCAAGTAGCAAGTGCTTATTTAAACTGCAATGTTTTAATATTAACTTTTTTTGTAGCTGATCAAATTTTAGGGTTAGCTTAGCTTCAATGGTAACAAAAGAGCTACTGTGGTTTAGGAGACATCAGTTATGCAAACCCTACGCCTCAAATCTCCCCCTCCCCACCATGCAGTTCTCCTTCAACCTCCCCTAATAAGCGTTCAGCTTGCTCAATTTCATTTTACACAGTTCGGGTCAGATGTGATTTAAATGCTAATTTACTTAGCCTCTCCATTTTCCCCAGCTGCATTGTTGCTGCAGTGCCACTGCAATTCTGTAGAGCAGGCAGAGCTCCAAACAACAGATCACGATCGCTGTTAGCAGAATGTCATTCACTCTTTAGCTGAGCATGAGCAACCTGGCAGATAATGCACCGCTGGCTGCGGGAAGTGTCGGGTGCCACTCCAGCCAAAGTTCACAAATCATGATATGACTTTTTACAACAGGGGAGTCAATATTAATTTCATATTGTTGCAGTACATTCATCTCATACACTCTAACTGACATAATTATAATTAAAAGAGGAAGGATGTTAAAGGAAATGAGATTGGACCGGCCAACTGCATACTGTATGCAATAATGTCAGGCCTACAGACATTTCAAAGCATTATAACATAAATAAAAAATACATAACTAGTTTGTATCTAGTTTATACAACAGATATGGGTAATGGACAAATTTGTCAAGTTCCACAATAAAACCATACAAATCATTCTGAAGAGGTATCCCAAAGTCCTAAAAAATATTATTAAAAGTATTATTATTGTGTTAAAAAACACATTTCTATTCAATATTTATTTTTTTATTTATTTTTCATTTAGTTGCTAATGCAACATTTCTCACTTTCATTTAGTTTAACTTGATGTACTAAAATAATAATAAAAATAAATTAAAAAGTAAATAAAAAATAAACTATAGAATTTTTTTTTAAGAAACCTAGCAAAAAGACAACTAAATTATTAAAATTACTTTAAAAAACAAACCAAAAAACTATCAAAATATTCATAAAAATCTCTGATTGGGGGAAAGCTTGTTGAGTCTTGTAACTTATGAAAGATAACAGAAATGTATTTTTTTCAGAATAAATGACGTAAATATCACAGAGGATTAGAGATTAAAATACAATTTATTTTTCAGTTCTACTTCCTATTGCTAGTGTGAGATTTTGACTGAACATTTGAATTTGCCTGTTAAAATACAAGATGCACCATCTGTTTTTATGGTCCACTTTTCAGGAAGAGAAGGACAGAAATATATGCCTTAGCCTTTAGGAGTACACTAGCATATAAATGGCCTCAAAGATACCAAATATGCGCTGAAAGTCAGTGAATTCCAATTATGATTTCAATCACCTTTAAAGGGCTGTGTTCACAGATTGTGCCTAAATATGACCAAGAAATTCTCAAGAGCAATAATAAATGTTTCGTTCTACTAACCAAGCTCTACTAAACACTAGTTTAGTAACAGACATCAGAAGTAGAATCCCAGTGTTGTACAGTATGACAACCTGACTAAGCTGTAAACACTTCCTCTGATTTCCTAAGTGAGGAATCATCAGGACATATTCTCCAGGGCACAATCCACCAGCGAGAACTTCTACAACCTGTACACTCACTCACCAGTAAACCCACAGAATAGATAAAAATAACCTCTGCCAGTGATAGAGTAAGAACGAGAGGGAAAGATTATGAGATGGAGGCGGAGGCCAGTGAAAAAGTGAGAGATGCAGAAATGCAAGTGTAAGAATGGAGTGAAGACTAATCGCTCCCAGCTTTTTCCCCGGAGATCTTCTGTCCCTGTTTGTACTGTAGCAGCGGAAAAGAAACTACATAGGAGGAGGAGGATGTAGCTGAGGAAAAAAATTAAGTCAAAGAGCATCTTGATGAGACAGAATAAGAGTAGGATGGAGACCAAATTTAGGGACTGTATGGATAAAGCACTATTGAGTTTGGCTAACTCTTGGCAGATGTCATGGCCGCTGTCCTCGCAGGTCTGAAAAATGCTGTTTCAGGGTTATATAAATAGGCATTGTGTCACTCTAGTAAGCTGTGCCCGCTGGCATGTTCAGCTGCAAAAACGACATGGCACAAGGTCCCAATGTTCCTCTGTGCAATCTGTAAAAAACGCTTTAAAACTCTGTATTGAATTATGAACAATGCTGGTGTATTATTCAGCCATTTATATGATGAAATCCCTCATAATTCATATTTAATCACAAAACAACTTCGAGCTAACCACAACAGTACAAAGTACAAATCGAAGGTGAAATGTTCAAATCAGTGTCCTCACATTTTGAATTTTTGACTAATCACAACAGCACATGAGAAATGTGCACAGAGCAGATTGAGAATTGTAAAACTATTGATTTTAGGTTAACAAATCGTGCGGGTGAATCACAACTACATAGTAGTGCTTGATGAGGTGTGAAGTGGTTTAATCGATACATAAGTATTTATAGGGTATATTTAGTACTAGGAGGCAAGTAAGTTTAAAAATATAATTCATGCTTTGCTGAAACTGATGACGCAGAATATGCATGAATGTCACAACAGCACACATCAGATTCTGAGAAAATTAAAGAATCTTCTGAATTAATCAAACTGTGCATTCACCCGGTTTCCCTACAGCAGTGTTCACTGTTCACACCATGGTTTAATAGAAAGTTTTACTTTTATATTATACCTTTTATGATGACTGTGCATTTTTAGTCTTATTTTGTCATGATATCAAAACATATTTTCTTAAAGGGGTCATCGGATGCAAAATTCACTTTACATGTTGTTTGTAAATAAATGTGTGTTGGAAGTGTGTGTACACCATCATCAAGCATATGTATACTATTACAGACAAGACATTTAAAAACAGTCACCACCACTGAATATAAAATCCCTATTTTAAAATCTCCTTTCTCAAATCAGACTGTTCTGAGATTCCTGTCAGAATGACGTAGTTCTGAACAGACAGCTCCCACGATAGTTGATTGACAAGCCGTCTTACCTTAGACCCGCCCTGAGTGAGCTGTGAGCTGTCCGCCATTGTCTCCAATTAAGCAATTGAGGTGTTTTGTTGTTGGATATAATAATGAACATAGCAGTCGTTATTTACTCCCAACATCTGAGCCGCTGAAGACGCAGAGGATTAACGTTACTTTTGTTTTGAATGGAATGCACCGATCCCCGATCTGCCTAAATGCATCTATGTTCGCACAAATCATTTGTGATCCAGCTTCATCTACAGAAGTGAATATAAAGGGGTTTTTTTATGAATCTTTGCAAATTACCTTTTCTAATATATGCTAGTTAGACAGTTTCACGGCTGAAGATTACAGTTTACAGAGGAGGTAATTTTGACTTTTCTATAACAATCTGGCGCTTCTGAATCAGCGACTGTATGTTTAGTTATTAGTTTAGTAGTATTTGCTATTGACTGTTCAAATGCAGAGTTTTGCGCGTTGTGTGTGTGTGTGAGAGAGAGAGAGAGAGAGAGAGAGAGAGAGAGAGACGGGGTCACATCTCAGCACATCAGCTATCTTAATCACGGCTTGTGTGTGTGAGAGAGAAATAGAGAGAGAGAGAGAGAGAGAGAGAGACGGTCACATCACAGAGGAGTATACAGCCCGTTAGAAATAGTCTTAATTGCGGCTTGTGTGCAAACACATACGAGCATCATCACTGTGTCTGTCATGCGATTCTGTTCCCCTCTCGGGCTTGAACTGATGGTAAAACTAACTACATTATTAACTGTTTTTACTTTAATTTTGAAAGATGAAGCTCGCGATTATGGAAAGGGGCATTACATTTCCGATGCGGCTTGTGGTGTTCGGCCAATCACAATGCACTGTGCCAATTGGCCAATCAGAGCAGACTGTGCTTGTTGGAAGGAGGGACTTTGTAGAAAACGAAGTGTTTGAGAGGGGCGGGGCATAGAGGACTTACAATAATGTACAGTATTTGAAAAATAATGTTTTTTGAACATTAAAGCATGTCAACATATTCTGTTACACCAAATACACAAAATAATAATCTTTAAAAAAGCATCATATGACCCCTTGAAGACCCTAAAAAATCATATCAACTTGTGAAAAATGGACATCTGATGACCCCTTCAAGATCCTGACTTCTGTGTCTGTGATCACTATGGGCATTTGGCTGAAGCTACCTAACATATACATATCCATGCGTATTAGAATAGAAGTGTGTTGTTCTTGATACAAACAGCAACATTAAAAAACTAACAAAATTACCCACAATGCCTACTCTAGTATATTAACACAAGCACAGAATACTGCAGTGGGTGGAGCTAGTAGCCATATTCACATTAACAAATACATATTGTTAACATTTTGTGTAATAGGTTGTCACAGAGAAATCCCTAGTCGTTGTCATAACTTCCTTGTGTATTTAAGTTGTCTGCTTTAATCTGCTTGTCACAGAGACACTGGTTAATTTATGTAGCCCTGCTATTCTTACCGAGTGAGATGAATAAATGACAAGGAAAGGCTAGGCAGGGTAGTGTGTAGAAGCAGACGGGCAGCGGGCTGAAACTCCAGTTCACACACAAGCTGCCGGGGATAAGCCTGATGTTACTGTAGCCAGAAAGTCGTCTTTTTTTGTGGCTGGAATAAGCTCTCTGTCTCTCTGCCTCTTAGCTTCCTGTTACCTCCTTGGCTCCTTCCCATGCGTCATCCTTCCTGCTTAGTCCAATTTACAGCCCATATTAATGTTTTATGGAACTATGAATTAGCAAAACAGCACATACTGTATGCAACTTTGAACAGTGTATGGCATCATAAGTAAGATAACTATGCACAGGAAGCTTGTACTATTAAATGATAAAACATGGTTGCACAAAATGTTGAGTATCAGGAGAGTGCGTAATGTTGCCATCACAGGCAGCATACAATGTGGAAAAGGCTATAAAACTATAAAATGTATAATTTATAAATGTTAAAAACAAGATTAAAAGGGGGGGGGGGGGGGGGGGGGGGGTTAACATCTTAGTGTTTAGTGCTGTTATTGTTAACTAAAAATAAATATTACATTTCACAAATAATAATTAAAAAAATTGGAAATTGGAGTAACTGAAAAGGTATTTTCTCATAAAGCATACTTGAATAATCATTGTTTTATTTACAACTTTGTAAAATAATTTTTACGTGTCTAAGATCTGGTTAGTTTTCATAGATCCTTGGTATCCAACAATCCCCTCTGGTAAAAATCCGTAAGTACAGAATTCTTTGTCCAAAAATACTGTATAATAGTATTTCTTTAGAGGTAATATTTTTTTAATGTGGAAAAGGCTAAAACTATAAAATGTACAATTTATAAATGTTAAAAACATGATCAAAGGGGGAAAAAATGTAACAGCTTGGTGTTGTTATTGTTAACTACAACTATACACATACTTGAATAATCGTTGTTTTATTTACAACTTTGAAAAAAAAAGTAGAGTTTAAAGCTAAAACTAAAATTAAAGCTAAACAGAAATAAAAAAAAACTAAATTAAAATGAAAATATTAAATTAAATAATAAAAAGTACTGAAATTCCTTAGACTAAAGCTAAACAGAAAAATATAGCCTAATATAAACAATGACAAAAAATAACACCAAAATTACTACAAATTAAACTACATTTACAATTAAAATATTTATAAACACAGTACTATAAATGTACATGAATAATGTTAAAATAACACTGCACTTAACTCAAACATCTGATGGACCACATGCCCAATAATTTCCTATAATCTCTTTATTATGCTATGAATACAAGGGCCAAAAACTACAGCAAACTATTTTGCACAGCTTATCTTGGATTTCTGTAACGAAACAAGTCATCAAAGCAGAGAAGCATTGATTGACTTCACACACAAGGTCCAAAACAGCAGAATAGAGCAGTAGAGTGCTAGAGAGAAAGAATAAATCTCTTTCTCTCTCCTCCCTCGCTCCATTAGAACAAAAGCAGCCATTGCTGCTCAGTTGGCCGGGAGCGATCCAACCTGCCGACCAGGCAGAGTGAGAAATTGATTTGTGTTGTATTATTCAGCAACAATTTATTCTCAGTCAGATCTACTTTCGCTGTCTTTTCTATCTATCTCTCGTCCCCCCCCCCCCCCCCCATCATCTGTGTGTTTGACTTGGATCAGTAAGAAAGAGTGAGCGAGAGAAATGCTGTGAGAGAGAGAGAGCGGAGGGAGCGTACTCTAGTCCCAGGGTGCCGTCAGTGAGAACAGAGCGAGCAATTCCTCCGGCAGGGTGCAGAACTAAAAATACAGGCCGATATCCAATGTTCATCCAGTATCCAATGTGAAGAAGAACGAGTGCCTGCCTACGAGAGCCTGCCACTTGTCACACGAAAGTAAAAATTAATTTACTTACTCTCAAGTTGTTCCAAACCCAGTTGACTTTCTTTTTAGGAACATAAAAGCAAATGTTTTGCACAATGTCCAAGCTGCTCTTTTCTGTACAATGAAAGCGATTCAGTCTGTTCCTCACACAATGTTATCATAAGGCAACAGACTTTTATTATGATGCTATGTTGACCTTTTTAGAGCATGACAGGCTCAAAGAATGCCGTTTCTGCTACATTATTCTTCTTTTTTTCTCTTCTGAGATGTTTAATATGATATTTGGCATTAGTTTGCAGCTTAAAAACACAAAGTAATTAATAGCCATCAGGAAAGTATGAATATGTAAGGAAAAAAATATACAGTCAAGAAGTAGGCTAAACATACCTATTAAGCACACTGCCATTTTTGAGCTCAGATTATAAAAAGAAAATATTATTCATTTTCCTACTTGATGTCTTAACCAATTGATGTGTTTGTTACTATATACCTCCTGTAATTTCAAGTCAATCAGACTCTTGCACACTGAGATATGGGTCTCCATGTGTTCACAATGTCTAGCGGCCATTTTGAAAGCTGTCTAAAAACTTTCACCAAAAGAGGAGCCCTTTAAATGTGCATTTTTTAGATGTTTAAGCCTTTATTTTGGGTAAATTTCACTACTTACTGTAAAATTAACAGATTAATGTTTAAACTTTTTTTTTTTCATATAAACTGATGGCTGTCACTTTAAGTTAATCTTTATAAAATGATTAATAACTTATTTTAACAGCTTTAAGATGACAAAATCTAGACATAACTATAGTTTATGCCCAAAGATGAAAGAGGAATATCATCCATTCAAATGACTTTTAAAATGAGAACAAATCTTTAAAACACTAGGCTTCATACACTTACCTACTTTGTAAATTTTTTTTTTTTATATATATGTTACTTCGCTGAATGTGGACTAGTCTAGATGTTGCTTAAATAACACTTCATTATGAATATATAACTGATCAAATTGAATGCCTTATTGCTTGATTTTAGTGTTCTGTTTTTTTTCTTTTGTAATTGATTTTGTACCTTCAAAAAAAAAAAATTCAATTATTCTTTAAAAATGTTGTTTAAAATAAACAAGAATTTTTAATAAAACATGATGTGAGCTTAATGGGAACAGGGGTGTGCTTAAAGGGTACAAAAGTGTACCCATTAAGCACAGCAGGACTTTTTGCATTTAATGATGATCTTAATTGAAATGCTTTCAATTAAAAAAAACAGAATCGAGCATTCAAGAGATTTAAAGTGAGTTCAATGAGTGCGTTTCAAATCATGTCATTTATTTAATGTTGAAATTAGTGACATAATTTAGGCTACTTAAAATATTCAGCCGGAAAAAAACAAACAAACAAACATACAAATATATAAATCATTTCTGGTTTCCACTGAAATCATTTTGGAGGTTCAAATGACTGATGTTTAATTAGCGTTTCTCCGATGATACATTTTGACTGTGTGAGCGTCTATTTAATGCACACAACATGAATAAATACCAAAAAAAGTTATTTTCATTTTCAGTAAAATCAAAACTTCAATTTCAGTTTGTTAAAAAAAATATTTCAGTGGATCCCTAGTCCTATCCCCAAATAATATTTACAGCTTTTACAGAGAAGATATGTTGTTGTGAAGGGGAGGAGAAGTTAATGTTTTTGATTAAATATTATTACATTAATTATTTATAATAAACACTGCAATATTCCATAAAACAATAAGAGTGGTTAATTTTGATTTATTGGTGACTTTAAATCACTGAAACGCTCAACCACCTTGAAGTCCCATTCAATAACACTGGCCAAAGCCCACTTCTTCCAGTTCTATCAGCAGCAGTTGTGTCTATCGATGCACATGAATACAGCGCTGCATTCAAGCAGCAGATCAGATAAGAGGCGAGGTAAGGAGATTGAAGCACAGCAGTTATTGAACAAAACGATGCTCAGAGTATATGGGGTATGTAATATCGATTCAAAAAGCGAGAGAGCGAGATGTGGGGTGGGGGATGCTGACTGTGCTGATGTTCCCCTGCAGTAAATCAACTTTCCAAAATTACAGAAAAGAAGAGATGATGGAAGGACAGGAGGTGAGGGGGAGAGGCACAAGAGAAGAAAAGAATGATGAGGAAACAACATAAAAAGAAGCATAGGAGGGTCCTATAGTATATCTGTTATCTATGGGTTTTGTGCCAGTTTATTCATCTGCCAGGTAAAAATTGTAAGCCTGATTGCAAGATTCAAGGTTTCATTCATGTTCATAGTACAAACAATGAGTTACACATCAAAGTTTTATATTTAACAACAGGGCTGGGCGATATGGCCCAAAAAATTATCACGATCAATTTTTTCATATCAGTCAATATCAGCAATTATCACAATCAATTTCAGATCTTTATTTCTTTCAAGTTTAAAGTCAGATTTTTGCTCCTAAGCGAAAGTTGCAGAAGTCAGACCATTAATTGTGGTCAATTTTATTCTTTATGGTCAGAACTTGACAAACACTTCATGTTTTTAAATTCTTTGCACTTTTCCAGTTACAGGTTTGTGTTATTAATATAACTTTTTTTGTCTCTTAGAAATGCACATTTGACAGTAGCTTGAGTTGACAGTAGTAATAGCTATTCTGTACATTCAATGTTGCCTTGGAAAATAACTGAAATAAAACAAGTTATATAATGAGTTGACGCAGTAAAATAGCTAAAATTAAAACAGGAATCAAAATTAATAATATCTAATAAAAATGGCAAAATCACAAAACAAAAATACTAAACTTAAAATGAAAATCTAAAAATAAAACCAAATAAAATAAAATAATATTAATACATGGAAAATACCTAGAATAAACATGTTTAAATAATAGAAATATAAAAAAAATAATTAAATAAAAATATAAAAATTACAATTACAGATCCAGAAGCTAGAACAGTCCAATGAATGGAACAGTCCATTATACCTCGTGTCCATTGACTTTGAGAGGGCCTTTGACAGTCTGCATCGTGCAACACTCTGGAAGATTCTACAACACTATAGCATTCAGAAGAAACTGGTCAGTGTCATCCAGTCACTATACGAGAGCTTTGAGTGTCGTGTCATCCACAACAGAGAGCTGACAGAAACTTTTCTGGTGGAAACCAGAGTGAGGCAAGCCTGCATCCTGTCTCCTATCCTATTCTCCCTAGCCATTGCCTGGCTCATGCGTAGCATCACCCAAGGAAAGCGTCAAGGCATACAGTGGACCCTGACCTCATATCTGGAGGACCTGGACTACGCCGATGACCTTGGTCTGCTATCTCACAAGCACCAGGATATTCAGCAGAAGACAGAAAAATTCGGCGAAATAGCCAGTACCATCGGGCTAAAGGTCAACAGCAAGAAGACTAAAGTCATGAGGAAGAATGCCACAGTCAATACTCCTGTCAGCATAGATGAAACATCCTTGGAGGATGTGCAGGAGTAGGCAGCAAAATGACAGCAAATGGTGACTGCAATGTTGACGTGAATGTCAGAATCAGTAAGGCAAACCAGGCATTCGCCATGCTCAAATAAGTCTGGAGATCCACAAAACTGAGCTTGCACACCAAGATCAGGATCTACAAGAGCAATGTCCTGAGTGTTCTTCTCTACGGCTCAGAATGCTGGAAGACGACAATAGCCACCGAGCGAAAGCTGTAGGTCTTTCAGAACAAGTGCTTAAGACAGATTCTCAGAGTCTTCTTGCCAAACAACATCTCCAACGATGACAGGACAGGACTGGAGTGAAGTCAGTGCAAGAGTCAGTCCAGTCATGCCGATGGAGTTTGCTTGGTCATGTCTGCCGCATGCCAGCCGATTCACTACCCAGAACAGACCTGAAATGGACACCACAAGGAAGCGAAGAAACCGCAGGCGACTGAAAGAAACATGGCGAAGAACAGTTGAGAAAGAGCTGAAAAGAAAAGAGCTTACTCTCCAGACGGCCCCCAGGATAGCAGTAGACAGAACGAAGTGGAGGACACTTTCTGTAGCCTCATGCACCAGATGGCACAGACAGGACTAAGTAAGTATAAAAATTACAAAAGCACATAACGTAATTACTCAAAAGGAAACTAAAATTAAAACAAAAACTAACTACATAAAAAAGTCCATTACAAATTCGTAATAAACACTATAATAGAATTTAAAAATACTAAATAACACTGATACTTATGGTGGCCGAGAGAGCTCAACGTGCTGCAAATAGAAAAAACACCTGCAAATTAAGAAAACAACTTCCTCAATTTTACAACACACACGCAGCAAATGCTCACAACACAACCAAACAAAGAAACGCATTGCAAATAGAAAAAAACGCCTGCAAATTAAGAAAACAACTTTCGTCAATTTGACAACACACACGCTGCAAATGCTCTCAACACAACCAAACAAAGAAACGCATTGCAAATACAATTTATTTGGTTGTATTGTGAGCATTTACAGTGTGTTTCTTTTTTATTTGTGTTGTGAGCATTTGCACCACCTGCTGTCTAACTGATGAAGATGTTTTCTTTATTTGCTGGTGCTTTTTCTATTTGCATGTGTTTTCTGAAGTTGCAGCGCGTTGAGCTCTCTCAGCCACCGTTGATACTTAATGTTTGAAGATTGTTCCAATTCCCAAGCCTAAGAATCAGCATTAATTACATCTTCAAGACAAAAACCAAGTAGATGTCTTGTTGATGTTTGTGTGCAAGGTTGTACAATCCTTTAGCAGTAACAACAACAAAAGAGCAGAACCGGTATCGTCCCATTTAAAGACAGCTCTAAGCAACACAAAGGCTCTTCCTGAGACCTGTGAGCGTATAATGAAATCCATAAGCAGCATTATCTGTCACTTCAGTGACCCTGAGTAATGTTTCAAGCAAGCCTGTGTGGCTTTATACCAGATGTATATGATTCTCTGCACTCTCTTCACCCTTTCAACCCTGTTTACTATTACAGCATCATCTTTTCTGACTCATTTAATTCTCATATCAAATTAATACAAATTACTGCGCGGAATCTGGAGTATAATTCTGGTAACCTTTTTCTCAATATTTAATCTCATTCTATAAAACTTGAATCACTACAAATATAAAGGCACACTAAATGGGCTCATAATAGTCTTTATCTCTCTTTTTCAGTTGTATTGCATCTCTTTGCTCAAAGCCCCACATCTGTCTTGACCATCTTTCCCGTGTGTGTACACGTACAGCATTGTGATCTGTATTCACAGCAGCTTTCCTTGAGGCACACAAAACAATTAGAGCTAATTGGTAGAGCAGTCTCGCAGGTCAGGGCCAGCATCACCTCTGACTGACAGGAAGAGAAACGAGACGTTCTGACGCAGGCTCTCAAATCCTCAGTTTGGAGCATGTGTCAGTTCTGCAATGAAACCGTTTGGATTTTAGAATGAAAATGTTCACTGGAATCTCCCTGGAAAGCCAAAGACGGTTTTTAAAATGGACTTACATGGAAGCGTGTAAAGCAAGGAAATGTAACTTGAGGTGGTTTCCCATGCATCATCAATATGTTATCCTTGTTTTGGTGGAATGGCTGGTACTTTTCACATTGTTTGATTGAAGACATTTATAACCTTTAATGTAAGTGTTAAATTAACCATGCATATTTCCTTTTATAACTTTAGTCCCATTGTAACCCATATGCCAGTTTTTTTCCTGGATAACTTACGTTGCAACTTATTGTTCAATAGTATGGTTCGTAAGAAATATCTTATGCTCACAAAAGCTGCATTAATTTGATCAAAAACACATCTAAAGCAGTAATATTGGGAAATATTTTTACAAATGAAAATAATTGTAAAATATTAAAATATTTCTGTGATGCAAAGCTGAATTTTCAGCATCATTATTCCAGTCTTCAGTGTCAAATGATCCTTCAGAAATCATTCTAATATGCTGATTTGGTGCTCAAGAAATTAGTCTTCTTATTATTAATGTCGTGCTGCTGGATTCTTCAGGATTCTTTGATTGATAGAAAGTTGAATAAACAGATTTTTTCTGTAGCAATGTAAAAGTTTTCACAGTTGTCCATTTAATGCATATTTTCTTTAAAAATAGTGTACATTTCGTGCAGAATGGCCAAAATATATACACCTAATTGGACACTAATACCGTATTGTATTACAATGACTTACAGCAGCCAAATCAAAATGCTGAAAGAAATTTAATTCAAATGCAAATCTTAAAATATGTTGCAGCTGCTTATGTTTATCTCAAACTCAATACTATGGTACTTTCTTTGCTGCATATGTACACCTAAAATACACTGCCTGCTTCAACAAAATGCTGCAAATATTTTACATCTGCTTACGGAGGTAACATTTTAAAGCATCATTGGAGTGCTTCCAGTATGAAAGCTGTTCCAAAAGGTAGGCTTAAAAACTTAATTATGCTGCCTTCTTTTAGCCAAATTCTAAGGCAACATCATGTATAGTTGTGGAGAATGCAATCCCGTGATGCACTGCGACCAGAGGTGGGTAGTAACGAGTTACATTTACTTGAGCATATTTTTTGGGTAACTAATACTTTTAGAGTATATTTTAAACTGGGTACTTTTACTCTTACTCAAGTATATTTTTAGAGAAAAAACGGTACTTTTACTTTGTTACTGTGGGCGACTCTCCTCTCGTTACTGTAACTTAATGCAATACAAGTTAAAAATGCTTTGGTTTATTCCAAACGCGCCGTCTACTTTTCTCTGGGCAATGAACGATGCCCATTCGTGAATGATTCATTCTTTTGAGTCGATTCTGTTTAAAGGCTTTATCAAACCAGTTGGCAAACCAGTGAATCGGTTCGCGAATCAGTTTGAATGATTCGTTCAGTTCCCTGCCGCACGCTCTGAGTCTCTGAAGCGGTTCTCACTCAGATAACAGAGAGTTTAAGAACATCAAGAGCGCTGAAGACGTGGCTTTGGATCTACAGTCAGTTGAAAGCAAATCTGCAAAGGCTTGTTTGCTAGAGCTATATGAAGATCTTTTATTAGATGAACACCGCGTGTGCTGTCTACTGTTCCACACGTATAGGCCACGATACCACTATGACATTACCAGTTTGTTGTACATGTACCTTACATTAAATACAGTGTATAATTTATACATTAAATAAGCTGTCACAGAGTATGAAATGAACACCCACGGAACCCGCGTTAGCTCTACGCAGCGGCGCGCGGCCTGTTCTAGACACGATTAATATTCATATTTTTACAATATTTACGCTTGCAAAAATATAGGCTACATTTGTTTACATTTTGCAGAACAGAAGATCTGTCAATATGCATTTGTTTCGTTATGTTCAGAGCAGTCATGTGAGGCGTTTTCAGAGGTTTCAGTGTCAGAGGTTATAGGATAATACATAATTAATTTACTTTAAAATATAATTTAATTCAGTGATGCAAATCAGAATTTTCATCAGCTGTTACTCCAGTTTTCGGAGTCATATGATCCTTCAGAAATCATTATAATATATCGATTTATTACCAGTGTTGGAAACAGTTTTGCTGTTTAATATTTTTTGGAACCTGCCACATTTTGTTCAGGATTCTTTGATGAATAGAAAGCTAAAAAGAGCAGCACTGATAATGATAATAAATCAACTTGATTTCTGAAGGATTATGTGACTCTGAAGACTGGGGTAAAGGCTGAGGAAAATTCTGATTTGCATCACTGAAATAAATTACATTAAAAAAAAAATATATATATATATATATATTTTGAACGGCAGTGTGTGTGTGTGTGTGTGTGTGTGTGTGTGTATACACATACACATTACATAAGTGTAATCTATATATCTAAATAAAAATAGACTATATTCAGTACCTATATGATCCAAAGTAACTAGTAACTAACTACTTGAGTAGTTTTTTTATCCAATACTTTTTTACTCTTACTCAAGTAACTATTCAGACTATTACTTTTACTTTTACTTGAGTAAATATTTCTAGAAGTACTTTTACTTTTACTTGAGTACAGTTTTTGGGTACTCTACCCACCTCTGACTGCGACAAGCTCAGTGAAAAAAATAAATCCAAGATGGCAGATGAGGATAAGAGAAATTTAGATTATACTATAAATAACTATATATTTCAATCAGTACTTGAGAAGTATCAAAATGGTTCAGGGTAATTAAAAAAAAAAGATCATTCAACCCAACATTTGTGTGTGATGTATTTTTGTTTATTAGATAATTGTGTGATTTGAAATCAATTTTAAGTCAAGTCTCAGTTGCAAACCACTATTTATTTGGTGCATTTATCGATATTCCCTAAAGAGTTTCAAATCTCATCCAAGACTATTTGGATGCTGAATTAGAAGGCAGCTGCCCATAGGCAAATATGCAATGTGGCAGCTCACAAGGTCTTAGAACAGAGCAACTGTCTATCATTTGCCCAGTGCTTCTTTCTCACTGTCTCTATCTCCTGTCTTTCTAATCACATCAAACGTCTGGTCTTCAGCACACATTATATCCCCTGTGGATCAGAAAGTTTAGAGGGAAACCCAGAAAGTCACTTTGTCTATTGCTTTAGGTTTGGAACAACACTTACTAAAATATTCCAAAGGTCTGCAGAATACTATTAAATTGCAAAAAAGTGAGTGGAATTATGCATCAAAGAAATTCATAAAGTTTCTCACTTTACCTTAGTATTTTCTACACTGAGCATTTTTCAGCTGCTCAAGTAAAATTTTGCATTGGTGAAGCAAATTCGATGCATTTATACTGCATAATTATACCACAGAAATGCATAAATTACAAATTTATAAAGTACAAAAAATACTTTTCTTGGTGTATTTGGGTGCACTGCACAAAACCTGTCAAAAAAACATGTCCAGATTATATTTCACCACATAATCAGACAAAATTAAATTGTATTAAAGGTGCTGTATGTAAGTTTTTGACTCTACTAAAGCATAAAAATACCATAATATGTTTGCAGGTATTTAAGAAACATGCTAAGTTAACATACTTGTTTATCTGAAAAATAATGCTATAGTCAGTTATTCTCCTTTGAAAATGTGCGTTCCGGCCCAGAATGTTGTTTTGTGTTTTGGTTTGTGAACCCGCCCACTGCCAGTTTACCCAACTGTATTTCGGCACGCCGGGTTGCCAGTTGGCGGAAAACACAGCATATTTCATTTCATTCATCGTCATGTGCGCTCGTTCCTGTTGGTGTCGTTAATCTGGCAACCTGCGTGTGCGTCAAGTATGAGGAGGAGGGGCCGGGTGAAAAAAACCCTCTCCAATATTTTGAATTTGGACTGCAATACCTAGTTCAACCGCTACATACAATCCTACATACAGCACCTTTAAATATAAAAACTATGATTGGACAAATACAATTTTAAAATTAATAATTAAAATTTTGTTATTTTCATGATAATTCAGCACACCCCCCACACTCAATTTACAGAAAATGTAGGTGAACATCTAATTTATTTGTATGTTCGACATTAGACTGGATAGAAATGACCAGCAACAATTACATTTTCAAGAAGCTACAAAAAGCCTCCTCACCTCTTTCTGGTGATATTTAATGGCCAGCTTGAGTTTGGCCAGGTCTCGGCACTCTCGCGGGTCCAGCTCCTCGCTCTGGTCATCACGGTGATTGAGGATGGTCTCCAGCTCACGGGAGCTACGTGCCTGGTCAAGCAGGTCTTTAGCAAAGAGCTTACACTGTTGAGATAGCTCCTCATACTCTTGTCGAAACTCGTTCTCCACTTTACTGAGCTCCTTAAGTTCCCAGCCCAGTCTGAAGGCGGTTAGGATGGGATCCTCGCTGGAGAGGGCGATGAGAGAGGGGCTGGCGAGCGCTTTATAGATGTTGAGACGGGACCGAGAGTGACGCAAGCTATCCACCTCAGAGCTGGACACACACTCCACACAGTCACAGCGGATCTGATGCGGCCGAGGAATGGTGACTTTGCGTTGGACCAGGAGTTTGATGATCTCATAGTTGTTTGTGTGGGCAGCGAGCATGATGGGAGTGATGTCAGGTGTGAACTCGGAAAACTGGGCGTCCATCATTAATGATGGAACCTGAAAAAGAGGGGACAAGAACGAAAGTATGAAAAACACCTGCACAAGCTGCTGCTGAGAGTCTATCAGTATGGCAATCCACCAACCCACACAGAATATAAACACAAACTACACAGCGAAGCAGCAGAATACAGATGACTGGATGAGAGTGCAGCCAGCTCTCCTCATAGGAACTAAAAACCACAAATGAGCTCTCTAATATCCCAGCTGCTTGCTGTACCAGCCATGAGATTAAATAGGGAACAAACTGACCATTTAGCTGGTCAGTGAGAAAAAGGCACTACACTGAAGAAAAATAAACAAAACAAAACAGAAGCTGTGATTGCCATAACTTTTCTTTAAAAAATAAGAGCAACATTTAACAGATTTAATTGGCAGTGAAATTAACAGAAAATTTACTCAAATCTGATTTTACATCTATAATATACTGATAACCACCATAAAAACAGGCGGTACAGAGAAAACCCAACTCACAAATGCAACAAAAATAACAGTGTGCAACAATAATTAAAAATGTATTTATAATATTGAACAGAAGTTTTTTGTGTGGCCATTTCATCCAGTCTAATTTTGATATTATCATTTCCAAGCTGCAATCAGCAACGAACATGAAAAATGATTTTCAAATGATTATGAACTGGTTCTTTATAATGAGTCGATCAAAAGGATTCACAAAACTGCTTCGAACCCGCTACTCCCTCTTGAATTAGAATCAGAATCAGAATTTGCTTTATTGTCGGGTATGTTTGTACATACGAGGAATTTGTTTTAGTGACAGTAGCTCCACAGTGCGACAGAATGACAGCGACAGGACAGGACACAGATAATAAAAAATAATGCACAAATATACAAAATGGACAATTTGCAAAATAGCACAAACACAATATATAAAATAAACGATTGATGCGTATCTATCACTTTGAATCAGACTCAGTGAATGGATTGTTCACAATTGACTCCTTCACTGAACCGTGAGTAATTTTTCATAATTAAAAGTTCGTAATTAAAGCTATTTTTCAATCAGCTATAATAGAGAACAGAATAGAGAGAGAAAGCAGATCAAAGATACACATGTCAGAATGAGTGGCCAAGACTGGAGCTTTATATTTGATGCATATTTTCAGGGATGAAGGAAGAAATGTTCACTTGACAGAAAAGATAATTTCCAGAACAAGATGTGAGACAGTCCTAAGCCCCACCTCCTCTGTCTTTCACTCCTTTCTTCACAAACACAGATGCAACACAAGAGCATGAAAGATTAAACTTGAGAGAAAGACTGCTTACAGCATGAGTGAACAGACAAAACAAGTGATGATGGAGGAGAACTGCATATATATCATGCTGTCCTTGCAGCTGTCTGCCATGGAGGCAGATAAAGAAAGATGAACCACAAGCCTGTTAGAGCCTTTCCTCTCTTTCACCTCTCCTTCTTTCTGTCTTTCACCCCATTTGTACCTTTTCTCCCCATCCATCACATTCACATTCATTCATATGCTTTACCACGAACCATTGTGTAATTCCTTTCCTTTTTATTCTGATTGTTTACCTTCGTTTAGGAGTCAAGGGCTGTACTTTCAAGAGCAGATGACTGCGTGTAAACACACAAACACACTTATAACCATATCATATGCATAATACCATTAATTCATTTTTAATTGCCAGCATATGACCAAAATACTCAATCCTATTTTGTTTGCAAACGCGTTTTATTTAGAGATTTATTTTCAGTCCATTAGTATAACAGTCCTCCCCCAGTACCCCCAAGTGGCTGCAAGGGTTGCTATAGTGATAGCAATGCAAAATAACCCATGCTCTGTGAACGGCGGGCACATGGTACACGGGCTAGATTCCAATTTAGGCCTCACGGCACTTCCCGCAACAATCTCTCACTTGATGTATCTGCACCACCGGAGTTCACTTTAGAAAACCAAATAATGAAGCAAAAAGAACAAACCTGGCTACCGGCTTTATTTCCCCTAATGCTTGTTCACTCTAACATCAAAAGTATAGGAACCCTGTGCCTCTCTTCTGAACTGTATTAGTGATATAGCACTTCACTTCATAAAAGTGAGCACGTCTAATCCAAGAGGGAGCAACAAAGCTACCTTGAGCTGCATAAACATCATTGCTGCTCCAGTGCAACTCAGTGAAGCTGTAGAATAATAATAGAGTACAAAAAATGTATCTGTCCACATATTTACTCTATCCCAGGGCTTCCCAAACATTTTGCAGCTGAACTCCGTAGTCGTAAAATATTTACTTGAGATTTGAAGTTAATGTTTTAATGATTTATTATCACATTCGCAAGCTTATATTTCTCTGATGTTGGTTTATGACCACACGACACACAAGTAAACAGATCTTGCTTTAGTGTTTAGTTAGTCTTTAGTTAGTGTTTTATTTTACATTTTAAAATAAAAAAATGTAAATTACAATTGTCCTGTAAAATAAAAAATAATATTTGATAATTATAGGTCTGATACTTATTTTACACTGCAAGTTATAATGCCAAAATTTTTGTCTCAATTTTTCACTTTCAAAAATTCTAATCTTTAAGCTTTTATTTTGGTGGAATACTGGTGAAATGCTGTAAATTATATCCATGGAAATTTTGGAAATTGTGCAAATATAAAATGAACCAAGCTCACAATGCATTCCCAAAATGCACGTTAAACTGTGCACATACAGAGATTGGTGAGAAGGAGCATTTACTTAATGCAACAGACTCTAAACTTATTTCAAACACATTGCCATCTTTGATTTGATAATCACACTCAGCTTTAATATGATTTCAGTTTTATTTCAAATAATTGTGCAGCCATTTTTATTTATTTTAATTTTACATTGAATTTCATTATTCGTTTTTCATCAACTCACAAACCCCCAAGGGGTCACAAACCTCCATTAGGAAACACTGCTTTAACCAGCACAAATGTTAACCATGTTAAACCATGTTTAATATATAAAATGGAAATAACTATATTACAATAATCCAGAGATTTGAGTCCTGGCTCGCAGACCTTTCCCGATCCTGTCTCCCTCTCCCTCTCTCCCACTTTGCTTCCTGCCCACTCACTGTCCTGTCGAAATAAAGGCATAATATGGCAACATTTTTGGGACATTTTGTTTACTTATGTATGTTATGTTCACAGTACATAATACATTTTTAAGCAAGCCAGCAGCACCACAACTCTTAAAGACCTCATAAATCACTAGAAAAGCTCAGATTTATTTTCCTGTGTTGACTTGTTTTCTATTGAAACTTAGGGTGGGACACATTGAACAGCCAATCATTTTTAGTTTAAAAGAATAATTTGACATTATGTAAAAAAAATTATATTCCATTAAACGCTCACAAAAACCCTGCTTGCTCAATTTACATAATTAAAATACACTAACGCAATACAGCTCTTGAACAATCACAATTTATTTTTACTCCATGCAATCTGTCTAAATTTGTAAAACAGAAATTTACTCAATCCAATAATCCTTAACATTAATATTTTTCTTTGGCAGTAACACTGCTGAAACTGGGCAGTTTCCAGCAAGCTTTGCATGGGACTGGCTGGGGAGAGTAAATGATGAATTAAAGCTTTATTTAATGTGTTTTGTGCAAAATGAGAAAAGTTGGAGGCTTTTTAGTGTTTATTGATCAGTTATTAGGGGACTCAGTATGTTAGGGTGGTGTTTTTATGGAGAAAAGTGGAACTGTTGAGCACCTTGTCCAGAGAGAACATATGACTTGATAAAGTATAAACAGATCTGATTGTTCAGATCACACATGCTTACTTTACAGAGCTGAGAATTGAACTGTCTACATGTGAGTGAGAAGTTTTCAAATTACTTTAATGTTAAAGAACCACTCTCCACAACTGAATAAAGTCTGGCAAAATAATTATATTTTTTAAGTGAAGAAGAACTGTGAAGGCTTCTCAACGGAACTGCTGTATATGAAAAAATTATTTTAAAAAAATAATTTAACGAGTTTTTGCAGAATCTACATTTCTTGCTCAGCTTTACGTCAGCTATTCACTTGTAGATGAGAGTGATTCTATATGCATCATTGATTCTTAAAAAAGGGTAGTGGTAGCATTTTGTGTGCAGTAGCTTCCTTCTGGCACCACACTGTACAAATCGAACCTCGGTTCACAGTGAATACTGCTATCACATGTCCTTTTTCAGTGTATGTTAGAGGAACTCGCTTGAAGTTACGTTCCCCTTCATCCTCCACTAGCCACCAAATCAATCATGCCTCAAAACTCGATCTATGAGAATACAGGAATGCAAGCTTTTCAGGTTAATCTTACCATTGAATGAGGGGAAAGATTATAGGATAACAAAATGCAATCCAATAAAGATTTGTGGTGCCACGTGAGGTGAAAATCAAATCTGAAAGATAAATCTCTGCCATCTCATCTTTTCTATTAGCTTTGGAACACCCACTCATCCGAACACATAGAGTACAACCACAAATATGAACAGTTCCCACCTGCATACACACTGTTCACACAAACAGCGATATGGCATTGCATAAGTAGGAAGACACCGACAAAATACATATGCAATCACTATATTTATATGTACTGTGTGTCCCAACTATGTGTGCAGGGTTGGGAATCAAGAACTGGTTGTTATATAGGTTCTATTTTTTAGTACTTGTATCAAATTATTTTAATGGCGTTCAGTGCCACTGATGATCATAAAGTTAATTTTATCACTGATGTGGATAATATGCGGTACTAAAGAACCAGACCACAAAAGCATTCTTGTTTTGCAAACAAATGTACATCGCCACAGCAAGAGGAATTTTGGTTTAGCTGAATTATTAGCTTAAAGACACGAAAGAATACAAAGACAAAGATTCTGTAGCGTTGTCCTCTATACATGAATCCAATGCACAAAATTCTTCTTTTTAAAGAATCAGTCAAAATTTTAAATTGATCAAAAATTGATTTATAAACAGCCAATCAGTGCAGAGCTCAACATTGAACCGCACTGCGAAACGGCCAATCAGAGCAGAGTTCAACATTATTATTCATGACCCTTCCAAATAAGCCAATAACAGACCATTACGGACAAGACCACTATAGGGACAAATCCTAGGGTTGTAAATGCACATGTAAAACCGTTTCTGGAGAATTTGTGCCCTTCCCTAAGCCACATATCTTCAATGTAGATATCAGAGAACAATTTAAAATATTGTATCAAAGCATTCTATGGCACCTTTAAACATGATACTTTGAAAAACAAGATAAATAATTCAAAACAATGGCTTCAACAAAAGAATCATTGATTAACAAATTTCAAGCCCATAAGTTATAATTCAGCTTAAAAGTTCAGTATGTCTGGTCACCAGCATATGTTGTGCTGGTATCCCTCTCAGGCTTCTTAACTAACTTATCCAACACTGTTAAACCAAGTCTAGACTAGAAAGCATAAACCAGCCTGGACCACGATAGAAATTAATACTAATTCACCTGTTTTTCTCCACTGGGTTTCCTGTGGGACAACAGTAACTCTACAGCTCCCACCACTTCTTTGCGGATGGCGTAGAGCAGACCGTCTCCAGTGTTCACTCCATGATCCAGAAGCAGCTCCATCACCTCAAGGTTCTCATTCTCAATAGCGATTAGTAGCGCACTGCGGCCCAATGGATCCACACAGTTGACGTCAATATTGTAGTAGACCTCCGCCTCACGTAGTGCATGCTGGACCCCTGCATAGTCACCCTTTTCCACAGCCAAAAGGAACGAACGCTCCTCTGGGGAAAGCTCTACCTCCGCCCTGACGATCTGTAGAGGGATTCGGTCCCGGTACGGAGAGTAGCTGCTCTTTTTGTAGTAAAGATGTGACATGGGATTCATGATGGATGCTGGTAGAAGGGAAAAAAAACAGAGACAGAGAAGCTGTAATTATTTAATATTCACTAACAAACAGGAAATGGGCACTTGATAAACAGTGAGTCAGCTTACTTGCTCTTTGGCAGTGGAAATAGTGTACATTTATGAAATACATATCATTCCACAGAAGTAATTTCAGTGATCTTGAAATGCATTAAAAGATGCTTTTAGAAGTTTAACCTGAGAAAAATTCAATCAGAGATAAAAAGAAGTGTACTTGTAGACAGAAATGAGAAAATAATAGGTAAACATTCATATTCAGTACATCTACAAAAACACTTACTTGAAATTACTTTTTAATAGGTTTCCGGGAGTGACTGATGCCTCAAGTCATTTTTCTTAATGGTCACATTGTGGCCACAAGCAACAGCTAGCTCTGTTATTATGTTCAGTCATCAAACTATGGTGCCAGTAATTCAGCTTGGTCACATTTGATACATTATTTAAAAAAAAGATAGAGCAAATTCAGGTGTGTGTTTGTCTGTGTGTGTGTGTGTGTGTGTGTGTGTGTGTGTGTGTATTTGTATAATGACACAGGTATGACATAGGTATTACAAGGTGAAGGTGACTTATGAGGACATTGCCCCATGTCCCCACTTTTCAAAATGCTTATAAATCATACAGAGTGAGTTTTTTGGGGGAAGTAGAAATGCACAGTCTCCTGTGAGGGCTAGGTTTAGTTGTAGGGTAGGTGTAGGGCAATAGCACATACGGTTTGTACAGTATAAAAACCATTATGACTATGGGATGTCCCCACTTTTCACAAAAACAAACGTGTGTGTGTGTGTGTGTGTGTGTAAACATAATGGTGTTATCACACTCTATTGTCACTTTTTTTTTTAGAAAATCATTTAGATAAAGGTGAAGTGTTGATATTTTATAATCATGTCATCTGAGGGCTGAGTGCAGTGATCATTTGAATCATTATCGCATTCCTTGTTTTACTAATATTTACATAATTTGGTCTGTCTTTAAGGCTACTCTTATATTTATACAAAGAAGAAGTGTCTGTTAGAAGAGTGTATGGAAGGATTAATTACGCGATCTGAATCAGAATCAGATTTAAGTAAGTCAAATCTTATAAACACATTCACTGAACAGATTCATTCAGATTCATTCATTGATTCATCCAGCAAATTTTTCTGCAGGTAACATTGTTTCACCAGTAGGTGGCGACAAACTTTTGTGACATATTTGTGCATAATCCTATCTTCAAATCTGTTAGAAACTCCAGGAAGTATTTTCACCTTAAAAGACACAAATCCCAAGCATTAATCCATATAATTAATGACACATTATAATCTTTCAGATCAACAAAAAAGGCTGACAGCATGACCAGTCAGAATGGATATGGAAATGACGCAATGCTGTTTGCTTCAGAGTTGCATCCCTAGTCCATAAACAAAACCATTCAAGCTAATCAACATTCAGCATCAGTTTAGAACATCATCAAACCACTATGATATCAAAACAACAGGTGAAGATAATATTACATTTTAAACAAAATATTAATACATTCCAAACAAGGCAATGACATTATATTTGTACATATAAAATGTTGAATGAACGTTGGCCACATTTACTTGGCCACTGTCTATGGACAGTATCTGGCGATGCTTTCAAGGTAAACAAAATGTAAAATAATTTTGAAGTGAGATTAGAACCTCTGGATATGCCTTACTAGTGTAATTCCTGTGGGTGTAGTTTGCAAAACTTGGCTGTTGGCTCCATGTAAACAGTGCTATACGGTTACTTGTGTTGTGTTACATCCTTCCCATGGTATTCCTGTATCTTGATATGGAACTAGATTTATATTTTTAGCTGGTGATGCTTTTAATTAAAAAAATTTATTTAACTTTGCACATATAGTGTTGGTGAGCAATACTTATAATAATAACATTAAACATTTACTGCAGACCCGCTTGCCTCCTAGGCTGCTATTATGATAATACACTTATGAATGCGTTTCTCATTCATTTATACAGAGGGGTGAAATTATTGTTTGTGGTAATCGACAGCTTTTCACAGATGCGGCCCATAAACTCAACCTAGATTATGCCTTTAAGGAAGCTCCACATAAGTGGCTGTTTCTTTGGTCACGACAAGCATTTATTTTCTATTTCTGTTTTTCTGCTTTCTGTGTATGATAACATTCAATTTAGTGTTATTGGTAAGCAAACCAGTGGAATATTCAAAAGGATGTTTACCCGTTTTGACAGTTCATCTCAAATCATTCCAAAGCGTGCCGATCAGTGAGTGAAAAATATCCCACTAATTTTAGAATAAATGAGAGAACTTGAGTAATTACTGAGATTGACTCCGTGATGATGTTGCATCTTGCTTTGATCTTCTTCTCTGAAGAAGATGAACAGACACACCAGGTGGCGTCTTCCATATGGTCTCGCTTCAACTGACACCACACATGAACACACACACTTATCAGCACACTCAGACTCATTAGCACCCAATTTACACTTTGCATTGAATTTTACATTATGTGGTCTAATAGATGCAGATCCCCTAATCCACTCATAAATTAGACATCATGCTATCTATAATGTCTAAAAAAAAAAAAAATCTGGGGAACTACAGTAGAACTATGACTTAATTTATTAGCATTCTTTCAGCTCGTCAATTTCAATATTTATATATGTATTTTCTGTTGAACCACTGCATTTTGCACTTAAAGTCGGAAATCTAATTCCTTAATGGATCTCACAGGTTTTATTGTGAACAACCTATCCATGCATGTTTTTTGAGCTTGTAATTTTTAATAAAAATGTTATACCTCCTGTTGAAATGACTTCTCTTTGGTGACAAATGCTGGACTTCAGTAATTTAGTCCACTAAAATCTAGGGATGCACCAATACCATTTTTTTCAAAACTGATCCGAAACCAGAATTCTCAATATTGGATGATACTGATGTGATACCATTTAAGAGTCGCATCTTGTGACATCATATTCGGTTATTGGTTTGTTTAGATGTCTTTGTTTCATGTTTGGTTCACATTAGTGTTAATTTCTTTAACGAAAACTATGATGAAAAAAGTTCATTGACAAGCTTTTTTCCCATAACTAAAATGAGACGATGGCGAGACGACAATAATGTTAATAAACAATAACAATGACTATACCAACATGCAATATCATTGACGATAAAAGATGAGACTAAAATGTACTGTATTTAAAAAGAAAAGAGACAAAATATTATTGCGTGACTCTACTACACAAGCTTTCATGTGTGTGGTTGCAAGATATCAAGAGTTCAAATCCCTAAATCAGAGCTTCTCTGTTAAAACGATACATTTTCTGCCCGGTGATTTGCTTAATTTTTGCAATCTGGCAACCATGCACACGCGTTCACTCTTCATTGCAGAAGTGGGGATAATGATCACAGACAACACAGACAAACAAGTAAGCTAGAGTTTAGCAATCTCCATGTGAGATTTTCGGTTTAAATGAAAGTGTCATTCAGTCGGTGTTCTATCATGAGATCTCGACTATTTTGTTTGCAATTGTAGTTGCCCAATAAATGCACTTACTCAACCGCTGTTGTTTTAATAGAAGAACATTATTGGAATTACTATTAGGAGTCCACATTCTATTGATTTGTGTTTATTGGTGAAAGTGCATTACCTAAAATTTAAACATATTTGTCTTAAATGACTACAAATCATTGGAATTATAATTTTAAGCAAAATTATATATTTTTGCTTTATTAATTTAACCATTATACAGCATGACGCCAATGTGACTAAGTTTTCATTGACTAAAACAAGATTTAAATGCTCAGACATTTACCCCCTGGTTTCACAGAGAAGGCTTAAGCTAGTCCCAGACTAAAATACATGTTTGAGCTGTCTCAACTGAAAATATCTTGCTCTGACATATCTTAAAATATGTCAGTGTCATTGTTCTATGTCAAAATGCACATCTTAATGTTTTTTTTCTAAGGCATTTTTGTAAAAGATGCTTAAATATCTTAATTTAACTAAGTCCTGTCCTTTGTGAAACTGGGCCTTAGTCTACTAAAATTTGACTTAACAAAAATTGGACAAGGTTGACTAAATAAACTAAGACTACTTTAAAAGACTTGCCCCCGGTTTCACAGACAAGGCTTAAGCCTAGTCCTAGACTAAAATGTAAGTCTTAGCTGTTTCAACTGAAATAAACTTGCACTGACTTTGCATCTTAAAATACATCAGTGCCTTTGTTTTGTTTCAAACTGCACACCAGTAATGTTTTTTTCTAAGCATGCTTAGAGAAATTACCTAAATGTCCTAACTGAACTATGGCCTAATCCTGGCTTAGTCTAAACCCTGTCTGTGAAACCAGGCCTAAAACTAAATTAAAAATGGCTGTCAAAATTCACACTGTTGCATTCATATATCAGTCAAACTGCAGCAGAGATTGGAAATGGACCCCCTGAAATGGTAGGTCTCAGTCCGCTTGTTGTGTGTGCACTAAAGTTCAGATGGGAGTGTTCACTTATTTAAATTAACTTCTCTAATAGAGCATTCGCACTAGAGTTGGTTTTAACTGAACCAAACCGACCAAGTGTGAACACACCTTTGCAGTTGACCTCAAGATCACGTTCAGATATGCCTTCTTCCAATCAGCCAATGGATAAAACCAAGTCTCCTCCCTAGTTCTGTTACATCACAACTACACATCTTATATTGAAAGAAAGTCATTCTGTGGTACCCAACAATGATTTTACCAAACAATAGCCTCAACTTTTTCTTTTTCCGAGATCTTTTTCTCAGCATCTCTAAATATCCACACCATGTTAATCCTATGCTGGTGAACACATCAGTGCACTTGCCCCCACTGCAGCTGGTACACCCACACAGCTTTCTGCTCCTTAATGCTAATTTTTAGATACTGGATAAGCACATGGTAGAGGCGGACCTTTTCTAGGATCAGTACTGTTTTCAAAATGGATCCTGGTTGCTTTTAGGAAAAAACTAAACCATTGTGTTATTCTGGTTTTTCTGACTGAAAAGCAACGATTGCAGTGATTGTGAGAACTGAGAAGTGAGTTTTACATGCTTTCCTATAGAGAATTCCCACTTGGAATCTGCTTCTACAGAACTCAGATGAAAGCTCTGCCGATTGCCATAGAATTGAGATGTTTGTCATTCACAAAGTTGAACACATCCCCTGTACCCTGCGTGTTTGTATATAAAATGAATTGGCTAATTTGATAATGCTTTCAACTACCAATAAAAATGTAGTACTCTCAGCTGTTTTTTATATTTTACCTTGTTAAGTCCCATGGTGATTTTATATGTAAACAATAGTTTATGGTAACATTAACTATGGACATGTTCCACTTAGGTCTTAATTTTGAACAATACATTGTTTTGTCATTGGAAACTAGGGCTGCAACTAACAATTATTTTGATTATCGATTAGTTGGCTGATTTTATTTATTAATTTTTTTCAATTAATCCTTTCAATTTGTTGACAAAAAAGACTTGCAGACTTACATTTTAGGATAGTTAGTGGTTTGGTCTTTGTGACTTGGGAGACCTCTTCACTACTCCTAACGTTTCACAGATTTAGGAGCTAGTTTTAGTGCTAAAACGCTTTGTGAAATACTAAATTTAGGACTGACACGCCCATTATTTTTAAGATTTTCACCTAAATTGGCGAGTTGAGCTACTTTTAGCCTTTTGATGTTTTGTGAATACGGGCCAAGATTATTATCATGGATTTATAAAATTAATAGTGCTGAGGAATTTGCATTTCATGAAGGCACTCCAAACTATAATGATAACAACACAGAGGAACATTATTGTTGGAGTCACTTTCAGAACAATTTTTTCAGAAGATGAATGATAAAAGATTGACAGCCAATCAGAATCCATTTTGCTTTAAACAGCTCAAGCATGAAGCATCAGACATAATAACTGCAGAGCATGCTTACTATAAACAGTACACTTATGATTATTGTGCATTGGTGTGGATGCTATTATAGTTATCATTATAGTTATCTTTCTTGTTTTGAGTGGGCCTTAAACCTGCAAATATTTTTTCGGGCCATGCAGTGTATATCCTACCTACAGACCAGCAAAGAAAGCAATTCTTACTTCAGCCTTCTTTTACTTTCATGTGGTTGCTGTACAGTATAATGATTTCTAACAATCAATGACCATTCCTATAAACTTTACCCTGCTTCTAACCCTGAGGAGAAAGGGAAGGCAAGCGCTTGACAGCCCCAGTGACTCCACTACAAAGCACCACTCTGACCGAGCAATTATCTCTGCAGTCTAATCGCAGATGGTTTAATTGTGTAATTAATCTCTGGTTCTCAGCCCTAAGGGCTGCTTATCTCTGAGGAATATCATTAGAGTATAAACTGGGCCAAACATTAGCTAATAAATTAGACGTAAACTAAGTGTGCAGGACAATCCCTAGTGATCCATCTGAAGTGGAGAACGTTTCTCTCATTGGACTGGGAGCAATTCCGGAGTGCCTGAACTCAGTGATACTTCCTTCCATAGCATCTACCAAAAATTATTGATTTATTTACTGCAATAACAAAAAATATGATCTGAAACTTTTTTTTTTTTTACAGTACCATGATATGAAGTATTATACAAAAGAACAGGGGCCATATTCACTAAACATCTCAAGGCTAAAAGTAGCTCCTAACTTGCCAATTTAGGAGAAAATCTTTAAAATAGTAGGCGTGTCAGTCCTAAATTTTTGCTCTAAGAGTATTTCACAAAGTGTTTTAGCACTAAAACTAGCTCCTAAATCTGTGAAACTCTTAAGGACTCTTAAGTCACTAAGACCAACTCACAACTATCCTAAAATGTCTGTTCCCGGCAATCTGCCTCAGAATATAAACATTTTAGAAACATTTGACGATAATGAGCTTTTAAAAAGATATCACCTTTAGGGTTATCCCAACTCCAAATTTTCCTTTGATTATATCCTTTTCATTAACCAGTTGGGCAAGAAGTAACAGCTGTTCTTGCATCCAGTTTGGTTTTCTTTTACGTTTGCATGTCAGCCATGATTATTCTACTCTGTTAATTAAAAAGCTGTTTATATGCATATCCGCTACGAGAAGCATACATACAAGAGGCTGGCATTTCGCTGAACATTTACTTGTTTAATTAGTGACACTTAGCCTGCATTTTAAAAATCTTTATTTGAATGTGGCAATTAACATTTTATTTTTAAACCTTTATTTGAATATGGCAACATAATATTGTGCTCTACAATATTTCTAGGACTCAATCTTTAACAGAGACCCCTCCCCTCTCCTATCAGCCAATCACTGTGTCCATAGTTAGTAGGCATGCTGACATCATCCATAGCAACAAGGTCAACCCCGCCCTTACTCTTAGCTTAAGACTTCTCTCTATTCCTTAGTAAAAGTTTGTCTCAGCAGCTTTGTGAATAGGTTTTAAGAGAAAACTCTTAACTAAATTTTTTTACTGCTATTTAGGACAACTCTTAGTGGTAAGATAAAATGTTTTGTGAATACAGGCCCAGGTTACTAATTATATATATTATATCGACCATGTTACTTAGAAAGTCCATCATCTTGAAATCAGTATTAAAAACAATACGGAGATGCCAAATACTACATTCTGAGATTCATATATATATTTAGATCTTTTAGATTACATGTTTTGTGCTGATATAATTTCTCATTTTAAAATGCAAAATAGCATCATTTTAACCACACTAGTAGTCTCAAGCTTTCTGAACCCCTACTGTAATATTGTCTAGCTCAAAAAGCTTTTTGTTTTCCCTGTTTTTAACAGCAGTAAAGAAAAACAAGAGTCACAAAAGAAACACTGTGCTCTGAGGGGAAATAACTTTAACTTGTACGATCAATGAAAAGCCTCTGACGAGGTCCGAACGGGCACACTGATTAAATCAATACATCGACGAGTATTTTCCAGATTGAATCAGACAGAGAGTATGGATCTTTCAGGAGAAACCTCAGGAGAATCAAACACAGACACTTATAAGAAATCATTTGGGATTGTCTGGTCCTTTGAGATGAGTAAATTAAATAAAAAAATGGCCTGACACAGCACAGTTGCATCTTATATTTACATTGTCGTTTAGCAGACTAAATGAACTTTTTTTTTATTACAGGAAGCAGGGAGATTAGCACATATAGCTTGAGTCGTAACTAAAGGAACTGGCTGGCATAGATGGATGCCATGCAACTGAGTAAACATTTACGGGTATTAGAGGCATCAGAAATTGAAGCATGCCATCTCAGAGGCAACAAAACAGCAGATTCTGAAGGATGGCACGTTTATGCCACTGTAATCCAATTAAAATCCTTGCTGTGCTGTGTGTTTAGAAAGAGACAGTCTGCAGTAAATCTGTCTGCAAAGATGAATATGAAATTGTAACATTTTTCATCTTTATCCCTAAGATCTCTAACGTTTCTCTTTACCCACTGATTACATACCCATCTCTATCTGCCTGCCAATCGATCGATCTATCTATCTATCTATCTATCTATCTATCTATCTATCTATCTATCTATCTATCTATCTATCTATCTATCTATCTATCTATCTATCTATCTGTCTGTCTGTCTGTCTGTCTGTCTGTCTGTCTGTCTGTCTGTCGCTAGCAACTGCCTAGCAACTGCTAAGCAACCACTCAGAACACCATGGCAACCTCTTAGGAAACACCTAAATCACTTTAGCCAAGTGCTCAGAACACCTTCTCAACAGTCTAGCAACTACAGTACAACCTGGAAAAGGCCTGAATGAACATCAAACTTTTCCTAAGCTGTCTGTTAACAACAGTTAACAGAGTTTCTCTTGACAAACTTTCCTTTTCTAGCTTCTGTTGATTTTTCTGCTGTCGTAACTTATCATTGTGGTCAGTTTGTCATGCCCTACAGTTAACATTTAGAGGAAACCTCAGTCCTTTTACCATTACTCATTCGACAAAACCTAACAAACACTGACAGGTAGACGTACAATGAAAATTTAACATACGTCTGAGAGGAAGGAAAATGCTTCCTCCTGTCAGATTCTCTAACAACACAAAGCGACTGCTTGCCTCACCATTATATCTTTTCCTTTTAGCAAACTTACCCGTGTGCTCCACCCTCATGTCAGAAAGCCAGGAGCAAACCCATGAGGATGTTCGGGAAGCCTTTAAAATTGCATGAAGAGCTAAGCTCTGCAATCTCTCGTGATCCAAAACAAACTTACGCAAGACAAGCACGGAAACATCTTCACCTTGTCTAGTATAAAGAATGCAAAGACTGGAAGGATTATGGCTGTTCTTCCCAGCATGCTTCACGTATAAACATGAAAAGCCCAGATCTGCTTCTCCAATGTTTATCCGACAGGCAGGAAGGAGCAAAAGTATTTTTGTGAAGTTTCTGCTTTCTATTACATGCTCAATATGATATCATATCATATGATCAAAGATGTTCTTTTCTAGCGACTTCCCTGGTATATGGCTGCAAATTCTGAAATGTGTTGTTTTCTCTTCTTAGAGGCATTTATTATTGACTATTATGTGGTGAGGATAAGCTATACATACACCATACTTAACTCTCTATGCTTTGTTATTTTTTCATTAGTCGGCTGCATGAATCCAAAGCATCCTGCAAAGCTAGTGCTGCTTCTGTACAACAGATACTCTTTTTTTTATTAATCCCCAAGTCATGCCTGGATGTATTTCCAACAGCCTGTCTCCAGTTTAACCTTTTAGTTTAATAGATAATTAACAACCCATAGTCTCCCTGCGTTTGCAACATGTTCACACACGCGCAAACACAATTTTCTATCATTTATCAACGTCAACAAACTCGCTGGTCTATGGAAAGGCTCTTTAATTCAGTAGCGGCGATAATTACGGGAAAGTATAAGCCATGAGTGAGTTCATCTTGTGAATCATTTTCGGGGTTAAGAGCTGTTCGCCGTGACATATGGAGACGCTGTGGCAGTGATGTAGTGCATCGGTGTGAGAGTTTAATATTCCAGGCACGTTGAGTTACTCTCCTCTCCATGAACTTAGGCGATACTTCAAAGCCATGCTTTTGTCATGTCTAAAGAATGTGTCATCGATGTGAGATGGGATCAAAGTTTCTGTTTTGTGTGTCTGCAGCTCTGTTCCACAACGCTAGGAGCTTCTAACACGGCATCCTAAACAGCATGGGAACTCAAACGTGACTGATTTGGAGCGCTCTAAGGCAAATCCATGTGCCACACCAAGAGCTTGTCTCACAAGAAACAAAAAGCATACAAAGCATAAAAACACACAGCACACACAAATATTTGGGTAAAATAATAGTGTTCTACTTACATTACAGCTATTTTTATTTCTAGTTTTCTGATTTTCTTTTTACCTTAAATAAGCAGTGTAGGTTGTTATTAGATATTATTCTTACTGTACATTAGTCGAAAGTATGAAGTGTGGCAAAGCATTTTATCTGCCATTTATGTTTAAGGGAACTTTTAGATTAAGCAGTATTGTGATTAAAACTGCAGAAATAGAACCTAGACAATCGCTTATCACTGTCGAATGAAGCAAAGCCTAATTTGACAGTGATTCATTTACTTTGGAGTAAATGTAGGTGTACTAACCGATGTTATGCAGGACTTAATAGAGGGCTGACATGTAGTTTATTCCAAGGCATTAACTTTGGAGTGTTTATTTCATTATTTAATCTACGGCATCCCTGTAATATTTGTAAGGATTTAATTTAATTTAATGCGTTACCTGTGGTTTGTAATTATTCATTAAATTTACTACCTATTTTTGAGCAAATTCAAAAGTAAAAGTTCAACATAAACACTACACCATTTTTTTTTTTCAGTTATGTAGATCTCTCTGCACTACAAAGCAACATTTTACTGTATTTTTGAATCATTTGCATACAATTTGATTTAAAAAATAAATTTGCAATCTTAACACAGAGGACTTCTACTTACAAAAGCTTGTCTGATAGTATAGTCCATAGAAACAGTCGATTAGATAGGACTGGTCAGTTTTTAGGCTTTAACAAAAGGTCAATAATAAATATAAAATTAAATAAATAAAATACCATTATATAAATGTAAAAAAGTACCAATTTATGTTTTCCCAAATAGACAAAATTTGAAAGGATCTATTTTGAAATCACATTGATCAATCATTTGAACTAGATGTAAATATAACAATAATCACATCCAACAATGCATCAAATGAATTTTACAATTACCAAAACACTAGGGACATTCTGCATTTCCAATAATGGCACATTATTCTTGCTAAAGAGCATTGGCGGTTTCATTAATGGATTCTGATTTGATGTAAACCACGTAAGCAGCTTGTATGAGTCTGGGCCTGAGTTGACTTCTGCTGGTCTCAAACACTCAGTCACCGCAAAGCCAAGCATAAGCCACCAGACACTCTGAAATTCTATTAGATTTATTATCTTCTCACAAAGTACATCTGACTTTCTCCCTTTGTCCTTATTTCTCTCTTTCCTTCTTTCTTTTCCACTTTTTAACTGTCTTTACCACTGTACAGTATGAAGAATCTGTGTTTTACCTGTTACCAATAAGTCTTCTTGTCCTGAATGATGCAACAGTGACAAAATAACAATCTTTTTTACTCTAAGCCCCCCTCCTCTCCGAATCAATACTGCAAGAACCCCCAACCTTTTCTATTCACAAAAACGTTGTATTCTATAGTTATAACTTTTCAATTCCATGTAATTATTTTTAAACAAAACAAATTCAAGACGGATTTAAACATTAAATTTTTTGTTCTTTGCAAAAATGTCACTACAGATGTTCTTTACATCTTAAAAATACTAAAAAGTGCAAAAAGCTCAGTTATCAGTAACAGTAACTTTAACAAATGGGGGAAGTCGTGGCCTAATGGTTAGAGAGTCGGACTCGTAATCCAAAGGTTGCGGTTCGAGTCTCGGGCCGGCAGGAATTGTAGGTGGGGGGGGTGAATGTCCAGCGCTCTCTCCACCCTCAATACCACGACTGAGGTGCCCTTGAGCAAGGCACCGAACCCCCAACTGCTCCCCGGGCTGCCCACTGCTCCGGGTGTGTGTGTGTGTGTGTGTGTTCACTGCTGTGTGTTTGCACGTTGGATGGGTTAAATGCAGAGCACGAATTCCGAGTATGGGTCACCATACTTGGCAGTATGTCACTTCACTCACTTAACAAATAAGCACAAACAAGACTACAGGCAAATGCCAAAGGACCGCATATAAAATACTATACGGATTCGTTCAGAATCACTAAACTCACCAAAATACAAATGAAAAAAAAAAAATTAAAGCAATCTGAATGTGTGGAAACTCAACTATTTGAAGGCAAGTCGATGCCATCAGTGAATAGTTCCTCTGTCAGAACATGATCGTGTCTGTGTTTGGAGCATCTGTTGCCCATAAACTCCACTGGTCCTCCACACAAACTTCTCCAAAACACTCTTCTTCGGTGGGCATCCATTATAAAACACTTGCTGTAAAATCATTTTGAAAGCTATGTGAATATACTGAATATTCCTCCCCAGGGAACTTTTTCTTCACTCTTTTTCTACACTCTCACACACTGCAAGTCTTTGTCCTTCAAGGAATCTTTTTTTGAAGACTGTAGGTGCACCGTACATTAAGGATTTGATTATTATTCTGAGAAAAGCATAATGATCCACTTTTTTGAAGACGTGTGTGGGCCAGTGAGTACACACCTGTATTTGCCTAGGTCCCAAATCTGTTTATCTTATGTAATGCACCATTAAGCGATGTAATCTTATTTGAGAGACTAGGTCACTCACTTATAATCAAGGGTTTGAAAGGTTGGACCCTGATGGGTCCTGTGCAATTTCATTACAAACCTGGAGATGAAAAACTGGGGACAAGTTTATATTGATCCCCAGAGACATTAGTCCAAATGAACTCTGGCTTATAAACTCAAAGCATCTCTTATACACAAACAAACCAAACGTTATATAGTAAAGATTTTTTCTTCTGTCACCTCCTAACAGTGTTGCTCACACCAATTTTTTTTTTCCCCTGAGCTCCCTTGAGGCAATGAGCATGGACAGTCCATTTGGGACAAACCCTGTCTGCTGCCTCCCTTTTGATTCCACTCAAAACAGCTCCTGGAACGAGTGTATAAACTGGGATCACACTCCTCAGCCCTCAGAGATGGGCAGATATCATGTATTATGCTGTAGCCTTAAGGTATCTGTACACATCCAATGTCTGTTTAAAGACATAATGCAGCATAAAAATGGTACTAAAATATGCCACAGCACTGGCTCATAGTATCCAAACCAGCTCTGGTGCTCCTTCAAAACAGCAACAAACAATCTTACATTTTCTATATTTATATATTTGTTGTTTCTTTGTTTTTTCTATTCATGATTTCATTGCTCAATTTCATGTTAAAAACATTAATGTTATAACATTATTTCTGTATTGATAATGTCTGTATAAATGCATTTATACTGCACGGAACAGTTTTTATAAGTGTTAGTGGTATATATACTACTGTAATACAATTTACTTACTCAGGCCATATAAGACATGAGTTTGTGTGTGTGTGTGTGTGTGTGTGTGTGTGTGCGACCCTGGACCATAAAACCAGTCATAAGGATACATTTTTTTAAATTGAGATTTATACATCATCTGAAAGCTGAATAAATAAGCCGATTGATGTAGCCTATAGTTTGTTAGGATAGGACAATATTTGGCAGAGATACAACTATTTGAAAATCTGGAATCATATTGAAATCTTTGAAAATATTGAGAAAACTGCCTTTAAAGTTGTCCAAATGAAATCCTTAGCAATGCATATTACTAATCAAAAATTATTTTTATATACTGTATTTATGAAATTTACAAAAGATCTTCATGGAGCATGATCTTTACTTAATATCCTAATGATTTTTGGCATGAAAGAAAAATCTATAATTTTGACCCATACAATTTATTGTTGGCTATTTCTACAAATATACCCGTGTGACTTAAGACTGGTTTTGTGGTCCAGGGTCACATATATGTATATACAGTTTGCATGGATACTGTCAGAATGAGAGTTCAAACAGCTGATAAAAGAGTTAGGTTTGTGGATTACTTACTTTACTTGTGGATTATTGTGATGTTTTTATCAGCTGTTTGGACTCTCATTCTGACGGCACCCATTCACTGCAGAGGCTCCATTGGTAAGTAAGTGATCTAATTCTAAATTTCTCCAAATTCAGAAAATCATGTCAAAAAGAATGATATGTGTTTACAAAACCATTACAGTCTAAAAAGTTAAACAGACACTGCAGCATTTGGCTCTTTTAGGACTTCCAGATGATGAAACCCATCACACCATTACAATAAAATCTTAAAATGTTAGACCCTATTAACTAACCAGATCATAAACGTTACAACTATCATTTGCATCCTTGTGACAATTTCCTTTAAAATATTACTAAGCTTCCCCAGTTCATTAAGAATCTGCATTAAAAACGCTTCATTTACTGTACATACCTAATAGTGTGGCTCACACCAATTCTTGTGTTTTCCTTCAGCTCCCTTGAGGCGATGAGCATGGACAATCTTTTGGGACAATCCCTGTCTATACCTAACCTCTCTTATCACACGTACAGTAACAGTGCCTGGAACGAGTGTAAAAATCTTTGATCACAATCTTAAGCCCTCAGAGAGCAGCGGGTATCAATAGTTATCCTGTAGCCAGCAGTGCCTGCTTGACTTGCTGTCTTACATGCATTAAATATATATATATATATATATATATATATATATATATATATATATAAATATATATATATATATTTGTACATAACCATTACAATCTGGCATTTTGAATACAGACAGACTGATGATTAGTTTGACCAATATTTGTCCTGATATTCAATCTTTTCAATTTATTAGAGCTCTACTATTTGTAAATGATGCCATTTGATTGATCACTATATGGAAAAGCAGCCAAAAATGATATTTACAATTGAAGAAACTTATTTAATGCATTGCATGAATGCTTTTAAATAACAGCCATTCGTTCTCAAGTGAGAAGTGTATCGTTTAAGATTCAGACAGCCCTAAATAAGGATGAAAAAATTAATCTGACACCACCTTCTAGATTAAAAACAGCTTTGAATAAATAATCTTCATCATCATCAATAATAACACAATTCAGAATGTATATGCTGTTGTATTATGTCATTTATTATTGCATAAAAAAATAAAAAATCTGTTCTGCATACTGGTTATTGATGCTTACATAAAAAAATAATGCATATTGGTATAGTCACCAAAAATCAATATTGTGTGATCTCGAAGTTGAACTCAAACCAACACTGCAGCATTCAGCATCAGTGCAGTAATCGGGATCATTTAAGATGATGAAACCCCAATACACCATTTCAGCAAAAGACTGAAGTTGTTAGAAGACCCTTTAAGTAACAGAACATGGATGTAGTGATAACTCTTATCGTATCCTTGGTCTCAATATTGGCAGTCAGATTTCATAAAGCTTTCCAAATTCGTTCAAATCTGCATTCAAATATTCTTCATTTACTTTACAGACCAGGTTTGCATGGTCAGTTGCGTGGTATGTCCATTCTTGTTGACCAAACGCACGCACTGACAGGTAGGTAGGCGCTTGAGCGCTTTCACTTTTGCGACGCATCAAATGATGCTCGACAAAAGACGTTTTAAAACTTAAATGCGAATGTAACGAATCCCCGTATGGCGTGGCTTACCTGATGCGCCTTACTATATGGATATTCAATCGCCCCTCGTATCAAACAAGGGGTCTCTGAGGAGGGTGGTCTTCTTATGTGACAGGGGAGTCTGGAATACTGTTTATCATTGGCGTCCTCCCGAGATCCTCATATTCCTCATGTAGAGCCAGTGGAATGCGTGCTGCGAATGTACGAGCCTCTTTTCTTTCCTCTATTTTCCTTTCTCACTCTCTCACACATGCATTAACACGCACAGCACACACGCCCCAGTGGGCTCTCCACGCGTAAACGCCACGAGGAGCATCCCTGACTCCAATGCGCATTTTATCGCTCCGATACGCGCGGCTTTTTTCAGCTTGCTCAACACAGTGCAGCACAGAAATATTAAGGCTTGGCCAGCAGAAAGGGTGTTTAACTCACATTGCCCACGGACGCTAGATACAGGTGGTTCTGCGAATCTCCGACGCCTTCTTCCAAAAGTGCGGAGCGAGGAATATTTCAAAAAAACAAGTGCGTCTCGCACGCGTATGGCGGCATCTTGTCATCGTATTGGGCTTCGCGGCAGCTGCAAAGATTCCAGCGTTCGCGCGCTGCGGTTGTCATGGTGTCAGACTGAGGGATGCTGCTGTGGCTCTATTCGTGACATCACACAACCGTTTCAATTGCTACAAGTTTTCTTTTATTGGTTAACACTTACGGGGTTTCCCTTCTTATAATTTAACTCTTAAATGTTGAAGCTAGGGAGGACTTTGCCCTCATAACAATTGGGATCATTTTGTTACAGAAATAGATTCATCTATAAATGAAAATTCTGTCATCGTTTAATCAGCCGTCGTTCCAAATCCGTAGCCATAGACTTTTTGTCGAACACAAAATGAGATGTCTTGAAGAATGTTTATGCTACATTGAATTCTTCCATTTCACAAAACTATATAGTGACCAGGAACCGTCAAGGTCCAAAATAAGCTTCAAAAGGCAGTCCTTTCAAGACATTTAATGCCATATGCTTTAAATATGTTAGTAATTCTACTATTTAAAATAATAATAAAAAAAAAAAATGCAACCTGTTAAAGGAATACTTCAGCCAAAAAGGAAACGTTGCTCAAAATGTTCTCATTCTCAGGCCATCCAAGATTAGTTTGTTTCTTCATCAGAACAGATTTGGAGAAATTAGCATTACATCAATTGCTCACCAATGGATCCTCTGCAGTGAATGGGTGCCGTCAAAATGAGAGTCCAAGCAGCTGATACAAACATCATAATCCACAAGTGATTCCAGTCCATCAATATCTTGTCAAGTGAAGAAGCCATGTGTTTGTAAGAATAAAATCCATCATTGAGGCATTTTTAACTACAAACCATTGAGTGAATGGGTTTTTTGGCTTTTCAGCTAATTTACATTTTTTACATTTACATTTACATTTAGTCATTTGGCAGACGCTTTTATCCAAAGCGACTTACAATTGGGGAATACAAAAAGCGATTCATCTTGAAGAGGCAGTCAGACAGAGGAAGTGCTCGTAACACCAAGTCTCAGTCATTGTTCAAATAAGTACAAACTAGTAGGTGGAGAGAAAGATAGAGGGAAAGTTTTTTTTTTTTTTTTTTTTGAGTTTAGGATGAAGTCAAGTACTGCCGAAAGAGATGAGTTTTAAGTTGTTGCTTGAAGGTTGCCAGAGATCCGGCGTTCCGAATAGGGGTGGGAAGATTATTCCACCAGCCAGGAATGGTGAACGAGAATGTTCTGGAGAGTGATTTTGAGCCTCTCTGTGATGGTACCACAAGGCGTTGCTCACTAGCAGATCTCAAACTTCTGGAGGGGATGTAGGTTCGTAATAGTGAGTGGAAGTAGGAGGGTGCAGAGCCTGTGGTAGATCTGTACGCAAGCATCAGTGACTTGAACTGGATGCGAGCTGCCACTGGTAGCCAGTGCAAAGAGATGAAGAGAGGTGTAACATGCGCTCTTTTGGGCTCGTTGAAGATCAGTCGTGCCGCTGCATTCTGAATCATTTGTAGAGGTTTGATTGCGTTTGATGGCAGACCAGCCAGAAGAGCATTGCAGTAGTCCAGTCTAGAAACAACCAGGGCCTGGACAAGAAGTTGCGCAGCATGCTCTGTCAGAAAGGGCCTGATCTTTCTGATGTTGTGTAGTGCAAACCTGCAGGAACGAGCAGTCTTTGCAATGTGCTCTTTGAAGGTCAGCTGGTCATCAAAGATTACACCAAGATTTCTGACCGAAGTTGATGGGGTAATCATTGATGAGCCGAACTGAATCGTGAAGTCATGCCGTAGAGTCGGAGTGGCAGGGAAGACCAGAAGTTCCGTCTTTGCCAGGTTGAGCTGTAGGTGATGTTCTTTCATCCATGCCGAGATGTCCACCAGGCAGCCTGAGATCCGTGCAGCTACCGTTGGGTCATCTGGTTGAAAAGAGAGATAGAGCTGCGTGTCATCGGCATAGCAGTGATAGGAGAAGCCATGTGCATGTATGATGGGACCCAGCGATGTAGTGTACGTGGAGAAGAGGAGGGGTCCAAGAACCGATCCCTGAGGAACTCCAGTGATCAGTTGATGTGGTTTGGATACCTCCCCTCCCCAGGTCACCCTGAAGGATCTACCGGTGAGATAGGATTCAAACCAGCGAAGTGGAATTCCAGTGATGCCCAGTGAAGAGAGTGTAGACAGGAGAATCTGATGATTGACAGTGTCAAAAGCAGCAGAGAGATCCAGCAGAATGAGGACTGACGATTTGGAATCAGCCTTTGCAGTTCGCAGGGCTTCAGTGACTGAGAGTAGCGCAGTCTCTGTTGAATGGCCACTCCTGAAACCTGACTGTTTAGCATCCAGCTTGTTGTACTGTGAAAGAAACCGCGAGAGCTGGTTGAAGACAGCTCGTTCGAGTGTTTTCCCTATGAATGGAAGGAGAGAGACAGGTCTGTAGTTATCTAAAAGAGAAGCATTTAATGTAGGTTTTTTGATCAGTGGGGTTACCCGAGCCTGCTTGAATGCTGTGGGGAAGATGCCTGTGAGGAGAGATGTGTTGATAATGTGTGTGAGTGCCGGTAAGAGTGTGGGAGAGATTGTTTGGAGAAGATGTGAGGGGATCGGGTCGAGAGGACATGTTGTAGGATGGCTGGAGAGGAGAAGTTTGGATACTTCTGCCTCAGTGAGAGGAGAGAAGGAGAAGATGGGAGCTGGAGCGGTGGATGTGGTTGATCGGAGGCCCTGCGGAGTTGAGAACTGGTTGCTGATTGTTCTAGTTTTGTCTGTGAAAAAAGAGGCAAAGTCATCAGCGGTTATCAGAGTGGTGGGAGGTGGAGGAGGGGGACAGAGGAGAGAATTAAATGTTCTGAAGAGATTACGCATGTCTGGAGCGCTGGTGATCTTGTTGTGGAAATGTGAGGATTTGGCAGTGTGGACTTCAGTAGAGAAAGATGAAAGCAAAGACTGATACCTACTCAGGTCCGACGGATTGTTTGATTTGCGCCATTTTCTCTCTGCCGCTCTGAGTTTGGTCCGATTCTCACGAAGAACATCGGATAACCAGGGGTTAGAAGGAGCAGCCCGTGCTGGCCTAGAGGAGAGAGAGGACAGATGTCGTCTAGACAAGAGGTTAAGGTAGAGCATAAAGTGTCAGTGGCTGCATTTACATCCAGAGAAGATAAATGGGTAGGTGAGGGAAGAGAGGAGGATACTACAGAGGAAAGAAGGGAGGGGGAAAGGGAGCGTAGGTTGCGTCTGAAAGTAACCGGTAAGGGAGATGGTGGCACCTGAGTTGCAAAATGTAACGTAAATGTAATGAAGAAATGGTCAGATATATGGAGTGGTTGTACCAGAATGTTATCTGTAGAACAATTGCGTGTATAAATGAAGTCGAGTTGGTTACCAGATTTGTGCGTGCTAGTAGTGGTGAGGCGTTTGAGATCAAATGAAGCTAGGAGTGACTGGAAGTCTGTAGCATAAGGCCTGTCTAGGTGAATGTTGAAATCGCCGAAGACTAAGAGTGGAGTGCCATCCTCCTTGAAAGACGACAGCAGTTCGTCCAGCTCGTCTAGGAAGGTTGGTGGTATTTGGCCCGGCGGACGATAGATTACCACAATCTGGAGTCTTATAGGAGCTGTCACAGTAACAGCATGCGATTCAAATGAGTTGAGATTGCCTAGGGGAGAGTGGGTAGAGTATTTCCAATTGTTAGAAATGAGCAAGCCAGTGCCCCCACCCCGGCCAACTTGCCTAGGGGTGTGAGAGAAAGAGAAATTGTGAGAGAGAGCAGCTGGGGTTGCCGTGTCTTCTGGACGGATCCAGGTCTCAGTCAAGCCCAGGATGCTGAGTGTGGAATGTAAGGAAAATGCAGAAATGAAGTCGGCTTTGTTGACAGCTGACTGGCAATTCCAAAGACCTACAGAGAAAGAAAGAGGTGCAGTGGAACATGTAGAGATAGTGCGCAGGTTAGCAGGGTTACGTGACCTTCTGCATGTATTTTTAGAGCGAGGTAGAGAGAGAACCGGAATGGTTTGGAAACACATGATAGAGGATAGGAAAGCGTGAGGGAAGATATAAAGGACACTTAAGTGTGTGCTCGGTGTCGTTGCTCGGTCAAAGTCGCGCAGGAAAAAGTCGTCTGTCTTCACACGAGGAGGCTGAACGCTTCCGCTGACACTTCCGCGTCAGCTCTCTGACATCAACTAAATACAGTCTAAGAAACTAGAGTGAAAACAGCTGTTGCCGGCTTCTGATCAGCCCAGCCAATGAGGTTAAAGGACTGCTAAATAGCTCAAGACGAAACTAACACTTTGCACAAACACAAAGGCTCGTTCTCACCTGAGGCGCAAATTATTCTAATTTCCAGTAAGTGCAATTAACAGAAAAAACAGCGAAAAGGCAGAGTAGAAATAGGTAGGAAACGAACTATTCCTTCCTAGTAGCAAGTAAATTATTTAAACAACAGAACTGCAACCAAGTTATTCAAAACACTTACGCAGCTGTAGTCCGTCTCTTCTGGTGACAAATCGGCACCAATTTTTTGGTGAACTGTTCCTTTAATCTAACTGTAAGTTATCCTATCATATATGGCAAATGTTAGGCTATATATTTTAAATAACTATAGTTTTTGGACACTAACCCCTTCTCAACCACAACCCCACCCCTTTGGCATGACAGCAAAACAGCACGAAACAGCAACTGATTAGCATGTTTGAATATGTGGATAAATATGTGGCATGATTGTCATTAAAAATAATGTTTACTGCTAAATGTCTCTTCACCTTGACTTGCCTATTATTGCGAGTAGAAGTAACAGCACCCGCTCTCAAATGTGTGAGTCAGTGATGTGTTTTGGACAGGGCTTTGCAAATTTATGTCCCTGGATATTGACTGGTGGGTTTTCAAGCTGCCTCAAGGCATAGATGTGACTCACAATACCCGTTTTGTCCTTATTAGCTGAGGACCTGAACACAAGAGAAACATTACAAAGTCCCACTGTGATCTCACAATCATCACCATTAAATAATCATTAAATACACAAGTTGTAACTAAGGAACATAAGCAAGTAGGAAGTTACAGTGTCCCTCAGAAGACACTGAAGGCACACTTAAAATGCCTGAATCTTACTGCTTCATAATAGGTATGACTTGATTTTATATTTTGCTAAAGAAAGATATGCAAACACTCCAGGAAAGCGCTCTTTTGTTTGCAAATTCCAGTATCTAATGGAACTGACATTGTATATTGTATATGTGTGATTTATTCTTTCTGAAAAATCGCATCTAATCAAGACAAATGTAATCCTGGACCACAAAACCAGTCATAAGCATGGGTATTTTTGTAGCAATAGCCAACAATACATTGCATGGGTCAAAATAGATTTTTCTTTTATGCCAAAAATCATAGGATATTAACTAAAGATCATGTATCATGAAGATATTTAGTAAATTTCCTATCATAAATATATCAAAACATAATTTTTGATTAGTAATATGCATTGCTAAGACCTTCATTTGGACAACTTTAAAGACAATTTTCTTTTCTTATTTTGTTTTTGCACCCTCACACTCCAGATTTTCTAATAATTGTATCTCAGCCAAATATTGTCCTGTCCTAACAAACCATACATACGTATATGTATAAATCTCAATTTCTAAAAATAGTTCACCCATAATTTAACGTTTGCTGAAAATGTACTCACCCTCAGACCATCCAAGATGTAAATTAATCTGTTTATTCAACAGAACTGATTAGCATAAATTTGTCATTACATCATTTACTCACTAATGGATCCTTTTCAGTGAATGGGTGCTGTCAGAATGAGATCCCGATGAAATCATCAGCTGTTTAAAACTATTTTAAAAAATTGGTGAGCAAGTGATGTAATGAAACATTTCTTCAGCCCTGTTCTGATGAAGAAACAAACTGATCTGGAAGTGAAGAAATATTATAAATATTAATATTTTTGAGAGAACTATTCCTTTAAAATATGGTTTATTCAGCCTATTCTGGTGAAGAACAGTCAAACTGATCTAAAGGTGAATAAATACTAATTTGAGAGAACTATTCCTTTAAATACAGTATCTCACAGAAGTGAGTACACCCCTCACATTTTTGTAAATATTTTATTATATATTTTCATGTGACAACACTGAAGAAATGACACTTTGCTACAATGTAAAGTAGTGAGTGTACAGCTTGTATAACAGTATAAATTTGCTGTGCCCTGAAAATAACTCAACACACAGCCATTAATGTCTAAACTGCTGGCATTATTTTCCAGTGCTGCCTTACCCCTCTTGGGCATGGAGTTCACCAGAGCTTCACAGGTTGCCACTGGAGTCCTCTTCCACTCCTCCATGATGACATCACGGAGCTGGTGGATGTTAGAGACCTTGCGCTCCTCCACCTTCCATTTGAGGATGCCCCACAGATACTGAATAGGGTTTAGGTCTGGAGACATGCTTGGCCAGTCCATCACCTTTACCCTCAGCTTCTTTAGCAAGGCAATGGTGGGCTTGGAGGTGTGTTTGAGGTCATTATCATGTTGGAAAACTGCCCTGCGGCCCAGTCTCTGCTTCAGTATGTCACAGTACATGTTGGCATTCATGGTTCCCTCAATGAACTGTAGCTCCCCAGTGCCGGCAGCACTCATGCAGCCCCAGACCATGACACTCACACCACCATGCTTGACTGTAGGCAAGACACACTTGTCTTTGTACTCCTCACCTGGTTGCCGCCACACACGCTTGACACCATTTGAGCCAAATAAGTTTATCTTGGTCTCATCAGACCACAGGACTTGGTTCCAGTAATCCATGTCCTTAGTCTGCTTGTCTTCAGCAAACTGTTTGGTGGGCTTTCTTGTGCATCATCTTTAGAAGAGGCTTCCTTCTGGGACAACAGCCATGCAGACCAATTTGATGCAGTGTGCGGCGTATGGTCTGAGCACTGACAGGCTGACCCCCCACCCCTTCAACCTCTGCAGCAATGCTGGCAGCACTCATACGTTTATTTCCCAAACACAACCTCTGAATATGACTCTGAGCATGTGCACTCAACTTCTTTGGTCGGCCATGGCGAGGCCTGTTCTGAGTGGAACCTGTCCTGTTAAACCGCTGTATGGTCTTGACCACCTTGCTGCAGTTTTGGCAATCTTCTTATAGCCTACGCCACCTTTATGTAGAGCAACAATTCTTTTTTTTTCAGAACCTCAGAGAGTTCTTTGCCGTGAGGTGCCATGTTGACCTTCCAGTGACCAGTATGAGAGAGTGAGAGCGATTAACACCAAATTTAACACACCTGCCCCCCATTCACACCTGAGACCATGTAACACTAACGAGTCACATGACACCGGGGAGAGAAAATGGCTGATTGGGCCCAATTTGGACATTTTCACTTAGGGGTGTACTCACTTTTGTGGCCAGCGGTTTAGACATTAATGGCTGTGTGTTGAGTTATTTTGAGGGGACAGCAAATTTACACTGTTATACAAGTGTACACGCACTACTTTACATTGTAGCAAAGTGTCATTTCTTCAGTGTTATCACATGAAAAGATATAATAAAATATTTACAAAAATGTGAGGGGTGTACTCACTTCTGTGAGATACTGTATATGGTTTACCCTTCCTTTGGATTCATTGCTAAACATCCTGATCATATATTATGGCAATTTATCCACAGTTGCTTGCTACAATCATTCCCGGAAATGATTAATTGATATAGAGCTTAAAATGATTCCACTAAAAAAACCCGACACCTCCACTACCTCTCCTCTCTGATTATGAGCCACATTAACACATTAACAATGGACAAGCCCTCCTTGCTCATTTGACAAAGTGATGTATTTGAACTGCGCTGGACAGCTCTATTAAATAATACATTAAACCTGGGTGTAATTTGGATGCATGTGAAGTGGGGCTAGAACTGGTGGAATGAGATTGGTTTATCACACTGACATCTAATTACAAATAAATGAGAGGGTGAGCGAGTGTTTATAGATTCCTCAGAATAACAACCTAATATACACATGGCAGTGGATTTACCTCAGTCAACAGTTTAGTTCAAAATTTTAGGGACCGTATTAATCATTTTAGTCAAACTGCTGCTTAACCATGTGAATTTATGAAACAGTCTATGAAAAGGAAGACTAAATGTTCGAAAGTTTACATTTTAAAGTGATGCATTTTTTTATCCTCCTATAAATTTTCATTGAGACTAGATTATGCTGTTGTTGTTGACATCACTTTGGTCTGAGCTGGGTTAAATACAGGTTTTTACAATATTTTTTACACTAATAACAGAACGTTCATGCTTCAAAACTCTAGGCACACAATTCACAACTGATCAAAATGCACATTTTTCAAAACACTTTTTCCAAATGCTTGGATACAATACACATGAGCCAAAGATCTTTTGTTCATTAAACTAAAATCACTGGTTCAAAAAGACACAACTTAAAGTATTACTATTTCAAAATGCAACTCACGCATCACATCTGAATTTAGTGTCTGTTAATTTCATTATAATGGTCTAACTATCAATTGCTACAACTGCTCAAAATGCTATGTAACTGTTGCGTTACTATTGAAGTATAGTTGTATGGAAAATTTTTAACAACATTACAAAAGTGAAGCAACTGAGAACTGAGTATGTTCAGGTATGATCAGTTTCAAGATACAGGGGGACCCAGAACGATGTTCTCTGTGGGGCCCGACCACCCCCCACTGAATGTGAATTTGAGGGGCCCCATAGCAAAATCAGTGCAATGGGCCCAGAATTCCTAGGGACAGCATTGAGTGCAGTCATGGTTTCAGGCCCATCCACAGTTTATCACCTTGTATTTATGCCACGGTCCTACTCACCCCGCTCTGAGCAGGAATCGAACCACGGTCTCTAGTGTGGGAGGCAGGGGCTCCAACGAGGAGGCTAAAGGCCACGGCCTCTAGCGTCTGTCGCTAGAGCGCCACTTGAGATCGGGGAGTGAGGTTTAACCTGCACAGCACTTACCCGCTGGCCTCTGCTACACTCACCCCCCTAAACCTCACTCCCATCCGGGTCACGACACCAATGTCACGGTCCTACTTCGCCCTGCTCCGAGCGGGATTCGGACCGCGGTCTCCGGCGTGGGAGGCAGGCGCTCCAATGAGGAGGCTAAAAGCCGTGACCTCTAGTGTCTGTCGCTAGAGCGCCACTTGAGATCAGGGAGTGAGCACTTACCCGCTGGCCTCTGCTACATTTACCCCCATACTCCCCTTTCCTTACTGTAACCCGACTGAGGAGTTTTTCTCCACATGGAGGTGGAAGGTTCACAAAAGGCTCCTCACAAAGAAGTTCTTCTCCAGGCCATAGATGATGTATGCAATGACATCACAGGAGACCAATCTCAGGCCTGTATTTGCCCTCCCAGAAGATTTTTTCCAAGATCTTTAGCTAATGAAAACATCCATTATGATGTGAATCAGAACCTGTGGCCAAATCCACAAGACAGGGTTGATAAAAACATAGAAGTGCAGTGAGGGACACTCCAGTTGACATTTTACTGTAGGCCTACTGTAGATAAGAAAAAAGAAAAGATAAACCAAAAGTTTTTTTTTTTTTTTTTTGAAAAACCTGCTGTGAGTTGAGGATTTCATCCATAATTTTCAAATGTTGTTTAATGATTCCAGTGTCTGTACTTTTCTCTCTAGTTCATCACAATGATGTATGAATGTGTAGAACCATAATAAAAGCTGCATCATATGTTTTGAACAAATATATTTAATGATTGTACTAACAACTACACATTGAAACTACACTATGAGTATCTTGTGTGTGGGTGATCTAAAGTAATGTTCCTATGATATTTCATAATAAATTAGTAATTTGAACCAATGCTTCTGCAAATGCAAGGCTTCTTTAAAGATATGAACGCAATATGCAAAGTTTTGAACATTGGACAGCCTGTGTTACAAATAATGACTGTTATTTGTTTTGAGTCTAGAGTTTTGAAAAATGACATCAAGGTTCTTTATTAGTGCAAAAACAATTGTAAAAACTGTAAGTAATATGTAAAACATTACTCATCAAGTTTAAATATACTACTTCTTAAACTTGAAATTTGAATCTATAACCGCAAGTGTTGTATATCTGAAAATGTTAAATTGGTGTTATGTATGACTAAAACAGCTTTAAAATGTATATATTTTGGCCTTTTAAGGCAATAGTGATCTTTACTGGGGAAAACAAAAGGTACTGAATACTAATAATGACCCATATAGGTTACTGTCCCATTGGTTACTAGTCATTTGAATTCCAGTATTATTTTTTTGACTGTACTTTTTGGTGACATAAGCAGAGCACTGTGAAATGTCCACTGTAACCCTGTTTGTTCTGCCAGTAAAAAACAAAAAAGGAGATTGTTTTTCAAGAAACAAAATGTTGTTCAAGGGGAAGTTGTAAGCCTCTGGATAAAAATTTAGATAGATAGATATAGATAGATAGATAGATAGATAGATAGATAGATAGATAGATAGATAGATAGATAGATAGATAGATAGATATAGATAGATAGATAGATAGATAGATAGATAGATAGATAGATAGATAGATAGATAGATACTGAGGTAAGAAAATACCACAGTTGTGAAATATGTAAGACTCCATTAAAAGCTTAGTTACTGTAATTAGATAGTCATTTTGGTATTGAGTGACCAGCATAAAATGACGGAGGGAGTGTTCAGTGTTTTCTTAAGAATAACTAAAAATGAAATTGCAGAACTAGCTGGCAAGGTCACCGTGACTGAAGAACTAAATTGGGAGAGAGACTGACAGGAAAAGAAAGACGAAGTCAAAGGACCGTACAATCCATAAAAGACAATTAAATCTCACATCCCTCGAAAGCGACTAAGTCTCCAAAGATAGATTTAAAACGTGGTTGTCATCTGTCACTTTACTACCTCATAATGACCGTGAATCATTTTATTCCAAACTCATTTAATAGGTCATCAGACCTTTTTCTGATTGCGTGTATATAAAATATCGATGTTAAATTCTCGTCCAACCTGTCAACCGTATCATCTCAAGCAGAAGTGCAATGTTCACACAGCCTACGTTATTATGGCCACAAAAGGAACACTTATTTACTGAATCCATGAGTTGAATTTATCACAGAAAGGACAGAAATATATGTTTTCCAGTGACTTCTAGTAGATGGCAGTATTTCTCTTCGGAGATCGGTCAAAACCCTCCAAAATCTCTTGGTTTGCATCTGCACTCTTTTTGCATGTCTACTTAGATTTTGTTTTAACTGAGGTAAACTATACGTCCTAATATAGTGTACTGACTTTCTTGCATACCATCACCAGTGCAAACATACTTTTATGATGTTGCATTGTTATGCAAATTAGCAATCTGGGACTTTTGGTAGTAATAATTATTGGCTGTTACAAAGAGAATTGTATCACATATCCGCAGTGAAAAAAAACAAAAAGCATTACATTGCGTGTGCCTTCACTGAGCTCATGAGCTTGTTTCTGCATTAGGTAACTGTATGTCTTATTTAACACATTTGACCAGTAAAGCATCTTTTTTTACACCTTAGAGGCACATCCAATTGCGTATAATGCATACGCCAAAAGCCAATTTTGCGTGCATATGATACGCCAGTCCTTCCCATCTTCTGTGGAGAGCAGACACGTCCAAACACCACGCTCATCTTCAGCGGAAGTGACGTCACCAGCGAGGCTCGGTTCACCTGATGCGCGCGCACCTTCAAACAGGTAAGGGTGTCTAACAATGAGATCATTATTTTAATTATTTCAGTGTTTCTGCGTTGCACGGCTTGTGCTAAAATGGAAGCGTATGCATTCAAATTAGTGGAACAGTACCTAACAGCTGCTAACGTTGTATTTGCATGGCTAAGTAAATTATGTTTTATGTTTGTTTTAACTGAAGCATTTACCCAAGTGCCACACTATAACTATACATCCTAATACTGGTTTAATGGCTTATTTGCATACCATCACCAGTGCAGTAGCTATATACTTTTATGATGTTGCATTGTTTTGCAAATTAGTATTCAGCCCCTTTTGGAAGTAATAATTATTGACTGTTACAAAGAGAATTGTATCACGTCTATTGTCAAATGCAAAAAAAAAAGCTTTACACTGCTTGTGCTTTCACTGTGTTCATGACTTTGTTTCTGCATTAGGTAACTATATGTCTTGTTCAACACATTTGGCCAGTAAAACATTTTTACACCTGTAGAGGCTCATCTTCCGTTTGACAAGATGAGCTTGGTTTCAGTTTCAGCCACAAGCCTGAACCACTGCACTGAAATGTTCCATTGCAGTTCAAATGAATGTAGCACAACAGGCCATTTACCATAGATGCTGTGCAATGCATTTTCCCTTTTCCAAAATATAGTAAAAGCATTGTAACAGGGCTCAATTGTAATACACTCAATTCCCCCAATCAGAAACAAGCTTAAGTGATGACTGTAGCTGACGCTGATAGGTCAGTCATGAGTTATGACGGACGTATTGCGATTTTTAGGGATTAATGTTTATATTGTTTGTATTATGATTTCATGATTTAAGTTTGTATTTTCGTGTGCCTGTTAATTTCATAATTTTGTTTGTTGTACTATTTTGTTGTATTTTCAGTTTGACTAAAATGAATGTCACATGACCCTTCCTGATTAATTTAACCTGGAAGTATCGGCACAAACTGAATGGCGAGATGTGAATTCAGAGACCCATGTTAGAGCTCCTTACCATTCTACTGCTGGTTATCAGGCCAACACGGTAAAAGAGTTAATGGTTGTATATTTCTTTATTTGCGTTGATGTCCTTTGAATTGTTGTGTGTAAAACTATTTCTTTGTGTTTGTTTGCATGTAGTTTTTCACGGTGTTCCATATCAGGAAAATAAAACATATGGACATCAGTATCTTGGAAGCGTGGACTGTTTAATGACCAGCGAGTAGTTACAGTGAAAAACGTGGCCTAATTCCATTTTACCGAAGTCTGTTTCGGCGGTGGTGTTCTGGTTTTAGCGTGCGGCTCCCCGCCTATGGATCTCGGCTCGCGGTTTGGCTGCTTCCTGCAGTGATAGAGGCTGTCTTCGGCGCGCGACTCTGCTACCTGGTTCCTGGGACTTTGGGTGCTGTTCGGCTGCGTCCTGTTGAGAACTGACTTCATTGTCCAGCCATTGCCTTATTTCTTGTATCACTGGTTGCGGCAAGTTTTAGCGTGCAACTCTGCGTCTTCCTCCCGTGGTGGAATGTTGCGGGTTGGCGTGCAGCTCTGATACAATCCCGGTGGAGGACTTTATTACGCAGCCTTGATTCATCTATGCAACAGCAGGTCAGACTGTTTAATATTCCAATGCTATCTTTGGTAAATAATGGATGGTTTTAGAAGTTAAAACAAAATTGTTATAAGATAAAGCTGCCATTAACAGAGAACAAGGAAAGAAATGTCCTGGTGGCAACCGGTCCTTAATTGTTGTGATTGTAATCATGTTTAAGATTTTAAGTGTTTGCAAAATTGAATTTCATCTTTGTTATTTAAGTGAATATTCCAGAGTATTAAGGGCATTGATTTGAGTGTGATTACCGAGTGTTTTACTGCTATTTACTGTTATTTCATTGTATGTTTGTACTATTTATCTGAAGTGACGCATTTGAAAATGTCAGTTCAGGGTGATTTAGCTGAGCAAAATGAATTTTTGTTACAAGAGCAAGCAGTCTTAATTGCTGATATACCAGAAAATGAAATTACTGAGGGTATTGTGAGAGAGCGCCACACGTCATGTACCACATGCACAGAAAAATCAGAGGCAAGGCTTAAAGAGCTTAATTTTGCTTTATTAAAGACAAATGAAATTAGAAAATCTTCCCGTGATAAACGTTTAACACCAAAGATGCAGGAGTTAAAGGAGCAAGAACTGGTTCAAAAGGAAAGGAAGTTCAAATCTGCGTATGAGAACTGGAAGATTTATGTTAGAGATGTTCGTTCAAAGTTAAAACATGAGTGCTCTGAAAGTGATTTGTGTGACATGATGGATGAGGTTGAGAAGAAAGAGTCTGAATTGAAAGAGTTATATGATGACGCACGACTCAAAGCAGTACCAAGCCAAGAAGTTAGGAGAAAAATTGATGCATGCTCAGCTGTGACTGCAGACTTGATGAAATTAATGAGAGTACGCCTAGTGGAAGATGGCATGGAGTTTGATGCCGAAGCTGAGAAAGCAAGATTGCGTATGCTGTTGGACTGTGAGTATGCTAGGTCCATATATGGATCCACAGTTTCTAGAGCCACAGTTCTTAATAATCGCTCTAAACCCCCTTCAGAGTCTGCAAGTATTTCCGCTAAAAGGGCAGAGACTGCTGCATTGTTAGCAGCAAAGAAGGCTGAAATGGAAATGGAGGCTGACATTGATGCACAAAGGCAGCGATTGAAGAAGCTTGAAAATCGTAGAGATGTAGAGGTTATGGAAGCAAGGCTTCGAGTGTATACTGAGGAGGAGTCAAGAGTGAAAAGTCAGCAGTGTGGTTCAGCATGCAGTGACGTGAGTAACTCCAGTCCCCTTGTTCCTAATACATCATGTCTGAATCAGCAAGTTACAAAAGGTGAAGTACCCGTAGTACAGGCGTTACAAGAGTCAATGGCCCTATCTCGACTTCCCGTTCCAGAACCCTTTGTATTTTTTGGTGACCCACTGAAGTTTATAGAGTGGAGCATAACCTTCAAGGCACTTATAGAGCGCCGGTGTCTAAATCCAGCAGATAGGCTGTTCTATTTGCAAAAGTATATTGATGGTGAAGCAAGATCAGTTTTGGAAGGCAGTTTTTATAGGAAAGACGAACAAGCCTATCAGCAAGCTTGGGAGAAGCTGAATGCCAGATATGGCCACTCCTTTGTGGTGCAGCGTGCCTTCAGAGAGAAACTTAATAGGTGGCCAAAGATTGGTGGATCCGAGTACGTCAAGCTAAGAGAGTTCAGTGACTTCTTGCAATCATGTAGTGATGCTATGCCGCACATCAAGGGTCTTCAGGTGCTGAATGACTGTGAAGAGAACCAGAGGATACTGGTAAAGCTTCCCCATTGGGTGACAAGCAGATGGAACCGTCATGTCACAGAACAGCTAGATCAAGACAAGGATTACCCAAGCTTCAGTGAGTTTGCTTCCTTTATTTCAAGGGAAGCACGTATAGCATGCAATCCGGTGTCATCATTGTATGCATTAAAGATTTCTGACGAGAAGCCATCAAAGGAGGTAAAGCGTTCAAGAGTAAATGCGTTGGCAACCACTGTGAAGGATTTAGATGCAGTATGTGTTACGTCAAATTCCAGTAATATCATTAACAGCAAGATTAAGGAGTTTAGTAAACCGAAGAGTACACTTGTGCATAGCACAAATTCAGTTGAATGTATGTTCTGCGGAGAGGGTCATTCTCTCCATGAGTGTCAGAAACTAATGGAAAGAGCTGTGGAGGAAAAGAGAATGTTTGTCTTTGAGAATAAGTTGTGCTTTGCATGCTTGAGAAAGGGACATTGCTCCAAGGACTGCAGGAATAGGGCTGTATGTGCTTTATGCAAGAAGCGCCACCCAACTCCATTGCATGAAAATCATCAGCCAGGAAACGAGTCTCCGTTACAGATAGTTTTGCAGGCTGAAGAGAGTACGTCCTCCTTATCTTGCTGTGTGATTACAGGAGAAGGGGGTATAACATCTATGATTGTTCCAGTATGGTTGTCTTCATCAAACTCAGAGTCTGAAATCCTTATATATGCCTTATTGGACACTCAGAGTAGTCACACATTTGTTGATCAGGAAGTGTGTGAAGTTTTGCGGGTATTAACGGAACCGGTAAAATTAAGACTTTCCACAATGATGGGAAAAGATTCCATTGTGGAGAGTCAGAGAGTTAGTGGCCTTAGAGCTAGAGGATTTTCTTCTGACAGCTCTATTTGTTTGCCACCTGTTTACACAAGGGATTTTATTCCCTTTGAGCGCTCGCATATTCCCACCTGTGAAACTGCTAAAAAGTGGAGACATCTAGAAGTGATTGCAGATGAAATGCCTGCACGAATGGATTGTGGAGTAGGTCTTTTGATCGGATATGATTTCTCTAGAGCATTGGCACCTCGACAGGTCATCATTGGTGGAGATGAAGAGCCTTATGCCATCAAGACTGACCTGGGGTGGAGTATCATAGGAGGCACTCCACAGAGTGTGAGCTCCAAGGATGTGACTGGTCTATGTCACCGCGTATCAATCAGGGAGCTTCCTCCTGTGACACCTGCTGGTGTTATTAGATCACTTGAGCTTGATTTTGCAGATACTCCGTTAGGAGAAAAGTGTATATCACAGGATGATGTTCAGTTTCTGCAGATTTTAAAGGAAGGTGTCCATCAGAATGAATGTGGCCATCTTGAGATGCCCCTTCCTTTTAAATCACGCCCCCACCTTCCTAATAATAAGAAGCTTGCATTAGTACGGCTGAAGCATCTTAAAAGAAAATTGGATAAGGATCCTCAATTTAAACGTGATTACATGATATTTATGGAAGGTGTTATAAGAGATGGGGATGCAGAAATGGCAGATGAGCAACCAGATATTGGAAATTTGTGGTATGTTCCACACCAAGGTGTTTATCACCCCAAGAAACCAAATAAGATCAGAGTAGTGTTTGACTGTTCAGCCAAGTACGAAGGCACAGCTTTGAATGACTATCTATTGACTGGGCCTGATCTTACCAATGGGCTTACTGGAGTGCTCTGTCGCTTCCGTAAACATCCAATTGCTGTCATGTGTGACATTGAGAAAATGTTTCATAGATTTCATGTCATTAGAGAAGATCGGGACTACCTGCGTTTCCTGTGGTGGTCAAATGGAGATACAGACACAGAGCCCAGAGAATATCGTATGAAAGTACATCTCTTTGGAGCATCATCATCTCCAGGTTGTGCCAATTATGGCCTGAAGTATCTTGCCAGTATCAATGAGAGCGAGTATCCCTTGGCTGCTAGTTTTATCAGAAATCACTTTTATGTGGATGATGGCCTCATAAGCCTGGAATCTGTTGAGTTGGTAACTGAGCTGGTGGAAGAAGCTCAAGCTGTGTGTGCTAAGGGAAAGCTGCATCTTCACAAATTCGTTTCCAACAACAGAGAAGTGCTAGAGTCCATTAGTGAGAGTGATCGTGCTGCTGAGGTGAAGAATGTTGATTTCCATCATGATTGCCTTCCAGTAAAAAATGTCTTGGGGGTAAGGTGGGATGTAGAGAATGACGCCTTTACCTTTAATGTTGTGCTTGATGAGAAACTTGCCACACGACGTGGAATTCTTTCCATTGTGGCTTCAGTTTATGATCCATTGGGGTTTTTGGCGCCATTCATTATATCTGGCAAGAAGGTGCTGCAGGAGATGTGCCACAAGGGCATCAGTTGGGATGAACCACTACCCACGGAGCTGAGACCAAGGTGGGAGAGTTGGTTGAAGGACTTGTCCAACCTAGAAAAGATACAGATCCCAAGATGCTTCACGCCTTCAAACTTCGGGAAGATCCTGAGAACTGAGTTGCATCACTTTTCAGATGCAAGCAGTAAAGGTTATGGCCAATGCTCTTATGTTAGACTGGTGAGTGATACCAAGGTGCATTGTGCCTTAGTCATGGGGAAAGCGAGAGTTGCTCCCACGAAAATTGTCACTATACCAAGATTAGAGTTAACAGCAGCAGTGATTTCTGCTGCTGTGAGTAGTATGCTGAAGGAGGAACTGGCTCTTAAAGTGGACCGAGAATACTTTTGGACAGATTCTCAAGTAGTCCTTGGTTATATCAATAATGAAGCCAGAAGATTTAATGTCTTCGTTGCTAACCGTGTTCAGAGAATCCGGGAGACCACCGATCCGAGACAGTGGTACTACATTAACACGGGAGAAAATCCTGCTGACCATGCCTCAAGAGGCCTCACGATAGAAGAGCTGATTAATTCAAACTGGCTCACAGGGCCCAGATTCCTCTGGGAGAAAGAGGTGGTTGCTAAGCATGGTATGTTAGAGCTGTTGGTGGGAGACCCTGAGGTAAAGGCTGTCCAAGTATTGAAGACTGGGGCTGTAATGCAGGTGGATTTTCAACAGCAATTATCCCGGTTCTCAAAATGGACTACAGCTGTGAACGTCATTGCCCGGATTCAAAGATTAGTAAAGAAGGTAAAAATACCAGAGCCTTTAAGTGTGGAGGAGAGAAGGAGGGCTTCATCCACCCTCGTTTGGCTTGCACAACAGGATGCCTTTAAGGAAGAGTTGTATGTACTCTGTCAAGAGTCTGGGAAGCTGCCTTGTAACCATCCTCTGTATCAGCTTGACCCATTTATGCAAGATGGAATAATGAGGGTGGGAGGACGACTGAGGAGGGCATCTGCACCTCTTGAATTGCGGCATCCTGCGATCCTTCCAAGGGATGGTGTCATCACACGCCTTATTCTAGCATACCATCATCAAAAGGTTCAACATCAAGGCAGGGGACAGACTCTGAATGAATTGCGAGCCAATGGCTTTTGGATTATTGGTGGCAGTAAGGTGGTAGCTCAGTATATACGACAATGTGTTCCTTGTAGGAAAGCTCGTAGGCCACTAGAACAGCAACGGATGGCAGATTTGCCCCGTGACCGTACTGATCCCTCCCCGCCATTTACTTATTGTGGCATGGACTGTTTTGGTCCATTTTACACCAAGCAAGGTCGTAAGGAATGTAAACGCTATGGTCTCCTTTTCACTTGTCTCTGTTCCAGAGCCGTCCACATAGAGATGTTGGAAGACATGACAACTGATTCATTCATTAATGCCTTACGATGTTTCCTATCTATCCGTGGAGCTGTTCGACATATAAGATCAGATCAAGGATCTAACTTCGTTGGGGCAAAGAATGAGTTGAAGAATGCCTTAAAGGAAATGAGTAAAGAAAGAGTGGCAGCATATCTGGCAACCAAGCAGTGCGATTTCTGTCTGAATGCACCCAGTTCAAGCCATGCTGGAGGTATCTGGGAGCGGCAGATTCGAACGATTAAGGCTGTAATGAGCTCTGCTTTGGCACAAGGTGCTGGGAGACTAAATGATGCCTCTTTACGTACTTTTTTCTATGAAGCTATGTCTATAGTCAATAATCGTCCACTGACTGTAGATGGCCTCAGTGATTCCAAAAGTTTAGAGCCTCTAACCCCTAACCACCTGCTTACCATGAAGTCATCTGTTCCACTCCCTCCACCAGGTACATTCATTAAAGAAGATCTTTATGTGAAAAAACGTTGGAGGCAGGTGCAGTATTTGTGTGAACAGTTTTGGAGCAGATGGAGGGTGGAGTATCTTGCTAACATTTCTCTCAGACAAAGATGGCACACACCAAGACGTAATGTGCAAGAAGGGGATGTTGTTATTGTGAAGGAAGGGGAAGTCCCTCGTAATGAGTGGAGATTGGCCAGGGTCCTTGAAGTTTGCAAGGATGATGATGGACTGGTGCGGAAGGTCACAATAAAGATGGGGGATCGGGGGTTGGGAAAAAGGGGTGAACGCCTCACTAAACCCTCTATTGTTGAACGCCCTATTCAAAAGTTAGTAGTCCTTGTAGCCAAAAGTTGAAAATTTAAAAATACCCTAACACTTTATTAGAATTTTAGTCACACTGATATCATGTAGGTTTTAGTTGGTGTCTTGGTCATATGTTGAGTTTGTATCGTGTTGAATATTGTTCAATATTGGAATATGAGGAGCAATTAGTTCATTTTAAAGAGTGTGTATGAATTATGTTGTGGGGTTGGAATTATGTTGGTTAATTTCATGCATTGTGTTGACGCCTGGAAATTTCCATTGATTATTTGATTGCATTTTGCATGGGTTTTCAAGTAAGTCAAGGGTAATTTGGTGGGAGTGTAGCTGACGCTGATAGGTCAGTCATGAGTTATGACGGACGTATTGCGATTTTTAGGGATTAATGTTTATATTGTTTGTATTATGATTTCATGATTTAAGTTTGTATTTTCGTGTGCCTGTTAATTTCATAATTTTGTTTGTTGTACTATTTTGTTGTATTTTCAGTTTGACTAAAATGAATGTCACATGACCCTTCCTGATTAATTTAACCTGGAAGTATCGGCACAAACTGAATGGCGAGATGTGAATTCAGAGACCCATGTTAGAGCTCCTTACCATTCTACTGCTGGTTATCAGGCCAACACGGTAAAAGAGTTAATGGTTGTATATTTCTTTATTTGCGTTGATGTCCTTTGAATTGTTGTGTGTAAAACTATTTCTTTGTGTTTGTTTGCATGTAGTTTTTCACGGTGTTCCATATCAGGAAAATAAAACATATGGACATCAGTATCTTGGAAGCGTGGACTGTTTAATGACCAGCGAGTAGTTACAATGACACTTAATCTGAACATGCCCAGAAGGGTTCTCTCTCAGTCTGTGAAAAAGGGGCACAATCATTTCACCTTGGCAGAAGTTTTTAACAAAATACTGATTTTGAGGTATGAAAGTTAATTTTTATATGTAGAGTATTTTTCTTCTACTGTCTAAAATTTAGATGACTGTGAATTTAAATTTACATTTTATCTCTAGGTTATTGATAAAAAAAAATTAACATTAACAACATATGCTAATATAGCCATGACTAACTAGCATACGATATTTTATCATGGCTGCAACATCGGGGGCAATTGTAACATTGTTATTAATGTGCTATTGTGCGATTGTTCTTTCAGTCGCACCCAAGCCATATGGCCCAGTGTAATGCTTCTTGTTTGTCTGTTGACACAACTTTTCTGTTAGAAAATATAAATGTAAACACACTTTTCAAAAGTATTAGTGTTACACATTAAACAATGTCTTCCTTTTGAATCTTTTCAGAAAAAAAAGAAAAACAACAAAGAATATTATCTTCATTATCTCATTGAGTTATTCTGTGAATATGTCTGTCTTTTACCATTTGATTCATTAGCTATATTAAATCATATATTAAATATTCTATTAAAATATATTTCAATAATTCAAATCTAGTTAGAATAGTTGCCTATAGTCTTCTACAAAAATAGAAAGACTTTAGCTTTTTAAATGGATATGATGCCTGATATCTAAAAGAATTTGAATAAAAAGGTAACATTATTAGATACTACAGCAGTAAAATGATTACTTTGAGGTAGGCTTTTATTCAAGACACAGTGGGTTAATATGACTTTATTTTCCAGTGTTACAATCGCCCCCCACCAAGAGGGCAATTGTAACACTCTGACTTCTTGCATTTAGTTTAATATTATAATCTTGTCCTTGTTAGTGAAAATATATCACTATAATATCAATTGTATTTTTTATTATTGCACCTAAATTTGTTTCTTGTATCAAAAGATGACTGGTCTATTTAAAGTAGTCTGTGAAATATGAAGAAAAATGTAAAAAAAAAAAAAAAAAAAACATTGTAATTTCCCCCGCTCTCCCTACCACATAAAGACGTTTTTGCAGATGCAGCATAATTTTAGACATACAAAGATCACGTGCTGTTTGAAACTTTCAAGTTGGTTATTTGAGGGAACAAAATCTCAAAATGAACTTGTATTCAGTTTTCACTGGTGGTGGTTTGATACGCAAGTTGTGTTAAATGCTGCATAAGCACTTGCAAGGTTTAGGCCTTGTACAGGAAGCATTTTACTGCTAACGTGCTTACAGCTTTAAATGCATCATTTTCAGCTAGATCAGACAAAGCATCCCTTTTTCATTTTTTTTTTTTTTGCAAAATGTCAAAATTTAGATTTTTTAATTGAGAGAAAATTATTCAGAATTTTGTATGGCTTTAAATTCGATTGATTCATAAAGTGCAAATGTATGAGCCTGAAAATTTAAAATAACAGTATGAATATTATCTGTGTATGATATAGTTATTCTCTGTGACAAAGAGAATTGTCACATTGTCAAATGCAAAAAATTCATTACACTGCTAGTACTTTCACTGACTTTGTTTCTGCATAAGGTATGAGTATGTCTTGTTCACCACATTTGGCCAGTAAAAGCATTTTTACACTTGTAGAGGCTCATCTTTTGTTGGGTGAAAAGGAGGTAGCAGGTGCTTAGGTAGCTAGCTTGAAGCCAGTAGGGCTGTCAGTAAGAACAGGTCCAGTCTAGTCAAACCAGGTATAGGAAAGTTTATTGTACATCCAAGGAGGTTTTGGGCATGTAGATCTGCATGCATGTGTGTGTGTGGGTGTGGTTTCTATAAAAAGAACGGATATACAGAGTTTAATTTACCAATAAAGGCAACCACAATGTTACATTAAATGAACATTAATAACTAAAGCACATGCCTAAACAGGAGCTATAGAGCAAGCATGAAAATAAACATTTAGGCCAAACTTAAGTCATACAAAATAATATTTAAGCATCAAACAAGGGCACTTACATGGTCAATTATGCACACACAGGATAAACACAGAAAGAAGCAAACGTAGTCCTCTACACAGTATTATCACATAAAATAGGCAAGCTGTGGACACAGGTGCAGCTAATAAAGTCTGTGAGACAGTTGTTCTTGGCTTGAGATTGGGTGGGTGGAGCTTGGAGCTAACAGGGAACTGAACAGGCTAAGAAGGGTGTAGCACTGCTTTGAGGGTGCAGCTTAGGGACTCAAAAACTTCTCAACATTTGGCAAGATGAGCTTAGTTTCCATTTCAGCCATAAGCACTGAAATATTCCATTGCAGTTAAAATGAATGTAACACAACAAGTCATTCACCATACAGGCTGTGCAATGCATTATCCCTTTCACAAAATAAAAGTCTAATAAAACTTAGTTTTGTACAGCAGTGTAGCAATTTATGGCAACGATTTAGAAAAAAGAATCATCAGGTAACCAACTCTATAACACCTTTTTAGGTACATAAGCTGTCACATTGTAAGAACTTAATCCAAGACCAAGTCTAGAATGCAAGACAATTATTACAGTTGGTCACATTAGCAATAACAGTGAATTTCATGTTGATACCTTGTGTTGCTCCATACTGAAAACACAACGTAATTTAGTAACACCTTAATAATAATAATATGGTGCTAAATGCTAGCGCAGCTGCATCTGCCTTTAACTGGCCACTCCATGTTGAGACCTTCATACCTTTGTATGGATCAGCTGTAGAAAAAAAATTACATTAACAAGTGTCACAATCAAGAGCATTGTAAGATACAACAACAAAAGCAGAAGCAAATAATGTTTTTTCAGCTCAAACCTGTGACGTTGACAGGCACAACATGGCCTTTTGCTTGAGTCCCACTGTTGAGACATTTGGCATCACATTGGTAGAAGCCATTGTCTTGAAGTTTCAAGGAACTGATTGTCAGGAAAATGTTCCTTAGCCTGAGATTGTCTCTTTCTAATTCTGTTTCATTTACTGTGATTAGATATGTGTTCGGATCCATGATGGGCAAAAGATCACTGCTGTTTGTATAGCACCATCTGGCCTCAATGTCACAATCCTCTTTTCTATACTCCACCGTGCACTTGAGAGACAACGAATGACCTTCAGTCTGTGTTACCGGTTCACGCGGGTACCTCACTATCACTGCACATGGGAAATATTTTGTATTAACCCACAAAAAGGGCAAATCAAATCAAAATTTAAAATGACAAGACCAAAATGACAAACAAATGTGCTAACCTGAATGTTTCTGTGTCTGCTGTCAGTGACATATTGCACTGGAGTACACTTCAAATTTAAATATAAATAAATATTCTTAGTTGAGAATTGAGTGAGACTTACCCGCTGATAAAGAAGTTGGCTGACTGCAGAGAACAAACATAATAAGAAACGCAACGGTCGGGTGAAAGATCCACATGTTTCTGTCCGCAGTCAGTCAGAGGAAACGGTGAACTTGAATATGGCTACCTAAAGTATGACTGAAGCACTACCACATCAAGAACACTTCCTTTGAACTTTGCAGATGCAGCACCAATGCATAATTTTAGACAGACGATCATAGATCACATGCCTGCTGAAAACAAGATGTAACAAAGTGGTTTCAAAGCTTTGAGTTGGTCATTTGAAGTCTCTATAAAATTTCTCTGGTGGTGGCTAAACCTCTAAATGTTCTCTGGTGGTTTTTAAATGCAGCATGAGCATTACAGTAGGTTTATACAATAAGTTTAAGAGGAATCATACCTCAGCTAGATTCATTTCCAGCTGGACCAGGCAGAGCATCCCTTTCTGTTCATAGTTTGAACAGCTTCCTCTATTCTTTTCTAAATCTGCAATGTCATATATTTTTTGTCATGTCATGTGTGTGTCACATTAATTTGTTGATATCATTTACAGTACACACCCTGCATAAATTTCCTGTGTTCGTCCCAATGTGGGGGGGTCACACATTTAGAAGTACAGAGTATAGAAATGTTAGTACTGTACGTAATCCAGTCATTGAATCCAACAGTTTATATTTTTTATTTCAGTGCAATCACATATTAAACATATACTGTAACATACATAGGTAGGTATCACAAATAAATATTTTCAGAAACACAAATATTTTTTGCCAGCCAGATACACTTCTAGTTAGCTTGTTGCAGTCAACAACAAACAATAGTACAAATACTAACAATAGCAGTCGTCTCTCTGTGCAGCCTTTAGAGATTCATGCAGGAAACCACAAAGCAGCTTCTGTGCCCATTAATGACATAACTTTCACTTTGTTTCACACTACTGAAAACTAGGTTTTCAGCCGTTAGCTTATCTGTTTGTATTGGGTAATAATGTTTTTCTTCCGTAATCACTGTCATTGCTTGACACGGTACTGTACCACTATGAAGTGTGACATCAAGGATTGTGGGAAAATATAAAGACAAGTAGAAAGCCGGCATTTATGAATTTATAAATTACTATCACAGACTAACCTCCACATGTAGACACAATTAAAAACTATTTAGTGCTTGCCAGTACATTCAAATGAGTCATAAAGTGCAAATATATGAGCCTATAAATCTAAAGTTACAGAATAAATATCATCCGTTTATGATATACTGTAATAATTCCCCGTGATAAAAAAATACTCCAGCATAGTGGTAATAATATTATGTATTTTAACTGTACTAATGCAATGGAATAATACATAGTAAACATAAATAAATTAATTAAATAAATAAATACAAGACAAGAAATTCATGATTCCTTTAAGGAATGCACAGTTTAGCACCCAAAAGTTCATATTAACAAAGATCATGAGTAGAAATCCATACTATGAGGTAGCAGCAGAGTTAACATTCCTCATTTGCAGAATTAAGGGGTTCCTCGTAAGTAGATTTTATCCCAAAAACGGCTCCTTGAGGAAAAAAATAAGCAAAATTATGTATTAAATTAGTTTTCTATTGAGATCTTAAAAGATGACAGTATGTTGCTGTTGTATTAGCCTATTTCATCTAGTCGTATAGATGGGCTTTGCTGCTTACTCTTTAGTCTGGTGTGAAGACAGATGGCAATAATGACAAGAACCACAACAGTCACGATTATGAGGACTGAAATTGTGATGATGTAATTTCTTGGTGTACCGTTGTTCACTGTAAGGCAAAAATAAAATAAAATCAAATCAATATTGAGAAAAAGTATTGCAGTCAAAATGCCAATATAATGAATGGATCTTAATTGGTTTTGCAGTTGTCAAGCAATCTAAAAATGTGCTTCATGTTGTAACATCTAAATTAACTGATTTTATTCAAATCATCAAAATATGTAGCATGACTGAATCAACCTGACTGCATTAGGCAGAAAGTTACTGTAGAGTAGTTATTCTATTCTAACAGATATCCATGTTGAACCTCTTACCTTTATAATCTTCATCAGACACATAGATTTGGTCGCTCTTCTCTATGCCGCCACTCTGAGCCACACATTCCACGTACTTCCCATGAAACTGTGACAGTGGAAGCGTGAGGTTGCTCGTAATGGTGGTTGAACTGTCTTTGTTGAGAGTTGTGAAATTACTTGGCCAAAAGTTGTTCAACTCTTTGCCTGCAGATTTCCAGAGGATAGCTGGAGCCGGTTTACCAGTGGCTGAACATGAGACTTCAACATTTGGATCAGAACTGGGTGCAGGATTCACTGAAGCTGTTATTTCTGATATACCTGCAAAAATACAAGCAACATAATGACTTAATTATGTACCTTTTTAATACCACACACAAAAACAATGGATAATTGGCTGCATGCACTCCTTTCATTTTTCTGGAACTGAAAACTGAGTGAAAGTTCCAGTTGCATCTTGAACACATTGTTTGGTCATGCATTGAGATGTGATTATTAGACAGATTTCTGAGTAACTTCTGATTCACACCATCCCTTACCAGTTTGGGCAAATCTGCATTATCTTGGATGAGATTGTTTGTTTTTTACTTTGACAACATATACTGTACACTTTACTGAAAAATTAGCTGAGACTGGTTGTCACTAGTCCAGTGAATATTTCTCAGGGTAGTTTTGCTTTTGAAAGTACGTAGTTTCTTTGTAGACACATAACTTAAAAAACTTCTATTGAACATTTTCACTGTTATTTCTCTGAAAAAAGCTCATTTCACTCACATCAACCTTGTGTTCCCAATGTTATAGAATATTTTCAAAATATATGGGGTAAGTTGTCACAATGGGAACCTGCCATTAAATAGCCTATATCTATCCAAACACCATGAAACACAAAATAACTCATAAATCCGTTTTAAAATGTATCAAACCAATGTTTTAGCAAAAGCAAATTGTATAGAATTAAAACATTTTTTGTGACAGCCTGACCCAAACTGGCATGCCCTAGCACTGAAAACATGGTTCAATGTTTTGATTAAAATTGTTAGCTGATCCTCGTGTTTTTTCACTCAAAATCTGAGAAAACCTTGGTTGTAGCAAGTATTTAACCTACCTTTAACAGTGAGGCACAAGGTTTGTCGTTTAGGTTGGAATGGATACACTTTGAAGGAACAAATGTAGCAAGCCTCGTCTTCAAATGTTGTGTTTTTGATCTTAATGGATGTTGAATTAACCGACGCTGCTGTGAAAATGACTTTTCCGACGTATTGATCATCCACATGATCCTTGAAGAGGTCGCTGAATGTAGCCAGAGTTTGTACCGGTTCTGTGTCGCGCACCCGCTGCCAGGTGACTTGTTTGACGCCGGACGCGTCTGACAGCCCACAAGAGAATGAAGCATCCTGACCAAACTCGACAGCTGTGTCTCCTTGTGCGACAATATCCGAAAGATAAGCTGTAAAATGAAAAGTTATTAGGTTACACACTTTATACAGTTTTTTTCTCGAAAATAAATGCAATGTATTAAGTGAAAAAAAATAATAATAATGTCCAACCTCTGTTTACGAGGCTTAAAATTAAGATCACTAGACACAACATGTCGAATGGCTGGTATGTTCTGTTTGTAATCAGACACAGCTTATATATTAGTGCAAACACAGTGAAAGTATGAATTTCCCACAAGATATTCCCGGTTGTGACTGTGAAGTTTCGTTTAGAGGCCATTTTAAGGGTTTCCCGGAGGTATGGTTTCGCGTTATATCCATCCACGAGTTGACTTCGCCTTTTTTTGTGTGTGTCCGGAAGTAGTAAACCAAGCATCATGTTAAACAGGAACAGTAGTATTTCTCAGAAATGCTGAAATGGTTTTTATTTTTGCTGTCTCATTTCATGTATTTTGGTAAATATCGTGTGTAGGCTATTCATTAGGTCAGGTAGTCTGAGATTCTTCATAATATTGTGTTTATAGAAAATGATACAAAAATATGTGTCTGAAATACTAGTAATGTCTCCACTTTAATTATTTAACTGTTAATTATGAATTAAATATTTAACCCGTTTAATCCCAAATTTTTCCCAGACATGAAAATATCCAAATTATGTGTCATTAGTAGACTAACCCTTTGAAATAATCAATAGTTTTTTTTTTTTTTTTTTTTGGAAAAGTGTGTGAAAAACAGTTTTATGGTTTTATGGGATAATGTGTGTACTGAATTAACATATTCCTGCAGTAATAATTTTTTTTATATATATCTTAGCCCAGCTATTTTAAACTGTTTGATCACATTCTAGGGTTACTATTATGCATAAAAAAACTTATGGAACACTGATAGGAAATTGAGATAAAAAACTAAAAAATACCACCAACAACGCATTTCAAAATTGTTACTTTTTTTTGTCAAATATAACATCAAACTTTTATATTAGTGCAAACAGTATTACAATATAAATATTGTAAATATTTTGTAACATTTGAATTTTTAATTTAGTGCAATATTTTGTCATTGCAACATTTTAGTGTAATTTTCACTAACAACTGCAATTGGATTTATATTGTATTCCTTAGTTCACTGTTATCCCACCGGTCACTATTCATATATTAATACTTGACACCTTAAAGATAATCTGTACCAAAAATCTTTGTCATATCTTTATGTTGACATACTTTACTAGCCTTTTGTTTTGGAGCTTTGATGCAGTCATCATCTTCTCAAGGTGCAAACAGGAAATAAACTGCTCTGGTCATGTGACAATTTGCACTAATCATGTGAAACTGCACGTGTACTTGAGACCCTTTATTTTTTCCATATGTGCAGGAAGTGCACTAAAACATCAGTCAGTAAGGTCTTTATAGATTTATAAATGAAAACCTTTTTTACTGTCACTATTGTGACCAGTGGGATTAAATGGGTTAATCATTAACCAAAAAAAAAAAACAAAATTGTTTTTTGTATTTATCAGTGGTTTATTCAAAATCCACTAGAAGGCTAATGAACTTGAACAAAACAATTACTTTTGTGGGCTACCTATTTAATTGAGTTGATTAGCATTTATTTGTACTTAACATGCCAAATTGTTAATGGACAAATTTGTTTATTAAATTTGCATCCAGTGGACCAATGCCGTGTGAAACATGCAAGCGCTGAAGGAAGTGCTGGGTGTTCTGCACTTCCAGTAAAGTAAACAAATTAGTTTTCATGCATTGTCAAAGGAAAGATTAAAATAATATTTGCTTACCCTCAGGCCATCCAAGATGTAAAGTTTGTTTCTTCACTGGAACAGATTTGGAGAAATTTAACATTATATCACTTACTCACCAACGGATCCTGTGCAGTGAATGGGTGCCATCAGAATAAGAGTCCAAACAGCTAAAAAAAAAACACCTCATAATGATCCACAAGTAATGCAGATAACTCCAGTCCATCAATTAACATCTATGTGAAGCAAAAAGCTGCGCGAAACGGGTCTGTCATTAAGGTGTTTTTACTTTAAACTGTCGCTTTTGGTCCACTATCCATAATTATGCCTCCTCCAGTGGAAAAGCCCATCCCCTGTTGTCCTTTCGCATTAAAATCCACCAAGATATTTGTTTAGAACTGTTTTCATCTTTAAACAGTTCTTGGTCTGTAAACATTTCTCTCCTGATTTAGATGAGCCAGATTTTTATGTAAAGCCATAGGTTCTCATATTTTAGCTGGAAGTGAAGTTTTGAAATTAAAAATGTCTTAATGATGAACTTGCTTCTTATAAACATGCAGCCTTTTCATTTCACAAGATGTTAACTGATGGACTGGAGTCATGTGGATGCTTGTGGATTATTGTAATGTTTTTATTGGCTGTTTAGACTCTCATTCTGACGGCATCCATTCACTGCAGATGATTCATTGGTGAGCAAGTGATGTAATGCTAAATTCATCCAAATCTGTGCAGAATTTAAATCAACACCCAAGTGTGACTCACTGGAATGAGTGTCACTGGATATGCCCTTAAATGCATGTGACATGAGAAATGTCCTGTATTAATTAGTGCCAGAGCATGCCCAACACATATAAGAATGGGTTGTGAATATGCAAAGGATACAAAGGAATTTGAAAAGCAATGCATTCTCTAACAGTGATGAAAGCAATATTCTAATGCTATTTGTGGTGGGTTAGTCATCGGTGATTGATGATTCAGGAATGTACATCTGGATCCAACAAGAATATTTATTAGAGAACTTTGAGCATTATGGACAGGTGACCTGCAGCTTTGCTGAACAACATGTCAGTTTGTTGTAGATTAGTGGAAAGACATTTGAGTGCTATAACATTTTGTGGCTTGCAAATTTTCATGTCTGGCTCAGGGAGTTTCAGTAATGGATATGGACACCTATGGACTATACATAGTATAGATAAGAAGAATATATATTCAACAATGAAACCGTTGAAAACCCCACAAAATGCACAAATACAAAAGGTTTTGTATATACACACACAACAATAAATGCACAAAAACAAACAAATCTATTCTATATTCTGAATTGGTAAATAAATACAAAATGATTTACTGCTTAAAATTAAATTGAGCATATTACTCTACAGCTGTAATAGAATGATTTTAAATCTCACAACAATAAATAATACAGAATGTCAAGGTTGAAAGAACTTAAAGTGCAGACGCAAGATGTAGAAACTTTGGAGAAATGCAGAGGTTCTCAGGTGAACAGATATTATTTATACAATTATCTAAAAATTAGCTTATTCACAAATGTAAACATGAAGTGACTTTTATAGTAGCTGACAAAAGTAGCATCAGAAAGATTTATAAATTCTGAATAACGTAATAGTTTCGCAGTAGGTCAAGCCATACAAGCAGATTTGTGATGATCTTTATCTGAAACCAAAAAATTATAATAATGAATATACAAAATAATGCTGTTCTTTACATGACAATAAATATGGTGCTGATAGCTAGAGTGTAATATATTTCTGCTTACCATTTAACTTGCTGTGAAGATAGATGACGAAAATGACAATACTGATGATAATTAAGACCAGCGTCGGAATTATATAATTTCTTAATGTGACTTTATTCTCTGTGTAACAAAAATATAAATAAATAAATAAAATGTGTGTGTGTGTGTGTGTGTGTAAATAATTTTTTTATTTAAAAATATGCACATACAAAAAATTTTATCTTAATTCTGAAATTAACAATATTGCCACTGTTTGATTATTTGATTGTTAGTTACCTTTATAATCTTCATCAGACACATAGATTTGGTCGCTCTTCTCTATGCCGTCACTCTGAGCCACACATTCCACGTACTTCCCATGAAACTGTGACAGTGGAAGCGTGAGGTTGCTCGTAATGGTGGTTGAACTGTCTTTGTTGAGAGTTGTGAAATTACTTGGCCAAAAGTTGTTCAACTCTTTGCCTGCAGATTTCCAGAGGATAGCTGGAGCCGGTTTACCAGTGGCTGAACATGAGACTTCAACATTTGGATCAGAACTGGGTGCAGGATTCACTGAAGCTGTTATTTCTGATATACCTGCAAAAATACAAGCAACATAATGATTTAATTATGTACCTTTTTAATACCACACACAAAGACAATGGATAATTGGCTGCATGCACTCCTTTCATTTTTCTGGAACTGAAAACTGAGTGAAAGTTCCAGTTGCATCTTGAACACATTGTTTGGTCATGCATTGAGATGTGATTATTAGATAGATTTCTGAGTAACTTCTGATTCACACCATCCCTTACCAGTTTGGGCAAATCTGCATTATCTTGGATGAGATTGCTTGATTTTGTACACTTACTGTACACTTTACTGTCAAGTAACAGTTCTCAGGGTTGGTTTACTTTTTTACTTACAGTCTTTACTAAAAACAACTACTAAATAATTTCACTGTTATTGCCCTTCATTTAACTCACATCAGCCTTGTTTTCCCAATAATGTGGAATATTGTCATACTATATGGGGTAAGTTGTCACACTGGGAAGCTGCCATTATATAGCCTATTACAAGCCTTTAACTGCTTTTCAGACATTTCAAAACTGCAAAACATCAATGAAACACTTAATTCACATTTAAAATATAACATATGAATATAAAACCACTGTTTTGGCAAAAGCAAATTGTATAAAATTTTAAACTGAGATGCCCCAGTCCTGAAAACACTTAATTGATAATATATGCCCTTGTTAGCTGATCCTTGTTTTTTGACTCCAAACCTAAGAGAAAAGCTTTGTGACTTTCCTATTTGCAGGTATTTAACCTACCTTTAACAGTGAGGCACAAGGTTTGTCGTTTAGGTTGGAATGGATACACTTTGAAGGAACAAATGTAGCAAGCCTCGTCTTCAAATGTTGTGTTTTTGATCTTAATGGATGTTGAATTAACCGACGATGCTGTGAAAGTGACTTTTCCGACGTATTGATCATCCACATGATCCTTGAAGAGGTCACTGAATGTAGCCAGAGTTTGTACCGGTTCTGTGTCGCGCACCCGCTGCCAGGTGACTTGTTTGACCCCGGACGCCTCTGACAGCCCACAAGAGAATGAAGCATCCTGACCAAACTCAACAGCTGTGTCACCTTGTGCGACAATATCTGAAAGATAAGCTGTGGGAAAAAAAATGTTGTTATAAACCTCCTGCCACATCCATCCAGTTTAGAAACATCCAGCCAGAGCAGTGTCAGATTAAGCCATACGAGTAAGGAGTCAATTACCGACCTCCTCTGAAGAAACTTATAATGATCAGAAGACGAAGCATGATTGTCTGGCTTCGATCTATGAGTAGATATATATATAGCTTATCTGGGGGAATTTTCACTAGAAGGGGAATTTGAGAATACTGTTTATTTGTGATCAGGTTTGTTATTACAAACAAACTTTTGATTCAAATGAAAGTTATGAAGGTGCAAATTCTTCCTTCAGTTTTCTGTGAAAATATAACTAGTGAAAATAAAGACATGCATTCAGAACTACATTATTTTTGCATAAAATTCTAATAATCCCATTTACAATATTTTTGTGTAAACTGTCTTAAATATTAAGTTTTTCCCCAAAAATAAATTCATATTTAGTGCCTTCACCTAATGCACACATATATATCTGATGTGTTGTTGCACTCTTTATCTTTTGCTCGTTAGTAACATCGTTTGTGATCGGCTGTCTATCTATTCAGCTAACGTTACCTAGTAAATACTTTCATATCAGAAATTTCTAACAGGGTTATCCCGGACTTTCCACAGAAAAAAACACTTACACGTGACTCGTTACTAAAACACTTCCGCTATTATTCACGGTATGATGTTATCTCTCAATATCAGATAATATCCATGACTATTTTCACTAGTGCGTAAAAGCGAGTCATCTGTTAACAATGTAAATAAACCTCTGAAGTCATGACTGATATTTCACTGTAATTCCGGTGAAAAGGCGATGACTATTCCTGTGAAATACAAGCAGGAAGACCGCTGTCATTGTGTTTTCTTATGAAGAAGATCAGAATAATGCAGAACACAAACGCATTCACCATTAGTTTCACAAGAACGCGTGACACATGATAAGCAAATCAGCATCTCTGTTTAGTCCTGTCAAAATAAAAGCCGGCTTGTTTATGATTAAATTAGTATGCGCTGAAAAACTTCATGATCTATAGCTTTATTCTTCTGTTCAAAGTGTTGATGCTTGTAATGCATATTGATTTAACCGTAATGAAACTGATAATGAATACTGATTCACTGAGACTATAGCATTCTAAAGTGTACCAATATTCCCAGGGAAAACCTGGGAATCTTTCCATGTTAAACACCTGTAACAGTATTTGTGCATTATGTGTCTCAAACTTTGATATCAAATTTCAATATTTGTCTGCAACGGTTTAGAAATATTCCAAAAATGTATATTACAAATTATTGTCAAGTACAAAGAGTGCTGTTGTACCCGGCTTGCAACACTAATAGAAAACAAATTTAATTTAAATTTTGATTTATTTTGAATTTTGTGCATGCAATATTTTTACACAATATAGTGCCAAAAAAAAAAGTATTAACAATTCTAAAAAATATTGTGTCCAATTTTGTGGGTCCAGTAGAAAGTGTTACAATCTAGCATTTTATTTTTTTATGTATATGTAGCCTATGTGTATGTATTTAGGTGAAACAACATTTCAGTTTCGAGGCTGTGAAACTTCTACTGTCACCTCAGAAGAGTTTTCTTTTGCCAAAGTGTTTTTTGTTGTTGTTTTTATTATAATTAAATATAATATCTTATAACTGAAATATGTTTTTGTTAGTTTGTGCAAATTATGTCATAAAACATGATATATAAATTTAATTGTGCCTGAGATTAAACCTGCCATATTCTCAGTTTTTTTTTTCTGCTTATTTTGGAATTTTGGAAAATTCTAATTGTTCTGTTAAATCTTTGTAAAACTTCCCATTGCCATTTTGAACTTCCTCACTCTTAATTTTTTATTCACTTTAAGGGTTAGTTAAGATGGTACGATCAAGATTCAGGAATGATTACCATTCAAATATGGCTTGTTTTCCCCAAACAGAAATCATTACATAACAAGGTACTGTTACTGTTACTGCAGTGACATGTTTATTTACTGGTATCAAAAGGGAACTTCTCTCAAGGAATGAAACAAAAAAATACCAATGTATTACACCCGAGCAACAACCAACCACATATCACATGCAATTTATAAATGTGTGCATTGTTAATTTTTCAGTCAGGACATTATGTTCCTATTCACTAAGCTGGGTAAAGATGTGACCCACTCCCATGCTATAATTGGGAAAGTGAAATACAGTTACATTATGGTTTCGGTTAGTAACCGTATAGAGTAAATGAGTTTCACTTTATCTTGTGTAAATATAGCAAATTTGTCAAGGTAGTGTATTGCCTAATTAAGCAAAAGTTATGATTTCTAAAGTTCCTAGCATGTCATCAGTGTTGCAAACTAATTTTCAGGTAAAGTTGCTAAAGGCAGGACGATTTGTTGCTAAAAGTTGCTAAATGACATTGTGACATCATTGGGCGATGATGTCATTATGTAACCATGACACAAAACTGTATCATTGCATAGAATACACACTGAAATTACCCAAATCTCAGCAAAGAATATAACTTGAAATATGCTCATTTAGATTTGTTCATTAAAATAAAATATTTACAATTATTTGTAAAAGTAATATAAAAAAAATTGATACATTGAATCATTGAAAAGTGGCACATTTTTGAACAATTACATTTTAAGTATTTTCAAAATGACTAGTAAAACTACGCTATATTAACAATTAGAGTTTTAAGCCGTTCATTGGTAGTAAGTTAAATGCTACACTCTAAGGAAAGTCCATAAAAATAGGGCACAGTGAAGGCTATGTGTTATATGAAGAAATTTTCTGTATTAATTTTTCACTAGCATTTTACCTGTATTTAAAATTACACATTCTATTTTGATAGCTAGCTACAGTAGATGAGATAGATTGATTTTTGAGATAATATGATCAACAGTGTACCTGATTACCTGATTAGGTACAAACGAACAACTTTAGGCCCGGCTTAGTTTAAGCCAGGACTAGGCCTTAGTTAATTTAAATATTTAAACAACTTTTACAAAAATGCTTAAACATTATAGGTGTACATCTTGACACAGAACAATGACACTGACATATTTTAAGATATGTCAGAGCAAGATATTTTCAGTTGAGACAGCTCAAACATGCATTTTAGTCTGGGACTAGCTTAAGCCTTGTCTGTGAAACCAGGGGACAGTGTATCATTAATGAATTATTATTGAACAAGTGCAACTTGATTCACATGATGTGTGTACTGCTAGGCACCTCTCTCCAGTTCTCTACCAGCTGATGTGCTGCTTGGCTGGCTAGCTGTTCAATAATGTCTTCTTTTTGTGTGGAAAAATGCATGCCTTTTTAATCATTTGAGTCACTTTTCAAAAGTTGCTCAAATTTGTCAAATATATACATTTTTATAATAGCTAAATTTGTTGCTATGTGCTTTTCGGATAACCAGTTGCTGGAGTAGTTGCTAAATCTAGGAACAAAATTGAAAAGTTGGCAACAGTGCATGTCATAAATCAGTGCATTTCTATTACTTTGCCCGTTCTCTGTAGATCCCGCCCTCTCGCACGACACGATTGGTCGATTATGTGCCGTGCTTGCACGCTATTGGTCAAACTACTTTTCAATCATTACCTTTCAGCAACTAAGACGACGTATGGTCATTTTATTTTATTATTATAATTTTTTTAATTTGCTTCAAATGGACCAAAATTGTATTACTTAAGTAGTAATAATATTGCTCATTTAAAAAGAAAAGAGCGAGAGATTGCATGCCATTTCTTAATTAATTATTTAACCTGTTACCCTGCGCCCCTATTTTTGAGCATTTTGTAAAAAACGATATAACCAAATAAAAATGTCTGTAGCTCTTGAACCCTAAGGTCTATATTTAAAAATCTGGTGTTGTTTGAAACTAGACACTTGATCCTTTGTTACTCTAGAGTCATAATAACTCAAAATTAGTATAGCAATAGAGTAAAACAAGGTAAAATATACATGAAATTGACTCGCGATATGTTTTAATGAAGCTCACTAAGGGAAAAATGGATGAGACTTTCATGCCAAAGGCCTGAAAACACCATAAAGATAAAGCTGAACATCTGACCATGTTTTGATTCAAATTTGAGGATGATACTCCCAAAAATGTAGTTTCTGTAAGCTTTTATTTAAAAAAAATCTAGGCGTCCTTTCAAAAAAGCCATTTGGAGACCCCAAATAGACACTTTGTAAACAAATGTCCAAATGAGTCAAAACTACATAATACATATATGTATATCAATTCAGAACTGCTCTGCCCACCAAAACACACAATAAAAAACTATTTCTGAACAGCATTTGTAGTGCTGACTCATTTAGTCATTTGGTTAGTCTACAAATGGCATTTTTGAAAAAAAACGCCTAAATATTTCCTGAAATAAAATATGAAATAATAAATTTTTTATAGGTAAAGACTTACAGAAAGTACATCTTTATGGTATTTCATTTCAAGAAAAGCTTTGGAAAAGTCATTTGGATATTTTATTTCAAGAAAAGTCTAGGAATCCTTTCAAAAATGCTATTTAGAGACTCCATAAGACACTGCATACTACATATGTATATCAATTCAGAACTGCTCTACCAATGAAACCACAAAAAAACACAAAACTATTTCAGAATTTGAACATAACTAAACAGTCTTTATTCTGAACAATTCCAATAATGAAAACAGTGAACCAAAACAGATTTGATCATTTTTGAACTAGTGAAAACACAAAACATGCAAAATACATTGTTTTTACAACATTTGTATTTTTTATTTATTTTATATGGTGAATATTATGAATATTACTATTTTACTAATATAGTAATAGATTACTATTACTAATATTACTAAATAATAATAAAAAAAAACTATTTACAGTATTTACAGTGGAGGAAGACGCTCTAGCAGCCACTAAAATATATTTTTTTCTGACCATCTGGATTCACCAGACCTCTGAAAAGACAGGGAAGAGTGAGAGAAAAAGAGTGAGAAAGTGTGTAAGCAAAACAAATCAAACTTGCAACACTGTTTACATTTTGTACACACACACACACACGCGCGCACGCACACACACACAATAACCGGGACATACCCACAAACAAACACACCCACCCACCCACACGAACAAAACTCATGTAATCCCCTCATATTATCCCTCTCCGTTGTCATTTTTAGAATCTAAAACAGCTAACATGAAACAAAAGCTGCAAATACATGATAAAGACACATAAACATTCAAGAGGAGGGTGGAGACACTTACGTGCTAATGCTATCCACGCTTCCCAGCGATCTCAGCGCGTATTCGGCTACTAAATTAGCCATTTTTCTCCCCACGTCCTCCAAAACACCACCAAACGCCACAGAAACACTTCTCAAGTCGAAGATCCACGATGGAGAGATTCAGATGTGAGCTTTGGACAACATCTGTTCGCTGATAGCCAGTCTGTGTAGCGCTGCGACGCCATTATGTGTACGCTTCATGCGTAACCCGAGAGCGCACGAAAACACACGGACAATACGCCGAGCTATTCTCTAAACAATCTTACGTAAACTATTCAAACTGTCAATCACTTTAAACGTCCTTGTGGTTGGCTAACACTTCCATCCATCAAAACTGTGCTGGCGAGGCATTGGCTGGGTTCAAACACCCCTATTGTGATGTGTCCGGATTGACACCTCGCTGACCCATTCACGGACGCGCTTACTGTCCCGGGTTATAACAGCTCCTGCGATTGAAGGAGAGAGACGAGGGAGGGCTATTCTTACTCGGAAGAGACGATTCTGCTGGAAATAGATGGCGTTTCAAAGCTGGAATACGAATTATAATCGATATTTATTGGAAAATGGACGCTATCGATAACTATAACTCGAATCGCTTATGTAAACAAAGGAGGATCTATCGTGTTTTCCCCTATTTTTTCGTTGTTTTGGATTAAAAAGTGGATGCATTTTGAAGAGTGGACCCTTCTCTTGAAATGTATGCTGGTGTGTCTTGGAATAGTCTGAGCTGACCAGCGCTATTGGCGATCAAACGTGAGTACTGCGGTTCGCTTTGTTCATTTTAAATGGCCGGTCTTTCAGCATTTCTGTTAACCCTTTCCTCTCTGGTGTATTGATTTCAAAAACAAGCTCACATCGTTAATCTTGAGTGTTTTAGCTTTCAAATGATATATAGTTAATGATAATTGATTGAATATTGTTCTAAAACAAAGGTAATAAAAAGTCCGACCACGCCCGACCACGCCCTTCCGGCCCGCCCGCGGGCCGATGCGGGTTAACAGGTTAAAGACTTTAACCAAAGATGAGCCGTTTCTTCAAATGTTTTCTATCTTCACCCGGTTCGTTTTCACAAGCCAAACCGGTTTCTTGTCTATCGATTGGGCCGATAGTGACATCTGCTGGACGGAAGCCCTTAGTAGCCTACTTTATGATCACGAGCACCAGTGCAAGCGCTTTAATATTACACCAGACTGTTAGTTACCTATTAATAGACCATATTTTCCTTGAAGAGGTCCAACCAGCCCATTTTAGAATAAACGTAGGGTCATTTATTTAATCATTCATTCAATCGCTTCTCACAATATTTCACAATAGATCAGTCTCACGTGCATCTTATTGTTTGTGTTTCCTTAAGCTCGCTGGCAACCAAAACGTGTTTTTGGTGATGATGACATTGTGATATGTCGGAGGGTGGAGAGAGAGAGAGAGAGAGAGAAGGCGCGCGCCGAATAACCTCCTATAGACCGCGCGCTTCTGTCACTGCAGTGCATGAACATGAGCAGCGGCAGGCTTTATTCACGACTGCAATCATGTCGTTTTTATTCCGGTGGTTTCAGAGCGACTTATCACCGGACCCTGGACAGGATCGAGTTAATGCTGCCGCCTAAATTAAGACCTCTCTACAATCATCCTGCTGGTAAAGACATTACTCTGCTCCTGTCTGAAGAAATACACTAGCAGTCGGTCATTGCCAAATATTGCAATGATATTCTAATCTAATTTTTAAGCGTTTATATAATTAGGCCTTGCATATATGTTGCATCTCAATTCTCTTTTCTAGGTGATCTCCACAATATGATCCATGTTATTTTTCTCAGCCATACTTTGGTGGTCCCCAAAAATAATTCAGACACTTGAAGGACAATTAAATGCAGTAGACATTAAATGCATTATTTATTTTAACGAATGAAAGCACAAACACAATCATGCAAAAATGTCATAGATACTAAAAAAAAATTGAGTAATTCTGTAAACTACTTGCCACTCTGTTAGTGCTGAGAAAAGCTCTAGCTTTTTCTGTTTGCAGATGCAGTTGGTTTTAGATCTTTAAATAAATGCAATTTATTTCAGATATTTTAAGTGTTTAAGTAAGTAATTTTGGACCGTTTGAATGAGCTAGTCTTATGTGAAGTCCCAGTGATGTATCTGTTGTTGAAAGGTCTCCATCATCACTACCTAGACCTGATGGAGACAATGGTGCCTGCAGTATGTGCTGTTGAAGCTAAAGTTTAATTTACTGTGTAAACACGTTGGACATTACTTAGCCGACTCTTAACACCTCCTGCTCTGACTAAAAGATGGTTTCTTATCATATACTGCTGCATGATGTTTGAAGGTGGATCATATCTGCTCCCAAGCCTTTTTCCACTAGTGTGTTCTTAATTTTTGTGGAATTCAAAGCATTTTTTTTTTTAAAGTGTAGCACTTGCCATAATTTCTAACAGAATCTTTTTTTTTTTTTTTTTCCTCAGGGCCAAAGACGGTTTTCTTCTGGGCACCTGTTTTTAAATGGGTGAGATGAGATTTGTTTGTTTTCTCACAGCTGAAATGGTCAGATATAAAAATACATCATCACATCACGTCTTGTGTTTTGACATGGTAGCAGTTCAAAGGCTAGATTGTATTGGATGTTTGTGTTTGACTTGATTATAGAGAATGCAGTGAAAATGACTAGTTACAGTAAGGAATAGCTCATCATTTACTCGCCCCCATGCATTTAAAAACCCACTCTTTCTTCTGTGGAACATAAAATTTGCAGAATGTTGCTTTTTTTTTCTATACAAGGACTATAGGCCTACCTGGCATAGTTCTTGCTTTGGTGACCATACCAGGCTTAGATTTTCAAAGCATTCAGTAATTAGCAACTTTAATATCACTCTGTTTCTCACACAAAACAATCATATGGCTTCAGAATATTGGTGTTGAAGTCAAATGTACTACTTTTTTTGTCCTCTTTTGAGCTTGACAGACCCTGGTCTCCACATAATTTTATTATATGGAAGAGTGCAACTCTTTTGTGTTCTGTGGAAGACAGAAACTCATACAGGTTTGAAAAGGCATAATGGCGGTAATGATTTTTGGATGAACTATCCCTTTAAGCAAAACAAACACATAGCATTATGCAAATTGGCAGCACATATTTTGCAATTTGAAATGTTGTAATGCTGTGTTGAATGCAATCATATCATGGATTTATTTAGCTGCTGATCAAGGCCTTCGAGCAAGGTCACTCTTGGATGCTCTTTCTTTCCTCTTGCAGGGTTTAGTTGCGGCTGGATTCTCTGATATGACCCGGCCACCAGAAAAGCTCAGTGTCTCTCAGTCCTGCGTCATTACAGCCACAGGTACTTGTGTTAATGTGCGACAGAGAGTTTGTCAAGATTTATCTACATCAGTAGCTGTTGTCAGTGTCCTGTATATGAGAATATATCATCTAAAGCCTCATCGTAACCTGAGACTAGTGTGGCTGAAAATAGAAGCTGAAATGAACCCAGGAAACTAAATATCTGAGCAGTATATCCTATATGACAGTCAAGAAAATATTCTCTCTCGATCTGACTCTGAATGAGAGCATTTCTGAGACTGGTAGTCTTTTTTATTAGCATAACTGTTCTCATACTAGATTCAGCAATTCACATGATCTTGGCCTAAGTTTTGACCTATATAAGTACCAACTTACTAAGACTAAGGCCTTAACCCACTTTGCTCACAAAAATAGTTGATTCTGCAATGTGATTTTTATTTAAACACAGCATTGTTTAATGCAAATCTCTCTCTTTTTCTTTTTCTTTTTTTTTTTTCTCTCTCGAGGAATCATTTGGTCAAGGTACTGCTTGGTGATCATCCCAAAGAACTGGGCTCTGTTTGCTGTGAACTTCTTTCTGGGCATGTGTGGAAGCATCCAGCTCATGAGAATATATAGGTTAGTCATTACGAGTTCTGTTCTAAGGTCAGCTTTGTTTACTACCATCAGTCAATACACAGAGGTGACGAGCTTAGTGGAGTAGGGTTAAGTTGAAATGACTTTGAGTTCAGTGGTGTAGAGTTCAACAAGATACTGACAAAAAAACACGATTGAGCTGTTAAAGCAGACAATATAATCCTAAATACATTAAAATCAAATAGTTTATTTATTTTGTATTTAGAAGTATTTAACTGCCAGAAAGTCTGGAATGATCTCATTTGGGGTGGTAGGATCAAAAAAGCTACTACAGTTACAACATCTCTTTAATTCGATTTTTATAAAGTCATTTGAATTATTAATTACCATTGCTGGCAGTTTGACTCCAGAATTGTTGTTTTTTTAATTAAACCTCAAATACGTCTTGTTACGTATTGTTTTCAGACTACAAAACGCCTTTTATCAAAGTTGTCTTAGGCATACACCATATTTACTACCAACATTTACTTTTGTTGGCAGACATTGTGTATCAAAAGGGTGTGTTTCAGTTCAGTCATTGTTTATTGGTTGATCCCATGTTATGAATTATACGTTTTGCAGTTGCGTTAAATATTTTTGTATTTAAATATTAAAAAAATGTATTCAAATTTAAATGAAATATTTAAAATAGTTTGTAGACAAATTTTTATTTATTTTATTTTTTCATTTTTGTTTTTAAATTTGTAAATTGATCACTGATTCCTTACATTTTTTAATTCTACTATGCACACATATGTGACCCTGAACCACAAAACCAGTCATAAGCTATAGTTATACAACATCTGAAAGCAGAATAAATAAGCTTTTCATTGATGTATGGTTTGTTAGGATAGGACAATATTTGGCCGAGATACGAGTATTTGAATATCTGGAATCTGAAGGTGCAAAAAAATCTAAATATTGAGAAAATTGCCTTTAAATTTGTCCAAATGAAGGTTTTAATGTATATTATTAATCAAAAATTAAGTTTTAATATATTTACAGTAGAAAATTTACAAAAAATATCTGCAAGGAACATGATCTTTACTTCATATCCTAATGATTTTTGGCATAAAAGAAAAATCGATAATTTTGACCTATACAATGTGTTGTTTGCTATTGCTACAAATATTCCCGTGCTTCTTTATGACTGGGTTTGTGTTCCAGGGTCACATATTACAAAAACACTGCAGTTCAACTTACACAAGCTATTACAGCATAGTCCAGAGATGGGAACACTGGCCCTTGAGATCCACTGTCCTTCAGAATTTAGCTCTGTCCCTAGTCAAACACATCTGCCTATAATTTTAATGTAGTGACTTTGGTTTTATTTTTTCAGTTGTGTTTGAATAGGGATGGAACTGAACTCTGCAGGACAGTGGATTTGAGGGTCAATGTTGCTTATGCCTGGCATAATTATTTATGGTAAACAATGGTATATGAAATCAATTGTATTTGAAACATATTCTGTTTATGTACATAAAAAAAATTAGATATTGGTTATGGCTATATATATTATGGCCACCCACGAGCATAAATGCAGTTGGTGGAGATTGTGAAGGTGCCCTGTAATTGCAAATTACATGAGTTTTATGAGAAAGGCTAAGTGGCTTTTATACAGTATATCCACATCTGGTAAGTCCAGTGGAAGACGAATTGGAGGTAATGGAGAGTTTAGCATAACAGTTGTACAGTTGTAGAGTGGAGAGTTTTGTTCTTTGTTGAATTTACTACGGCATATATATTCCCAGCAACCTATTGTGTTCCTTCAGCACCTGCAGTGCTTTGGCTAAACAATTATGCATTTAAAAGATTTGACGCCCCTTGTTTTTGTGTGTGTGTGTGTGTGTGTGTGTAGGTACAACCAACAACTCAAGCAGAAAGAAGAGGAAGTGCAGCAGTCTTGAAGTGCCACTTATTCTGACGAGTGGAGCGGTGAATTTTTGCTGTTACTGTAAAAGCAATGAATCTGCATTTTGCACACATCAGTCATGTTATATAGATCAAACAAATATGCTCTGTCTGTGTAAAATAGGGATTTGTTTTTAAGCACTTCATATTCATTCCACATTTTATCTTGTAAAATTGTGAAATAATATTGATTGTAATTCACATGTTCTTGATTGTATATTGTAGTGTGTGTTGTCTGATCCATAGTTAATATTTCTACAATTACTCAGTTTTAAGGGGGTCATATCATAAGAATAAGAATAAAAAAAGTTACTGGAGGTGTGCCTACGTTGTTATAAATGTTGCCTAGATTGTGTAATGTTTTATTTTCTGTGCCAAAACAGTCACTGTTGAAACAACTATTGAAAAAAATAGTTTTTCAAAAACAAACAAAAAAATTTAATCCATAGAATTAACTGTATATATTTTGTTATTGTGCCTTTAAGAAACGTTCTTTGGCTTCGCTTACTCATAGGCTGCGTTTGCTGTTGCTGTATCTAATAAAGATTTGTCTTCCTACTAAGGCTGTCAAACAATTAATCGCGATTAATCACATCCAAAATAAAAGTTTTGTTTACATAATATATGTGTGTGTGTACTGTGTATATTTATTATGTATATATAAATACACACACATATGCATGTATATATTTAAGAAAAACATGTTATGTTTATATTATAAATATATTTATATATAATATAAATATTTTTTAATTATATGCTGTATGTGTTTATATATATATATATACATAATAAATGGGCACAGTACACACACACATATATTATGTAAACAAAAACTTTATTTTGGATGCGATTAAACGTTTGACAGCACTACTTCCTACATGATGCATGATGTTTTGCATCGCAATAAAATAATCTGTGCTAAAATGTGCCACAAAAAATGACTAAGATCAAACTGAAATGTTATGTTATGGAATGTTTTTCTCACAATGTTTTTCTATTATAGTTTTTTTTTCTCAAAGGATTAAGGCATAATTTGATTCCTCATGATATGACCCCCTTAAAATCCAACATAAAACTAACAGTCATTTGATAAAACTAACATTCTATTGCACTGTATAGGCTAAATTGCTGTTGCATTTTTTGCATTAGATACTGAGATCAGATGAACACATGTTTTGGGCGAAGGTCATTACCTTGTGACACGCAGGAACAGATAGACTTTGCCTTTTATATGGACAGAGCAGACACACAATGATAGATAGAACGTTAAAGGGATAGTTCACCCAAAAATGAAAATTCTGTCATCATTTATACTCACCCTCAAGTATTTCCAAACCTGTATGAATGTATTTGTTCTGCTGAACACAAAGGAAGATATTTTGAAGAAAGTTTGTAACCAGGCGCTTTTGGGGCACCATTGACTTCCAAAGAAGGAAAAGAAAAAAATACTATGGAAGTCAATGGTGCCCCGGAACTGCTCTGTTTCCCACATTCTTCAGAATATATTCCTTTGTGTTCAGCAGAACAAAGACATTCATACAGGTTTGGAACTACTTGAGGGTGAGTAAATGATGACAGAATTTTCATTTTTGGGTGAACTATCCCTTTAATACTAATGTCAATGTACGCATTTGTTAAATTAAAGTCAAAATAACATGGATTCATAGCACAAAAGTCATTTTGTAATCTCACATCTTTGTATTTTGAGTCTGCAGTGCAGCTGCATCATCCTACGCTGGGCTTTAATAAAAAAAACTTAAGGGTCATTAAGCAGCATACACTTCCAGACTCTCTCTTCTTCTGCTGCTAAATCAGGAATCAAGGGTGTATGGCAACCACATGCACTACTTTGTTCCCTTGTGCTAAATTAGACCTGTTAATCCCCTTTAAACCTGTTTTCAGTGTATCCTACATGCTGACTCTAAATCAAGCAGGCAAGGCATTGAATCATCCGTCTTGTCTCAAAAATTAGACGTCACCCCTGCAGCCCACACTCTTGTCAGATGTGAACAGCATAGAATAGGAATTCTGTGTTCTTGTGCTTGCTGCAGGCATGTATGAGTCATTTATGAGATTTATGAGTAGCAGTTTACAAAAAACGTTTCATTTATTAACATTAGTTAACTACAGTAGTCAAATTGAACTTTCAATGAACAATAATTCTACAGCATATTATTTTTAATTAAAGGAATAGTTCACCCAAAATTTCTGAAAATGTACTCTCCCTTAGGTCATCCAAGATAGATAAGTTTGTTTTGGCATTTAGCATTGCATCACTTGCTCACAAATGGATCCTCTGCAGTGAATGGGTGCCATCAAAACAGCTCATAAAAGCATCACAATCATTTACATAGAGAACGTAGACCACTTTTTTTCAATTTTGCTTTAGAACTTTAATAGAAGACTGCTGCAATAGAAATATTGTTACATATACGCACGTTGCTTGACAAAGACTGTTAAATGCAATTGATTTATAATGATGTGGATCCATATGCTAAATAGATCTGCTTTAAAATGTTATTATCTCTTTAAGAATGAAGGACTCGTGCTATGAGAAAAGAGTGGGTTTATGTATTTCGGACTTCGTACCCATTCACCTGACTTGAATGCCTCCTCTGTATTGAAATAGTTGGCAGTTGTGAGTGCAAATAATAAAGTAAACATTAAGAGAGAGAACAAGTCTTGTGAAAGTCTCACTCTTACTTCCATGCTGTTAAAATGGGTCACATTTAATGAATAATTGCAAATGCAACTGTAAAGATGATCATTATTATTATTTTGTTTTTATTTTTTTTACTTTATGTAGTTATGCACTTGAAGGGTACAAACAGACACGTGACCATGAACAAAATATATTTAATTGACAATTTTCTTATAGGACATGCCATAGCTATTGTTTACTAATTTTATTTTATACATTTGCAAATTCTATTTTTAATCAAATATTTTTCATCTTTTATCTAGTTTTTTAGTAAAACAAGGTCAGTTTAAAATAGCTTTAACCCTTGCTTGCCTTTAACTTTTGTGAAATTTTAATTTGATTCGAATGTACTGTTTACAGTGTAAATGGCAATTTGTAGCTAATTTGAAGCAGACAGTAAAGTACAGGTGTAATGCCATAAAAGTCATGTTTAGTTTTAAGAAAAATGTAATGTAAAGTCGGCAACACCACAGCTCCAAAAGTATCAAAAATGTATTTAAAATTTTTTCGCATATAGTTTTTAAAATATATTTTTGATACTTTTGGTGCTTTGGTGTTGCCGACTTTACATTTAATTTTTCTACTTGTTTTTTTAGTTGAGCACCCATTTAAGATTGATGTGCGTGCTTTTGTTTGCATTTTTATGTTTAGTTTTAAGAACATGTTGCTTTTGATCTAGTGTGTGTGCGCGAAACATGCTTGCTTTATAGAGCGGCATGGCAGGTGTCCAAAAGTTAAATTGTCATTCCCACAATCTCATTGTCATTGTGATGTCATCTTCATTTTTACAAAACATCGCTTTTACTTGCTGAATTATACAATAATACAATATTTGAATAATATAGCTACTCATCATCAATGACTTCTAGTAATAGCTTTATATTGTATGGCCATTTATGATTTACTTGTTATTCATAATGTTTAATAGGATTAGTTAGCCTAATTTAGCTCGACATATTAGTCGATATTAAGCTTACACTAGCCTATCTTAACCTAACAGATTAAATAAAAAAATGGAAAATAATAAAAATTCTTTTTAAACTCCTTTTCAGTTTTTTGTTGCCTTGGTAACGTGACCAACCCATCATCTCCTGCTTTCAAGGTCAAGCCTTAAATTGCTGCAGTGGCAGTTCCAATTCATCTCAGTGACATTTGACACTCTGTTCCATTCTCTTCTCTGTCTTCCTCTGTCTTTTTTCCACACTGATGCATTAGAGATACAGAAATACAATTCTTTCTCAGCATATTTGAAATATATGTTGCTGTATATAAAGTATTCTGTCATGTTAATAAGCTGAAGTCACAGGTTCACTGGCTCCAAAAATAGCATGGCAATCTGCATGCAAAAGTGTGTGTGTGCCGCAACCATAAGGTAGATGTGCTTATCCCACCTGGTTTCCCGTGCTTTTTTTCCATGTTGTAGCTAGGAGCCGTGCACGTGTTTGCACGTGTGAGTTTGGTGGGGGTGCGAGGGGGATGGTGCATGAGACAGGAAGAGCAATAGAGAGCGCTGTTCTCTAAAGGACGAATGCAGACACAGCAAATAATACAGTGTGAAGGGCACTAGAAAATGCCACTCGATCTCACAGCACTAAAGGCAAGAGACCACTTTATCCTGAAGAACCTGAGCTAATACATTCTGATTCAAAATGTAGATATATCTATAAAATAAGAACATGTGTGAATGAGAAGTAACAGAAACTGGGAGCCATATGCTTGATATGAATAAATTAGCTTACCCTTGTCCATGCCACTGGGGACAAGAGCTTATTTGAACTTCATTATTTTGGGATTATTTTATGACTCATGCAAATTTAACTTGATTGCAAAATCCCTTGATTATATTGTCTATGTGCTATTTAAAGTGACAGATCAAATAAAATTGAAAAGTAATTTACTTAACCTTACAGTATGTTGTTCCAAACCTTGCGTGAAACACAAAAGTAGATATTTGGCACAATGTCCAAGCTGCTGTGATAGTGAATGGAGACCATGTAAATGATGCTAAAAATATTATTTTTTCATTCAGCAGCAGAAAAGGAGTCATACAGGTTTGTAACAAAATGAGGGTGAGTAAATGATGACAGAACTATTATTTTTAGGTGAACTGTCCCTTTAATATAGAAATAGCTGGAAGATATTGTCGTGCACAAGTTTATCTCAATGTCACTGTAAGGAACTAAAGTGTTCCTCTATTACAGGAGTTCTTTGTGGTTTCAAGTACCCACACAATTGTTCTAAAGAGGAAGAACTGGTCTGTTTTGTCATGGTGATTTGAAAGCTGTTGTAAACATGTTTTGACAATCCATTGTTTAAATAATTTCCAGAATGCACACTGTAGCAAATGAAGACCTGCATTGAGAAAAAGCATGCATAGTAACGTTAAATGCTGAACTAAGTGCACACTATGGCCTTACATGACCCTGCACATAATTTACCACTGGAGGGTGCCACAAACTTTTCCCCCTGCAGGCTGAGGTGAATGGAAAGGATGAGTTCCCGGATGTCTGAAATCTAGGTGAGCATTATGGGTACACCAGGGGTGTCAAACTGAGTCCCTGGAGGGCCACAGCCCTGCAGAGGTTTGTTCTAACCCTGCTCCAACACACAAATCATGAAGTTTTCAAATAAGCCTAAAGGACTTGATTAGCTGGATCAGGTGTGTGTTGTAATTAGGGTTGCATCTAAACTCTGTAGGGTTCCGGCCCTCCAGGAACTGAGTTTGACACCCCTGGGGTTCACAGTTTCTCAAAAGTTACCATAAAGTCCTGTCAAATGATCTAAAGAAATTTAAAGGGGACCTATTATTCAAAAATCACTTTTATAAGGTGTTTGAACACAGTTGTGGGGCCGCAGTGTGTGAAAACAACCAGCCTATAATGTTAAAAATCCACCAACTCATTTTTTTTATAAAACAAATAAATCATAAACAGTCTCTCCAAACGAGCTATTTCAGATTCTCCCTCTGTTCACGTCACCAAGGGGAAAAAGTCCTGCCCATTTGTGACGCTCTCTGCCCTATTAGCATAACACACTCAAAACAGCGCGTTTTGGCTCACACCCTAAAAGTGGCAATTTTAACAAGCTATAAAAATGTTGTCTGTGGGGTATATTGAGCTAATACTTCACATATACGCTCTGGGGACATCAGAGACTTATTTTACATCTTGTAAAAAGGGGCATAATAGGTCCCCTTTAAGATATATTTAATTATTGCAATGCTTATTACACCATTAAAAATCGAGTCATTATAGTAGATACAAAAATTCAAAATTTAAATAAATAAATTGTAGGACTAAAAATTAATTTGCTCTATTTAATGAACACAGGATGTAGCAGGCAGCAAAGTATACATTCTGCCTTTTGAACTATGAACAGCCAAATTAATCTTAGTATGCAATCACTGGTAGAACAGTAGTTCTGTCAGGACCACTATTGTCAAAGGTAATTGACAATTAGCATACAGTTTGGACTGGTGGTATGGTTTTGTTCAGGCAAAAACTATTTGCCCATCCACGCAGCCTAGCATGGATAAGAGCAGGGAAAGCAGTGATAACACCCTTAGGGTAAACAGAACGGAACCAAATGTAGCAGATATGATTTATTTTCTTAATGACAATTTAATGTAACAACATAATTCAAGATAAAGGGGTCATATTCAATAAGGAATATCAAAAGGCCAAGTCCTGACGGTGGACGAAAAAAAAGGAGCTGGGGATGGAGGAGGATTTAATGTCTACCTGATAAAATACCTGATAAAAAATTCCCATGGAGTTTAATAATTTCAATACATTTATATGACTCTTCCAGGTTAAATTAAGATACGCATACAGTATGCTTGTTTTTCAAAATGGTGGAACCCTTGTCCTTCAAAGAGAAAAAAAGATGTTCAACATATTTTAATGTTTGTTATATTATATTATAAATCATCTCAAGTCATCTTGATGTCCCCTGGTTGAGAATCACTGTGGTGGAGCCTGTAAATCCGTTGCCTTTTCAGTAGGGTTAAATTAATGTATATCCGAAGGAAATTGACAATCTTTAGAAAAGTTTTGATGGCATTTTCTTAATCTTACCTCTGTTAAAGGAATAGTTCACACAAAAATGAAAATTCAGTCATTAATTACTTACCAAACCTGTAAGACCTTCGTTCATCTTCAGAACACAAATGAAGATAAATTAAGATATAATCCAAGAGCTTTCTGACTAGGGGTGTGCTCAAAATATCGATTCTTAGATACATACCGATATAATAAAAAAAGATACAGTATCGATATTCTAGCCCTAAGTATCGATACTCCGCCCAGCCATTAGGGGGCGCAGCGGCGCCCGCGAGTTTCAAAAAACTCATGGAAAATGTTAAAGCAAGATGTAGCATTTAAGTGATTTCATAGTGAAATATGTTATGGCAGTACATGGTGTCACAAAAAAGAATTATAAGAAGATTTAATAAGAAGTTAAGAATAATAATAAGAAGATTTTGTGCTTGTGTGAGCTCAGACTGTACCCTTGGAAAGTTAAATGTTGACTTGTGGTAATTTCCAGATTAATACAATTTGTGTACAATTAATCAGAGCACTTAAAGTTGCACATATTTAAGCAAAATGCACTATGTTATAATGCACTTCAGGGCTCGACAGAGCGAGCATTTCACTCGCATTTGCGACTAAAAATAGATGTGTGCGAACTGGAAAATGTATTTAGGAGCGCAAGTGCGAATACAAAACAAAATACAAAACAGCCTAACTTATACAGTAGCCTATAACAAACGTATTAATTTATTCTGTTTATTTTTGGAAAAATTGCGATGCAGCCTCATATGATTACTTTAGAACTTTAAAAAGGCAACGGTTTAATTTAAATGAGCACAGATGAGAAGAAAAGCGGAGCGAGTTAATGTGAAGACGCGCTGAATGACGCACATTCGCCACTAGAGGGCACTGCCGTTACCCCGGTAACCCAGTAAACAAATCAGCTGCGCTATTTTCCTAAAACTGTGTAAATAATGTTTCACACTCAGTCATTTAGATATTTATATTCGCTTTAATCTTCACAATAGCCTCAAATAATTCTTACTTAAAGACTTAATGAGCTATTTATTTTCAAACATTGTTTCTAACCTAAAACATGGCCCATCCACTGATCTATAATAGAGAACAGTGGGCCTATCTATACATCAACGACTGATTCGTTATTATTGTTCAGTAACACAAGTTACATTAGTTAACATGAAAAAAACAATGACTGCATTTATTAATAATGCTCTTAATTTCAACTTTTAATAATACATTATAAAATCAAAAGTTGTCTTAATATAATTCAATGGAGCTAACATTAACTAACATAGTTGTATTTTTTATTAATCAACATTAACAAAGAATATTAACTACTGCAACAATTAGCTATTGCACATTTTTAGTTAATGTTAACCTGCTTTAACTAATGTTAACAAATGGGACCTTACTTACCTATTGTTCTTTCGTTCATTTGAACAATCTTTTGCACTCTAATCTTGAAACACTTGTTTACTTTATATTTTTATGTATTTTTTATAAAAGTCTTTTAGTAAATTATCTTTAATAAAGTGATTTAACCTGTTAGGACGACAACACTTTTTTTCACTTAGAAATTATATATTGTGATTTAAAAACAAAAACATATACCGTGACAAAAGCTTCAATGATTATTGTGAAAATTTTATACCGACACAGTTTAATAGGATTATAACTAATTACATAATTAGCCTATTAAATAGTGTCTGAAGTAAAATTATTTAAAAACCTTGTGTACTTTCTGTATTCTGATAAATTAAATAATGGTGCTTGTAAATGTCTCTTTGTATCCCCTTATTAAGCTAAAACACCTAATTAGAAAAATTTGCATTGCGCCCCTAAATGTTTTTAATGCGCTCCTAAATTTTTTGACTTAGGAGCACATGTGCTCCTTGGGGAATAGGTAAGCGTCAAGCCCTGCACTTTTGTCTTCAATAAATTGAAGAAAAATGCAGAGTTGTGTTTGTTGAGTAAATGTGTTCAGCATTAACTAATTGGCTCTGGCCCATGTATTTTTATTGAATCGTATCGAATCGTGTCACATTGTATCAAATCGTATCGAGACAGCTCTGTATCGAGGTACGTATCGAATCGTGACCTGTGTATCGAGGTATGTATCGTATCGCCAGGTTCTCCAAGGTATACAGCCCTATTTCTGACCCTCCATAGACATTAACCTGTTACCCTGCGCCCCTATTTTTGAGCATTTTGTAAAAAACGATATAACCAAATAAAAATGTCTGTAGCTCTTGAACCCTAAGGTCTATATTTAAAAATCTGGTGTTGTTTGAAACTAGACACTTGATCCTTTGTTACTCTAGAGTCATAATAACTCAAAATTAGTATAGCAATAGAGTAAAACAAGGTAAAATATACATGAAATTGACTCGCGATATGTTTTAATGAAGCTCACTAAGGGAAAAATGGATGAGACTTTCATGCCAAAGGCCTGAAAACACCATAAAGATAAAGCTGAACATCTGACCATGTTTTGATTCAAATTTGAGGATGATACTCCCAAAAATGTAGTTTCTGTAAGCTTTTATTTAAAAAAAATCTAGGCGTCCTTTCAAAAAAGCCATTTGGAGACCCCAAATAGACACTTTGTAAACAAATGTCCAAATGAGTCAAAACTACATAATACATATATGTATATCAATTCAGAACTGCTCTGCCCACCAAAACACACAATAAAAAACTATTTCTGAACAGCATTTGTAGTGCTGACTCATTTAGTCATTTGGTTAGTCTACAAATGGCATTTTTGAAAAAAAACGCCTAAATATTTCCTGAAATAAAATATGAAATAATAAATTTTTTATAGGTAAAGACTTACAGAAAGTACATCTTTATGGTATTTCATTTCAAGAATAGCTTTGGAAAAGTCATTTGGATATTTTATTTCAAGAAAAGTCTAGGAATCCTTTCAAAAATGCTATTTAGAGACTCCATAAGACACTGCATACTACATATGTATATCAATTCAGAACTGCTCTACCAATGAAACCACAAAAAAACACAAAACTATTTCAGAATTTGAACATAACTAAACAGTCTTTATTCTGAACAATTCCAATAATGAAAACAGTGAACCAAAACAGATTTGATCATTTTTGAACTAGTGAAAACACAAAACATGCAAAATACATTGTTTTTACAACATTTGTATTTTTTATTTATTTTATATGGTGAATATTATGAATATTACTATTTTACTAATATAGTAATAGATTACTATTACTAATATTACTAAATAATAAAAAAAAAAAACTATTTACAGTATTTACAGTGGAGGAAGACGCTCTAGCAGCCACTAAAATGGTTTTTTTTCTGACCATCTGGATTCACCAGACCTCTGAAAAGACAGGGAAGAGTGAGAGAAAAAGAGTGAGAAAGTGTGTAAGCAAAACAAATCAAACTTGCAACACTGTTTACATTTTGTACACACACACACACACGCGCGCACGCACACACACACACACAATAACCGGGACATACCCACAAACAAACACACCCACCCACCCACACGAACAAAACTCATGTAATCCCCTCATATTATCCCTCTCCGTTGTCATTTTTAGAATCTAAAACAGCTAACATGAAACAAAAGCTGCAAATACATGATAAAGACACATAAACATTCAAGAGGAGGGTGGAGACACTTACGTGCTAATGCTATCCACGCTTCCCAGCGATCTCAGCGCGTATTCGGCTACTAAATTAGCCATTTTTCTCCCCACGTCCTCCAAAACACCACCAAACGCCACAGAAACACTTCTCAAGTCGAAGATCCACGATGGAGAGATTCAGATGTGAGCTTTGGACAACATCTGTTCGCTGATAGCCAGTCTGTGTAGCGCTGCGACGCCATTATGTGTACGCTTCATGCGTAACCCGAGAGCGCACGAAAACACACGGACAATACGCCGAGCTATTCTCTAAACAATCTTACGTAAACTATTCAAACTGTCAATCACTTTAAACGTCCTTGTGGTTGGCTAACACTTCCATCCATCAAAACTGTGCTGGCGAGGCATTGGCTGGGTTCAAACACCCCTATTGTGATGTGTCCGGATTGACACCTCGCTGACCCATTCACGGACGCGCTTACTGTCCCGGGTTATAACAGCTCCTGCGATTGAAGGAGAGAGACGAGGGAGGGCTATTCTTACTCGGAAGAGACGATTCTGCTGGAAATAGATGGCGTTTCAAAGCTGGAATACGAATTATAATCGATATTTATTGGAAAATGGACGCTATCGATAACTATAACTCGAATCGCTTATGTAAACAAAGGAGGATCTATCGTGTTTTCCCCTATTTTTTCGTTGTTTTGGATTAAAAAGTGGATGCATTTTGAAGAGTGGACCCTTCTCTTGAAATGTATGCTGGTGTGTCTTGGAATAGTCTGAGCTGACCAGCGCTATTGGCGATCAAACGTGAGTACTGCGGTTCGCTTTGTTCATTTTAAATGGCCGGTCTTTCAGCATTTCTGTTAACCCTTTCCTCTCTGGTGTATTGATTTCAAAAACAAGCTCACATCGTTAATCTTGAGTGTTTTAGCTTTCAAATGATATATAGTTAATGATAATTGATTGAATATTGTTCTAAAACAAAGGTAATAAAAAGTCCGACCACGCCCGACCACGCCCTTCCGGCCCGCCCGCGGGCCGATGCGGGTTAACAGGTTAAGGGTCCTACCGCGATCAAGGAACAGAAAGACACCAAGAATAGTCCATGAGACATCAGTGGTTCAATTGTAATTTTATGAAGCTACGAGGATACTTTTTGTGTCAAATAACAACTTTATTCAACTCTGTATTTGTTCAGATTAATTACTTGCTTTTGTTCAGACTAATTCCATCCTTAACATCCTGTAATATTCTTGTAATATCCTGAACTGTAAATTGACCGTAAAAACTGAAATACAGTTCACATAATAAAAGTTTGGACAACAATGAAAAACCTCACATTTCAGATTAATAAATGATTATGTGTGACATACATAACCATTTATTAATCTCAAATGTGAGGTTTTTTAATTTAATACACCTTTTGATGTTGTCAACACTTTTATTATGTGAACCTTATTTCCTTTTTTACGGTCATTTTACAGTTCAGGATGTTACAAGAAACATTGGTGTTGTTTCAAAAGAATGTTGCTACCCAAACAACATGTACTTCTATTCAAATGTCAAAATGTTCAGAAACAAGTTTTGAACTGACGATTCCAATAATTTATTTATTTATTTTTTTCACAAGAATGAATACAAGGATACGAGGGATAGTGTGTTCAGACTGTACTGATGTTTAACAACATAGCAGTTGCTCAGCTGACAAAACAGTTTTCCAAAAGACTTTTAATAATAAAACAGTTTTGAAAGTTACATGTGATCTATGACCTTTATACAGCACACGCCATTGTTAAAGGGATAGTTCACCCGAAAATGAAAATTCTGTCATCATTTACTCACCCTCAAGAAGTTACAAACCTGTATGAATGTCTTTGTTCTGCTGAACACAAAGGAAGATATTCTGAAGAATGTGGGAAACGTGTGTGGAATGGGGCACCATTGACTTCCATAGTATTGGAACCCCAGTGCCCCAAAACAGCCTGGTTACAAACTTTCTTCCAAATATCTTCCTTTGTTTTCAGCAGCACAAAGAAATTCATACAGGTTTGGAACTACTTGAGGGTGAGTAAATGATGACAGAATTTTTGGGTGAACTATCCCTATAAGAAAATCACTATGGTGTCTACCCTGACTAAGGTCTATTCCCACTGAAGATACTGATGTCAGTCAGATCTCTCATATACTCCTAATTACTCTGGTATCATAAATTTGCTGTAGCAGTAGACCATCAGTCGAGTGATGGATGCAGTGACCAGAAACCACCAGCAGATGACAAGAGCGTGAACAGAGGAGCGTTACAGGAAGCCTTTAAGACAAGGTCACCTTAACATACAGTACTCACGCCCTGCTAGTGAGGTCACTCAACTAGAAAATATATAAATTCTCTTGACTGTTTTCAGCCCATACCTGCTCAGTAGAGGCCTGGAGGAGAACAAAACGAAAGTGTTGCAGTAGTCATTTACTATGATGAGACATAAATTCATCATATGACTGACAACTCAGCAGTTTTGTGAGAAAGATATTTATAGCACATTTTTGTTTTGATTGCAGATGAACAAAATGGTTGTAGAAGTTTTTACTATGATGCTGTATGCAAATCAGAACTGTCAATTACGAGCTGACCTTTTGGAAAATATATATAATACCTGCTGTCACATTCTGTCTTGTTAGTATTTAAACCTTATTTTCCCACAAACTTTCCAAGGAATTGCAGATAGATATTCCCAGAAGAGAAGTGCTTCAGTCAATAACGAGGCTTAGCTGAAAATTGGCAGGCCCCAACAGTAAATACTCCAACAACTCTACCTGGTAGGGGACTGATGTGTAGCGGTGTCCTTGACGGCAACGGATGTTCTATTATCTCTCAAATCATGCAGGAAATGTTGCTTAAACACATGCTAATACTGCTTGACTCAGCTTTACGGTATATACAAACCGCTTCTGTACACCACAAACCTCTCTATCTAAGAATCTGTCATGAAAACAGCTCTTGTGGGTGGACTGTACAAAGGTCATATATGAATGTCCGCTTTAAACCTAAACGCTTTATATATATATATATATATATAATCTAAATAACATACAGTATTTCTATCATATATACCATTTTGAGGGATATAAAAAATGATAATCTAATATGCAACGGTCCTAACTTTCCAGTTTTACAATATAAACCACTTCTGAGAATCCAAATAAGTCCACATTTTGATAAAAAACAAGTTATGACAGCGTGCTAACTTTAGTCACGACTGAATTGCCTCCTGTTACCGTTTTGACAATAAGCAGGACATATTCATGTGTCAATAACATCAATGCATTGAAATGGTCTGTTGGTCATATCTACCATTTTGTTTCAATCTGGAGGTCAAAGAAAAATTTGGCATTTAAAAAAAACAGCTTAAAGGAATAGTTCACCCAAAAAAAAGAAAAATTCCTGAAAATGTATTCATTCTCGGGCCATCCAAGATATAGATTACATCACTTGCTCAGCAACGGATCCTCTGCAGTGAATGGGTGCCATCAGAATAAGAGTCCAAACAGCTGATTAAAGACATTACATTGGAGTGGAATCCTATTATATTTAGCCTATGGTGACTGACTGGATGGGAAAAGCGGCAAAAAGCATCTGTCTGAAGTGTTGTGATGAGTCTCTTGCAGCTCTCTTGGTGCTGCTGTAAATTCCAAGCCCGTCACATACAGATACCGTTGAGCTAGTTACCATGGCAACAGAGGCAGTGACTCAGCAAGTGTCTTCTGAGGTGATAGACGAGACGTATTATTTGATGGAGAGACAAACCTGCTTCATGCTCTAAAAAAATTTATTCATGTTTAGGGTCCTTGAAGATGCTTCAAGATGTTTGGAAGACAAAACCTTCAAGCACCTTCGGGACATGGCATTAGTGTAAAATAATGGAATAGAAGTGCGCTCATCACGCTTTCAAATTTGGCGCAAGCACTAAAGGCCTTCCTTGTTAAGGAAAATATGCAAGAAAGGATGTGGTTGATGCCCCACAGATATTATATAACAAAGATAATCTATGTAAGGGATCATTTACAGTCAAGTTGGTCATTATGGCAAAAAAACCAAACCCAGACAGGATGATCAGTAAACTGTCTGAGATTGTATTACAATAATGACCAGCTGACTGTACAGTATCCCACATATTATATGGCAACTTACAAATTAAATAAATAGATGGACATGAAACATTGACTTTAGTAGAAATTATATTATGTGAGAAGAAAGAGACCATAGCGTAAAATGATAGACATGAAACTTTTATTTTTTATTTTATTTTTATTTTGACCACATAATTCTATATTCTCACATAATACAGTATAATATTTCTTTCTCTGATGATAACGTTGTCTGGCTTGAATCAGGAGAGAAATATGCACAGATTAAGCACTGCTTATCAGTTTGGACTACAAGTGAACTCCAAAATAGTTCTAAACAAACATGTCTTTGGATTTTGATATGAGAGGACATCAGGGGAGGAAGCATCTTTTTCATTGAAGGAATGTTATAATGGTTATAATGGTTTAAATTTAAACTGCCCTTATAATGGATTTGTTTCATGCTGCTTTTCACTTTACAATACATTAATAGTTGGACTGGATTCGTGTGGATTATTTATGGATTATTGTGATTTTTATATCATCTGTTTGGACTCTCATTCTGACGACACCCATTCACTGCAGAGGATTCAATGGTGAGCAAGTGATGTAATGCTACATTTCTCCAAATCTGTTCCAATGAAGAAACAAACTCATCTACACCCTGAATGACAAATTTGAGCAATTAACAATATATTTTAACCAAAGAAAAAAAAAGTGTCCCTAAAAAATTACCAACAGAATCCATGTGCATCGTTTTTACTACAACTAGCTTGTGTATTCATTTAAACATTACAGTACTTAGGCTACTAATAAATCTGTACCATCCATATTAAACTTCACATTCCTCCAACATCTTTGCTGAGTAATCTAAAATAGCTATATCACCTGGAACATCAGCAGAGGACGTCAGTGTTTGGTGTGACGATGTCTTATCTTCTGATCTACAACTCTTTGTTGGGACACCAGTCGGAACATACTTTCTGTCCTTTTTCCTTTTCTTTTTTTTCCATTTACAACTCTTACAGTATTTCTATTTTTAATGAGATTATTTCAGGATATGAGTAAAGTAGATCAATGTCAGGCCTACATTGACGATCCATACTAGATGAAGGACAGAGAAAGTATGTGAGCTTAAAATGTAGGCCTATATATATGCCTACTGTATATTCTCATTTGCCTAAACAAAAGCACATCTTATATTAATCATTATAATATTAATTCTGACTTCCTTTTCTGTATATATGACTCTCGGATTTAGAATGTGGACTTTTGGTTTCAACTGTAAATCAGACTGTTACACATTAAAGAGAACAAAGTCTGTATCTGTGTGTGGTCGGGAATTTCAGCCATAAATTCTCGTTATGTGGACTGTCAGAGAATGATTTAGTGCTTAGTGTCTCCTTATGAACTCACCTTGAGTTTGACAAATGTGATCTTGAAAAATCAGTTTTTTGACATTTTTGACATTGACGGCTCTGCCTCTTTTGTATTTGTGATTCAGTCTACACATTGTATACATGTAAACACTGTTCCAAGGTGGTTCAGTGCTTGGTCAAGGATGCATGTGTGGGTGGGTGGGTGTGTGTTCATGCACCTCTGTGCACTCGTACGGGTGTAGCAATCAATGTCACTTCACTTCTAGAAACTTCTATGCCCTTTCTTCCTATTTTCTTATCTTTTCAAATCATGCTTCATTTCATATTCCTGTGTTTTTATGGTGTTGTTGCGGTGCCAGTCTCCAGAATTCCTTAGTGTTTGACATGTCTGTTTTTTGAATATTAGCAGCACTCACGGTGCATACACAAGCTTGTGCAAAACCTTATGATTTTGTTTTCCAGCATGATTTGAAAATGATACAAAGATCATATTGTGCTTTAATGAAACTAAAAACATCTGACCTTTCTTACAAAGGAATTCATTGTGATAGTCAATGAAGTTCAAATGTTCTCAAACTAGCTCAACAATATCGCCTATTCATAAGTGAAGTGAGGCCAAGTATGGTGACCCATACTCAGAATTTGTGCTCTGCATTTCACCCATGCAAGTGCACACACAGTAGTGAACACACACTCAGAGCAGTACCAGGACTGTCCCCATCTTACGTCATTTTCCACTCCACTTTTTCCCCCAAATTTTTGGTCCACTTAGTTTACATTTGTCTGCATACTTATTATTTTGTATTGTTCATTCCAGATACTTTACAAGTAGAATCAAAGAGGTGTTTATGTAAAAGCCTGCTGTAATAGGTTATAATTGCACTTTTTGTAGCATTTTGAAATAAATTAGCATAGAAGAAAACCATGTTGAAACTTAAAACGTAAGTAGAAATAAGAGAAACTGTTATTAATAGATAGAAGGAAACACACCGTTATGACATAATGATGAAAACATTTTCCAGTGTAAAGAGTCATATGTTCATCCATCTGCATGCACTTTCTAAATATAACTGACTGAAAATCCTAAAAACAGTGCCGTTGGGCATCCTAGATCCGTTTCCCAACTTCTTGCGTCATGCGTTTTTACATCACTCCCTTCAACCTGTCCCGTTCTTACAGCGGCTTCTACGTCTTTCTACGCAACCCTATTGTAAAGTGATTCCCACCCCAATTTCGTGAGCTGCACGACCGTGTTACGTGATTGCAGGTTCTGTCTCTGATTTGCGCTGGGTGGCGGTGGGCGGGACCCAGGCGCTCCGCTGGATATATTACGCGGGGCACCTTGGAGAGACCGGGTACGGCTCCATGTCACAGTGAGCTTAGTGCTCCAGGAAGGGGTGTTGTGTTCTAAAGGAGGCAAGAAAGGAGACACGAGGGGAATTCGCTGCCCAAGGGGATAAACAAAACCTTACAGTACACCATGCCCGCTCAAAATAAAGATGATGGAGGATGGAAGAAGTTTATATGGAATTCGGAGAAGAAGGAATTTCTGGGACGCACCGGTGGTAGTTGGTGTAAGTATAACCTATAGATGTTCTATGGACAGTATCGCTCGATTTCAGCACGCTGGACAGCGCTGTGATGCCTGTCATCGCCATTTCTATAGCAGCAGGTACAGATAGACTGACTGCCAGTCTGGTCACGATGCAACCTGTGTGATTTGACTTTGCAGCAAACGTCTCGCGGACTTTCATGCATCCATATACAAGCTCAACGCACGATTTGCGGAGTTAATGGATGTCTTATGGCAGTTCAAAACATTTTTAAACAAGTAGGCTTATTTGTCGCTGTTCTCTGTATCCCACCTGTTTCGTTGAGACCACTCAGTCTTTAGGCACGCTTTATGTGTTTTCGATTTTCTTCTTAAATATAAATATATATGAATGCATAACGAACGTTGTGCGTGAAATCGATGCTAATATAGAGGAGCAAAAGGTCAACAAAGGACAGCTTCAGATTATTGATCAATTCGATTTTTGCTGCTCGTTGCTAAAATGAAATTTAATAAATTGATTTTCCTCCTCAGAAATAAATAAATAAATAATCAAATAACGAGAAGGTAAAAGGCTTGTGTTTGTTAAAACGCTGCTTGTTTCATGGCTATGCTTGCCATGAAATCAATCAGCATGTCATTTAATTAGCATACGTGTCATTATTAACGTGATACACGTGGAAAGGGTTAAAAATGCATCATTGTTCAAGGTGACTCAAGGTGAAAGGCCTAGTCTTTTGGGTCTGACTGATTCATCTAAGGTTGCACTGAATATTGACGTCATGTTTTTGAGGCAGCAACAGTTTCTAATTGATGCCTTCGATTTTACAAAAGTAGCCTGGCTAATGTCTAAAGTTGACTCTGTTGTCTTGCTTAAGAACTGAATCTGCTTTCCAGTTCATATAATTCCATCTCAAAGTATATATTGAATGTGTCTAGCCAGTCGAGTGTGAACATAAAATCCATGAAGGAGCTATTAAGTGTAAAGCTCCTGAAGATGGTTGTCCATAATGAGACGTGCGCTTGAAAAGCAATGCATAACTAGCATCTACATGAGCAAGGACACATATAAACCCAGAATTCAGTCCATCTCCTGAGATTTCTGATGGCCATTACATCATCTAATATGCTGACATTCGCTGGGATTTAATCCCAGTGACCCTCTGACATTGCTTTATGCACCACTGGAAACCACACAGACCTTGTGCCCTTGCCTAACTGCGCATGGGTAACTGAAATATAGTTTAGCACTGTAATGATTTCATTGGAACTAATTCGAATGTGCATCATCTGAACAGGGTGTCTGTGAATTATTATGGGATAAAGTGAACAGACTGGTTTGACTGGTTGGGAAAAAACATAAGATATGACCTTACTGGTTTCACTGCACTGTGATGCCCCTACACATTGTTTATGTTTGAGACATTGAGATTACTCATCATGTCCTGTCATGCTGGCACCTCTGTATTTTCTGTGGACAGACTGTAAGGACATTTGTATTGCTGGTATTGTGTCAGCAGATTCACCTGTTTAGTGTAGCATCGGTGGGCTTCCTGGGATCAGATTGTTCCAAGTAGTCGTTTCCAATAATACTCTTTCTTTTATTTATCAATTCTATAAATATAGATTGTATATGTATAAATACGACTATAGTTCCAGTAAATGTTTTGTGTTTATTTAAATGGTCTTTTCTCCCAGGAAAGAACACACTTGCTTTACAGCATAACATTTTCAACCATCAGTTCAAATATGAAATGATCAAAAACAAAAAGAATGTCTTTTATAAAAAACTATAATCATTAAATGCAGCAATAACATCAGAATTGTTACTCAAAATGTCTCCACATAGTAAAATATGCCCTGTCTCTCTCTTTCTCTCTCCACAGCTAAAATCATCCTCTTCTATCTCGTCTTTTATGGCTTCCTGGCCGGGATCTTTATCGGCACCATCCAGATTCTCCTCCTCACTCTGAGCGATTACAAACCCACCTGGCAGGACAGAGTAGCTCCTCCAGGTAACAGCTCTATTGCAGTAGCTGTCCTGTCTTTTTATGCCTTTTCGTATTATTTATTGTGAGTGTAAACTGAAGTAATATCAAGGGGTTTGTGCAGTCCTAGGGGTTGATGATAGAACTGCAGGGGTAAAATTATATACAGAGTCTATCATTTAAAAAATAATTAATAGTTTATCAAATAAATAATATTATGACTAAAATTTGCATTTGAAAAACATCAAATATGATACTTTTCTAATTTTGTATTATAAAAAATGGGTCATCTGTTTAGTTAAGTTATTTGTATAATGATGTACGTCATTAAGTTATTTATTTCTTCCCTTTAGTGTAAAAATAATTTTTGAAATTGTAAATAAAACAAAGATTATTGGAGTAAGTAAAGCCTATCATTTAAAAAATAATAATAAAAAAGGACTAAAATTACAAAATTGGTCTTTATACTTTTTTGAAGACTTCATGACATAATTTGAAGGACTATATTTCTTTCCTACACTAAAAATTATTTATGGAGTATGTTTTACAAGGAAATACTATTTTAGTCTTTCTACTTCAAAATGTTTAATTCAACATATTACCTGCTGTTTCTTTGCAAGTAATTGTAAAATTTACTAGCAAATTCAGAGTGAAAATTGTATCTAGTCCATTTTTCTTTTTTTCAAGTGTTTTCTGTTGAATCAGGGAGTTTTGAGTTTTTTTTAGTTAAAGCCTAGCAAAACTATAACATGCTACTTGCTATTGCTGGTCGATGGCAGTGGTATTTGGCAAAATGGACATTTTTATGCAAGAGAACATTTTATTGAACATAATATTGAAATATGTATATGTGTACACATGAGTCAATATTTTGATACATTTTCCTGGTAGATCGTTTTTTTAAAAGCCACAAAAAACTAGTTTTGTTTTCAAAATATTTATATGCACACGTGAGTCCATATTTTGATTCATTTTCCTAGTAGATAATTTTTTAAAAGCCACAAAAACTCATTTTGTTTTCATGGGGTTTGAAAGGTTAGCACATTACTTAATGTCATAGATTTCGATAACCAATCTTGTTCCCTGATGAGGTATTGGACTCGCTGTTCCTGTCAGCGAGTTCCTGTCCTCTTGCAGTTTAAAATGAGGCTTGAAGGATTGGATCAATCTGACAAACATTTGGTGGCTTCAGAGACCAGATCAAGGGCTAAAAGAGCAGAAGGCATGTGAGGTTAAGGGCAAACAGACTGACTGCGACAGACACCTTTCAGACACATACAAAATGCACTGATGTCTCTTTTCTTGGCAAGGCTTATTTAGGGAAACTGATCATAAATATATATTGCAAAGATTTCAGTATTTATACTCTTTCTCGCTCTAACAATCACAGCATATTCCTTTATGATTTATTTATATCTCTGAGTCATTGCGAGTCCAGGATTCAAGCTTTGTGTACTGAAAACTGTTTCCAGGATGCTTTCTTTCACATGTGATTCTGTTGCAAAAGATGAAATTTGATTTTGTTTACAATGCAGAACCTCTTCAGTTATCAAACAGATTCTTCAGATAGGCATAATATTTTGTGCATAATTTCTGATAAAAAAAGCAGTTATTTTGTGAAAATTCATGCAATTCTAAAACGAAATAATAGTTGCACTATTTTGCTTTTATGCCTTCAAATATATTTGTACATTTTTATCTCTAAATATGATCATTAAAAGCTTATTAGATGTAGAGTCAAGCATGAAATTGGTTTTAGACTTGAACAAATAATGAAGGTGTTTGCCAAACAAATTCTTGTGAGAATCATTCAACGTTTTGGAGAGGTTAAACAGCTGAGGTTAAGCAATATTAGATGTGAAATTATGAAAATATATCTGAATTCCTTGTATTTGTGTTTTTTGTTTTTTTTATCTGTGCACAGGGCTCACTCTCTACCCTCGTTCAGACAAGTCTGAGCTGATCTTCAGTCCGGACGATGATGATACCTACAGGACATACATCAAAGCCATGAAAGAATTCCTAGACTCCTATGACATAGAAAAACAAAGGGACCTGATGACGTTTGAGGACTGTGGAGGTACCAGATTGCACATTGTTTTCTGTTACTTGAGTCCCAAATGAATATGGATGTTCTCTCAGCAGGATCATGACTTTCATTAGCCTTCAAAATGTAATACTCACAAGCAAAATACTAGAACATATGAATTGTTCCACGCCTTGTTTGTATACTTGTATATATGAAGAGTTCAGATGCAAAAGCCTCTTAAGTACGTCTGCTGTTTTTCTTTAAAATTAGCATTTCTTTCTGGCTACTATCTATAGGTTTCTATGTAAGTACTGGTACTTCTGAATGGGTTGAGGCTGGGATTTAGCGCACTTGAAGTGAAAGTACTTGATGAACATACTATGTGTGGAGAGCATTCACTCAGTGTCGTTATCTCATTTTTGACCAAGATGGCTTTTAGAGGCTTTTGCATTGGAACTCTTCATATATTTTTGATATCTCTTTTTCACATCCCTTTGAGAACATTTAAATTCTATATTTCTTTAAATATGTAGAATTACACGCACACACATACACAAATATTTATATAAATGCATATTTATATACTGTATTTTTTTTCTTTTTTTTTTCAGATCAACCCAGTGAATGCAAGAACAGAGGTGATCTAGAGAGTGACATGGGTGAAAGAAAGGCATGCCAGTTTTCAAGCTCTTGGCTAGGACCCTGTTCTGGCATGGAAGATCGTAATTTTGGATTCTCAGTGGGGAGACCCTGCTTGATTATCAAGCTCAACAGGATTGTGAATTTCAGACCTAAGGTTTGTTGAATACATACAACAATATTCAAAAAATGTTTGCAGGATCTTTGCATTTTGTTTTGGGGAAGTCGTGACCTAATGGTTAGAGAGTCGGACTCGTAATTCAAAGGTTGTGAGTACGAGTCTCAGGTCCGGCAGGGATTGTAAGTGGGGGGAGTGAATGTACAGCGCTCTCTCTACCCACAATTCCACGACTGAAGTGCCCCTGAGTAAGGCACCGAACCGAGCTCCCCGGGCACTGCAGCATTGGCTGCCCACTGCTCCGGGTGTGTGTTCACTGCTGTGTGTGTGCACTTAGGATGAGTTAAATGCAGAGCACAAATTCCAATTATGGGTCACCATACTTCGCCACATGTCACTCACTTTCACTTTTTATAATGCAGAATTTCACAATAATTTCTTGTGTTTGCACTATTATGTAAATGCTTATATAAGTAGATATACACATACTATTATGCTATTCCATATACATTGACCTGCTTTATTTTTTTGTAGTTACTTCATGAATTAATTAATTCATTCAATTGTATTATTTTTCTTATGAAATATTTTATTATTCAGTATTGATATTTGCATTTAATAATATTAATAATGAAATATTCTGCAGTAACAGCAGAAATAATAATACAAATTATTATTATTGTATTTGATTATTGTTCATTATTTACAAAAATTACAAATTATATTATTATTGATCATTTTATTCATCAATAATAATTATGATAATAATAATAATAATAATGGTATTAGTATTAGTTGTTGTTGTTTATTATTTTAAAATTTTTCTTACAAAGTATATACACAGTATATATACAGTATATATATTTTTTTCCCCAATTATCACGATGCATGTAAGTCTAATTTGTTTTTTATTAAATTATTTCTTATTTTTCTTTTAGCCACCAACGTCAAATGAAAGCATTCCAGAGGAGGCACATCACAAAGTCCAGCCCAACGTGATTCCTCTCCACTGCACAAACAAGGTGAGCGATCATTTCGCTGCTTCACTGAATACTCCTATTTGCTCTGTAAAATGTTGCTAACTGGCAGCACGTATTCTCTGGTCTTTTCTGAAACACCTGCAGAAAGAAGAGGATGCAGGTAAGCTCGGCGAAGTGAAGTACTACGGTATCAGCGAAGGCTTTCCCCTTCAGTATTACCCCTACTACGGGAAGCGCCTGCACTCTCACTACCTGCAGCCCCTGGTGGCCGTACAGTTCGTCAACATCACCCTGAACACGGAGATCCGCGTGGAGTGCAAAGTGTATGGGGAAAACATTTATTACAGCGACAAGGATCGATTCCAGGGACGATTCGATGTTAAAATCGGTGTCATGACCAAATCATCATGACCTCTGAACAGAGTACCTCTCTGAACAGAGTACCTCCACTCTCTCCCTATTTAAAGGCTAACTAAGGCCCCTCTTCTGACCTGAGATACAAAGGCACCAGAGAGAAGTTTCTCACCGGTCTTCCACAGCGTTTAACCGAGGGGATGTTTTTTGATTGTACAAGTGTCTCATGTCAGAAAAAGGCCATTTTAGTTTAGGAGAGATTCATTTAAAAAAAAAAAAGCAAAGCAAAGAAAAGATTATTTAAATACACTAGTCTAAAACAACATACCATCTTACACATGTGGGACCTAACATTGTCTGTACTCTTTACTTCAAGCTTTCTGCTTTCAGTCTAGGGTTAGAATGTAAAAGCCTGGAGGATTAGCCATAGCACAAAATATTTATTCTACTACCGAATGAGAAGTGTCCACGATGTTGTTTTACTGTAAATTACATTTCCTCTACCGATGTAGCCAGCACTGTTTTGTCCCTCTTGTATTGTATTGCTGCCTCGTGTGATTTCTCTATATTTAGAAAGTGCACAGTAGTTGCATATGTAGGTTGTTTCGAGCCACGCCATGTGTGTGATTCAGCTTCATTTGTCAAACGTGCCTACATATATGTATAGTTACTTAATGGAAATACACTGGCCTCTTAACATTGCCTTTCAGGGGTATTGATGTTCTATCTTTGCATCTTTTAGGTGTATTAGGAGGGTAATGAACCTTTTTTCCCTAAAATCACTACAATGTAGGGAGAGGATTGTACTTCTCTTTTAATGATTCATTTTCACAGGATGTAGATGTTGCCTTCGGTTTATGGTGTCATTCACGTGTGGAGGGAACCACTACTGTAGCTTTGACATTTTTTTTTTTTACAACTTTGCTTTCTTCCTTGCTTTGTCGGTCTTCTTCTTGTTGAAGACGTCACACGGCATGGTTGAATGTTCAAAATTCTGGTATTTATTAAGTGCTCACCTTAAATATTCTGTTGTTACACATGCTCATGTTCTACAGAAACTCGTCATGAATGTTAATAATGCCAAAGCCATTAAGATTATTCTAGATTTGATCAGAAGTAATGCAATACCCTGTCCATTGGGATGTTTTGTAGGTGTGCGCAGTGTCAAACATCAGAAATGTCAAATTTCACGAGTCCCACAAGCTCTCATGTTGAAACCGAACTGGAAAAGACTAACCAAAATAAAGCTGAGACTCTAAAGTTGTGCTGTTTTTATTCCATCCAAGTATTTTTTGAGATTTCACATTCTCTTACAAGACATAACCATAAATAAATAAGCGGTTAAGGCAAGCATTATTATTACTATTGCTCATAATTAGGGTTAGGGATGTAAACTAACACTCAAAACACTTTTGGTAATTGCATAGCAGAATGCTAAAACATCTAATTGAACTAGCAAACTAGCATCACGGAGGGAGTTTTGCACTACGATTGGTGCTAGTATCTAGTATATATTAGTATATTAATATATATTTTAGAATATATTTGTATATTATTATTATTACTACTACTACTATTACTGTAATATTACTGCTATTATTTATTTATTAGTTTTTTATTAACATTATAACTGAAAAATGCATCAGTTTCCACAAAAATATGAAGTTTATTATATATTAAGTATATTGATAATAGGAAATGGTTCCTGAGTACCAAATCAGCACATTACAAAGATGTTTGAAGGATCAAATTTAGTTTTGCCATCACAGGAGTAAATTGGATATATATTTAAAAAATCATAATACTTCTGTTTTTACTGTATTTTTTAATCAAATAAATGCAGCCTTGGTGAGCATAAGACATTTCTTTCTATACATATACATATATAACTCACAGGGTATACAATAAACAAACACAATATTAATTTGGAAATGATTACTAAAATGTCTTTGCATATTGAGATTTGCACAGGAGGATTGTAAGTCTATGTATCCACACTGTGGATAAACATTTTAATCATGATATGTATTTGGGAGACACTCCAGCTGATGACATTAAAAGTTAAAATGCAGACAGAAAAGAACTGAAGACGGCTCTCATCGGGCCCCTGCTGGGATGAGATACCGAACAGACTCCTGGCAAGATATTCTTAAACTTTCCTTTTTATTTGAATTTTAGGTGTTAGAACACCTAGGAATTGGAAGCGATTCTACCTGCTCTGTCATCGTATCACTGGCTGATCTTTGATGGTGATTAACTAATGTGGGCCTTGATGAATTAAAAATGTGCTTTTGCACCCAAGAGGGTCTGTGTGCGCCAAGCAGAGCCACCTGATCTCCTCAGACGTGTGAGTGATGTCAACATGAGTCTCACAGTGAGAAAATACTTCAGAATATAATGCGCTTGTGTGTGAGAGAGAAAATAGTAGGAGGGAATATGAATGGTAATTACACAGCTTTTAAGTGATGCAAAGCGCTTTTCATTAATTAAATGGCCCTTAAAGACCACATAGCAATCATCATCACAAAGATATGTCACAGTTGATTCACATGCATGATTGAAGCACTTCTTTGGGTGGCAATCCAGCATGCCAGAAATAATGCTTCAATCATTTATTTTGCATTAATAAAACACGTTCTAAAAGCTGCATTGTATTGACAGAGGAAATATGTACTGTCATTTGTCAAAATAATGCATAAATAATATAAGGATGGAATTTTAACCATCTTGCAAGATATCACAACAATCTACTTGAGATATCTCACAGACTTGATCTTTGTTCTTTGTGAACTGTGTGTTCTGGTTTTACTTGGACCATCACTGCTAGATGAAATAACAGTAGTGTTGCATTTCCTCCCATTGTACACTCTAAAAAAAATGGTGCTATATAGCACTAAAAGTGGTTCTTTGGCTCGTAATCATAGGGGAACCACTTTTGGTGCTTCAGTGGTTCTTCAGCGGTTCTTTGGCATGACTGAGGGGCTATATAGCACCGCTACCATATACAGAACCTGTTAAGCTCCTGTATTGTTATTCAGCAGTTCTTCAATGGTTCTTCGGGGTGTATAGCCTTTAAAGATATGGTGCTATATAGCACCAAAAGTGGTTCCCCTATGATTATGAGCCAAGAACCAATTTTAATGCTATATAGCACCATTTTTTTTTTAGAGTGATACGCTATGTGCTTGACAATGACTTTAGAGGCCAAAAAAAAAAAAAAAAAAAAAAAGCTTTTTGTATCCTTCTCCAGCCTCAGTACTGGTACTTTACTCCACAAATAGAGTATGGTGTACTTTGGTGTCCAATCGGATTAAAGCATTGATCAAATAAAAGTTTATCAATGACTACAAACTAACATTTGGTCCCAAATATAGCTTGACTTGCAATATATATATAATATATATAATACATTTGTTTTTGTTTTTTTTAAATAATGTAATCTAATCAAACGAAATATTGCAAGTTCTTCAAAAAATAATACAAACTAAAAGCTCATTTAGCTCATTTCATTTTAGTTTGAAGTTGGCAGTCCTTTCACTGATTAAATAAATATATATACATAGAAAAACAATGCATAGTTTGTAGTCAAATATAATCATACATTTGGGAAGCAGAGCTGAAGGCACCTATAAGGCCTGCCTGCATTACCCCAATACGTCCATAGAGAAACATCTCTATGTGGGAGAGATGCAATCGCTGATTTATGATGGCCGTTATTAGGCTGAATAAGCAGGTGCATCTGTTTATTCAGCATCTGTTATTTTTGCACACGTATTCACCCTTTGGAATAATACACACACTGTAAAAAATTTCAGACCTCCCCAACTCAAAATGTTCTAGTGACTGATTACATCTCAATTTTTCCATTGGCCCAATTGCAATTTCTGCTAACTGAATTTTAGCAATTGTGGCAACATTATTAAATGATAGACTAAACACTGCCACATTTTAATACTTTTAATGAAATATACAACAATATTGTGAAAATACCTTAAAATTATAAATACATTGAAATTTTCTACACAGTAGACCTTACAATATCATGCATTTTAATTATCATAAGATACAATGATGAATTGCACCTTATGCAATAATATATTCACAAACGTGCAAAAATGTCAAAAACATTATTATAAAATAATAATTTAATAAATAATAGTAATAATTTATCTGAGGTTACTTCAACCAGTTTTTAGGTTAATGTCACTGAATATTACCATTCTCACAAAAGGTACTCTGAGATCATGAAACTGCATCTTAACTATTTAAACATTAAACATAAAATACATTCACATATTAAAAATGTCAAAAACACCATCAAATTTAAGTAATGGGGAGGTTACTTCACCCAGAAATTTCACAAGAACTCTACCATTCTCACAAGAGGTACTTTGAGCTCATGAAACTGCATCTTACATGACAAATGTTTGCCAAAAAAACTCATAAGAGGTACTTTGAGGTTAAAATTCTGTCATTAATTACCCTCATGTCGTTCCACATCAATAAGACTCTTCAAGAATTTCATCAAACAAATTTCATCATCAGATTTCATCAAAAATATCTTAATTTGTTTTCTGAAGATGAACAAAGGTCTTACGGGTTTGGAACGACATGAGGGTAAGTAATTCATTACAGAATTTTCATTTTAGGGTAAACTATCCCTTTAAATCCTTGTTGTACTCCAGGATGAGTGCATACAATAATCCAAAAAAGTACAATAAATGCATTTACAAAGTCTCCTAAGGTGTCAAGCACCAGCTCCTCTTCCAGGACAATGGAGACATTCAGCACACTTGACAGGGCCCTTGGAAATTTCAAGAATTCCCCAATGTTCTCCAATGGCTCTGTGCTCTATACGAAGTGAAGTGAAGTGACATACTGCCAAGTATTGTGACCCATACTCGGAATTCGTGCTCTGCATTTAACCCATCCAACGTGCACACACAATTATTTAAAAAATGAAAAGATATTTTATATGTGAAATTAAAACCGCCAGCAGGTGGCAGTAAGTTGTTAATAATTGAGTCATTGCGATTGAACCAAATCATTTAACAATCATTTAAACGGTTGATTGAAAACACAGAGACGCAAAACAGTACGGAAGTTCTAAGCGGCCATGCATTATTATAATTTTTCTGTCTTGTTTTCTCGTGATCACGACTTAATTTTCTCGTGATCACGACATAACCAGTTGTTTTGTCGTTATCACAACTTAATTTTCTTGTGATCTCGACATAACGAAAGTTGTTTTGTCGTTATCACGACTTAATTTTCTCGTGATCTCGACATAACGAAAGTGGTTTTGTCGTTATCACGACTTAATTTTCTCGTGATCTCGACATAACGAAAGTGGTTTTGTCGTTATCACGACTTAATTTTCTCGTGATCTTAACATAACGAAAGTTGTTTTGTCGTTATCACGACTTAATTTTCTCGTGATCTCGACATAACGAAAGTTGTTTTGTCGTTATCACGACTTAATTTTCTCGTGATCTCGACATAACGAAAGTTGTTTTGTCGTTATCACGACTTAATTTTCTCGTGATCTCGACATAACGAAATTTGTTTTGTGGTTATCTGGACATAACGAAAGTTGTTGATCTCAACCTAAAAACCGTTTTCTCACGACGTAATTGTAGCTATAGTGAGAAAATCAGGGTCGCTATATTGTCTTCGACGATAAAGTTGCAGACCCTACAGCCTCCTTCTCAAGTGTCGAACACTTATGTGTAAGTCGTCAATCACTGACAGACACAGAGCTAAAATGTCCGAGTACGAATATGCATGAAAAGTATTCTATCCTGGATCAATGTAGTCGGTCACACACACAACACCTTCAATATTTGGGATGGTACTTGTACCATATTTTTATTTTTATTATTTCAGTTTGAGTGAGTCCCTGATCAAAGTAAAAGCGAATTCGATCATCCATGATGCTGCGATGATGCTGCTTCTATAGCATTTTCTCATGCCGAATACACAGAGAAAATTAAGTCGTGATAACGACAAAACAACTTTCGTTATGTCGAGATCACGAGAAAATTAAGTTGTGATAACGACAAAACAACTTTCGTTATGTCGAGATCACGAGAAAATTAAGTCGTGATCACGAGAAAACAAGACAGAAAAATTATAATAATGCATGGCCGCTTAGAACTTCCGTAAGACTTAACTCACTCTGTATGATTTATAAGCGTTTTGAAAAGTGGGGACATGGGGCAATGTCCTCATAAGTCATCATTTAATAATGGATCTCTCTCTCTCACACGCACACACACACACACACACACTAATCTAAATAAAACATAATTATATCTGTGCAATATGACTGCATTCATATCCATTCTAGATACAGTTAATAATGTATGGTATATAACTCTAAACCAAAGTTTACCCACTAGTAACTGTGAATCAAGCCTTGTGATGGGTGAAAAATCAACACCAGTGCTTATCTGAGGGCAGGTAGCAAAACTGCATGTCCTCCACATGGTGCACCATGATCTTTAAATGACTGCCAGCACATAATGTAGTTACTAAAAGAAGCTTTTTACTTGTTTATACAAAGTAATTCTTTCATTATTAACTCATTTTATATGCATGATGTGCTTGCACAGTGCATGAAATTGGTTTGTTACTCAGGAAACATTGTGCAATAGAGAGCGAAACAGTCATGAAGACCTGATCACATTACAGAAACATAAGATCATTATCGTCCTGGTTGGAAACCATTCCAAACTGATTTGGACATTAATTCAATTAAATTCTGAGTGGATAGAATCATTTTGGGACTTGCTTTTCTCCAAAGTCAACACTGGTGAAGTGATACTGTCATTGTACTGACTACTGACCCAGCTTTTGTTGCATTACGTCTATATTAGATTATTCAGATGTTATCAGTTCTAATGAAAACGAATAAACAGACAATGGAGTGGTAATACTGAATCTTTCTGTGGGTGGAATATGATATTAAGCTTGAGTAAGCAGTAATGTTCACTTCCTGTGTGTGCGGATGGTTTGGCAGTGGTGGGGAGAACAGACACTGTCCTATGAATAAAAGAATTAACGCGTATCTTCTTATTCTGCTTCGATAAAGATGTTGTTTTTTATTTCTATTGATGTGTTATCTAGGACATTCCCCCTGGTAAAACAAATAAATAGCACTCATGATTGACCCTGATCTTTAACAGCCCAATAAAATTAGCCTGGGCAGAGGGTTGTTCCCTCTCACGTGCGTCACAAATTTACTTTGTTATCTAAATAAGGGCATACTTTAGAGTATTGTTTTATATACAGTGGTGGCCAAAATTATTAGAACACTAGTATTTTCAGCAGCTAAAAAATGATTTTAAGTCAGTTATTTCTATCATTTGCTGTAATGTGTCAGTAGGAAATATCAGTTTACATTTCCAAACACTCATTTTGCCATTAATTATAATAATCCAGTGAGTTTTCTGTTTACACAAGGAGTCCGACAACAGCGAGTGCTCCACAGTTGTATTTTAAGAACTGTGGCAAAAGTGGCACCACTGTACAGCTAACTGGATCAAATTTTTTAAATGCACACATCTTATTTATTTAAGGACATCCGCTTTTGGATAAAAAAAAAGAAAAAGTTGTCACTGTATATCTCCCACTAATATGTCTAGTAAGATGATATTTCAATGTGGATGTAGATGGATGTCCTTGGGGGGAAAAATATATATATATAAATACATTTTAAATTGATATAATTTGGTTTGGATCCAAGTGAGGATGTCCTTGAATGACACCAGTGGGAAGTTTTGTTAGATGTTTATTGACTTTCAGTGTTTTAGAATAAACAAAACACAAATCCACACACATAACTGTACATACACTGCTTAATATAATACAATACAAACTGTAGTCAAATAGATTGCTTAGTTGTTCAGTTGTTGTTGCCTTTCATTTTGGTCCTGTTTATTTACTTATAAACTGTTTATCTTTCTACCTGGCATTACTGAAGTCACACGCTTTGTAAAGGCACGGTGTGACATCATCTTCACCCCTCCCCTCCCTTCCCCGTCTCGTTCTGTAATCCCAGTCAGTGGGGATTTTGATGACATTTATTGTAAAGCTAAACATATGCTGATCGTGACAGAACTTTATCAGTAACTTCCACGGAGGGATGAATATCACTGACTGAACCTCAGTCTGGAACTGAAAAAAGGAACAAACTGTTCCAGTCTAAAGCTGCAATTTCCCCCTAACGTGCAAGCTGACCAGGCCAAAGGATCGATGAAACATGAAAGTTTTAATCTCTTAGACACACTCTCTGCAGAAGAGACACTACAGTACTTTACACTCTCAGAAAAACTAGGGTGGTACCATTTCAAAATACAATAATATGTACACTTTGGGTACTAATACTTTTAATACTAATACTAATACTTTACCTCCCGTTTAGAGGTACCTTTGCATTTTTGTACCACCCCAATGACAGCTTTTTTTTTTTGGAACAGTTTTTTTTTTTTTGGAACCTTTAGCCAAAATATAAAAATACACATAAGGCTTTTATGACTCATATAGTAGGATATACTGTAGTGAGAATATGAAGGAGAAAAAAAACACCTACATTTTATTTAGAAATAAATAAAAATCTTGTGCCTTTGCTGAATTTGCCATTTTGACTGTTAACTATTGTCCTTTTAACAGAGCTGCTTTACAACTAAATTTAATTTATTTTGTTTTAATAAAACATTATTTTCCAGTTTAACACAGTTTTACACAATCTGTATTGTATAAAGCGCTATATAAAGAAAGGTGACTTGACTATTTAGAATAATTTTGAATGATAATGGCATGGTACTGTACGTGTCTCTACTTTTATATTGAAATATTACTTTTATATTGTTACTAATATTTCAGGATGAACACTTTTCTGAAGCACGTTATAGGCTACCTAGATCATTCATGCATTAGAAAAATCACTTTAAAATCCAAGTATTAAATATATAAGGCTTTCCAGGAGTGTTTATTTGTACATCTCTCAATTATCATTGAATTGCACTGCCTTATGTTTTGCTAATAAAAACTACAGAGCTTTGATATGGACTGATATGGATTTCAATTCCACAACCAAGAATGCTGTTCTCCCTAAATTTCTACAATTTAGACACTTCTGACATTATTATTTGTATTAGCCTATTATTGGGCTATTTCACGGTTATTTTCTCTAGAGGAGGCGCTGTCTGCATTTCCTCCTCAGAGAAAACCACTGGCAACAAAATTGAAAAAGCATGCATAATGTATATCATCATGGGAGCATGACTCATCTCTTTCAGTGCACTGAAGGCAGAGATAATATATTCACACATGCCATGTATCCTGAAGTTAGTCTTTATCACATGCATGTATACCCAGAGCACTGTGCTTGTTTAAATGTTTTCCATGTAACACCACAGGCTATCGGCATGGACTCATTCTAAAGTGTGGACACATGACCCAGGTTTGGAGCCCTAAATGAGACAGTTTGCTCTCTCACTCTGCTTCATCGGTTCAATAACATGCTGCAAAGTCAGAGCAATGTCAGAGGAACCCTAAAATAGCTGTTCTGCTCGTGCGAGCAGCGTCACAGAGACATTAAGGCTGTTTATTAATAACAACAGCAAACTCAGGCAAATGAATAATGCCAATACAGCTTGAAATTCACATTAGCATGACAGAGGCCAGGCCTGTTCATGTTCATTTACTCAGAGGCTGTGATGCTGCACAGGGGTGTTCATGACATGTGTGTGCCATGAGATTTCGTGATGGGCTAGAGGAGAAGACAGCAGGGGCTTTTCTCCTCTGTGTGGTCCGGAAGTGAACTGAGGAATAATGAACAGCTGTGTGAACAGGATGGATTTATTTTCAGGCAGCGCTGAGCAATGTTTTAGATCTCCTCAGCAAGACTTTACGTTGAAAATGCTAATTATTAATCAGTGTGCATTTCAAAAATGTTGTTTATTTGATCCTGGTTTCTCTGTGGATATAAGTATGGCAAAGAGAAAAAAAAAACGGGTCTTAAAATTAGGACTGCAAAATTACTTGCACTATATGCATATAATAGTGATGAGTGCTATAGTGTGGCCTGTCGACCAGCAGGGGGCCTCCATGCTATATTTGTGTTTGTGCTGTGAAAATCTTTTCATTTAGACTTAGAAATAATCAGAAAGCTTTTATGAGTACATGTTTTTAAGCTTTTATGAGTACATGGCAGCTTGATGTCCTAAATAGTGCAAATGCATTATGTTATTATGCAAATAGTGCATACTTTATGGTTCAAAAGTTTGGGGTCAGTGAGATTTTTCAAATGCTTAAATATTCAGGAAGGAAACAGTTTCTACTTTTAAATTAATGCTATTCTTATAACACTTGTGAATTCATCAAAGAATACTTTTAAATGTATATTAGGGTTCTCACACAAATAAATAGCGGCACAACTGTTTTTAACTGATAATAATAACAAATGAGCACCAAATCAGCATATTAGAAGGATTTTTGAAGGATCATGTAACACTGAAGACTGGAATAATTACTGTTGAAAATTCAGCTTTGCCATCACAGGAATAAATTACATTAAAAAATATATATTCAAATAGAAATACAATTTTAAATCTAATTTTATTAGATTTTTTTTTTAATTATATTATTATTTTTATATAAATGCACAGTTGGTAAATAAATTGGTAAGCATAAGAGATTTCTTTCAAAAGAATCAAAATCTTACTGACCTCAGACTTTTGAACAGTATATATGTGATCTATCTTTAATTAAAAAATACAGACTTCAACCCAGGGTTATTATATAGTTAACTAAAACTAAAACCATAATTTTTTTTATTTTAAACTAAACATTTACTGAAAAAAAAAAAAAAAAAAAAAAAGTCACCAAGGCAAATATTTCTAATTTTCATTTATTTTAACTTGATATACTAAAATGACTAATTAAAATTCAAATAAAAACAAATAAAAACTAGATAGACATATTAAGAACAACATTATTAAAACTTTAAATAATATTAAAATGAAAACAAAAAAATTAAATGCAAATAAAAACGAACTATATATATATATATATAAACAGTAATAGTATCTCAGTGATTCTAAAATAACCCTGCCTCAAGCAGACAATGGTCAATTAAAGCTTTCTGAACAGACTTCTAAGTATATATTTTTATACCTAGTTAGATGTATTATACATTTTAACAACAATACATTCTAATTATTTTTACAGGCATTCAGTAATTATAAAGGTGTGAACTTACGTAAGAAGTCAGGGGACTTAAACAATTATAACCACACAGCGGTAAAGCAATTAGACCAGGACAGCACCTGTAAACAAGAGTCATCTCTAGAGATGTTTGATGTTAACATACTAAACAGCTTTGCTTTATAGCAGTCATTAGAAAACCAAGAACCTTAACTGGACTTAAACAAGACCTTAGTATAGTTCTAATACTATATTTACAGGACATGTAAATGGAATATGTATTGGTAATTTTTTTCACATCTGTTGTTTTTATGAGGACACTTGTGTTGCAAATGCTAAATGCTAACGTCTGTGGTCATGAAGTCATTTGAAAAACTGGTGCTGGCCCACCTGAAGGACATTACTGGACCCTTGCTGGATCCTCTTCAGTTTGCCTACAGAGCAAACAGGTCTGTGGACGATGCAGTCGACATGGGACTGCACTACATCCTGCAACATCTAGACAGACCAGGACATACGCGAGGATCCTGTTTGTAGACTTCAGCTCCGCTGAAGTCTACAAACGACTGCACATCTAAAGACCCCTCTGTCAAACTCCTGAAGTTTGCAGACGACACCACACTTATCGGCCTCATTTAGGACGGTGACAAGTCTGCTTACAGACAGGAGGTTAAGGAGCTGGCTGTCTGGTGCAGTCTCAACAACCTGGAGCTCAACATGCTCAAAACAGTGGAGATGATTGTGGACTTCAGGAGAAACCCCCCTGCTCTCCCCCCACTCACCATCATAGACAGCACTGTAAGAACAGTGGAGTCATTCAGATTCTTGGGCACCACCATCTGCCAGGACCTGAAGTGGGCCACTCGCATAGACTCCATTGTTAAAAAGGTCCAGCAGAGGTTGGCACTTCCTTCACCAACTGAGGAAGTTCAACCTGCCACAGGATAAAATACTAATATTTACTTCTTTATATATGAATTTTCAAACTTAAATTAATTTTTTTTTAATTAGAGTTCGATTTAATCAGACAATTAGTATAAGACGGCATTTGGGCTGTTACCAAACAAATGAAATCAGTATCAACAAAATTGATCTTTGCAATGTAGAGGAAACACAGAAACTGCATCTGAAGTGGAATAGATATATTTACACACTGTTCATGCAGCTCTGAGGGACATGGAATGCTTTAATCTGCAGTTACAAATTAATAAATAATGTTTTGATTCATAAAACATTGAATACTGATATTTGAAAGTATTTAAAAAAAATAAAAAATACTGTAAATCTTTTAATGTTAAGTTCTTGATTATTGAACTGTTATAAAATCACATTTGTAATCATGATGGTTTTTGGAGCAAAAAAAACGGCGCTCGATCTTCGTGTGAAACTATATGAAATGATATAAATATATTACGGTGGCCGAGAAGTGCAAAACAAATCACGATTCTGAAAACAAAATAACAAATTACAAACGAAAATGCAAATCTAAAAAACAAAATAACAATTCAGAAAACACAACAGCAATTCCGAAAACATTATAACAAGTCAGAAAACACAACGATAAATCAGACAAACCGGAAGAGGTAGGTATAGTTTGAGACAGCGCCATTGGTTTGGGAATAGATTAGTCACCGCTGACTGGAAGAGACATCTGTCAATCAAGGTGTACAGGAAGAACCAGAAGAAGAACAGCAGAGACAATTGAACAATCACTTGACAATAATTGAGTAACACACACTATTTATACACTTATTTATCTAACACACATACTTAGTCTACATTTCAATTTGCACATAATATACCTGTACATACAAAACTGCCTATTGTTATATACCTATACATACAATTGTCAATTTGTATATTGTTATTCCTTATTTACTTGTTCTATTTTTTATTATTATTTTTATTATCTGTGTTTTTTGTTCTGTCACTGTCATTCTGTTGCACTGTGGAAGCTTCTGTCACAAAAAACAACTTCCTCGTATGTGTAAACATACCTGGCAATAAAGCTCATTCTGATTCTGTTTCTAAATACAATTAACACTCTCATCAGGACTCCTTCATAAGCACACACCTCACTTCACTCAGTGTCCGGTCTCGTTCATACAAAGTGGACTCTCTCTATGCTATCCAAGCAATTTATAGAAATACCTACCTTATGTGTGTCTCCTCCAGTGTATTCTTCTGCTCCTCGCTCCATCGTCTGTTCTAGTTACCATCTCATTGTGGACCTTATCATTGCTCATCATCAGAGGTGTGTGCTATCTCCCGTCTCCATTCCACTATCTCCTGCGAAACAAGAAACAATGTTATAAATCCCCATCATTCCAAGAACTGCTCCATTGCCCTTGATACTCACCTGCCATCACCATCTGCATCAGTTGCTGTTAATAAAGATACATGTGTATTTTCTAATCCTCTGTCTGAGACTCCTTCTGTAACAGACAGTAGTATGATTAGATGAACAAAGTAGGTGGGATGGAATATACCTAGCTGAAACATCAAAGTGATGTTTTGAACATCATAAGCTGACTATTTAAAAATTAAACTAAAACAATGAGCAAAGAATGGAAATCAACATTTAACTCGAATAAGAAAAATGTCTCTATAATTGTACAAATGTTGGACTATTCTCTTCTCATTTCGAATTCTCCAATGGAATTGCTTCATTATCATTTCAGAGTGATTAGAGACTGACATTTGCTCTGCCGCTCTTGTTTGAAGTCTGACATCAAAAGATTAAACAATCTCATTGATGATGGTTTATCTTCGCTCAAAGACAGCTGTGCTGTCTGAGAATGACTGTTCGTAATCAGCAGCAAAAATCACACTGGGGTCACAACAAATGAGTCATTTTCATGAGTAAAGATCTGAAATAATGATATTCACGGCATTCAAAAAGACAGATAGTAGCTATAACAGATTTACTTGGAGGCATTAGCTGCAATCGACTGAAACATTGTTGATTAATTCAGTTTTTATGGGACAGTTCAATTCTGAGTGATAATGGGCATCAAAAACTACACATAAAATTCAAATGAAACTAAAACTTGCATAATTTACAAAATTATCTGGTTGAGGTAATTAACAAATTAATAGCTTTGCAAGACAAACTGATAACCATAGTGCTCACTGTTTATTATATAGACTTATAATTTGACCATAATGTGATTTCACAGTAATATGATGAACAATTTATCAGAGAAACATTTTGTTCTTCTTCTATGCATTTACTGTCTTTGTTGAAGAAAATGCTATGAGATAGGCAGAAAGACTTATAGACTGAAATACTGATAGATAGATACACCTGACAGATTCTTAAGACTCAGTCCAAGAAAGCGCATTAGTGGGTAAACCCAGATTACAACTTCTGTTCAAAAGGCTTCCTAAACCCAGCAGATTCAGAGGATTGGTCAGGACTTGATCTTTCTGTGGTAAAGCAGCAGTATGCAAAGTTTCCTAGAGGAATGCTTACAGGTTTATTGCACAAGCCATTAAGACTCAGATTGATGCTGGAGGACAGAGAATATGTTAACAAAAATTAAAGGAACATAAACTGTAGAGCATAAACTTGGTAGTAATATACAGGTACATCTAAAAAAAAATTGAATATTGTGAAAAAGTTGATTTTTTCTTGTAACTTATTTAAAAAATTGAAACTTTCATATATTTTAGATTCAATACATGTAAAGTTAAATATTTCAAAAGTTTTTTTTGTTTTAATTTTGATGATTAGATCTTACAGCTCATGAAAGTCAAAAAATCTGTATCTCAAAATATTAGAATATTTACATTTGAGTTTCAGTTAATGACCATCCCTACAGTAAAAATTCCGGGTATCTCTTGTTCTTTGAAACCACAATAATGGAGAAGACTGCTGACTTGGCAATGACCCAGAAGACAAACATTGACAACCTCCACAAAGAGGGTAAGTCACAGAGGGTCATTACTGAAAGGTTTGGCTGTTTACAGAGTGCTGTATCAAAGCATATTAAAGGCAAAGTTGACTGGAAGGAAGAATTTGGGTAGGAAAAGGTACAGGGATGTCCGCAAGCTTGAGAATACTGTCAAGCAAAACTGATTCAAACACTTGGGAGAGCTTCACAAGGAGTGGACTGAAGCTGGAGTGCATCAAGAGTCACCACGCTCAGACGTCTTCAGGAAAAGGGCTACCAAGCCACTTCTGAACCAGAGACAACGTCAGAAGCGTCTTACCTGAGCTGTGGACTGGACTGTTGCTCAGTGGTCCAAAGTCCTCTTTTCAGATGAAAGTAAATTTTGCATTTCATTTGGAAATCAAGGTCCCAGAGTCTGGAGGAAGAGTGGAGAGGCACAGAATCCATGTTGCTTGAAGTCCAATGTGAAGTTTCACAGTCAGTGATGATTTGGGCTGCCATGTCATCTGCTGGTGTTGGTCCACTGTGTTTTCTGAAGTCCACAGTCAACGCAGCCATCTACCAGGAAATTTTAGAGCACTTCATGCTTCCTTCTGCTGACAAGCTTTATGGAGATGCTGATTTAATTTTCCAGCAGGACTTGGCACCTGCCCACACTGCCAAAGGTACCAAAAGCTGGTTCAATGACCATGGTGTTACTGTGCTTGATTGGCCAGAAAACTTGCCTGACCTGAACCCCATAGAGAATCTATGGGGTATTGTCAAGAGGAAGATGAGAGACACCAGACCCAACAATGCAGATGACCTGAAGGCCGCTATCAAAGCAACCTGGGCTTCCATTACACCTGAGCAGTGCCACATGCAACTAACTGGTTTACGTTTCCAGGGCCCAACACAGATTACCTAAGACAAGTATATAGATTCATAATGACATTAAGGCCAATGATGATACTATAATGAAAGATATAGTTTTAAAAATCGTTCTAAATGCAAAATGACACAGCAGAATTATATTGTTGGAATCACTTTTAGAATGTTTTTTTTTTTCCAGCTAATAAAAGATAAAAACATTGACAGCCAATCAGAATCCATTCTGCTTCAAAGCATTTAAAACGATAAATGTCACACAACAGAACGTTATCATCCATTGGTGTGGACGCTATCGTTCTTGGTGTGAACAGTACACTGAAAAAAAAAATAGAATTGAAATAATTTAGATACTTAGGTTACACAAATTTAGGAATTAATACATTTATTTATATTGATCGTGGTATGTAAGAGTAGCTATATCTGAACTCATAAACTAATAGATCTAGGCTTAACTAGGCTAATGGCTTCATTAAGTCAGAGTAATCATAATCATCTAGCAAAAAATCCTAAAAGATTCCTGTTGGAATTAACTGGAACAAACCCTAATTGATCCTGATGGGATTTTTCTTCTTATATAGGATTTCAGTACTGCGCAAAAACAAATGTAAATCTTTTAGAAGTTCCAAAACAGCATGGTTCTGATAAAAAAAAAAAAAAAAAATGAATATGACTCTAAGTATCAAAGTGTATTCAGTTTATCCAGTAGAATCCCATCTGACTCAGAGGGGATTCTATTATGATCACAGAATTTATTTTACTGTGTTGTAAAGCTCAAATGTTTTGGGCTCTAAAGTCTTTTAAATTGAGCATACTCTCAGGGGCAGAGTGTTATTATTGGACAGGTGGGGTGTGGGGAGGAGTAGCTGGATGCTCTCCACCAATGCAGCCTAACACTGTCACCTTTCTTGGCAGGTGCGCATGGAGACAGGTGCCATCAGCTCCTCGAGAACTACTAACACTTCGTTTGGGTTCGACAGGATACAGTTGTTGTTGTTGTTTTTTCCTGCAACAATGCTCAAATCATGTGAATACTTCTGAAACTGAATTCTTTTGTGGAATATGATTTCGCTGATGTGAAGAACAAAACCCTGTGGAATAATTAGCAATTTATGCAGATCCTCACTAAACACTACAGGTAAGTCAGTTCAGGCAAAGTGAATGTGATTTTGTCAAAGTATTTTCTAATTTCTTTTTGTGGCAGTTATTTAATTGCTTGTTGAATTCCCAGACATATTGTTTTAACTCTTTATTTATTTAGGCCTTTTGTTTGTCTGTTGTAGTATTAGTTTCGGTCCTCAATTTTGATTTGGTCAAGCGATGTAATAATAGTAGCCTATAATAAGAATAGGACGGTTCACTTTTGGGGAGCAGAGTTTGTCAGGGGTAAAGAGCGGGTTTTATAAAAGTCAAAGTGTCGGTGTTTAGTGGTACGGTACCAGTACTGCTCAAGACGGGGTTTCTCTCTTTAACACAAATGCAGAGGGCAAATGGAAAATCCGGAGTGGAGCTGCAGCTTCTGTGATCATAGCCTATTATTTAATTTGGTATTTTAAATATTGTATTATATTTTTATTTTATTATATATCAAACATTATATTGTATAAAACAAATGTTTAAATGTATTTGTTATTTGATTTGATTGTCTCAAAAATGTCCCTGCTCGTCGTCCTAATTGTTTTGGGCAGCCAATGTTAAATTATGGTTATACTAGACAAATCTGGTCTATATATATACTTTCTTGAAAAGTTATGGCTATGGATCTGCACAGAATATAACTCGAAGGTAAAGGTAAACTGGATTTAACACCAAGTCTGTCCAGCTTTGATATCTCTGGCAGATCTTTGATCAAGCTCAATAGCCTTTTTCTGTTCAAAACTAAACTATAGGATGTAAATTGTTTTAGACACTATGTGAGATCTAAAGGAATTCAGAATTTTGTTGGTTTTGTAAGTTTTCATCTCTAAAAGAGTTCTCCCAGGTGACCTTTTAGCAGGGCTTCAAATTAAGACATGCATGGGACTTTGAATAAACAGCAACTGTTTGGTTAGAGACATTGTCAGAATTACTACAGTGCAAACAAATATTCAGTGAGGTTGGAGCTTTTTGAGATGCTTTTCAAGTTCAAGCACTTGCATGATTGATCTTAGCATGCTTGGCTAAGGGAATCCCCAGTTATAGCACGCAGGAGGGAAGGAAGAACCATGTTTACCTCCCTGTCTCAAAAACCACAGGCTCTTTTGTCTTAAAACAGCTTATCTTCCTGGAAGACACCACTGATTCCACGTAGCATTTAAGTTACAGTGACTATTTATAGATCAGACACTTGCATCTATTTGGCATGGATCCATAATCGTTCTATCCTTTCTTAAAACAGAACAAGGATTTATTTTTAATCTTTAAGAGACAAGTGCAGCAGTGTGAAAATGCACTACTTTAATACTGTAATACTGTTTATTCATAGATTTGAACATTGTTTGTGTCAGAATGGATAATAACCACTTTGCATGTGGAAGTACATTTGTCCACTAATGAAAGTGCATTTCAGTTTACAGGAGTGATTACCCAAAGGCTCCAGATGTGATCTAATTGCAGTGAATGGCCTAACAGGAAATAAAATGGCTAAAATCTGCACAGAACAATCATACCCCTCACAAAGATCCGCCTTCACTCCTGAACCAGCTATTGAATGGATCGAGAGAGGGGAAAGGTCAGAGGAGACGCCACAAACATATGCCATCTAGTTTGAGCAATTCTCACATTCAATGCATGTCTGGTTATCATTTAATTTGGTATATTTCTCATTTGCAGTGATCAGCCTCCCTGTGGACTAATGGGCAGGTGATTTGATCTTTTGCTTTTTTTGTAAATTTGAGGATTGTTTATGAATTAAAAGTGATTTTAATAAGTTATTGTACCTTCACTTTCAGGATGTCCCATTTCATCCTGAGGTTTGGAGGAAGATCCACCAAATGTAAAGCTTCAGAATGCAGTGATTCAGTTATGATAACAGAGGAGTCTGAAGACATGGCAGAGCAAATGGAGGCATCATGCGACAACAGAGGACAGGACCAACTGCGCATGAGGAAGTGAGTGAAAATGCAAGCATGTACACAGTACACAGGTTTTCAGGAAATCATGTTGATAATTTAAAGGCCATGTGTATATCAACTATGAAAAAGGCTTCATAGGGTTGAGCAAAGTTTTAACTAAATTTGAAATTAAAGTAATGCATCATGCATTTTGTTTTGAGAGCAGGGGTTTTGAATCTTTTAGATGCCACAGACCCCCAAATATTATAATCCTCACGGAAACCCTTAGCTTTTGTTCTTTTGGTTTGTTGGTCTGCAAAATGTTTGACCACATGAATGCACAATTTCTGCATTTCCATTAAACTAAATGTGCAGCTAATTACCAGAAATGCTTGGAGAGGAAACGTAATCAGCCCTAATGTAATGCCCCGTGATCTGTAGTGAGATTAGGTGTGTTTCTCAAGATAACAACAGAGGATGTGCTTACAGTGACCTTATAATCCCCTGCTGTCTGCTGCACACTCATTTCTTCGTCCTGCTGCTTACCTGCTTGAATTTAACACACAGAAATGATTATATAAAGTCCCACATTGTGAGTGCCCATAGAATAATAGCTCCACAGAATTTGAAAATACATCATTCACAAGTTCTTCCTTGTTCATTTATTAAAAATTTTGGTTAATTTGATAATGCTCTCAGCTACCAATAAAACTGTAGTACTGTCAGATCCATTTAAATCCAATTGTTAATCCAATATACATTTCCTCCTAATTTAGTGCAGAAAATAATCCCATATTCATCTGGGCCTGATATTAAACCAAAAGGGGCCATGCTTTTACAACATTTATTTTAGTACTTCATATTTTAACTATAATCAAATTACAGGAATAAAACAATATCATTGTCTTTACAGTTTCAACAACAATGCAAATCACTGGCCTCTTGCAACACTGAATATGAACAACTGCAACAATACAGATGAGTATGTGAGAAAGTTAAATATTACGTTATAAGTACATTCTGCTATGTGCTACCTCCTAAATAACAATTATCATTTTAATGCAGCAAAAAGGATGACAGGGAGATAAAGAAAGATGATAAGAAAGAAGAACCAAAAAAGGATGAGAAGAAAGAGGAAAAGAAAGAGGAGAAAAAAGACGAAAAGAAGGATGAGAAAAAAGATGAAAAGAAAGACGACAAAAAAGATGATAAAAAGAAGGAAGAGGAGAAACCGTGAGTATTTTTACTCAATTTAAATGCAATTAAATGTAGTTATGTGTTCAGTCCAGAACTTCATAAATTTGTGTACTTTTTTTATTTTATTTTAGAAAACATGTTTGGATTATGGATCCAGCGACAGATATGTACTATTACTGGTTGACCATTGTAGCAATGCCTGTCTTCTTCAACCTAATGATGCTTGTTACCAGGTAAATTTATGTATTTGATTTTTTACATTTAAATTGAAAATAATATAAAATTATTATGTCCATTATATTGTATGCTTTGGAGATATTTTAATGTTATAATATTAGTATTAAAACAATTATTAATTAATTAGCAATTATATTTAATTATTAATTCATATTTAATTATTACTTACTATTTAAAATAATAAGAATATTACAGCTAATTATCAAACAAAGGACAAAACTCTATGTAGAAATATATATATCATCACATTTTGTACTTAAAATAAATGATCTGGTGTTATTGTTTGGTGACAATGCTAATTTAACTTTTTTAAACAGATCCTGTTTTAATGAATTGCAAGATGATTACACCATCTTATGGATAGTTTTGGACTATTCATCCGATGTCATCTACTATATTGACACATTTGTGAGATCAAGAACAGGTGAGATTATTATTAGTCACTGTTTATGTTCACTTTAGTCATATTTAAGTACAACAGTAAATGAACTACACTCCCTCTAAAGCAGTGGTTTTCAACCAGGGGGCCTCAGCAAATTTCTAAGGGGTGATTTAAAAGAGTTTTAATTAATAAATCATGAATATTATATTAAACAATTTATAAATTCAACTGTTGCAGTTAACATATAAAATCAAGATGTAAATTCTTTTTATAAAGGCTATTTATAGAAGAACGTATATTACTAAAATACGTAACTTAACTTCTGAAATCACTGCTATACAGGGAAAGAAATTGTTGTAAACACTTTACATGACAGTGAAATTGTTTTGACAGGTTTCTTGGAGCAAGGCTTGCTAGTGAGAGAATCTAAGAAGCTTTGGGAACACTACAAAAAGTCACCGCAATTCAGATTTGATGTGTTCTCCATGATACCAACAGACATATTAATGCTAAAAGTGGGTTACAACAATCCCGAACTGAGATTCAACCGGCTTTTCAAAATGGCTCGTCTTTTTGAGTTCTTTGACCGCACTGAAACCAGAACCAACTTCCCCAACATCTTCCGAATCAGCAATCTCGTCCTGTATATCCTTATCATCATCCACTGGAATGGCTGCATCTTTTTCGCCATCTCAAAAACAATCGGCTTTGGCACGGACACTTGGGTCTACCCCAACATCAGCGACCCCGAGTTCGGCCGTCTTGCCAGGAAGTACATCTACTGCTTGTACTGGTCCACTCTCACGCTCACCACCATCGGAGAAACGCCACCGCCTGTCCGAGACATTGAGTATTTATTTGTCGTTTCTGATTTTCTCATCGGCGTGCTCATTTTTGCCACCATCGTTGGTAACGTCGGTGCCATGATTTCTAACATGAATGCATCCCGCGCGGAGTTCCAGGCCAAGATTGACTCCATCAAGCAGTACATGCAGTTCCGAAAGGTCACCAAAGATCTGGAGGCCCGTGTCGTGAAGTGGTTCGACTATCTTTGGACCGAACAGAAGACCTGCGATGAAAAGGAAGTGCTCAAGAACCTCCCAGACAAGCTCAAGGCAGAGATCGCCATCAACGTGCATCTGGAAACCCTTCAAAAGGTGCGTATCTTCCAGGACTGCGAAGCGGGTCTTCTTGTTGAGCTCGTCCTTAAACTTCAACCACAAGTTTTCAGTCCAGGTGACTACATTTGCAAGAAGGGAGACATTGGACGGGAAATGTACATTATCAAAGAAGGCAAACTAGCTGTGGTGGCGGATGATGGTGTCACGCAGTTTGTGGTGCTCAGCGATGGTGCTTACTTTGGTGAGATCAGCATCCTTGGCATCAAAGGAAGTAAAGCCGGTAACCGCAGGACTGCTAACATACGTAGCGTGGGATACTCTGATCTGTTCGCGCTCTCAAAAGATGACCTAATGGAGGCGTTAACCGAGTACCCAGAAGCCAAAAAGGCGCTAGAGGAGAAAGGTAGGGCTATTCTGATGAAAGACAATCTCATTGACGAGGCTGCAGCCAATGCTGGTGCAGACCCAAAGGATCTGGAGGAAAAGGTCACAGTCCTGGAGACCAATCTAGATGTGATTCAAACCAAATTTGCTCGTCTTTTGGCAGATTGGACATCCAGCCAGAACAAGATCAAACAGAGGATCACCAACATGGAGGCCCGAGTGAAGACTCTTAGGCAGGAGGATTTGTCCGAGGTCGTGGAGGATAAGAAGGACAAATAGTTCTACGCCAAAATAGACTGACTTTACTGATTACTGATTACACATTTACCCATATAGAGGAATCTGGCATCATTTGAGAGGAATTGCTTGATCTCAAAGTAGTACAGCGGCAACATGTACTATTTATAGATGATTCAGTCAGAGACTTGGCATTTCACAAGACCTAAGTCTAATTTGTGAAGGCATGTAAACAATGACAGATCAGACAGTTTCAGCCTCACAAATGCAGGGTCGTCTTGAAATAATTTCAGACAACAATGCGCCAAGAACATGCTTCTGTTTTTGGGCATTTTGGTTCATGATGCTGTCGCTATTAAGTATTGCAGTGTCTGAATTTCAGGTAGTGTGATTCCTAAACTGAATTTTAGGAGAGTTATTGTGCAGCTATACTCTCTGTGAGATGTCATGCTGCAAGTGATTTTGAACCAGCTTTGGTAAATACACACAATATCCTTCAGTTTTGTTGCAATTTTCGAAGAAGTTCTCAGGAATTGCTCTTAAGCTTTGTCTGTAATATCAAAAATCAATATTATCTGTGATATCAAAGCTTTGCTTTCATTGAGTGAGCATGAATACCAAAGCAGAACATCTTGTAATGTGATAATATGAAGGGTTTATCTTTAAGTTGATTTTTAACATAAGAATAAAATTGAGGGCCCCCCCCCCCCATTTTAGTCCATCATGTTCAGTTCTTGTATGTATATTTTATTTTCATTCAGCTAATGAAAAATTGTATATGTGCAGGATTAAATAAAAAACATTTTAGAATTTTTCCTAGCATTGTGTCCACGGTGGATTGATTTGTGGGGAAAAAGATCTACAAGTCATCCATACTGTGCAGTTGTTGTGCAAGATCCTGTTCAGACTTGCCCCTAATGTGACAATCTATGACTTCAGTGTGGGTTCTCCACAGGGGCCGGTCGCCCAACAATTAGACCTACCAAGCATTAAAGGCTAGTTAAGGAGCTGTGTTGGAAATGCAAACGTTGCAGGTATGACTCCTGAGAGGAACACTGATAGACTGACATGTAACAAGAAATTAGGCATCAGCATCTAAGTATAGTTTCACATCTACAAGCCTTTTACTTTTATTAAGTAACATTCAGTTTAGTTTTGAACTACTCACGGATGAAGAAAATATTGGTCACATATTGAGTCATTCAATCAGGCTTATTTAAAATATTTTCATGGATTGAATTATAGATTTGTAATGTAAGATGTTTGTTTTTCCAGGTCCAGAGATTTGAGAGTCGATTATAGAAAGCAGCTGAGAATTATCACCATTATTATTACAAGAACAGCTTGTAATGCAAACGACATGACAGCTATCAGGTGTCAACCTATCATGAACTTTGTGCAACACAGGGTGCTAATTAGGCTGCCTTTTCTCCCTCTCTCCCCAGGGCTATTGCGAGGTAAATGTGGAGGTGAGAGCAGTGCAGCAAAACTGTTGTGGATGAGAAACTGTAAGACAGAACAGACTTGGGCTGGCATTTGCTTGAGTGCACAGCAGACCGTGTAAAATAAAAGCTCATATGCTTCCTTTGCCTCTGTTTTTGAAGCCACATCACAGTCTTCCTTATAATGAGCCTCTCACTGAATCTAATGACACAAGGAAATGCTGGATTATGTTGTCATGTTGGTGAAAATATCTGCAAAAAACAGACAGTGGGGTCTATAAGTAAAAGTTTTTTAGGAGCATAAAATGTGTGCATACCTGTATATATATATATATATATATATATATATTGAACAAACTTGGAATTCATGCCTATTTGAGGACTGCTGTTATTAAAGCAAAAAAAAAAGTATTATTTTTCCAAATGAATGTTTCACTTGATATTATGCTCATCAAATTTGTAATGAATATGTGTTGAATTTATATATTGAATTAATTTATATATATATATATATATATATATATATATATATATATATATATATATATATATATATAATTTAATTTAATTTGTAAATAAACAATATTTTAAAAATAACATTTAAACATTTTTTTTTTATTAAAAATATTTTACACAAACTTGGAATTGATGTCAAAGAGAGGAGACTGCTGTTAATAAAGCAAGATTATTATATTACTGTTATTAAAGTAAAAAAATAATAATGTTTTATCCCCATTAGGATCAAATAATTTATTATGTATATCTATGCATTGCATTTTTTAAAAGGACTGCTGTGTATTAAACCATTTTTCCATTCCAACTATTTTTTTACTCAAATTATATGTTAATTATACACATATATTAATAATAATAATAAAGGAAATGTGTTTAGAAAAACAAAATATTTAATAGAACCCATGAAAAAAAAGGAAGATATAAATATTGACCATGAAATCTGTTTCTGAAGGTACAGTTGCTGAATTTCATGTGTCAGACATTTAATGCCATCTGGTGGCTTGTCACTGTATTTTGCTAAAGTCTGCAGGTTTACCTGAGCTGGCACTGCATTTCACTGTCCATTGCATTACTCTAGTTGTGCTTATTAACAGAATATGAATATACAACACTAAGTTATGAATGAATTACTGAAGTATAAAGGCACACATAAACCTATCAGAGATTAGAAGTGCTATTTACTGTCACATGATGAAGCACAGCTGACTCTGCCTGTAGATTTCAATTCTTTTAATCTACCCAGCACTTTTGGTCCCAGTCTGTTGCTCTGTGTTGATGCAAACGGCTGCTCACCTGTGTCTCTGAGATCAAAAGAGAGGAAGAAACTTTATCTCACCTCACAACCTGAACAACAAGGCAAATAATGTGCTGGAATCAACTTCCCCTACATGCCAAAACTGCAGAACAGACATAATACTGCCCTTTTGCTTTATAGCTTATACTTCAGCAATCACCTTATTTATATGAGGATTTGCATACAACATGTGAAATGATCGAAGTGATGGTTCTCACCTCATGGCTGTTTCTGCAGAGGCGACAGCTGCTACTGGAGTTCTGAGGCTTGCAGACAAAAATATTACGTTTATGTTTCTATTCATTCATACATCAACCTCAACATGACCATGATAAACACAAGTCTATTAGCAAGTCTCAATGATTTGATAACCCATTGTACCGACCCGTTGTCTTCATCTTCATCCTCTTTTACAGATGTAGCTGAAGATCTCTCAGACAGGCTGAACTCTGCCTCAACCATCTCAGGAGTGAGACGAAGATCTGAGCTCTCGGACCTGCCAGAGAGGTCAAACCATCATGAATCTGCAAATGCTGTGAGTGACAAACAATCAAAGGTGAGGGGTTATTGAAGCTGGTGGATAATCTGTATTTACACTCCAATTTGAATCTCGTCTCTGATGCTGTCGGGCAGATCCTGAAGAGCTGGAGGAGCCTCCACAGGCAGCAGGACGATACCGAAGGGGTCAGACCTAGATAGAAAAGAGTTGTGCAAGACTTGGGCTTGTTTGATTGCATGTGTAAATAAACCCTAGTGTATAATTGAGAGGTAAATGAGAGAGTGTGTGTGCAGTACTTACACATGTGGGGCGCAGTCGCTTCTTATAGTCGAGATATTGGATAAAGAGCTCAAGGCCACAGAGGGAAACTTCTTCCATGTCATAATCCCTTTGATTATATCCTGCAATTGATATTTTTAAGTAAATGCATACAGGGTTTACAAATATAATTTTTTTTCTTAAAAACAAGTGGTGTGTTTTGGGATGCGCTAACGAACATAAGAATCTCCATAGACTCCCTCTATCTGAGCCGCTGAGGACACTGTGATTAAGTTTCATTGTCTAAGGAAATGTCCTGGAAAAAATCGGTAAAGTCCCCAATACTTATAGGGATCAATACCAACGCTTCGTGCGCGAACGTCAGCTCCAGACAAAGTAAGTACCACACATTTGTCTTCCAAATTGCCCTTCTGAAAGAGCTTCTTGGCACTCTGTAATAGAGGTCTTCACGGAGGACCCGAGGCTCGAGGACCCGTACGGGTTCGGGTCTATATTATAAATGGTCAGCCAGGTCCGAGTCGGGTCCCATTCTATTACGTCGGGTCCCGGGTCATGCGGTGTTCTCCGAGACGATCAGGAGTGATCAGTGTCAGTCAGCATGCGTGTGTTTTGTAACTTGCAATTTGTAAAATTAGGATGAGAAAAGTGTTAGCGGGAAATAAGGAGGAAAAAAACTAAACAAAAAACACGCGTTAACTCATACCCTAAATGCGTTAGGCTCATACCCTAAAAGTGGCAAGTTTAACAAGCTATAAAAAATTATCTGTAGGGTATTTTGAGCTAAAACTTCACATACACACTTTGGGGGTATCAGAGACTTCAGAATCAGAATCTTGTAAAAAGGAGCATAATAGGTCTCCTTTAAAATAAAGTGTAACCGAATATTATAAAACAAATAATTCCAGGCCTGGATGTTAATAGTTTCAGACAGTAATAGTGCCAGCTATGATACAAAGCTTCATTTTAAAGACACACTTATAGACACTTTGTTTTTGTGAAATTGTTTCAAATTGCGATGTGCAAAAATGTTTCTTTCTGTAAAAATCCTCAACAAACCTTTCTATCTAGAAACTTCTTCTGTGTTGGAGGGAGATGCACACCCACAACATCGCCTTTAGGGATGGTGTATCGAGGCAGTGGACACAAATGAAAGTCCAGGTCACACTCCAGGTAAAGCTTTGAAGGCATAAACATGTGGTGCAGGATTCTAAATTAAAATAAAAAGATAACATTAATTCATTAAGACTGGGCCATTTTCAAACATGTCTTGAGTAAACTTTTTGCGTGAAAACAATACTAAAGAACCGACAGGCTATATACACTTAGTTCCAATGTTATTTTAGGATAATTAACATACATATATATATATATATATATATATATATATATATATATATATATATATATGAAGAGTTCAGATAACTCCGTTTTTAACAATTCTCAGAAATCGTGTTTTTTCATTGTGCATTCCAATAAGTGAAGTGACATTCAGCCAAGTATGGTGACCCATACTCGGAATTCGTGCTCTGCATTTAACCCATCCAACGTGCACACACACAGCAGTGAACACACACACACCGTGAACATACACCCGGAGCAGTGGGCAGCCATTTTATGCTGCAGCGCCCGGGGAGCAGTTGGTGGTTCGGTGCCTTGCTCAAGGGCACCTCAGTCGTGGTATTGAGGGTGGAGAGAGCGCTGGACATTCACTCCCCCCACCTACAATTCCTGCCGGCCGGAGACTCGAACCCGCAACCTTCGGATCACAAGTCCGACTCGCTAACCATTAGGCCATGACTTCCCTAAATCTCAATCAAACTGCAGTTGGGTTATTTTGACTAGGTTAAAAAATAACTAAAAAAAACCCCAGCTAAATAACACAATAAAAACATGATAACATAATAAAAAAAACATGATTTTTTAAAAAAAATAAAAATACCCGGAGTTATCTGTTTTTGCAAATAAAATATATATATATATGTAATTTCCATAAATGTTTATTTATTTCAAGTAACATATTTTTTTGTAATTTATCATATTATTTAACAACAATAACCCTGTTTTATTGCATGATCATGATAAGTGATTCAAAAAACATACAAAGATCCGGAGAGGGTGGGTGTTGGGTGGTCTGAGGAGTGCTTCAGGTGCACTGAAACTAAGTGTGGGACCTAAATCCTGATCTGATCCATCATCTTCCTCTTGTTTCTTATCTTCCTAAACTTCACTGAGATCTACAGCTGTACATGTCACCACAGGCAACAACTCATCCTATAAAAATACAATATTTTTTACTTATTTTTGATACAGACTTTGAATCCCAAAAAAAACAAAAACAACTTTATTTACCTGTGCTCTGGTGCGTAATGTCCTACTCAGGTCCAGAGGAATGAATGTTGCTGCTGCATCATAGACCGATAATGGCTGATAACCCATCAGTTTGTAACGCTGGGGGACCTTCAGAAAAGATGTACAATTCTCATTCCAATTAATATTTGTTTCTGTTAAAGGGGCAATTTCATTATTTTTAATGGATCTAAAATAAAAAAAAAATTATTAAATGTAGAATTAAAGGTGATAGTTCACCTAAAAAGATTAAAAAGATACTTTGAAAAATGTATCAGCTTTTTTTCATTTGTTTGTTTGTTTTGCCCATACAATGGAAGTCAATGGGAACCAAAACTGTTTGGTTACCAGCATTCTTCAAAATATCTTGCGTTCCACAGAAAAAAGAAAGTCAGACAGGTTTGGAATGACATGAGTTAATATGTGACAGAAATTTCATTTTTGAGTGAACTATGCTTTTAAAAATATTATTTAAACAATACTATTATACTATACTTTGTATACCATTTTGGATAAATAACTGGCTTTCATGTGGCACTTCCTGTTTTATTTTTTGTGGCTTGCCACTCAACCTTACACACACGTAAGAACATCTCTCACGTATACTCCGCAAATTAAGACATTTTACAAAACCACATTTGACATTTCAAGCCATTTACAGTAATTCAGGAATTTTAGAAAAAATTATAAAACAAAAAAATCCCTATCAGAAGATGAAGGAGTGGGAAAAAGCACTTTCTTCCCGTACCTTTAGACTGAATAATGGAAGTGTGACTTTCATATCCGCTTCAGGCATTCTGACAGGAACATGCCCCAATGCATTCACAGCCTGTAAACCACAACTTCATCCTCAATGCCACGAAATATGCCCTGATATTACCCATCTCAAATGTTGAACTGAAACTTTTTGGCAATGTTTAAAAAATATATACCTCTTTAAGAGACTTAGATTCTATTTACAGTAACTAAAAACAGTTTTGTTGTATAAGCACAATTATAAAGTGTATCAGAGGTACAGTATACGTAAGCTCTGCACAAAAACCACAAGCAGTCTCTCACAAGTTCATCAGGTTGGTCATCAGGTGTAAATGTATTGAAGGTGAAGGGAAGAAGTTTTTCTGGTGTCAGCGTAAAAAGACATGGCTTCTCATCCCCATCTACAACAACAAAACAGAAGAATATCTAAAAAAAAAAAAGAACTATTTAGATGATATGGCTAGTTAAACAATGTAATAACAATATAAGTCTGGGGAAGATAAGATTTATTAGTCTCTTAGGCTCACCAAGGCTTTCTATTTTAATATAATTACAAACTTTATCAGTCATTTCTCCCATCATCAGAAATCTTTCTAAGGTGCTGATTCGGTGCTAAAGAAAAATGTCATATTATCAATGTTGAAATTTTTTTTTGTGGAAACATTTTTTTCCAAGACATTTTGTAAGAATTGATTGATGAATAGAAACTTCAAAAGAACAGCATTTATTTGAAATAGATTGCTTTTGTAAACATGTAAAAGTCAAAACTCTCACTTTTGAATCTAATGAGTGCTCACTGAATACAAGAATTAGTTTCTTAAAAGAAAAATCCCGACTCGCCTGATTCTTTGTCTCCCTGCAGACTCTTGGTGTTGCGAACAAGCTCTCTAAGTGACACCAGTCTCTTGTTCATACGACATTGAAGAACAACCTCAATTAAACAAAACACAGTGTAACATTATTGTACTTATTAGTACAGTCAAGCATTTTATTTACAAGCACTGCTAATCAGCACAGCGAGTGGTAAACAAGCATCGTAGTAATGTCTTAAATAATAGTTTAATGACATTCAAATTCAATTACATAGACAAGGCAAAGGCAGAGTTATGAATTATGTTACCTTTCGAGCAGCCTGCTGGAAGATTCTGAGCGCTCTCTGTCTGACCTCCAGTTGACCAGTGCCATAGCTGCTGAAAACAGCAGTGCATTCTGGGAGCTATAACATAGAGCTGTTAAATAAGTCTAAAAGATATGAATTTTAAAGATAATGACTGGAGCTAGATGCTAATGCTTACATGCGAACAGTACTGTAGGTGACTAGTATCAAGATGCAGTTTCATGATATACTGTAAGCTTATCATACTTTCTTACTACATACTCAAATCTATGTATTTTCCCACCATCAGTACATAGTTGCAAAAAGTCTGCAAACTGGGACATAAACTACATCAAAGTTACAAGCTAGAAACATGACTTCAATAATAAAAATGATAATTTATTCAAATATTTCAATGTCACACTTTCATGTACCTGTCCAACATGTCGCAAAACTCGCCATGAGGAAAGTTTAGTTGAAGATCTCGAAGAGGCCACCGACTCACCAATGTATTTTAGCTGAAATTCACATAAAAAGCATGAGCATTCAGTGGAAAGTGGCACAGAATGTTCAATATGAATTAAACCAATATATTAGCTTACTTTGTATGCAGCAAGAGCCTCATCTTGCTCCTTCAAAATTTTAAGTTTCTGGTCTGTTGAACATGGGTCATCACCCAGATCAACTTGCCTAAGGATAAAACACACTAGTCTTAAGGGTTTTCTAGTTCAACCATATAATATTGTTTGTAAACTCAGAATATCTATATGTCATATGTTATATAAATCCCATGGAGCAACACACCAGCAGCTATGTCTGGCTCTCTGCTCTTTTTGTTGGACCTTCTTTAAAAATGTGGCTTCTTTCATCTCTCTTGGCTGGTCTGCAACCTTGGTATAAGACATGGCTTCAACAAATAAAACACATAGGTACCTTGCATTAAATAACTGTGATTTGGGGTCACATCGGTTTATATTTGATTACAAAATGTGTACATGTATGGTTTAATATCTGATTAAACTGTTAAAATTGGATTTCTGTGTTTTGGCCATAATAGTCAGCTTATAAGGTTTTTGTTATTCAGGCTATATCATACACACAACATTGGGTACGAAATGTTGCTGAGAGTTGGGTAAAAAAGTTTTAGTTTTTTTTAACTCCACTACTGTCATCAGATTTTAATAGAATTACATACAGTGTGATGACTCTGGTGAGGGCAGCACAAAATACAGTGGTACATGTGTGCTAAAGAATGGCCTCAGAAGTCAAGAAAAGTACCACTGCAAAAGGCCATTTTCAGGTTGGGTAACTTGCAAAAGGGGCATGTAATTGGGAGACTATAAAATGGAGCACTGTTTATTATTATCTAAGCTCCAGTCTGCTGAAAGGACCAGATTAGATCAGCATCAATTTCCATGCTGGTCCAAGCAAGTTTTTGCTTTTAAGTGCAGGTTTGATGCTGGTGGACCACCATAACGCTTTGCCTTTTGTAAGAGCAAAAACACTGCTCGTTGAAGCTGGCTGTCCAATGCCAGTTAAAAAACCTGGTGAAGACAGCATTGCAACACGCAGATACCGACCCTTTGCCAAACTTTTATTTCCTGGGTTTTAGTTCTTAACATGCACCTCAGAGGCCCACTGAATGAGAAATGGAGTTCTTACCCTCCTGGAGGTCCTTGTATCTCATTTTGTCTTGTGGCTGGAGAAGCATTTTAACCAGTCCTGCACGAGTGGTGATATCTGTGGTGGAAACCTGCAGTTGAGGATCAGGTTTGGTCTTCTTCTTGCTGCCCTGTAAGAATAAAAACAGAAAAATGTGACTGTATGCACAATGAATTGCTGCATGATAGTTCAACCAGAAAAAAAAAAGCTTTAATTTTTCTATGTACAAACTATGTATTATTATTATTATTATTACCAACACTCGTCATTTCATTATATTTTTTAATCTGATATACTGTAACTGTATTATAGAAATTTAATGTAGAAATTACTATAAACAATACCACAGCTAAAAGCTTTGCTGGTTTCTAAGTGTAATTATGTGTATGTGTTTTCTACATTTGATGGCTGGCAGGATATCAATTCAAATTCAATTCAGAAAGCTCAGTGTGCAAACAATAAAATTAAATTTGTAATTCAGTCTCACACAAACCTCTCAGCTACTGCTTTTTAATGGGCAGAAATGAAATTGACCTCAGCTAATTCAAATTCCTGTATCTGTACTTAAAACTTTCCAGACTCGGCTGTGTTTTCTTGGCTGTGTCACTGCTGTGTTTTCTGTTCTGGGTGCAGGTTGTCTTGCTCAGCTAGAAAGACCAATATTTTTGCTGGTAAACAGCATGGCTTGGCTTGTCCTCCAGCTAGAGCAGCACTAAGCCATCACAAAAATACACTGTGATTGAAGCTGATCTTTTCAAAATTGAAGTAATAGAAGTTTCAGATTACCTTCTCCAAGGAGGGAGCCGTTTTAAGCTTACGATGGGATGTAACAGCCGGAGATTTTCCATCAGAAGTCTTCTGCTCTTCACCAAAATGATCATCATCCTCGACATTTCCATCAGGTTTACTGAGGCACAGAGAACACAAATGTCATTACTGATTGTGCAACAGCATCTAAACTCAGACATTTACATTACATTTTACATTAAGGATGTTGCTATGTGGTTGCTAAAGTGCTATGAGTGTTTTAGCATATTGTTTTTAATATATTGCATTGCTATTGCGCTACAATCTTTAACTTTTTGTGTGTGTGTGTGTATTACCTGAGCAGCAGGTATGGAGATGAGGAGCCCGTCACTGTGAAGATGACAGGTTTAGAGTTGAACTGAGAGATGACCAGCTGCAGTGTGATATCAGCTGTACCGTATCGCAGAGGTGTAAATGTCACTTTTAATGCAGTCTTTCCATTTGCTGGAATAATCCCTGTTTAACATAGGGATAACGGTATGTAAAATCTACTGTTCTAGTACATATTTGATCACAAACTAGACAGAGTTATATCAATATTTATGCCTTTATATTGGTTCACATTGCTCTCTGACAGCAGATATGTCAAATGTGAAAGAATCTAGTTACCTGACAGTGGTTCTACAGTGAAGGCCTTATGGGGCTGAAGGCAGTGCACTTGGAACTCGAAGTCTATTGGACAACTGCAGCTAAGTGGAATCACATGACTGGCACTATAAAAGCAAAAGAAAGTAATATATTTTCACATTTTCATTTTCATATCAACAGAGGGAAAATTAACTAAACATGTCTTTCTTTATCATATAATTTCCATCTTATTTATTATGTTTACTACCATTTAAAAATTGCGGTTAGTGATTTTTTGAATGTCCCTTTAGTTCACCGAGGCTGCATTTATTGGATCAAAATACAGCAAAAACAGTAATATAGTGAAATAATATTAGAATTCAAAATAGCCGTTTTCTGATTTCATAGATTTTAAAACATAATTTATTCCTGTGATGGCAAAGCTGAATTTTCTGCAGCCATTACCGCAGCTTTAGTTCAAAAGAACATAATTTATTTAAAAAATATTTTTTTTTTGTAACATTGTAACATGGTCACATTTGATCAATGTAATGCATCCTAGCTAACTAAAATTGTCAATTTCTTTGAAAAAAAAAAACACTGACCCCAAACTCCTGAATGGTAGTGTGTATATACAGTCATATCATACATAGTTTTATAACAAAAATGTTAACATACAGTTATTTTACACATGTTATTTGTGTAATATGTTAATCATTGCATACCTCTGCCCAAGTGGCACTGGGGGAAGACTGATGTGAGATGGGATGTGAAGATCATTGATAACAGGATATGCATGAACAGGAACCAGTAAGTTCTCCTCACCCTGAAAACAACACAAACACACACACACACACAAACACACACGTTACAGCTGTTCTAAGTCCTGTCAGAATTTGCATGTGCAAACATCAGATGAAAACATGTTCCTGTACCTTGCAGTGAATCCTGATGTTATCAGAAAAGTAACGCCACTCATCTTTGGAAGTGCACTGTAACAATGTAAGCCAGACCCGGAACCAGTCGGCACTGCATTTAAAACAAGACTACCATATTAATGGTCCTAAAATTAGCTTTATTTTTATTTATGATAAATATAATGTATTTATAAAAAAAAAAAAAATATATATATATATATATATATATATATATATATATATATTTATATATATATTGCCCAAACATTTTGACAGGTTTTATTCAATTCACGTTTGCTGTTTGAGTTCCGAAACTAAAATAATCAGGAATATTGTAAACAATTTTTAAAGCACATCTATAAAAGTAATATTTGGTAACCTTTTTGGTGTAATTAATTTGGAAATGCTTTGTCAAAGGGGGTAAAATGAGGACACTGAGCACTTCCGAGGAGACATTGACAAGTTTCTTGGGAAAAGAACAATAAAAAAACAAAAACAATTAAAAAAACAATAAAAGCTTTTGTCATTACATCATACTTCCTCCCATTTTCTTCCCCTTCTGTAATGTTTCTTTCAGTTACAACCCATGAGATGTTTCCCTCCGACCTTTTGTTTTGGGTCACACTGACCGTGACATGAGCCATGTAAACATTCCACAAAACTTTTCACACCAAAAATTTATTATATTTCTTTTTAGCAAGAAGTGAAAAACCAACCAGATTCTTCCTGTAATCCTTTCCTACTTCAAAACCACTGAAATGCAGTTCTAATGGTTCGGCCTGAACTACACCATTACTCTTCAGTTTGGCAAATACCCCTAAAAGATAAACATACAAAGACAAATTATACAACAATATGAACAAAAGTCTATCAGTTTCATAAGACCAGTAATGCTGGTGGCCTACAGGTCTAATGTTTAAGAAACAAACATTAGAAAAAGTGGTCTTACTAGTTTCCAGAAGGTGATGGGGGACATATCCACTCTTTCTGGTGTCCTCCAGCAGCTGGCTGAGAGTAAGCAGGTTTTTCTTCTTTATGCTCCTGGAGAAGGTCTCGGGGGCTGAATGAACCACCTCCATGCCAGCTGGACTTCACAGAGATTCTTGATCATAACAAATAATCCACACCTATGAGCAGATAGTTGACATGCCATTCAAACAGCATCCTTCAGTGGGACATTCAGTACGCTGTCTTGTACTCTTGTAAACAACATTTTTCAAATTCCTTGTAGAATTATTATAGAATACTGCAGTTGTGATGTGCTATGAATATTTTTCTTCAGGCATTCACATACACTTTAACCTTAAACCATGTTAGACATAATGTCGGCTCCACATTATTTTTATTACCTCTCAAATGCACCTTTTTTCATCATTTTATAGTTTTGGGGATGTGTAATATGATTAAAATTCCCAGCTCTCCTCATTAACTTTACAGTTTTAACATATATAAATGAAATTATTCATATTAGAGCAAATAACTGGCGAAATTTCCCATGAACAGTTTGTTTTCAAAACGTAACGGACATCATAGAGTGATATTACTGTAAACAGCGCAACGTCGCCATTATACGAAAAGTTTTATTTGAAATCCTTTGGATTAAGTGTCCTTTTATTTGCTTATTAAACTCTTACCTGAAACAAACGCACTTTAAACTCACTCGAAACTCAAAGAACGTAGCTACCTCTGTTGATTCGTCAACAATCCCGTCACCATGACAACAAAAGACGCTGAGGTTACAAAGAGCAAAAAGGTCCAACAACTTTTTTTAATAACTTCTATATGCATTTGAAAAGAAAATAAGCTCTTGTTTGTTTGTTTGTGTGTGTGTGTGTGTGTGTGTGTGTGTGTGTGTGTGTGTGTGTGTGTGTGTGTGACAACTGAGGTATGGCAGGTATTACAAGGAGAAGGTGACTTTTCAGGACATTACCTCATGTCCCCACTTTTCAAAACGCTTATAAATCATACAGAATGGAGTGCAGGCCCGGCGCCAGAGGGAAAAACTGGCCATAACTCCTGGTCTAGGATCTGTTTTCTTCGTAATAATAGCATAACGAAATAGATTTGGCAAACAATCAGCGTTATCTTCTGCTTTGGAAAGCGTCAAATGCGTTTTCGAAGAGGGGAGGACAGTAGCCAATCACAGACATGCTTGTTGATTTTTACAACCAAATGGCCAATCAGAGGAGTTTAGGTTGGAATCTACGCACTCACCGCTTTTTGTCCAGCGCCGAGTTCTATCATGCTCGCAACTGTGATTGAATTTGTATTGAATGTGTTGACATTCTGCTCAATTAAAAGAAAAAAAAAATCAAGCTCGTAATAATATATAGGCTATGCAGAATTTAAATAAAACTGAAATAGCAGAAAGTTTCCTGAAAGGGGTTGGGTTAGGTGTAGGGCAATAGCACAGTTTGTACAGTATAAAAACCATCACACCTATGGGATGTCCCCACTTTGCACAAAAACAAACGCGTGTGTGTGTGTGTAACCAAAACATTGGCAATAGTTTTATAGACTTAATTGATAAATGTATTGAGTTATTCACCTCTTTGCTGTTTGAGTTTCAAAGCCAAAATAAAAATGTTAGGCCTATTATATAACATTTTTGAAGTATATCTTTGAAATCTGGTTGAGATTTTGTATCTAAAATGAAATAACATAAAATAGAAACATCAGACAGTTATCAAACAAACAGTGTTATAATTAAATTAAATGGACCAACTCTAAAGTATAAATTCAACTCTGTAATTCAAATCAGAGAAATTCAACTGGTTTTATTTATGAAAAAATCACTATTTTACAACAACGATGCAACCATTTATAGACATACAATGATATAAGTTTCTTAGAAAGTGCATTCAATTATTAGCATGAGAAAACAATGTGAGAAATTATATACATTCAATTGACAGCCGTGCATTGCACCACTGCATAGTCGTATAAAATTATTTTGTATATTTACTGCAAAAAATGATAAGATCTTTCTTAAGTAAATAAGATCATCTGAGCTTGTTGGTGGCTTCAGCAAACACAGTCAATGTGGCTCAGCTCAGAGCTCGTGCCTGCTGCGTTGTAGTAACTAGGCTGAGTGCTGGTGAAGCAGGGTTGGTTTACATGAGTGAATAGAGAGTTTTTTAAGCATAATGGATAGAGATGGTTAGGGTAAAAAGCAGGTGCAGGTGCTGGTGCTGGTGCAGGTTTCATGTGCATCAGGAGTTTGTAGTCCTCTTCCATCTCTTGAATTGGGGCGAGAAATGACGTCAGCCCAGAGTCCTTGTCCTCTGAGATCTTGGCTTTCTCGCCGAGGTCTTCATATTGATGGTCCTCAGATATGGCACTGATTTTATCATGCTGTTCTTTCTGGTGTGCAGAATGTTGGGTCGCCTCAGCATTCCAAAATGTTGGTACAAATAAATTCTAGAAAGAAATATATGATTTATAAACAATGATGTTTTTGTTCACTAAAACAATTTTTTTTTTGTTTTCAGCAATTGAAATAAAGCTGAAATAAAATATTTTATTTTATTTTAAAGATATAAACAAGGTACAAAGCTGAAAAATGTATTGGACATTTACTTTATTTACAGCTCCAAAAATATTTTTACAGTCACTGTTTAAATTGAAGTACTTAAATGACTAAAACTGAAATAAATAAAATTAAAGCTAAACAGAAAAAAATAAATAAATATATATATATATATATATATATATATATATATATATATATATATATATATATATATATATATATATATATATATATATATATTTATTTTTTTTAAGTATTAATACAAAAATTACAAAAGCACATAAAAATGACTAAAACAAGCCAGAATAAAACTGAAAATATGAAAATGAAAGCTAATTCTAAATAAAAATATTTGAAATAACTGAAATAACATTCTATAATAGCACATTTTTATGGTCAGATAAAGAAAAGTTGTGTATAATACACTTATAAAGCATAGTGGAACCACGTGAGACACATACCTTGAGAAGTTCTGGTAGTTTGGTTTTAGGGTACAGGAATCTGTACACTTTACAGATCAGCCAGGCAGCTAGGATTGCCAGAAGAAGAATGATGGCAGCAGCAATCACACAGCTGATGAGCACTAATGCAAACACACACAGAGAGGAAGATTGGCACCTGGAAGTCAACTTGGCTTGAAGCTTCTTAAAAATCAGTTCTTGTAAATCACTTTGTTGATTTAAAAAACAACAACAGCAAAAACATGTTTCTTATCAGTTTAACAAAAGATTTGAATGAGATCTGTATTCTTTTACTCTGCTGTATTGAATGAATGCATATTTGATCAATTTGACCAAATACATTTGACTGAGGACATCATTTGTTGACAGAAATCATTTTAAATCACAATATTACCTATACTTTTATATAGTATACTATACTGTTAACTACTTCATTGTTCTATTTTTTTCTTGTTGAATAGATAATTATGTGATAATTGCTTAGTTGATTAATTGCAGGGCTGTCTGAAATACGTTGAGCCACAGGTAAAGACACACTTACCAGGAGTGTTGTTCACACACACGGTAGCACTGAACTGTTTGACATTCGTGTAGCCTTTGGGAACCACCATTGCCTGAGCACAGTATCTGCTCCAGGATTGCAGTCCTTTAATTCTCAGTTTAATATCTTCATTGTCTTCAGTTACCATCTTCTCTACTGCCTACAGGGACAAAGGTCATCTTATGATTATTTTGAAGATAAGTATGAAATATTTATTTATTTGTTTGTGGTTCCACACCAGGGGGCTGTTTCATAAAACAAGTTTACCAAATAAGCCAGGTTTATTTTATAGTATACCTACTTCACAACAAGGTATATATTTTAATATATTCTCGCATTTAAAACACTAACTTTGAATTTGTGAATAAAACCTGCAAATAATTTTTTTTCCCATTTATATGTAATGATTCTTCTTCTTTTTTCTTTTTCCAGTAGGGCAGCTCTTAATAAAATAAATAAATAATTAAAATAGTCTTTTTTATCAATCCAACATAAGCTATTCACTAAATTGTCCACCAAAAAAATATTTTTATATTAAAAATTGTTATTAAAAATAGCATTTCTATAGTTTTTATTAATTTGTATTTCAGTTTTAGTACATCAACTAGCTTAAATAAGTTCTTTATATTTAGCTATATTACAGTTAGTTTACTTTTTCTTTCAATAAACATTTTTTAATGGTTTTAGTTTTAGTTTATGACTCTACTGGAATTAAGATATATGGGTAGTTGACAAATAAAAATTGAACTGTGCCCTATGGTGTGACATGGCAAAAATATAGAAAAAAAAACTTAACATATAAATAACATGAGAAAAATGTATCTTCTTTCTTAGAGTTACAAATAGCATGAGAGAGGTTTATCTTCAATGTTAGAGGTTAGGGTTTTTTTGTTTTGCTTTTTTACATTTTTCCGTCACACCCTAGGACACATTGATACGTCACCTACCCAAATAAGCATAATCATATATCTTAACTTGCACACGAACAGAAGTGTACAACAGCTGTCTGGAGATTCAAACTTCCTCTGGAAAAAAAACTTCCTAAAGTTGTGAAGCATTTTATACCTCCTCTTCGAAGCCTTCGGTCCAATATCTGATGACGTAGGACACTTGTGAAAAAAGGTCTGCAAGTTTGCCCACTTTCAGCACTGGAGCTTGGACGTGCACATCCAAGGTATTATTTTGGATGACAAGATGCACAGTAGGGGGTCCTATGATTGCTACATTGGAGCAAAGTAGTTTGTATAATTATTATTTATGAATATTATATTGACTTAAATACACAACGGTGTCTGTAGTGCAAACTAAGAGCTGATTCACACTTACTGTGCTTATATGGTAAAAAATCGGTTGCATTAACCCACTTAGAGAACAGCCCCTGATCCTCTGCCCGCACTTGAAAAATGTAGCACCCGAACACATATGGCAGTTTTCCTACATCACATTTCAGCTCTTTGGTGTTCACACAGATGGAAGCGTTTTCGTTTCTCAGGCTACAAGGACACAATGACAAACACAACAGGACACATTATTTATGTAAGTAAATAAGGCAAATATTTAGTTCACACAATAGGCCTATTCTTTTCAACTTCTGCAAAAACACAGAAGTATCAGATTCCAGCAGAACAATTACAGTTCAGTGCATTTTTTTTATAGCTGATAAAGCACATCAAGATGGGAATATTTCAAAATGCATGCAGTTTCATTTTTTTCTTCCATTTTGGATTAATTTGAGTGTACTCACATATATCTTGTTGTGTATGTCACGTTACTCATAGGATTGTGTGGAGAAGTCCATTTGATAACTGTAGCCATATTGATGGAGGTCACCTTCACATTTTGGGGTGCAGCCAGTTTTGTTTCTAAAGAAAAACAATATGACACTGTCAGTAATATATAATACAGCTTTTATCATCTGATGAAGTATTTGGATTACAAATTATAAAGTATACAAAGTATTATGAGAGTCAAAACAGCTGATAAGAAACATCACGGTAAACCAGAAGTAATCCACACAACTCCAGTCCATCAAATAACATGTTGTCAAGTGAAAAGCTGCATACTGAATCAAATCCATCATTAAGATGTTTTAAACTTCAGACTGGTGCTGTAATATTGCTGTTTCCAGAGAAAAAGTCATCTTGAATCAGGAGAGAAATATGCACAAATGAAGCACCGTTTACAAGCGAAAACAGACCAAAACATGTGGGTGGATTTTGATGTGAGAAGAGAACAGAGGATGGACTTTTTCACTAGAGGAAGTGTTATGGATTATGGAAATCATGATTTAAAGTTAATTATGCATTTGTTTCCAACAAACACGCAGCTCTTCACTTTCTTGGATTATTGTGATGTTTTTATAAGATGTTTGGACTCTGACGGCACCCATTCACTGCAGAGGATCCATTGTTGAGCAAGTTATGCAATGCTAAATATCTAGTTGTTCTGATCAAGAGACAAACTGAACTACATAGCGTGAAGGTGTCAAATATATGCAAATACATAAATCTTTTGAAACAAATTTACACTTTGTGCTGCATATGCATTTCCTGTCTGCTTCCCACCAGTGGGCCGTGACCCAGTTTGAAAGCCGCTGCACTAAATAACATTTCTGAAGAAATGACATCCGCAAACAAATAATGCTATTCACAAAATTAACTGCAAAAGTTACTTTTAATCATTTGATGTCAGGTCGGTGTTTAGTAGATGT